>NC_083738.1:14590000-15190000 GCF_033458585.1 Syngnathus typhle | reverse complement strand
AACCCGCTCATTGAGAAATACAGTAAGGATTTGTGCATTAATCGGCATGCTTCTGAAATTATTGTCATAATTGTCCATGATACAGAACAAAGAGTTTAATGGTTGTCAGTCAACAGCAAGCTGATGATCTTAGCTGTCTGTGTTCTCTCTCTGTATTGTTTGGCGAATACACCTTGATCTGACTTTTCATGCCCTTAGCACACATCTGTTATACTGCAGCATCAAGTTTTACACCTTTTTCCATGTTGAGTAGGGTGCAAGTCTGAAAACGTAAGATAAAACTCAAATGTTTATTTCGTCAAGAGCACATACTATGGAAAATTGACTGGTTGCATGCATAAAAGTAGTGTCTTTATTTTTGTATGTCAAATCTGAACAACTGTCTGTGAGCAAGCCTTTCTATCTTTTAGCAAATTTTGACAGCATATTTGCGTTTGATGATGTGCCTCATGCATGCACTTATTCGAAAACTAATTCACTAGTGTAATTCACCGTTTTGGTGATGCCTATCTCAGCCATGAGAAACAGCTAAAAAAAAAACATACCGCTCAATAACTTGAAAGTGGTGTTTTAACATTGTGTTTGTGTCAAAAGTGTTGTGGTTGGGTTTTTTTTGTTTTTTTTATTATTGTTTGACCAATTACCTACATGTGTTTCTATTCCAACGGTAGTTGGTGCCTCTCAATCTCCATCAAGATGCCATCAGATTATTATATTAAAAAGGAACATAACTTTATTGAATTATCAGGCTCCTGCAGGACGTGAGGATGAACTGATCATTTGAATCAAGTGTGTTTAACGAGGGAAACTTGGAAAACATGTAGGAATGCGGACCAAACTCTGGCATCGGTGATACAGGGACCGAACCGCCCTTATCAGTTGGCTCGGTACCCCGTACTCCCGAAGCACCCCCCAGAGAACCTCCCGAGGGACACGGTCGAACGCCTTCTCCAAGTCCACAAAACACATGTGGACTGGTTGGGCGAACTCCCATGCACCCTCGAGGATCCTGCTGAGGGTGAAGAGCTGGTCCACTGTTCCACGGCCAGGACGAAAGCCACACTGTTCCTCCTGAATCCGAGGTTCGACCTCCCGACGGACCCTCCTCTCCAGCACCCCTGAATAGACCTTCCCAGGGAGGCTGAGGAGTGTAATTCCCCTGTAATTGGAACACACCCTCCGGTCCCCCTTCTTAAAGAGGGGAACCACCACCCCAGTCTGCCAATCCAGAGGCACTGTCCCCGATGTCCACGCGATGCTGTAGAGACGTGTCAGCCATGACAGCCCCACAACATCCAGAGCCCTTAAGAAATCCGGGCGGATCTCATCCACCCCCGGGGCCTTGCCACCGAGGAATTTTTTAACTACCTCAGTGACTTCAACCCCAGAGATTGGAGAGTCCGCCTCAGAGTCCCCAGGCCCTGCCTCCACAATGGAAGGCGTGTCGGTGGAATTGAGGAGATCTTCAAAGTATTCTCCCCACCGACACACGACGTCCCTAGTCGAGGTCAGCAGCACGCCATCTCCACTGTAAACAGTGTTGACATTGCACTGCTTCCCCCTCCTGAGACGCCGGATGGTGGACCAGAATTTCCTCGAAGCCGTCCGGAAGTCATTCTCCATGGCCTCGCCAAACTCCTCCCACGCCCGGGTTTCTGCCTCAGCAACCGCCGAAGCCGCATTCCGCTTGGCCATCCGGTACCTGTCAGCTGCCTCGGGAGTCCGGCAGGCCAAAACGGCCCGATAGGACTCCTTCTTCAGCTTGACGGCATCCCTTACCGCCGGTGTCCACCAGCGGGTTCGGGGATTGCCGCCACGACAGGCACCAATGACCTTACGGCCGCAGCTCCGGTCGGTCGCCTCAACAATGGAGGCGCGGAACAAGGTCCACTCGGACTCAATGTCCCCCGCCTCCCCCGGGACCTGGGAAAAGTTCTGCCGGAGGTGGGAGTTGAAGCTCTTCCTGACAGGGGATTCCGCCAGACGTTCCCAGCAGACCCTCACAGAACGTTTGGGTCTGCCAGGTCGGACTGGCATCTTCCCCCACCATCGGAGCCAACCCACCACCAGGTGGTGATCAGTTGACAGCTCCACCCCTCTCTTCGCCCGAGTGTCCAAAACATGCGGCCGCAAATCCGATGACACGACTACAAAGTCGATCATCGAACTGCGGCCTAGGGTGTCCTGGTGCCAAGTGCACACATGGACACCCTTATGTTTGAACATGGTGTTCATTATAGAAAATCCGTGTCGAGCACAGAAGTCCAATAATAGAACACCGCTCGGGTTCAGATCGGGGGGGCCGTTCCTCCCAATCACGCCCTTCCAGGTCTCACTGTCATTGCCCACGTGAGCATTGAAGTCACCCAGTAGAACGATGGAGTCCCCAGAAGGAGCGCTCTCCAGCACCTCCTCCAGGGACCCCAAAAAGGGTGGGTACTCTGAACTGCCGTTTGGTGCATAGACACAAACAACAGTCAGGACCCGTCCCCCCACCCGAAGGCGGAGGGAGGCTACCCTCTCGTTCACCGGGGTGAACCCCAATGTGCAGGTGCCCAGCCGGGGGGCAATAAGTATACCCACACCTGCTCGACGCCTCTCACCGTGGGCAACTCCAGAGTGGAAGAGAGTCCAGCCCCTCTCGAGAGGGCTTGAACCGGAACCCAAACTGTGCGTGGAGGCAAGTCCGACTATATCTAGTCGGAACTTTTCTGCCTCGCACACCAGCTCGGGCTCCTTTCCAGCCAGAGAGGTGACATTCCATGTCCCAAGAGCCAGCTTCTGCAGCCGGGGATCAGACCGCCAAGGTCCCTGCCTTTGGCCGCCGCCCAGCTCGCACTGCACCCGACCCCTTTGGCCCCTCCCACAGGTGGTGAGCCCATGGGAAGGGGGACCCACATTTCCTTTTCGGGCTTTGCCCGGCCGGGCCCCATGGGCGAAGGCCCGGCCACCAGACGCTCGCCTTCGAGCCCCGCCTCCAAATATAAATTAGATGTTTTTTTTGTTTTGTTTGTTTGTTTGTTTGTGAATTTGTTTATTTGTTTTTTATTTGAGCGGCTCGGTGTCGCACTGGGTAGCACGGCCACCTCACAGTTAGGAGGGTGCGGGTTCGATTCCACCTCCGGCCCTCCCTGTGTGGAGTTTGAATGTTCTCCCCGGGCCCGCGTGGATTTTCTCCAGGCATTCCGGTTTCCTCCCACATCCCAAAAACATGCTTGGTAGGCCGATTGAAGACTCCAAATTATCCCTAGTTGTGAGTGCGGGTGCAAATGGTTGTTTGTCTCTGTGTGCCCTGCGATTGGCTGGCAACCGGTTCAGGGTGTACCCCGCCTACTGCCCGATGACGGCTGGGATAGGCTCCAGCACTCCCGTGACCCCCGTGGGGACTAAGCAGTTGAAAAACTGGATGGATGTTTTTTATTAACAATATTAACAATTTTAAAAAAGTGCAACTTTTGAAAACTGTTAGTTTTTTTTCTGATTTCTGGGAAGCCAAAATGTATTGAAAAAACAAATTTGTATTGTTAATATCTATGTTTATATATAGACATGAAGCCCCAATATACCAATGTATTCAAATTTTGTCTACCCTTCAATCATTGTAAGTGTATTAATTGGATCACCTGGTGAAGGAGGTCGTGTAAACCATGCTGAGAGTTTCTCAAGATGACAGGGTCATTGCATGTTTTGTTTCCACCAGTGGCATATCTTCAGGCTGCAGACAAGCGGGAGATGAGGTGTGTGTCCATGCATTTTATTTGTCACTTTATATTGGGTGTTGTGGTTAGATTTAGAGCTATGTCTTGAGTGATGATGAGCTGTGGGTTTTTTTTCTTTTAGATGGGTGGGTATTGCAATGAGGTGGGGTGGGGGGTTGCAATGGCGTGGGGTGGGGTGTATAGTGGATGCGACCTCAAAAAGCAATTGTGATGCCAGTGTGTGCGCGTGTGCGCGTGCGTGCGCTCATGCGAATGGCAGTTAATAGTCCCAAATGTTGCCTCAAGCAGCAAGTACAAGCCCTCAGGGCAGTGATCGAAATCCCAAGTAAGATAAGACTGTGTTAGTCACTTCCTCTCACTAAAATGTACTTCTCAGTGGTTGTTTTACACACAACCATTCAGCTGTAATAATATCTGTCTTGAACATTAATTACTCAACAAAGTTGTAGGAAATGCTGACACCAATCCAATGATGCAAAGTACTAGGCATTTCCCTGAATCTCTTTGAGAGATTGTATTACAGTTTGCGATCCAATGAAAAGCAAGAGTGTCACATGGCGTCATACTCCTAAAAGACTGTTATTAGATGCTATTAGCACCTAAAAGTTAAAATTCACTATTATGAGAACCAATGTCAAAATAAACACAATGATAGGTTCCCTATGATAAACCCATTTCTTTTATGTTTGTGGATGTTCTCATTCATACAGGTCATTACATTACATTGTCAGTGTTTTTGCCTAGAAGGTGTTTCACCCCTCATCCCAATAGGCTTCATCTGTTTGTGTAGCAAAGCTTGGTTAGGACTACACCATACTAATTTAGCGTGAAAAACCCAACTACTTTTATCCAGGTTATGAGGTTACGATTTTGATATTTTCATTTTTTCGGCAAATCTACCCTAACTGTAAATCACTTACACAAAACATTAGATTGTTTAACCAGGCTTGGTAAAACTTGTTTCATTTAAGCAACCAACCTAAAATTCAGTGGGGATACTCTTTTGCTTTGAACATGATGTGATCAAATGTGTTTGCATTGGTTGTCAAGCTACGTACTTTGAACTGTACATGCAGGAGAATGCAGAGAATTCCGAGTGATCAGCAGATATCAGTGCACAGCTCAGACACAATGTTTTGATTGATGATGTTTGTCTACAAGGTGACACTTTTAGTCAAATCTATGCACGTCTGAATTCATTACCTGCAGTACTCCTGTTATAATAATAACTTAGATTTATATACTCTATCCACGGGTATTTGTAAGCATGTACCTGAGCATGTGTGTGCACCTGCAGTTCCGAAAAACAAGTGTGTCGTTTGGGGGCCACTGAGGAGGAGCATGTTAACCAGAGGCACAGCTGGTCCACCAGATGTTCCAATTCCCACTAGGCATGTCACAAGAGGACCTTTACTTCTCTCCCCGCAGTCCACACAATAGCACACACATGCCAAAATAGCTGGCACATCAATATATGACTTTGATAGTTCAGTAGTCTAAATTATAGTAGTTTTTTGTGACAAGTCTACAAAGTTCCCTGTGAAGTTTACCATAAATTAGCCGTTGCAAAGTTAACAAAGGTTTTGAGTGCTACCTGAAATGTGATTGAAAATGATTTATTTACATATGATAAGCTCCTTGAGATGCAACAACTTGTTTGCAAGAGGTGACTGGCAGTTTTTTAGCTCCCAGTTCTTGGTGTAGTGGATTCACGCTTGTCGTCATTTAGCACAATTGGGTGCCTTTCATGGTGCCATGATCCTAGGTGGTGGATGTGGCCATTTGGAAATGTCATGAGAAAGGTCGAGACCATCATTACAAGCCAATTCAACAAGCTGATTTATGGGTTCTTACCAATGAAATATGTTAAGGGGATGGCGGAACACACGGGTCGCTTCAGGTACCCCAAAGGTCACCCAACTTAATTTCAATTAGGCCTTAGGGCTGACCAGGTAAATATCTCAAGTGGAAAAGTCTGCAGAGGGAATGGATTTACTTGTTACGCATTTGTGTTTGAGGATTCAAGCTAAGGCCAATCAGTTGCTTTTTCATCACAACATTGATTGAAGAGTTTAGGAAAGATATGTCAAATTATATAATCATTGAACTCAATTTCACCCAATGCCACAAAAACCTCTGCACATTGCTTGTTATTTACAGCAAGAGAAAAATGCAAGGCATCAGTACTTGCAGCACTCTCCATCAATCACGTTGAATTGTGCTGCACTGAATCCCATCAATTACTGCTTCCTGTTGACATATGCAGCAATAATTTCTGATCAGACAACAATTCCCCAGAATAACAGCTTTGCCAGGAACAAACAGCCTGGCATTGTAAATATGTACGTCAAAGTTCCGCACTAAATCCCACTCGCTTCATCTCAATCCCCCGTGTTTCAACACAGTATGTGTCAAAAGAACTTCCCACTCAAAACGTCAGAAAATGAGTCACAAATTGCCCAATAATGATTTTTCCTCTCTGGGAGAGTAACAGGGTCTCGATTCTGGCTGTTGCTCCGCTGGAAGCCCCATTGATAGCTTTGCAAAAGTAGCGGCTGCACCATGTGGGTGGAACAACAAAAGTCTGAGCATTTGAATGTAGAAAATCTGAAGTCTAACAATCTGTTGCGAGAGATGTTCAGTTGCTTCAAAATAACTCTTCCAATGGAATATTGAAGGCAGCCCAGTGAGCTAGTGACATGTTTGCCTCATCATCAGGGGATCCAGGTTCAAACCGCCAATGAAACATTTTGGTGTGGTGTTTGCATGTTCTCACCACCACTTCCAAGCACATTTTAAAGACATGCATGTTAAAGTTAATTCAAGATTATATATTGTCTGTATTTATGAATGTGTTATTCGACATTCAAACTTTTGTTTCCATTGTCCATGTGTAGTAGACCTCACAGTCGATGCACATTTTGAAATGTTTGTGAAAATAGTTTATATACTACAAATTTTCATTTTTTTTTTCCTTTGGGATATTATCAAAGACAGTTTGAGACATATCATGTTGGATATAATTATAATAATTTGATGTGAGT
Source organism: Syngnathus typhle (assembly GCF_033458585.1). Lineage (NCBI taxonomy): Eukaryota > Metazoa > Chordata > Actinopteri > Syngnathiformes > Syngnathidae > Syngnathus > Syngnathus typhle. The sequence continues at coordinate 15,183,237 of NC_083738.1, read as the reverse complement.
CATTCATATAACATGAGTGGGAGTCCATTTTTATTTGCCCCTTTAGCTGCCAGTGATTTTACATGCCCATGAGTTAGTTACCAGGTGTGTGGGGGCGGGGGCACAATGTGTCTGCGCTATATAGTGTGTGTAATGAGAGTGATGTGGCATGGAGGTCACTTGTGTCAGATCCAATGTCCAGGCCCATGCTGTGATGTGAAGGGCACTGTCAAGAGACAACCGCAAGGCAGTTGCAGGTACATCTGCCTTCAGTGCTCTTTTCCCTTGGTGACACACACACTCACATGTCCAGACTTCTATAAAGTGACACACAGTTGCGGGAAAGTCCCCGCAGGGAGAAAGCCCCAGGATTGCTGAGCCATTTCCAAACAAATAATACGGCCTCCTTGTTGACTATGTGTTGGTGAGGCCATGGAGTAGGCAGATGCGCAACATATTCACTCACTCCATGTGGAAGAAATGGGCTCAAGCACATAGTTGGCAGTCCAGCTACGTCTGTTGTCAATCATTATCAGGAAACATTATACTTTTAGAAAATACATACTACATATTAATGAGCTAGACTTCATGGATCATGCGTCTTAAGATTCTTAACTGTCATACAACTTTAAAAAGTAGTTAACCACAAATCTATTTATGGAGACAGCACACCTGTGACGTGGCGGAAACGCAACACAACGCAAAGCTTGATGGATTTTTGCCGCTTTGGCAAAGCAGTCTCTGCCAAACAGCGGGCATGCCAAATAGCAAGCATTAAACCTTCGTAATTATTGTAAAATATTCTTTTAATTGAGCTAATTGGAGGCGCAGCCATGGGGAGGCAAACAAATGATGGAGAGTTGGGATGGGCAGTCCTCCAACTGCACACGTCATAATGTCAAGACATAACTCGGGCCCCACGTTTAATGGGAGGGAAAGGATCCATTTTGATTGGCCTTATTTGAAGTTGACTGACCACACCCACAATGGTGCAGCACTCTCTCGGACAGATTTGCTGGCCTGCACTCATCTGCCAAATTACCCACGAGTCAAACCTGCCTCTTTATAGATATACAAATTACCACCCCAGCTTTTTGCAGCCATGAGAATGTAGCACTTGTTATTGCTGTTAAAATTATTTTTCATAGAATTGAGTACTGTAAATAGATTTTACCACATTAGAAAGTAGTGGCAATAAGGCAAGTCCACTTAATTGTCACGCCCATGCCAGAGCACGCTCGGCCTGCACTTCCCTCGGCCACACCCCTTTCGATACCGTAATGTCTGTCACCTGCTTCCTCTTGTTACCCTGTGTATTTAAGGCCTGTTCCGTCCCAGTCTGTGTCTACTGGTGTGTTCCGTCCCTGTCTGTGCCCAGTGTACCTGTCGTCTGGAGCCTCACGGTCAGAATTTTAACCTTGTCCAAGAGGACTTCTGTCGGTCAGTCTGTGTGTTTGCTGGCCATGAGTCTCTGTCCCGTTTGTGTCTTCGGTTCCCCACCTACCTCCATTCCAACTCCATTTCCCTTCAATAAATCCCGGTTCAAGCTCCATTTGGTCAACCTGGCTCAACTCATTCCTGACAATACATTTCAACTGCTGATGTGATGACTTGAAATCTAATGAAGCATAGTTACAGTCCTTCCACTGTATTGTTTGATTTTTTTATGCAAAATGTTGGCGTACTTTCAAATTGGATGACTTCATATTTGTTAAATTGCATTACAATACTTAACGTGTGAGCTACATTTGTAAATGGCTTAGGACAACTAGAGCCAAATGTGGGTCATTTCAGCGTTGTCTCATGAGAAAGTTGATATAATAGGTTTGCAAATGTACACAAAATAAAACCACACTATTCCAATCATGGTGCATTTTTTTGCAATTATTTATACAAAGGACTACAAAGATTTTAATGACTAATCTTTTACAAATCTCCATCAAAAATATGACATTACAGATTTTCACATTAAATCATACTGAATCTCCTTTGCAGCATGCAGGCTCTTTTGACATTTCTTTACTCATCCATTCATGTGTTTCTTCTTATGGTCAATTTTTAATTTATATGCTGTGACTTTTTGCAGTCAACTGGAAATGTAGTTATTGTTGGATTAATGGCACAAGAGTGTTTGTGTCAACGTGTGACCCTCCGACTTCCATCGCAATAGCTTACAAATCTATTTCTCCTTCACGCCTCTGTCGCTTTCTTTCCTGTTGCTCAGTCACCCTGCTGTCACCTCCCCAAGTGTATGCTATGTCCACACTTGAGGAGACACACTGTAAAACTTTAATGCTAATTGATCCCAGTGCAGTATTGTGGACACAGGTGCGTTGCCCCAGGGTCTGGCTCTACCATGGACACCAAGGGACTGTGGGTAACAGAGGAGGCTGATAGGGTCATAGTAGAAAACGCCACCGGGCAGGACACTAGTGACCCACTTTTTTCCAATCAGCACACGTTTGCAGTGTACAGTTGTTGGCTTGTGTTTGCATCAGTCAGGCAACAAACAATCTAATAGGACTTTGCAGTCAAGTAGTACCCCGAGGTGCTAAGCCTTTAATTTGTGCATTCTTGTGCAGAAGCTTTATTTGAATAAATATAGAACCTAAAACAAACATGTCAACTTAAATGTAATTTGGAGAGGGTCCTTAAACTGGTTTGGTTCTCTGGTCAGGATCTAAGCAAAAACCTTCCGCATTTAATGTTTTCCAGACATATTTACTAAAAATAAGACTCAACTAGCTCTGGATTCCTTCTACATTCCAAAAACATGCATGTTAGGCCGATTGACCACTCCAAATTGTCTGTAGGTGTGATTGTGAGTGTCGATGCTTGTTTGTTTATGTGTGCGCTGCGAGTTGCTGGCCGGTTCAGGTGGTACCCCACCTACTGGCACCTGGGACACCCGCGACCCTCGTGGATAACGTGTTTCAGTAAAAGGATGGATAAAGACTCAACTACTTTGTTAGTGTAGTTCAGTGATCGACTGCAACATGTTTGGAACGGTTCCATATGATATGTTCCAATTAATTTCTACTTGCTCTTTACATTTTCAAAACTACAGTTCTTGAATCCCAATTGAAGGCAATGCATTCAATTCACTTTTGTTTTTGAGTGGTAAATACCAGAATCTGTGCCTTGAATCCATGTCAGAGTCAAAATTATAACGACTTGTGAGTCGTGCTGATTTAAATTTTGTAAGTTCTAGCATAGAATATATTATTTTTCCTTTATTTCACCCCTAAAGTGACTTGAATCCTCAAGAAAAACAAAATTCCACTTGTCATTTCTTTGATGCTTGCTGAACTAAAGGTCTTGTGTGTGTTCATGGCTTGCCTTAGGACGGGTCAAACTGTATTTTTTTTACCAATATTTTGAATTCCACTGTATGGAGTGTTATATTTTTTTAGCCTGTGGAGATGTCAAAAAGCATTGGAAATACATTTAAGATTTGCAGCCAGTTACTGCTGTAATTAATAGTTCCCACTTTGACCTTAGTCTGTGTCTTTGATCCATCTGGAGCCCATCTTTCCTTTAAACTAATGAAAAGCATCAAGGGCACCTATTCAGCTATCTTGAGCACCTATTCAGCTATCTTGGGCCCCTTATTTGCTGTACATAAAGTTTTGAAGAATAAAATCAGGTGTGCAAACCACCTAAGGTTCCTCAGATTTTAAAAGGTAGTCGTCACAGTTGAAAGTAAAAAAAATCAGCATGCAGACTTTAACACTTCTGGTTCACATTGTCTGTTTGATCGTTTGTGAATGTGGTCATTCAAATTTTTTGAGCTGTGGGAAATTTCACTCAAGCTGCTGTGTAACTCCCAAGCTTCCATTTCCAAGTTTGGTCATGTTTGTGTGTGTGTGTGTGTGTGTGCGTGTGCATGTGTGTGTGTAGAAAATCGCATGTCTTTGTCAAGACACAGGTCTGCAGATTAGGTGTGATCGCTTGGGCTATCCTCTGCAGTATATCTTATTTGATGGCGATTGTGCCAAGTAAATTTCATCAAAAAAAGCTAACAATGGCAGCACGTGCACAGACGCTTGAGCATTTGGTACTGCCATCTTCATGTGCAAACTACTGTAAACATCCAGGATTACTGCTTGACAAGTTTGTGTATTTGCTGTGTAGAAATCTTGCAGGCGCATGAGGTGTAGAAAGAGAGAAACTGGCATAACAAACAGCATTAAAGGTTAGCATAGTGTTGTATAATGAAAAACATGTAGCTTCAGAAATTTGTCTTTGTTTAATTTTTTTTGAAAATTGTTTTCAATGTTTTCAAAATGAAGACAGTTTGTTATTGTTCTTTCCAAGCCCCAATGTCGAAATGAAGCTTTTTATTTTTAGCTGTTTATTGTTATTTTTCATTTGTTTTAGTCAATGTAAGCCATTTTTGTTATTTTCAGCTGAACAATTTCCAATTTTTTTTTTTAAAACAAATACGATCAACAACTAAAGTTATCATATTATGTGGAGATACATTTACATTTTTATAGAGCTTCTAAATATAATACATTATGTACAATTGAATTGTCAATATAAAATAGCTATTATTATAAATATTGAATTGAATTGATTGAATAAATCCAAGATAAATACATGTTTTTTTATAAAATTTTTATAAATATTTTATTGTTGGTGTTAACTACTGAAAGAATGAAGTTCTTGAGTTTCTTAAATTTAGAAAAATAAAGCAACGTCTTTTGTAAAACATTGGAATTTATATGTATTCAGCAATTTAAAAAGCAAAATTAATCCATCCATCCAACCATCCATCCATCCATCTTCTCCCGCTTATCCGGGGTCGGGTCGCGGGGGCAGCAGCTTCAGGAGGGACTCCCAGACTTCCCTCTCCCCCGCCACTTCATCTAGCTCATCCCGGGGGATCCCAAGGCATTCCCAGGCCAGCTGAGAGACATAGTCTCTCCAGCGCGTCCTGGGTCGTCCCCGGGGTCTCCTACCGGTGGGACATGCCCGGAACACCTCCCTAGGGAGGCGTCCAGGAGGCATCCTGATGAGATGCCCGAGCCACCTCATCTGGCTCCTCTCAACGTGGAGGAATAGCGACTCTACTCCGAGTCTCTCTTGGATGACTGAACTTCTCACTCTATCTCTCAGGGAGAGCCCGGACATCCTGCAGAGAAAACTCATTTCGGCCGCTTGTATCCGGGATCTTGTTCTTTCGGTCACGACCCATAGCTCGTGACCATAGATGAGGGTAGGAGCGTAAATCGACCGGTAAATTGAGAGCTTTGCCTTTTGGTTCAGCTCTCTCTTTACCACGACGGACCGGTACAGAGTTTGCATGACTGCCGACGCTGCACCGATCCGCCTGTCGATCTCGCGCTCCATCCTCCCCTCACTCGTGAACAAGACCCCAAGATACTTAAACTCCTCCACTTGGGGCAGGATCTCATCCCCAATCTGGAGAGGGCAATCCACCCTTTTCCGATCGAGGACCATGGACTCGGATTTGGAGGTGCTGACCCTCATCCCGACCGCTTCACACTCTGCTGCAAACCACTCCAGTGAGAGCTGGAGATCGCGGCCTGAAGAAGCCAACAGCACCACGTCGTCTGCAAAAAGCAGAGACGCGATGCTGAGGTCCCCAAACCGGACACCCTCAATGCCTCGGCTGCGCCTAGAAATTCTGTCCATAAAAATTATGAACAGAATCGGTGACTAAGGGCAGCCTTGGCGGAGTCCAACCCTCAATGAGAACGAATCCGACTTACTGCCGTAAATGCGGACCAAACTCTGGCATCGGTGATACAGGGACCGAACCGCCCTTATCAGTTGGCTCGGTACCCCATACTCCCAAAGCACCCCCCACAGAACCTCCCGAGGGACACGGTCGAACGCCTTCTCCAAGTCCACAAAACACATGTGGACTGGTTGGGCAAACTCCCATGCACCCTCGAGGATCCTGCTGAGGGTGAAGAGCTAGTCCACTGTTCCTCGGCCAGGACGAAAGCCGCACTGTTCCTCCTGAATACGAGGATCGACCTCCCGGCGGACCCAGCAAAATTAATATTAAAATTAAATCTTAGTTCAAGATTAACAAATTTGCAGTGCCAGGAGTTTATCCTCATTCAAAATGGCACACAGGAGAAATGATAGTTTAACAAAATTTACAATTGAGCCAGTTTTAAATGACCAGAAACACATTGAGTCATTAAAACACGAGCAGATGAACACATTAGAATCATTCAATTAAAAAAATGACGTGGGATTATTTTATTTCAACATTATGTCCCCTCTTTGCTGATTGGTTCATTTTGCTCGGATTTGCCCGGTCTCAGAAATTCGCTTGATGAGACTCCCCACCAGACTCCATTGCTCTTACACGATGAGTCATGATTTCCGGCCTACAGTACAACAATATGTATGTGTTAAAATTGTAATTTAAAAATCAAACTCGAAATTTGAATGATTTCAGCAACATCCACAAAAGTATGAAAAAAGTCAAACTATGTGGTACAGTGTTGATCTCCTTTGAGAAAGAGGAGTATTGTCGTGGAAAGTGCACATTGTCAGGCCTCATAAATCACTAAAGGGATGATGTGCTTTCAACAGCGTGGAGCCAGGCAGATGTATGGCTCCTATTGCAGACACCGCCATTGACTTTTCACATTCATGCTGTTCAAAACAGGTGGGGGAGGGGGTTGCAATGGATGGGTAAGGTCTAACTTTTGCCTCCTCTCTCCTCAAGCGCTCTCCCCCATTAAAGTGTGATAAGAGCCCTCACTTGAGAGTCGGCGTACAGCACTTAATTCACCACTTATTTATTTATACGTGTTGGAATTGTGTTGTTTGCTTATTTTATTGAAAGGCTTGTGGGCAGCATGGCGGCGGTGAGCGCCATGTCGCTAGAGGGCATCACTTCTTTAAAAAAATAATTAATTAAAAAAAATCATTTTCTTCCTTAATGAAAAAGTGAAAGCCACTGATTCATTTTTCATTCCAACAGAATCCATTGTCGCCTTAGATGTCTGGTCTGCGCTGTGGTTTTGTCAAGCTGCAGGCGATTAAAAAAATATATATATCTACGAATATGAAAAGCTTACACACAGTGTAGTTTATCCGTTTAAAGAGATATAATCCAAAATCGTTATTTATCATCAATTGGATTCATATTATTTTGCATAACCATACTGCCTTCCATTCATCGAGCAAATTGGCCAGTTGTTTTTTTATTTTACGTTTGCCTTTTTTAAGCATGTTATTTGCTGTCAATATGACATAATGTGAACTTTCTTCAGTGATAATGTAGTTATTCATACATACAACAGATAGCCTTTTAAATCTTTGTCAAGGCAGATTGGTGTGCAAAATGTATGCTCAGGTGAAGTAGCCTGTGGTTTAATATATTACTGGTCAAAAAGTTATTTTTAAGTGTATCTTGAGACTTTCAATTCTTGAATGTGAACGTCACAGGTCCTTTAGCCAGTGACTTGCACGATTGCTTAAACGCTTGTACTCCACAACTAGTGTTGACGGCCACGCAGGCGTTGCACAAGCAAAAACATGAAGGTAGCAAAGTGTAGCCCATCACAGGACGGGCGTTGGTGTTTTATGTACATGTGGGAGCATCTCTGACCATGAATGATTCATGCTAAAAGAAGAGAAAGTGTAGAAGTCTTTCTCGAGGGCCCAAACCCAACCCCCATGCGAACAGAAGGGAAAGTCCTCGCTTGGCCAAATGGGTCTTACGGTGAGGAGCGCATCTGCTCGCTCGCTATGATCTCCGCCACCACTCACGCTCCACACTTGGAGACATCAAAAAGCAGAATAAAAAATAAATAACATACAACATCATGTTTTATTAAGTCAAGATAGGCTTCACTCGTGAGGGCTTCATGAGAATCCTCAGATTGGATGCAAAGGGGAACTTCACTGATTGAAATGCATTGTCATCGTGAAGACCGCAACGCAGACCACCTGTTGCTAATGTTATCTGTATTCCATTGGGGAGGCTTGGCTAACCCTTTGTTAAACTCTTAAAATAAAAATATAGTCTTGTAATCATGTAATATTTAGTATCTAGTTCCATCCTAGTGGTAGGACTCGTCCAATTCTATTAGTATATTGAATTAAGCATTACGCTTTAAAAAAAAAAGAAAGCAATTCATTTTGTTTTAGTTGTGCAATGAACATTTTATGTTTTTTTTCCTCATAAATAATAATAATTAAAGCTCGGACTTGCACCCTGAATCACGATTTTGCTATTCATATTGACTATACCGAATGATTTGTACTTTTCTGAAATCATCATCATCGGCATCACATCGTCTCGAAAGACCATAGATTTCTTGTGTCTGGAGGTTAGGTGTTCTTTGCACAGCGTCTGCTGTGGCTGGTGAGCCTCTCCAGTGCGCAAGAAGCCTGGGCAAGTTTTACGGAAGCCTTGAGTTTCCCAGGCATCAGGGTTTCCCTCTCGGCCTTCCTGTTGTCATCCAAAGGAACGGTGAACCGATACATTTGGCATCAGGTTGGCTGCAGGAGTTACCAGAACAATGCTTTTTTAAAGCATGAGTCTGCCTAACGGAGTCCGAGCCGGGTTTCCTGTCGGGGTTTGCTCCCTTAGCCTTTTCGTTCCAGACGATACCCACAAGGCTATTTCCCCCATAGCTGGGAGAGTGGTTAGCAGGCGCCAGGACATCCACACGCCGGTGGGCCTGTACGTCACGCCTAGGGGCCCACTATTGCTCCCCCGATCGATCCCCAGCAATTTGGTCTGGAGCCGAGAGGTACCCAGTTACCATGTGTGGCCACGAGGAGGCATGCAGAAGTCTTGACGGTGGAGAGGCTATGTACCGGCTGAGGAGACTTACGCACTCGGCTCCTCTTTTCGCCCCCGGAAACAGGCGGCTAGCCGGCGGCAGTAGCTGAAAGCAGAAGGTAGAAAGCAGGAAGAAGCATGCAACATTCAAGATTCAAGAGTTTTTTATTTGCCATGTTTGAGCGTGCCAAACAAGGAATTTGACTTCGGTAAAACACACCCTCTAACAACATTCAGGACCTGTGAAAAATGGCCAAAACAGTGTAGACAAATTCAAAAAAGGTGTGAAGATCAGGATGTTATTGCACAGTAATGACTCTGAGACTCTAAGAGTGGTGTGAGTTTATCAGAGCAACAGCCTGGGGGAAGAAGCTGTCTCTGTGTCTGCTGGTTTTGGCGTACCAAGCTCTATAACGCCGTCCGGAGGGGAGTAGTTCAAACAGACTGCAACCTGGGTGAGAAGGGTCTGTAGAGATGTTCGTTGCACGTTTCCTGGTCCTGGACAGATACAAGTCTTGGATAGATGGGAGGTTGATTCCATTGATCTTTTCTGCAGTCCTGATTGTCCGTTGCAGTCTGTGCTAGTCTTGTTTGGAGGCCGATCCAAACCAGACAGTGATGGAGGTGCAGAGGACAGACTGGATGATGGCAGTGTAGAAGGTCTTCAGAAGCTCTCGCGGCAGGTTGAACTTCTTGAGCTGTCTCAGGAAGTACAGCCTCTGCTAGGCCTTCTTCCGGACAGAGTCGATGTGGCCGGTCCATTTCAGGTCCCGAGAGATTGTGGTTCCCAGGAACTTGAAGGTGTCTGTGGAGAGAATAGTATTACTGCGGATAGTGAGGGGTAAAAGTGGTGAAGGGTCTCGCCTGAAGTCCAATGTCATCTTCACGGTCTTGAGCGGGTTCAGCTCCAGGTGGTTTTGGCTGCACCAGTGGACCTGCCACTCCACCTCTTGTCTGTACGCAGTCTCATCACCGTCCTGGATCAGCCCAATGAGAGTGGTGTCGTAGCTTCACAGGAGAGTCACCTGAGGAGAAATCATTGGTGTAGAGAGAGAAGAGCAGTGGGGAGAGGACGCACCCCTGAGGGGCTCCAGTATTGGTGGTCCGGGTGTCAGATGTGATGCCCCCCAGCCTCACACGCTGTCTCCTGTTGGTCAGGAAGCTGGTGATCCACTGACAGGTGGAGGCAGGCGCCGCAAGCTGGATGAGCTTCTGTTGGAGGATGTCAGGAGCGATGGTGTTGAACGCCGAGCTGAAGTCCACAAACAGGATCCACTAACATGCACTAACTAAGAGCACTACTACTCCAACACCACTGCACTTCGCATCACAACGCCCTGTGTGCAAGCACACACGCACACTTTTCTGAAATAGACATGTCATAATCCAACAAATAAAAAATCGAAATACATTATAATGGTAAACAGTGTTCTTTTGTTGCGCTTTATCTGCACCATACTAGAATATTATATGTCTCAATGTGTTGTGCCTTTGTGTTCAGATATCAGTCGCTTCTAAAACTGGCTATTGATGCCAACTGTTAACATGTGAATAGCATTCCGTATCACTTGTTAGCATTAAGCTAAGTTAATTTAGCTTTGTTTTTTTTAAATACGGATTAGTGTGACAGACATGACTTGTTCACTATTTGCTAAATTGCTGCTCATTGAGTTGGTCACTGCCACCATACAGTGATAATGGTGATTAGGTGAAAGACTGGCCGTGCGATTTACTGGCGACCACTCCAGGGAAATGTGTGTGTTTCGCCCAATGTCAGCAAATATGAATTTCATCTTCCTGGAACCCTTGGAAGTGTCACATTTTTGGCTCGTTAAGTGTTTTTGCATTTTCCCTCTACATTTGACATTATTTAGAGATTCTTGCTGCTTGACAAAAATGTCAACTTATGTGGAACAAGTACTGATCTCTTTCCATAGGACTGACACATACACTGCAAAATCTTCAAAAGCAACACTTGTGCTTCCCTATCTTATTTTAAGTGGCGTGCACTTTTTGACAGCAATCCAATACTATTCGTACAGATGCAGCCTGCACCGTATTTTTTCCACAGTGAGCAGCTACGACGTGGCATTAACACAAATTCTTGGAGGGAATGCAGCATCTTTTTATAGCCTCCCTTGTTTTTATTGGTATTAATACTGTCAATGCGATGCTAAGATTCCAACTGTTGTATATCGTCTTGCCACCCAAGCGGATTAGTGTGTGGGGATATGTTTACACGTTATATGTGTGGATGCGTGATGGTGGGGGAGGGAGCATTTTGAACATGTGCCGGCAAACTTATTTGTGTTCGGGAGGATCAAGTGGGTGTTGTGTGTTTGTTTGTCATCCTGGTGAAGGTGTCATTGTGGAGCCGAAGCTCTATAAGCTGTCGGATGTTGAGAGATGCCTCTCTTCCAAAAGGGCCTGCTTTTTTAGCTTTTCCTGTTTATTATAAGCGCTGCCGCACTCATCGGGGCTCCTACGACGCGCCCCACGCCCCCGCGTGTCCCTCAAGCACCCCCATATACACACACACACACACACCACCTCCACATACAACACACATTCACCCTTTTGGCTATAAATTTCAAATACCCTTGTTTTCCTTTTTGTAGTTATAAACAAGCAGCAGAAATGAGGCACCAAATTGCCAGGGCTTCCATTTTGTTGTGCTCAAATAAATATAAAATTTCTGCATTCACAGGCTCCCACAACTTTGGTCCATATCCTGCTAAATACCAATAAAATGTGTGAATCCCTTTGAATTTTCCTCTATATTACATCATGTCCAAATCCAGATCCAATGCCATTATGCTCCCTATGGCCGGGCTCCAAACGAGATTCCAGGGACTACTGGAGGTCCGTGAACCATAGCTGTGTTATTTGGTATTCTGTTTTTTGTGCATACGTACGTACAAACTAAACCAATTATACCTGTACAATTTGCTCGCGTGATTGTGATGTATCAGGTGAATCTGTCACACCTGCATCTCGATTGTGAATTATTTGCTGTGCAGTGTTTCATGCAGACGGACAAAGTTAATGTGTTAGCAATAATTTAATGTCTTGTAAAGTGTATAGTATAGTATATATCTCACCAGTAAATGTGATAGGGCAGCATCAGGGATCATCGGGATTGAGATGTTTCGCTATCTTGCCATCTACATCACGAACATCTCCATTCGGCCAAGTCAAAATAGAAAAAAAAGAAGAACTGATGGATCTCACCCCGCTCCTACACCTATCACCACAATCCATTTGTGTTTATCAGCCCATCATCTGTTGTCTGCTGGCTTTTTGCCTTTCTTCTCTTTTTTATTTTCTTTCTTCCTCGTCTCGCATTTGCTTGGTGATCCATCAGCCGATTTACCTTATCGCCGGACCCAACCAGCCGTTTAGGCGACCTTCTGTCTGTCAAACTATATATTGGCTTTCATTCGTCTAACTAGCGCTCCGTCCACGCCCACACCTGTCAATCATGCAGCTTGCCTCGGCCGCATCGGCCAATTAAGTCATCAAGTCAGATTTTACTTTGCACTTCATTAGTAGTTTTACACTGTTTCACTGAATGTACATTTCATTAGGTAGCCTCACTCAAACTAATCTGTTTAATACAGTAGATAGTAAGATGACCCTTTCCACGCGTTTGCTGGTTGTAGTTGGTACTGCATCATAATGAGAGGCAGATATATATATATATATGCTACAAATCATTTATCGCAAGAACCGTGATTCTAATGTAGTATGTGTTCTTCAGTAGTGTTAACACAAGCTAAGGGACTAGCTCAAGAAAATGTTGTGAAAAGTGCATACGTAGCTCAAAAACAAAGTAGTACTATTCTAATATATAGAAGTATTTTCCAAGATAATCCAAACCATTCACTGCCACCAACTGTTATGTATGTATGTCAAATATGCATTTTACCTCTGAGGGATGCAGTTAATGAAGTTTTCTGCATTTTAACATACACTCAATAATACTCAGCCCTTATAGTGCTATCAGAACAATTGCAGCTGTAACAAAGCACTTTACAGAATTACAGTAATACAACAGAATAAAGCATTGACATTATAATACAATCGTTGCAAAATAAATGCTTTCCATTGTACGGCAAGAAAAAATATAGTTACATTTTGTATCTGCTTTAAAGCTTGCACATTGGAGATCTATTTGAAAGCTAGGAAATCCTAGCATACCATCTTTTTAAGTTGTCAATTGTGCTTAAGTTACTATTCATTGCCAGTGTCACTCAAAGCTCCCTCGGTAATAAAAATATATTTCCATTATGATGTGTTTCATACAAGGCCAAATATTGGAGCTTTCTGAAAATGCTGACTAAGTAACAAGGAAAAAAGTTGCAGATAAAAAAGATATACAGTTTAGTGATACATGCTTTTTGGACAGCAAACAATTCTGTAACACGGTCACTCAAAGTGAAGGATTTGAAATAACCTTGGATATCAACAAATTCCACATTTTACGTCTTAGCTTCAAACTACATGTATTAGCCATTGCAATATAACAAGCAGTATTTTCCATCTCCGAATGAATTTTTGTGTGTGTGTTTCCCTAAAATTCTCTCACATACTGCGTGGTATCTTATCTGTGATCAAAATAGCATCCGAACGGAAGCAGGTCACTGCTTTGGCTCAGTGCGACGCAGTTCGAGCCCCAGTAGAGCAAGCCAGACACTGATGTCAATGTAGTCAGGTGGTCTGGCCTCCCGCAGAGGCCCAATCAGTCTTAGAGGATCAGTGACAGGCCCCCCTAGGCACCAGTATTCCTTGGCCTGATGGATGACTCTCTCTTCCTGGCTCAGGTCAGGAAAAAGCAGGCTTTGGCGCCTCACTCCATCTGTGCTTCTGTCTGTGCTTCTTCATGCATGCCTCGTGGTCATCGGGAGGTTCGGGAAGCCACAGAGGCCTCAAAATAAAGCGGAATGTCCAGTATAAGATCAGCTAACTAAGTATGGAGTCATATTTTAGGTTCCCGTGGCACCTCAAAGGGTACGGCCAATACTTGTGAGTTGCATCAAAGTTTGAAAAAACAAGTCAAATGGCAGGTGAGCGGGGATTTCCTCCTGAGAATATGTGTTTCTTTCATGTTTCTACTTAGTTTGAAGCCGGCATCCTAAAATGCTACAGCTGAGCAGGATAGTCAGGGCTGGAAGTTTTGCCTCAGGCGCTGATAGACTGCAAAACTGTTTTTGTATATCACTTCTTTTGGATCACGTGTGCCAAGGCTCCCTCTCAGAATGCCAAATGAAATAGTTCAGATAACTCTACCCAGTTAAGTGGAGCGGGTTCAGGATTTTTTTTTCTCTTAAGCCCAAACGGCAACTTGAGAATTGTTAAAGCTTCAAAGAGAATGATTAGCCCCTTTCACACTGCCTGTAACACATTTTTTTTTTTTTTTACTTTTTTGTCAGACCAGAAATCTGAATGTTCTGCCATAGAAGGTAACAGCCACAATTACACATGATGTTGTGGGGTGTATGCCACAATAACCTCAACAACAGTATTCTCTAAACATGGATGTATACTGTAGGCCTTGTGCCCTATTCCAATTCAGTGCCTATTTCCGATTATTTAATCAAGATGCCCAAATTGCATATAAACTACAAACAATAGGACATTAATAATCAAAGTATTAAACTGTACTTGGGGTGAGTTGTTCTAGGCTGATTGTCCTGCCCTTGGTTTAATTGAGGCAACCTCCACTGGCTGGTTTCCAGTTAACAACCCTTTGATGTAACATATTGGGACCATCTTTATTTGCCTATGCTTTTGTGATAGTGTAGTTTAGATTTATGTGAATGCAGCTACCTTGTTTCTTAGTCAAGTATAATCCAATGAATGCTTCATCCACCTGAAATAGTAAGGCCATGTCTGTCATGGCAGGACCCACAAAAAGATCTCAGGGACTCATGCATCAACAGGAACTTGTTTATTTTCGTGCAAAGAAGGCTATTTAGGTTGAGGGTTTGCATTTTCATGACCTCTTAGGGAACTTGTTTCACCCTGAGAACTGTCATGCGAGTATTTGTTCATTGCTTCTACTAGCTTCTAATTCTCTACTTGCATTTATGTACATTTCTACTAGTCTAATTTCTCAAGTGTCTTATTTTGCTATGAGTTCCATTTGTAACTGTCATTAACAACACGAACATATGCATTATATAGCTTTGCATATCAATGAAACACATGGAAAACCCAAAGAAATTTTATTCTAAAATGGAAAAGCAACATTTGGACCTTGATTTGGAGTCATTGGATAGCAGCATTTGCGATGGTCCACAATTATGACATATAAATTGGCTGTGTTTTACATTTGTGAGCACGCTGGCCTAATGCCTGCTTTATATCTACCTTCTCGTGGCTCTGCTTACTGCAAGACATGCTTCAGGATTGTGGTTGTTGCTGCCAGTTTGTGTTGCTTAAATATGAAGGAAGTGTACAAATGCCAGAGGATGTGCAAGTGTGGGGGCTGCAATCCTCGTGCGTGATGCGTTCTGGTGGCATGGCAGAGGTAAGACAGGCCTGCATAAACATGCTGAGGCAAGATACTGAAATTCACCCTCTCCTTCTCTGACATGTACACATTCCCATCCTGTGTTTTGTCTTGTTTTTCCCAATGTGTGGTTTTCCTCTGGTAAATCCTCCCTCCCTTGTTACTGACATTACCTCCAGTTTACTCCAAAAAACTGGCCTTCCTTGATTTGACACCGCAACACGACAAGCACAGAAAGCAATAAAAATCCCAACAACAGGAATTTAACTCAGTGGACACAAAGAGAAAAGCTCCCAGTATTGAGGCTTGGCATGCACGTTCCCGCTTTGACGCTTTGTGTACGAATGCGAGGGGCAAGCAGAGTTTATCTGACAGTGTGTTGAGATAAACGGTGATAAGCAGAGAGCACGGTGACCATAACACATGCAATCACTTTTGACAGCGCGGGATGTGGTTAATCTCTTCATGTCTCTATCACCACTCTATCTCAGTGGGTACCGTGATGTGCTTGCCTGGCGAAGCTGCTGCCTGACCCAGTTAGTGAATGCACCCATTATAGCCCCCACCTTCCATAATGACTACACCCACCACACCACCACCACCCTCCTCCTCAAAAACAGCATTGACTTCCTACCCCTGGATTCCATTTAAATTCCACGCTGCTTTTATCAAAAACTAGGCTTTGAACTGCCACTCAAAAAATGTCACATCAGGGCAAATTTTCATTTCCTTTTTTGCGAATGGCCAGACTTAATGTGTGTAAATGCAACCTACTCCACCAATGTGCCGCCACGGTACAACATGTTCTCACTCAACAAAAATATTGGAGAAAGCACGCACTGAAGGTAATTTCACCCGACGTTTGAGCTCTGAATAGAATCACAGCACTTGTTTGTATGCAAAGGTTTATTTTATGAGTTGAGTATGAAGTTGAGCGATAGAGAAGATTTGATGGATTAGAAGGAACAACAATTTGGAGGGGAGGAATGATTTTGGGCAAGAAACAAGTTTTGGGTACAGTTTTTGAGCTCTCAAGAAACATTAGGATTAACCTTAGAGAAATATTTGACACAGAATAACAATGTGGTGAAATTTATGGAAAGAAATTAAATATACTACTACTACTACTACTATTGCTGCTGCTGCTGCTGCTGTTGCTGCTGCTGCTGCTGCTGATGCTGCTGCTGCTGCTACTACTACTACTTCTACTACTTCTAGTACTACTACTACTATGTGTGCAAGTATTTATATTTTGTGCAGAAAATGCGCTTTACTAATACTTGAAAATATTTATTTTAATTTATACTAGATAACTTTTAATTACCATAGTTTGGACTTAAGTATTTTCAATAAATTATTATATTGAAATCCCAATTGTCATTTGTGTGCAAAACATGGGTAAAAGTGTTTTGTCTCGAGCCTTCTGCTTGTTTATATGTATGAAAAGGGGGGTGGTTGATTAAAATCGAATTTACTAGGATACAAAACAAATCAAGATGCCCGGTGGGATACACTGCGCACATCCTTAATCATGAATTTCTTTCGACTCCTATCTTCCATCTTCATTTCATGTGCTTCTTAACTCATGGTGAACAAACAATACAAAATAGCACTTTTGCCCTTTTTCTCTTCCAGCCAATGCTGTTTTTTCTCCAGTTGAGCTATTTTCTATCCCGCGATACTTTTTGGGAGTTATTACTCTTCCCGCTGAATTAGGAGCTGTGTTTGCCGCAACTGTAGTTTTGCGATACCCGGGCCATAACTTTTGCCAGGAAGAAATAGCTCCTCTCTCCCGCATTCCATTTATACGCCATATCTCGTCTCCGTATAGGGAGTTCCATTACTCTGGAGCTCGGCGAGGTGGGAAGAAGATGAAGAAAAGTGTGCAAGGGAGATGAAAATAGGTGATTGAAGGTTATGGCACTTGCTAGAGATCCTCTCTCTTTTGACAGCAAGCCAAAACACATTGTGTCGGGCCTAAGATTTAATCAACTTTATGATGTTGCACCTCATCAAAGCAGCAGATGCAGTGAGGAAGAGAGCGATTCTGAAATAGGAAGTGACAGTGAAATAATGTCCTGAATTTATTTGTTTCTGAGTAAGTGGTGCATGCTTATTGCAAATTTCCCATGCCTCGTCTTGCAATGTTTTCCCATCAGGATTTATCAAGTAAATGAAAAAATAGTTTGAACTAAAATATATATTTTTAAAAGCCTTTTATATGTTAGTTTAAATTTGTTCTATGACAAGCTTTTGAAGGTGCAAGGATTCCGTATAATACCAGCATTATAAAAAAAGTTGTTTTTTTTCTCAATTGTATTGTATTTTTGTGATCTATGCCTTGAAGGAGGTGTTTCCTAGTGAGCAGCATCAGGAATCCTGACTCCAACCATTACCCATTAGCAATTTAGTTCAGTGTGAGCATCTTCTCCGTGCTCATTGACAATGATTTTATTTGTCAGTTTCACTTCGTCCCATTCAACATTATAAAGTTTAGTTCCAGTTCCACGGGTGGCACCAGCTTCCACATGGCAGCGTGCAATGTTCGAAGCCCAGAAGCAGATGCTATCCAGATAATGTGAAACCAAAGCAGCATAATCCTTTCCCAAAATCTCCCTGTTTATGATGACCACTAAAGGGTAATCCCACTAGGTACTCCATGCTCAAAGCGTTTAATGGATGAGTGCCAGCTCTTCTCATGCAGATAAAAGCGTTTTATTATGATGTAACTCTGTGCAATTAGCCGTAGATGACGGGAACAAAAAAGTCAACATGATAGAAGGAGGGAATCTGGCGGGAGTTCTCTATCGTCCACCCTAACATGAAATTACGCCTCATTGGAGGCCTGAGAGGGTTGTAGGTTGACTGTGCCGGCTTGAGGCCTTTGCCTTGCCTGTTTAATAATATTGGCATCCTCTCCTCCTTCTATTACCCTTGTCTTATTCAGAAGCTCTCCATTGTGGCAGGCATCATCACGATATACACGCAAGGATAAACTTGTGTGCTCCCAACACAATTCTTCAAAGCGATGCAGTGAGGCCCGATTTACATTACACGTCTAAGTACCCAATTCAGTTTTTCAACGTATTCGCATGTAGATTTCAAGGGAAGCAAGCATATCCTATATACATCTGTATTTACATTTTTAGATAATCTTATCTCCAAAATGCACTAGAATAGTTATGGTGCAAACAGGTTGATATAAACACAACAGTTAATGACGATAAATAAACAAAACAGACCCAATAAGGAGTACAGTATGTTTTAATGGGCCTGTTGCGTACCTATAATCTGGTTTTTGACACATACCGTATGTTGGGAGTTGTTTGCTTTGTAGAACAATCCTACAATGCTAACACCTAGGATGCTAATACCGGAAGTTCTCAATGAACAGCTACTCTACTAACATGAAACAAAATGAATAGCCAAAACGTAGAGGTAGTTTGATACAGATTTTAGATAATGCGTAGTAGCGGTCGCTACACTAACATACAGCAAGACAGTAAGACGAGTCCAGTAAGCGGAAATTTCTGCACTTCTTTTGTAATCTCTGTGAGATAGCAGGTAAACGAGGTACCAGGTCAGATAAAAAAGCATCAGGAATGATTAAAAAATCTTAAGGCTCTAAAATTTTGAAGTAGAATGTCAGCTTTAGAATAGAACTCGCCTCCTTTGTGCGAACGTGAAGTGTGTATGTGCTCGAGGTGTACAATTGAGTCCAAGCAACCTGACAATTTGAAGAGAAAAAAGTAAACTGAGAAGCTCTCACAGAGTTTTTGTCACTTTTTATAAAGGCCTTTGACAAAAGCCTCTGTGTGTACTTCAACTCTTCATCTGTAAATGCACAACTAGTAGGCTACCATGCATGCCTTTGACTACTTAAGGAATATTTATGACCGGATTGAAAACAATTCAAGCATTTCTGCAGTTCATTTGCCAACTGTATTTTTGTCAATTGAAGCTGCACTTTTAAGGATTTTGCATTAAATTCAGTTACATGACCTCTGCAAATACTGCACTTGAATAGCGTCGCACCTCAAACCGACACATTTTTTCTGACATTAGTAAATTTAAAATGGTCCATTGAATACTACAACCACATATGACTGATACCAACATGGAAAACAGACATGAAGTTTATGGTGAAGTGTAAAGAGTGCTGCATTATTTTCTATAAAGGCCCGGTCGAATTTCTATTACCGTTTTTTTCCGTGTATAATGCGGCCCCATGTGTAATACGCACCCTAAAAATGTCATGTTGATGCTGGAAAAAAGCCTGTACCCATGTATAACACGCACCCAATTTAAAAAAAAAAAAAATTAAATTATTTTTTTTTTTTTTTTTTTTTTTTTAAGTCCCAATGATCGTCACACACGCAGGGAGGCAATGGGTCCCATTTTTATAGTCTTTGGTATGGTCTTAAATAGGCTGGATGTATTTTTTTTGTTGCCGTTGATTTCTCCGACTGCCCGTGAAGGCACCACCGCGCTCCGTGCGCACATGTGAAAAAGGCGTGCGGACGTGAAAAAGGCGGCTCTGTATGGGAGAGACGTTGAAGAGGAATAAAAACACCCTTGGAAACCAAAACTTGCCCCTCGTCGTGACTTGGAGCCGCAACAAATGTTTCGGATTTGTGTAGGGTACATTGTGACAGACAGCAAACGAGCAGGTGATCGAGCAAGCGTCTGATACGAGAGCATTGCGGTCGTATGGAGCGTGTTTGAAGTGAACAGCAGAGACGAAAGGAACAAGGCAAAGTGTTGTGAAATAAAATATTACCTGTAATACGCATTTTGTTATTTGCTGATTGAAACTGCTAATTAAACTGTGAATCGAAACTAATAGGAAGAAAACAACTCTCGCTCTTTATATAGCTGACGTGTCTTGCGCATCCGTTCTGTGCATCGGATCCATAGTGCGCATGCGCAATCATACTGCCTCCGTATGACGTCCGGTCCACGATGGAGATTAAAAAACAAACAATATTTGACAATAACACAGCATCAAGGATTGCACCATCGCATCAAACGATGTGTCGTCAATTACGAATTTTACTGACTAAGTGTGTTGGGCAGGATGGCTGAATGCGATGCGCGATTGACAACAAACAAGAAGAAAGGTGATTTCAAGTTTGATTTCGAGGGAGATTTGTCATGTCTCGTCCCCAGTTTTGCTATGTGTCTAGGTTGCCATAGTTTCTGTTCGCGTCGCCCCTCTCTTCCTGTGTCACCTCAATCACTGTAACGTGTTTTGTATTTAAGTCCTGTCTGCCCCTCGCTCACCGTCGGATGATGTCATGATGTCTGTTTGGTTTCTGTTCCTGTCACCTTGTCTTTTTGTTTCACGTCTTTGTCGGTCAGTCCTGTTGTTGGTTTTGTTGTACCATGACTTTCTTAAAAAAAAAAAAAAACATTTAAAACATTTTTGTACCCATGTATAATGCGCACCCCAGATTTTAGGACAGTAAATTAGTTAGATTTTGCGCATTATACACGGAAAGAAACGGTATTCATTCATTCTAGTGGCCCCTGCCACCACCCATACCTCCCAAGTTAAGTCCTTACCTCTAAATGACACCTGATACTCTTTGCGGTTTATGGTGCAGTCTAAACAAAGTCCCAGTATATTTCAGCACTGACCTAGAAAAAAAATATTTTATTCACAGTATTAGTTGTACAAAATACAAGTGTCCCCTGATTTAATGCCCTACCTCCAAGAGATGGTCAGTAGTCTGTGAAGTTTATCCCACTCCTCCCACACACAAACACACACATTTCTGGTAAATTTGTCGGTAACTCATAAAATGAAATGCTTACATTTTGAAGTTCATCAGTGTCTGTATTTTGTTGTGATTTCACTTCTTACAGTTGTTTTTACATGTCCGCGTCACAGTTCAGAGGGTGCGGGTTTGATTTCATCTCCGGCTCGCCCTGTGTGGAGTTTGCATGTTCTCCCCGTGCCTGCTTGGGCTTTTTCCGGGTACTCCGGTTTCCTTCCGTATGCCAAAAATGTGCTTGATAGGCCTATTGGGAACTTCAAATTGCCCCTCGGTGTACGTGCGAGTGCGGATGTTTGTTCGTCTCTATGTGCCCTGCGATTGGCTGGCAACTGGTTCAGCGTGTTCCCCATCTACTGCCCGATGACTGCTGGGATAGGCTCCAGCATGCTCGTGACCCCCGTGGGGACAAGTGGTATAGAAAAAAGGATGGATGGATGGATGGATGGATGGATGGATGGATGGATGGATGGATGGATGGATGGATGGATGGATGGATGGATGGATGGATGGATGGATAAGTTACTCACTTGACTAAACATGACATAGAGTAACTCCTTTCCTTGTGCTTCATTATTTACCATCCTTTTTGTGTGTTTTATTGATGCTTTGGGAAGTAATTCTCCTCCTGTGGACATCATGGTGACTGTGTTGATGAGCAGTGATGATGTTTGTCCATGCACGGCTAAGTCACTGATCTGTCTTTTTCCTCCCCCCCCCCCCCCCCCCCATGCACCATCTGCATGTTGGGAAGATGGAAAACAAACAGGAAGCACTTCTGTTGTGTGTATTAGTGTGCGTGAAGATATCACTCTGCTCATTATCTGACGTAATAGAAGTGTGCCCAGTCTGGGATGGCTGGCACCCTTCTGTTGGCACTGTCACCATGATGGCTCGTCAGCTCCAGGAACTTCCTACTTGTGTCCAGCAACGTGCATTTGCGAAACGGATGGGGAGCGGCTGGCATTGTCCGCAGGCGTGCATGCTTGGAGAACCCAGTGCTTGATTATTCTGATTTGGCTAAATCTGAGCATGAATTATAAATAGTGGGGTATAGTGTGAATCAACCTGAACTTTGGAACTACAAAAACAATTCCTTCAATACAATTCCAGCAAATAACAATTCTGTATCTGGAAATGTCGAGCTTCAAATTTGCTTCATGAATCAGTTATTTTATTTGTTCGTTATTGTCGACTCTTCTAAATGACACTGTTTGTTTAGAATATGTGGTTTGAGAAAATGACAAGTCTATACTTTCTACCCAATGTTGAACAGACAATGCCATCTAGAGGAGTCAATCTGGTTCATGAAGTAAATTTGAAGCTTTTTTTAGCCATCATAACAAGGAACTGTTTGTTCTATTTACAAATTCACTTTTCCATGGAACATAGTTTTGAAATCAACTACACCTCACTGATTCTCGTTTTTTATGCTTTTTCCCTAATATGCCACAAAATGGCTCCAAAACCCTAATCTACAGGAAACTCTTTTCATCCGATCGAAAAGGCTTTTACACTACTGTGTCTCATGATGTTTCGTATTAAATGATGTGTTAAATGTTGCCCATTCAGCATTTATTGCAGCTCACTTTGCATCTGCATGTGAGCACTTGTTCTGTCTGCATAATGAGGACACAAAGGCTCCACTCTATGGTTCTAATTTGTTTTCCTTCTTCTGTTCAGACAACCGGCGCGCAGTCCTCGAAAGGTCCCGCTCGCGCCACAACACGAACCACCAAGGCCGATGATGGACCCCACCTCACAGGCTTGCCACATGAGCGCCAAAAATCACCCGGATGACTTCCCAACAACCCTGTCACTGTGTCGCAAAAAAGCAGCATCAAGTCATTCATGCCTTAGACATTTTCTGCTAGTCTTTACAAAATACTGTATTGTCCTCTTTCCAATCATAGGAAAAAAGATGTTTTAAGTCTAATGGTGCTACACGCCGCTTACACTTCCACCAAGGACAACAGCATCAGCATGTCAAAGAAGACTGATTGCTTTTAACAAAACACCCTATGGCTTTTTAAAAGGAATTTCAACAGCCAAGTTGGAAGAAGCTGTAAACAGACAAACACAAGATACTGACTGCAAACTGGGAGAGTCTGAGTTATCCCGCAAAGCTACCAGAGTTGGCCACTGCCCACTCTGATACTTCATAGCATGTGACACAGTTTTAGTTTGACGACGTACATTATACTTTTTACTTTGCTGTTTACTTTGGCTTGACACATTCCTTTCAACCCCATTTTATCAAGTCAGTTTTATGGTAGAGTATTCATGTGAGGCTGCACGGTAATTGCCATAGCCTGCCGAGTGTGTGTGATTGCTTTAAAGTGATTGCAATACGCTGTATTTTTGGTTCCTTCTGGTGCTGGGAAAGGAAAGTGTTTGGATGCCGCGAGTGTGAATACAGTGAACACCATTTAATACATACATGACCTGCTCATAGTCGGTGAAAATTTTCAATTTAGTTCAGTTCAAGAAGTGAGACTCATACGTACATTCATATACTCTCTGTCTCTGTCTCTGTCTCTGTCTCTGTCTCTGTCTCTGTCTCTGTCTCTGTCTCTCTCTCTGTCTCTGTCTCTGTCTCTCTCTGTCTCTGTCTCTCTCTCTCTCTCTCTCTCTCTCTCTCTCTCTCTCTCTCTCTCTCTCTCTCATACACTTACCACACACTAAATGAATTATTTCAGGATTTTATTTGTTTATTTTGGCATGTACACGATCATCATCCCATGTGCTGTTTTCATCTGACTTGTACATGGCTTTAAAAATCGAACATCAATAGAGAGTAGGGCCCTGATAACTAGTGTTGATACCGTGTAGTAGAAAATGGGCTTGTTCATTTGCTCATGCTCATGTTTGATACATTTTAAGGCCATGACCATTTTGATAGGTTTCCCTCACAAACCAGTAAAAGTTGCTCGCTGAAGTCAGTGTTTTAATTACTCCTAAGTTCTCCACCAGTAGATTTTTTTTTAAAAGGTTTTATTCGCCTATATATCAGAAGAAGGACATTATTGACATTTGATGCTTTGAGAAGTGGTGGTCTCACAGTGCAACCATAATAACACAATATTTTCATTTGAAACGTTCATTTCCTCCTTGAAAGAGTACCAGTACATTCTAACAATGCCTGGTTAGTTAAGTTTCTAAACAGCCTACATCTCATACCACTGAACAAAATGCATCATGTTTTTAGGGCAATTGGGAGCCACTGGGCATATTTTATGCATACATTTGAAACAAGGTGAAGGGGAAAAAATATGCAAAATCGGAAAAATCTACAGAGGAAATCGGCGTCCGTGACAGCAAATTAGAGCGAGCTTTTCCTGGTGGGCTCTCTGTCGCAGCCGCCTCTCAGTAGCATCTCTCAGCTAATGAAATGTTAAACATTCAAACAAACACCCATCCCATGCTTGTTTGTGTTCAAAACAGTGGAAAAGTTGCCTGGAGCTTTGCGGTCACAGTTCAGGAATGGAGCCTCCACCGCATATTCATGTATTCATGCCTGGGGTGGCGCGGTCCACTCGTTCGCTGCCCTCAACTTTAAGCAGATGCTGCCAAAAACAAGCAATGAGGCCACAACCAGAATCAAGATGCTGCTTGTCTTAGCCAGTGAGCCTCCAACCATCATCGCACTTAAAATATGTGTGTGTGTATATATATATACGCCATATATATATATATATATATATATATATATATATATATATATATATATATATATATATATACACGTACGTGCATTTACATTTGGGTTTACATCTAAATCCAGTGCTATCTAAGTATGACCACAAAAACCAAATAATTTATGTTAACATAATTTCAATACAGTGGTACCTTGAAGTATTACCCCCCCCTAAAAAAGAAAACGTAATTGAGATGAATTACAGTACCACTCAAAATTCTGGAAAGCTTTTCTTATATGATTAGATTAGAAAGAGTCATTTGAAGTAATCAAAAGAATCATTCATTCCAAAAGCTTAACTGCCACCACTTGAAAAACAATTAATTGTACAGGAATTGTTTTAAGGGACATTAATCCCCCATTTCTAACATCGAACCTGGGTCAGTTTCAAACAATAAAACACAAGTATTACATGACATTAATGTAATGGTGAAACTTGCACAAAAATATTGTTGCGGCTCGCTTGCTAGCACAAGGACCTAACGTGAACTAAGTGCTCCTTTTGTTGATCAAGACAGAAAAACTCAATAACACATTTAAAGACCAAGCCAAAAGGAGATGTTTCTTCATTAAAGTTGAAGCTGCCAAAATTGGTTGAAATTTGGGGCACATTTTTCACCCAAATTTTGGTCCATGTCAGAATTGAAAAATTTCTGTTCAGACCTCAAGGTACCACAGTAATCAGTAGGGGTGTAAAGGTACATGGCAAAATATTGAACCGTTTGGTCTAGCTCAGCACAGGACGAAATTAAATTAAATTATTGCCAGGTTTTAAAAAAAAAAACTTATGAAAAGAAAAATAAACCAATACTTTGATAGAAAAAAGTGTTTTCTGTATGCACAAAAGGTGGACCGAAACTGTACCAAAAAACATAACACAAAAACCGATGTATGAAGCGTACAGTGGGTTATCTGTACCGTTGCACCCCTAGCAATCAGCAGAAACAGATTTTTATTTGTTTTATCTTTTCACCAAGGAAAGTCCTTTCTTCCCCTTTTTCAGATGCAGTTGTATTTTAAGAGACAACAAATCCACTCATAACATCCTTGTAGCACTTCTTTGAAGAAAATTGATTTTTGATATCTTCTTTGTGTTTGTGTGCCATCCAATTTACAAAAATGCAGCTTCTGCTAAAGTATTAGTGCCACACTGAAGTAAATAAATCGTGCGAAAATTGACAATATGACAATAAACTGGGAATGTTTGGAAAATGAAGCCTTTTGCACAATTGTGTTCAGCAGCTCATACTGATCAGGGTGTTCATCTATCAGAACATTATCATATTATTATTATTATTACTATCATCATACTGTATTAAAAGTATACGCTTATTGTGGTATTTTTAACGCTAAAATTACTTTTTTTTTTCTTCCTTTATTTCTTGTACATTTTTTTATTGTTGTCATCCTATTTTGCGTTTTTCTTCTCTGTGTGGCTCTAATACTTTTCCGTGAAATACAAACCAAAAAAAGACAGTGTAAAATGTTTTTGTTTATTTTTTTTAATTTATTTCATGTTATCAATAGTGTCTTTGTGGTTTAAACTGTTCGAATTGGGGGGGGGGGGGGGTACACAATGACAAAATCACTTTTTAAAAACTGAACTTAAACAATTTGAAGGATCAGCACAGCTTTCTTTTCAGCATAGCCTTCTTCAGTTTGGTGGAAAATGTACAGACCTGTTTTCTATTTTCTGCATTGTGCGACAGACATTGTTCCATATACTTATTGTTCATTGTGGAATTTGGGATATTCATGTGATGACAAAGGTGGTGGTATTTTTTGTGTATGAAGCTCGAAGGTCTGTTGTGGATGTTGCAAATGCTGCTGCTGCTTTCAAGGGTTTCGTGTAAAATATCACTTTCAAACAAACAATTAGAGTAGACACATTGGAACATGTTCCTTCTTCTACCATGACGACATTCTTATTGGCCCTGTAAGTGTTTGTGTTCCCTTCCTTTTTGTGTTGAAACAGCAAAATGCAAACTCATTATTTATGCGTGTTGTGTTCAATGGCCGGGCGCCTTTTTAGCTTAATAAACTTGTGCTAGTGGCCAGTGTTAAGGAAAAGCAAGCAGGGGTATGAAGCGTCCTATTCAAAATGTTTAAAAAGGAAAAAAAGGTGCCATTTTTTTGGTAAATGACGGGTGGCTAGCACTTTGATGATAAAATTTTTGTAGTTGCTTTACCTCACAAGGGAAAAGATTTTCTCAATCTGAGTTCCAATTGCCACGACTAACGTATTTGCTGAAATGTGTCTTTTCAGACAATAGTCCCCAGCTGCCTCGCTTCGTTTGGGTTGTCGCCAGGAGACCAAACACAGACGTCATTTGTTTGGTGGCGAATTTGTCGTAAAGCTGCTGCACATGTCCCTCAGCCTACCTTCCTCATTCTCGTAACTTTGTTGATTTGATTGTCTTTACAAGCCTTTGTATATGCATCATGCTCCGTTTGTATCCTCAACAAGGTGGATGGGACAAAGTAAAGAAAAATAGAAGGATGACGCACCACTCTCCTTCCACAGACTATGTAATGGAATATGATACTAAATAATAACCACTTTTGTTTTATAAACTGATTTCTGAAGTCACGCTTGGTCTTTGTGTATTGTTGTGGTCCATGCAATCTACACACACTCTAAACCCAGTTTATTAGGAACACTATCCACTTCAGAGAAGAGTGAGAACAGAAACCAGAAAGTCTCAATGGTTGACACTAGACAAATGGACAGCGTGAGGGGCAGCATGTATCCTGAAGTCCACGATCATCTCTGCAGTCTTGAGTGCGTTCAGATCCAGTCTGTGATGCCTGTACCAGAACACCAACAGCTCCATGTTCTTTTAATCCACAATTTGCAGAATCAGAGAAGACTGTGGAGGAGTTAATTATCATTGCAAAGGTTTTTTTTTTTTTTAGATTCATTCATTATTCTTCTGAATATATGCAAGATTTAATAAATTAACTCAGTAACAAATACCTGTCTGATGATGTACTTGGAAACTTAAGAGTTTCTATCTTTTCTATAGACAGACCTTTTGATCCAGCTCCCTGCATAGTGAACCGTGGCTTCATCCATCCATACGGAGTTTCATCTCCCAACATGCTGCAATCCGTGTTGAGAGAAGTGAGACATGCTACACCTCCCTAATTAGGCTCATTGTTGATCTTGTGAGGTTAATTTGTACTTGGCTGAGAGTAAACATCGCAAAGGAGGCCAACCTAGTTCCTTACAAGAAATATGCTTTGTAGCTATAAAGAACTTCCTCAACGTTTTCTTGACTTGCCAGGTGATTCAGTGCCTATTGCGCCCGCCAATGATGCATTTGCGGGGTCGGGGCATTTTTGCGCTTTGCGATTACAAAGAAGCCCTTGTCTAATGAGCTTAGGGATGCACTTGTGTGTGTATATAGCACACATTTGTTTGATTCTGTTTTCACGTCTGTGAGCTGCAGGTAGGCCCTATAAGTGGCCCTGTCACACAGCTGACAGATAAGCCGAGCCCACACATGCTCTCTCCTTTTTCTCACCCATTGTGTGACTGTAATGCACACTCTGACAGATCACTTGCACAACACAATTATGCCTCATATGCCTATTTCACTTTTTTTTTTACCCCACCAATTTGAAAGTACTCAAACATGTGTCAAAGCAATGTTGGATTGAGTTAGGGTTCCAAAGTGAGGTTTCAAAAAAGAGTTAAGGTTTCAAATTAGGGTTTAAAAATAGGGTTAGGGTTTCAAATTGGGGTTATAAGGGTGAGGGTTTAAAAGTTGGGTCTCAAACAAGGATTAGAATTTCATTGTATAGTTGGGTTTAAAACTAGGGTTAGGGTTTCAAAGTAGGGTTTCAGACTATGGGTAGGGTTCCAATCTAGAGTTTTAAAATATGGTTTGGGTTTCAAAGTCAGGCTTAAAACTAGGGTTAGGATTTAAGTGGGAACGTAATTTCGATTTCTTTGTGTCTTGGCATGTGAAGAAATTTTAGAAACAATAAAGCAGACTTTGAGTAAAGTAGGGTTTCGAACTGGTGTGTGTGTGTGCGTGCGTGTTTCATAAACTGTTGTCTGCATCAACGTGTGTCAAATAACGGGAATATTCACACATAGATGCTGTGCTTCCAAGATAAGACAGTGACGTTTAGTCAAGCTCCCTTTTGGTATTTTCCTGCATCCCATATATTTTCTTTATGATGTTTACACATCATAGCTCCAGTGTTCTATATGTCACCCGATGAATTGCTCATTAACATTTTGCTTCCACATTCAAACAGTGACATATGACCAAAGGCTGTCATGGGACTATTTTGGGGTCTATATACCGTAATTTTCGCTCCGGAGTATAAGTCGCACCAGCCATAAAATGCCCAAAAATGTGAAAAAAAACATATATAAGTCGCTCCGGAGTATAAGTCGCATTTTGGGGGGCAATTTATTCGACAAGATCCAACACCAAGAACAGACATGAACGAGCAACAACAGGCTAAACGATACGGTATGCTAACGTGACAAACACAAACAAGGAGCTGAGAACGGGCCTGACGTAACATTCAGTTATTTAAAAAAAACTATTACATAAATAACACGTTTATAAAACCATCTGTGTCACTCCAATTCATTAAATCCATCGATCGTCCTTTGTCAACAATGCCGTGTGCTGCGCCGCAGTTCGAATTATTCCACAGGCCCATACAACGCTATATAAACTATATTTTAAATAACTATCCCATAAACAACAATATTATCAAACCATTTGTGTCACTCCAAATCATTAAATCCATCGATCAAATTTCTCGTCCTTTATGTCATCCTGGTGACGGAGGACATGTCCAGAGGATATGGCGCTTTAAAGTGTTGATTACTTTATTTGATTTTTTCTCTCTATTTTTCATGTTTTGAATATGTTCAAGATAAAGATATCAAAGCATGTGAAGTGATCAACTATACTAAAAATAACGTGAAGTGGTCAACTATCCTTGTAAGTGATGTGTTAATGATCAAGTAAAAATTCTTGAAAAAAAAAATATATAAGTCGCTCCTGAGTATAAGTCGCCCCCCCACCCAAACTATGAAAACAAATGCGACTTATAGTCCCAGAAAAAAAAAAAAAAACATATATATATACAGTGCCTTGCGAAAGTATTCAGTCCCCTTGAACCTTTCAACATTTCGCGACATTTCAGGCTTCAACATAAAGATATAACATTTTAATTTTTTGTCATGAATCAACAAGTGGGACACAATCATGGAGTGGAACACAATTGATTGGATAATTTAAACCTTTTTAACAAATAAAAAACTGAAAAGTGGGGCGTGCAATATTATTCAGCCCCCTTGCGGTAATACTTTGTAGCGTCACCTTTTGCTGCAATTACAGCTGCAAGTCGTTTGGGGGATGTCTCTATGAGTTTTGCAAATCGAGAGACTGGAATTCTTGCCCATTCTTCCTTGCAAAACAGCTCGAGCTCAGTGAGGTTGGATGGAGAGCGTTTGTGAACAGCAGTCTTCAGCTCTTTCCACAGATTCTCGATTGGATTCAGGTCTGGACTTTGACTTGGCCATTCGAACACCTGGATACGTCTATTTGTGAACCATTCCATTGTAGATTTGGCTTTATGTTTTGGATCATTGTCCTGTTGGAAGATAAATCTCCGTCCCAGTCTCAGGTCTTTTGCAGACTCCAACAGGTTTTCTTCCAGAATGGTCCTGTATTTGGCTCCATCCATCTTTCCATCAATTTTAGCCATCTTCCCTGTCCCTGCTGAAAAAAAGCAAGCCCAAACCATGATGCTGCCACCACCATATTTGAAAGTGGGGATGGTGTGTTCAGGGTGATGAGCTGTGTTGCTTTTACGCCAAACATATCGTTTTGCATTGTGGCCAAAAAGTTCGATTTTGGTTTCATCTGACCAGAGCACCTTCTTCCACATGTTTGGTGTCTCCCAGGTGGCTTGTGGCAAACTTTAAACAAGACTTTTTATGGATATCTTTGAGAAATGGCTATCTTCTTGCCACTCTTCCATAAAGGCCAGATTTGTGCAGTGCACGACTGATTGTTGTCCTATGGACAGACTCTCCCACCTCAGCTGTAGTTATCTGCAGTTCATCCAAAGTGATCATGGGCCTCTTGGCTGCATCTCTGATCAGTCTTCTCCTTGTTTGAGATGAAAGTTTGGAGGGACGGCCAGGTCTTGGTAGATTTGCAGTGGTCTCATACTCCTTCCATTTCAAAATAATTGCTTGCACAGTGCTCCTTGAGATGTTTAAAGCTTGGGAAATCTTTTTGTATCCAAATCCGGCTTTAAACTTCTCCACAACAGTATCTCGGACCTGCCTGGTGTGTTCCTTTGTCTTCATGGTTCTCTCTGCGCTTTAAACAGAACCCTGAGACTATCAAAGAGCAGGTGCATTTATACGGAGACTTGATTACACATAAGTGCATTCTATTTATCATCATCAGTCATTTAGGACAACATTGGATCATTCAAAGATCCTCACTAAACTTCTGGAGTGAGTTTGCTGCACTGAAAGTAAAGGGGCCAAATAATATTGCACGCCCCACTTTTCAGTTTTTATTTGTTAAAAAAGTTTAAATTATCCAATCATTTTCGTTCCACTTCACGATTGTGTCCCACTTGTTGTTGATTCTTGACAAAAAATTACAATTTTATATCTTTATGTTTGAAGCCTGAAATGTGGCGAAATGTTGAAAGGTTCAAGGGGGCCGAATACTTTCACAAGGCACTGTATATAGTATATATATAAAGGCAGTTTTTTATATTCACATCCATAAAGCAATTGGCCTCACTATGCCAATGCTCTTTGAAGGACATTGAGATGGATACTCTCCAAGGAAGCAGCCGTCTTGGGATATGGGAGGTCTGCCTCATCCCGCAAATGTTGCACTCAACAGGGAGAGGGGCCGCCCGAGGAGAATTCACCCTGTCAAACCCAAGACAAAAAAAGTAGCTTCCTGCCCTTCAAGTTTCTGTTTACCGCTGTGTTCCTTCCCTGGCACCCATCACTCTTCTTCCTCTTCCTTCTCCTCTTGTCATTTGATTCAGATCACTGAGTAAGCCTCTGTTTCCAAGGTCTGAGGCTCCATTTTGGACAGTCTGGCAAGAATGTAGGCTCAAATAGAGAGGATGGTTGAGAGCGGGAGAGATAGAGAGATGGAAGGGAGAGTTGAGGTTTGAACTTGTTTCATATTTTAAAATTGTTTTTGATCGGTGAGTTGAGTCAGGAGACCACTGTCAAACCAGTGTGATGCTGAGCAGTTCAACCGGCTGAATGACCCATTATTTTTGTAGTGATTGTGAGGTGCTAAATGTTAGCAAATGTTGCACTCAACAGGGAGAGGGGCCGCCCGAGGAGAATTCACCCTGTCAAACCCGAGACAAAAAAAATAGCTTCCTGCCCTTCAAGTTTCCGTTTACCGCTGCGCTCCTTCCCTGGCACCCATCACTCTTCTTCCTCTTCTTCCTTCTTCTCTTGTCATTTGATTCAGATCACTGAGTAAGCCTTTGTTTCCAAGGTCTGAGGCTCCATTTTGGACATTCTGGCAAGAATGTAGGCTCAAGTAGAGAGGATGGTTGAGAGCGGGAGCGATAGAGAGATGGAAGGGAGAGTTAAGGTTTGAACTTGTTTCATATTTTAAAATTGTTTTTAAACGGTGAGTTGAGTCAGGAGACCACTGTCAAACCAGTGTGATGCTGAGCAGTTCAACCGGCTGAATGACCCATTATTTTTGTAGTTATTGTAAGATGCTAAATGTTAGCATTTGTGCTCCAATTCATAGAAAAATACCCTCCTCAAATGTTATCAATGTTAAAAATAGAAACATGAGTAAGATTCATAATCATGGCCTTTGTCATGCTCTGTTGACCTGGATATGTACATCTGAGTCAGGGGCTGACTACAACTCCTAAGCTCATACGCTTTGCCCACAGCACTGTGTGCACACCACATAAGAATAAACCACATATAGAAATAAATAAAAGAAGCATTGTTGGGTGCTGCAAACGAAAAAAAGGAGCCAGGTAATTGAGTAAGTAGCCTCCCGGATTTAGATGTCTGAATAAAAGCATTTTGTTTTCCAAGAGAAGCCTTTTTTAGGATAGTTTTAACGCAAAGGTACTTAGAAGCTCCTTCAAAGGTTCTCTGCTTTCAACCTAGATGGTCCCCTCGGGAAAAAAACAAGGAGAAAACACTCAAACACTCTTTCTTGACAGAAGAGTATAAAAGGGTTTTGACCACACAAACTCATGTACGCGCCCCGACGCATACAAATACACAAACACACATGACAAATAGTCATGAAAAATTTAAGCGTTCAGCTCTACCAACAATTTTCTTCTCAGCAGCTTCTTAATGTTTATGCTTGACATGTTGAGGGCAAAAATACAACACAGACTAGCAAGAAGAAGAGAAGTAATGGCCATCAAATTAATGGCGAGAGTGAGAAGTCTGATTTCTCACTTGAGAGACCTTTCTCACTCAGCCGTGCAGGAGATTCTCTGTTTTTATTTATTCTTTACTGCATTAGTCGACTGACTGGAAGCTGAAGTAAACTGGTGATGAAACTGATGTGAGAAAGCAAACCGCAACAAATGTTCACGTTATTAAACAAGATGAGAAGTTGGGACAGCAGTGTGTTTTAATACAAAGTAACACTGCAAATTTACCCATTTTTTTAATCGTTTTTGCAGGTCGATTTAAAATGAACGAATTTCCTCTAATCTAATTACATTTCAACAATTTAAGGAATTATAATTGATTGATGGTGTACCGCTACATAAGCCAGAAAAGCCCAAGAGTCTTGAATGTTCAATATGGGTGACAATTGTCTATCAGCAAGCACTGCAGCAATGAAGTGCTGCCTTGGTGAATGAAAATACAAATGATGCCTTTCATTTTTCAACATGGGGGTTCACTTTTTTCTTCATATGGCATAAAAACAAGTCAAAGCCTGCTAATTTGTCACAAAAACTGTGCATACATATGTCCTTCCAAAAAGCTTGAATTCAGTGAACTTAAAATCCTCGAGTTCCATGTAGTGAAACTTGAGCCTTGAAATATTTTGATGAAAGGGGCAGGGGTTTAAGACACTTGTGAACTGTTCTGAACTGTTATTTGAAAAAATAAATACTCTATAATCATACACTTTGCATGAATGATTGCACCACTTTCATGTTTCATGTCCATCTGAGTGAGTCTTACTGAATCATTTTCTCAACTTTGACTCATAGACCAAGTGACAGCTGTACGTGAGTCATGTGCATGCTTGCCCCCGCCTTGCTCTTCGCCACGCTTAAATATGCTGGAAATCTTCACAGCGACCTTCCGGGCCATCACAAGGTGACTGTTGGTATTAGGACGTAGCATTTACCACACTAGGATGCCTCGCTCATTGGCGTTTCATGTAGAGCTCCATCACATTCGTCACGTTTCATGAACTTCCTTATTATTCTCTGGCGGAGAGTCATTTTGTTTAGCTGCTCGCCTTCCGTGAGCTCGAGAGATGAGTAAATAGATGTAAATAGATGCGCTGATGTCTCTCAAAACCCCATGTTGGTGTCTTTCTAGAATCTGAACTTGTTTATTTGAGCAGGATTTGGTCGAGTGGCACTCTCCTCCTTTCCCCTCTGCAGCCTTCAAGCCCATTTCCCTTCTGTGATTCCTCGGGGTGATCATATGTGAATCCCCACCCATTCACTGTGGTTCTATGGAGGGTCGCCGGATAGTCAGTGGGCAATCTGGAGCTTCTCAAACAGAGTTGTCAAAGAGACGACACATGGAATACATGGAGGGCTGAAGGAAAGAGATCCACTGGCAGAATCACATAGCCAGTTTGGGTGCTATTGAACTTTCAAAGAGCATCACAAGCATGGTTGGTTATATTCTCACAAGTTGCAGTCAGATAAAACCAGGTTTTCCACTGACACAGAGCCAGACTGAATTAAACTAAGCCTTTCAGTGATGAGTGGAGCAATATGGTGGCCTGCCAACCCTGGTCACTCTGGCCAACCCCACATATGGAGGAAGATTTGGATACCTTTGACTTTCCTGACATTGTCACATTGGTACAGTATTCTGAGATCACTTGATATTCTGCTACAGTTTGTGTATATTATTAGATCTCATTATGTGCGACTGATGTAAATGTTTGAATTCATTAAATTCGAAGGATTTCTTTTCACTGTACAGCTAAGAAACACACTATGAGAAGCAATTTCACGTATACTTGTTAAAAAATGTACTTTGGTGGCAGTAAATGGTCAAATTTCAGTTGACGATTATAAACATCCACATTGAATGAGTCAGTAAATATTTTCCGTTGAACTACAGCAGTTTGAATTTGCGTGCGATAATCTGCATCAGATAGTTCTCAATTGTGTTATTCAGTTCGGGGGCGTGCGCTTAAAGCCTAGCATAGCAGTGAGGGTGTTCTACCAAGCAGGTGGCCATGCAGCAGTGGTCCATAAAGCACATAAAACAATGTGCGCCTGGCAGCTGCCCGGCCCTAAAACACATTAACACCATGATGTCTGTGCCTGTCCCTCTTGTGCTTGAGGCAAACGAGCAGAATCTGGATCATGAACTCCAGTCGGGGAAAGAAAAGCATAGATGTAATTGTTTTGTATGATAAGATAACTCTTATTGACTTCTCTCTCACCCTGCCTCCATTGACAGAAAGCTTCTTTGTTCCTGAACTTGGGAGGGGCTCCATTTCTGACTGTGTTCTGGAGTAAAGTTGTCCCTACGGTGGCGCGTGCACTGGAGCGTAAAGTGGCACAAGGTGGAGTGGGGCCATTAATGGAGTCTGGTTGGAGTGGCTGACCTGTGGAGCAGCACAGCCAGCTGCAAGGTGAACATGCCACCTCTCTAAATCCAAAACAGCCCCCCCCCCATTCCACTCCCCTCCACTCCTATGTCGCCATCTCCTCTCCGTCACGCCTTTCAACCACCACTTCCTGTCTAAGCCGCGGTGGCCATGCCGTCGCTAACAGAGTGTCAAGTCAAGCTTTTTCCCCAGGGGCTGACGGAGTGGTCAAAGGGGTTGGATGTTGCAGGTTAAGGTTGTTATTGCCAATGTTCCAGGCCTCCTCGCAGCTCAAAGTGACAAATAAGGAATACATTCTAGCGAGATTTATGACCTACAACAGGCGGGTGACTAATGCTTGAGTCCATTGGGACACTTATATCCTTGTGGCACTGAGAGATTTTAACCTTTTGAGCCTCCTGAGTTTCCACCTGCATTAATTCATCCAAATTGATGCGCTCAGTTTTTTCTTCTTTTTTCTTTGGTTGATCTTTACAAAGAAGTCGCTCATTAAAGTTAATGCAATGACCAAACAAACCCAGTTTCTAGATATGCCATTATAATTCAGTCACGACTTCTTCCCGTACGGACAGTCTCAGGTCGCCTCGATACACGACGAGGATCAGTCCCTGCACTTGTGTTTTCACCAACCTCTCGGATTAAGCTTTCAATAATGTATAAAAGTGGGCACACACTTTGCATGTATTGTCAGGGTGAGGACATGATCTCTGACATCTGGAGCCCACACAGGGCCCACAATGAATGCTAATGGGTTCCCCCTACTTTTGTTGAATTATTCAATTGGAATAGTTTTGTAAACAAAACACATTTGTTAATACAATTGAATCTGCAGCAAATGTCGGAGCTTTATCAATATTTAATTTTCAATATAGACAAAAATTATAGCCTTTGGCTTGTTTCTGTTCAGTGGTTTTACAAGTGACTCATGCAAATGAGTCAAAGTTTTTCTCCTAAAATGGCAGGATTCTGGAAAACACAATACTGCTCCGTGAAGGGATTGCCATGACTCTAAGATGAGTATTGTTCTTTTGTTGATCTCACGATTTTTCGATTGATTGGAAAACATTAGCCTTTCACACTCATGGTAATTAAACACTTGGGCACCCAATTTAATTGAATTTCATATAAGTAGGAATTTCATATAAGTAGGAGTACAAATGTAACAATTTTGATCCGCACTCCTTTGGCGAGCTAATGATCGATCACGATTGACATGGACACCCCTGCCCTAAATCGTCCAAAGGTGAGAATGTTCTACAGGTAACTGTCACCTTTGATTGCCTATTAAGTTGTGATAGGCTCACCTGCGCCCTTGCTAACCACTTTTTAAATAGCCTCCAGGTCTGCATTATAAATGAGAAACTGTTAACAATTGCTTGAATGAGTGAATGACTGAATGAATGAATTAAGATTACCGTTTTTTTCCGTGTATAGTGCGCCCCCATGTATAGTACGCACCCCTAAAAATGGCATGCTGATGCTGGAAAAAAGCTTGTACCCATGTATAATACGCACCCAATTTTTATGAATTTTTAAAAAAAAAAAAAAATTTTTTTTTTTTTTTAAGTCCCAATGATCGTCACACACGCAGGGAGGCAATGGGTCCCATTTTTATAGTCTTTGGTATGGTCTTAACTAGGCTGGATGTAATTTTTTTTGTTGGCGTTGATTTCTCCGACTGCCCGTAAACGCACCACCGCGCTCCGTGCGCATGGAGCGTGTTTGAAGTGAACAGCAGAGAAGAAAGGAACAAGGCAAAGTGTTGTGAAATAAAATATTACCTGTAATACGGATTTAGGTAGAGAACTGAACTCCCGCTCTTTATATAGCTGACGTGTCTTGCGCATCCGTTCTGCGCATCTGTAATGGCGGCCT
Source organism: Syngnathus typhle (assembly GCF_033458585.1). Lineage (NCBI taxonomy): Eukaryota > Metazoa > Chordata > Actinopteri > Syngnathiformes > Syngnathidae > Syngnathus > Syngnathus typhle. The sequence goes on along the minus strand of NC_083738.1, from coordinate 15,145,772 downwards.
CCGTATGATATCCGGTTTGCGTGTGTGCGAGAGCGAGAGAGAGCGAGAGAGAGAGCGCGCGAGAGAACGCTCAACCGTAGCGCGCCGCCGACCGCCCAACTGCACCGGGCTGGTCGATTATTGTGACAGAGCCGTCGCTGAAATTTAGAAGATATTTTTAAAGTCCTGATGTACTTTCTAAAATTTAAGTGGACCTCAGTGCGCACTGCGCAGGGAGCTTAATTTGGTGCAGCGCGCCGGGCGCTCACTGTCGCATTGCTTAAAGAGCGCCTTTGTGTTTTAGGATGAACAGCAGAGACCAAAGGAACAAGGCAAAGTGTTGTGAAATAAAATATTACTTGTAATACGCATTTTGTTATTTGCTGATTGAAACTGCTAATTAAACTGTGAATTGAAACTAATAGGAAGAAAACAACTCTCGCTCTTTATATAGCTGACGTGTCTTGCGCATCCGTTCTGTGCATTTTATTTCACAACACTTTGCCTTTCTTCTCTGCTGTTCACTTCAAACACGCTCCATGCGACCGCAATGCTCTCGTATCAGACGCTTGCTCGATCACCTGCTCGTTTGCTGTCCCGTGCGCGCACGAAGCGCGGTGGTGCGTTTATGGGCAGTCGGAGAAATCAACGCCAACAAACAAAATTACATCCAGCCTAGTTAAGACCATACCAAAGACTATAAAAATGGGACCCATTGCCTCCCTGCGTGTGTGACGATCATTGGGACTTAAAAAAAAAAAAAAAAAAAATTTAAAAAAATTTTTTTTTTTTTTTTTTAAATTTAAAAAAATTTTTTTTTTTAAATTTAAAAAAAATTTTTTTTTTTTTTTTCTTTTGTACCCATGTATAATGCGCACCCCGGATTTTAGGACAATAAATTAGTAAAATTTTGCGCACTATACACGGAAGAAAACGGTAAAGATTAAAGTCCCAATGATCGTCACACACACCTGGGTGTGGTGAAATTTGTCCTCTGCATTTAACCCATCCCCGTGTGATTTTAATCCATCCCCTGGGGGAGAGGGGAGCAGTGAGCAGCAGCGGTGCCGCGCTCGGGAATCAGTTGGTGATCTAACCCCCCAATTCCAACCCATAATGCTGAGTGCCAAGCAGGGAGGCAATGGGTCCCATTTTTATAGTCTTTGGTATGACCCGGCCGGGGTTTGAACCCACAACCTTCCAGTCTCAGGGCAGACACTCTACCACTAGGCCACTGAGCTGGTATACTAGGCCACTGAGCTGGTATAAAAATGAATGAATAACTGAACGAACCACCAAAAGAACAAACGAATGAACAACAAAATAAATGAATGAATGAATAAATAAATAAATAAATAAATAAATAAATAAATAAATAAATAAATAAATAAATAAATAAATAAATAAATAAATAAATAAATAAATAAATAAATAAATAAATAAATAAATAAATAAATAAATAAATAAATAAATAAGTGAATTTTATGCTTGAAAACGATATTATACAATGACCACTCCATAAGCAACTCATGTAAAAAGCTTTATGGAAAATAGGATCTTATTTGCAGTAAGGTCAGCCGATCACGCCAACATCACCATTGTCAGGCTGCACCCACGGAGATCTCGTGTTCCTAATTGGGCTTCTCCATATTTGATTTGCGGTACCCTCATGCACATCTTTGGCGCTGGCCGGTGAGTCGGCCCTTTGAATATCAAGTGGCTGATTGCTTCTGTCACCCGGTGAACTCGTCCCGCCAGATGTGCTTGTCCGCCAGATTTGTCCCCTGGGCCGAGCAATGTTTGTAAGGTTGGACAGACGGTCCAAACCAAGGGGAGGAGGCTGCGGAGCCCACCACCGTCCCGTACTCGGGACCTGCCACTCATGTCTTTTTCCTTTCTCGTCACTGTCAGGAGAGTGCTGATGCGGGCGTCTTTTGAGTGCCGCAGCTCCTATACAAGCCATTTCTCCTGTACTGCACTAAATAAACCTTCTGCCCCTCCTAATGTTTAATGTAAATGTTGTTTCGTCACCATATCGCAAAAGACCACACTTTCAGACATTATCACTCTTGAATGCATTTAGTGCTACATTGGGATGAAAGTAAGGATGCGTTCTGCTGCACCAACTATATTTGGTGGTGCAAAGCATGCAGAGTTTATTCTGTTTGCACTTGGCGAATAGTTGGTTCTCTCTACTGTCTATGTCTCTCTGGTATAGTCTTTCTTCACCCAAAGTCAGCTGTAGTAGACTTCATTGACCCTTACCAGAATAACCTGAGTAGCAAATGAATAGATGAAGGACAGATTACATTGAGAAAAATTGAAATGAAAAATGTAATAATGGAGACTAGTGCTACATTTGGTAACAAATCTTGAAGAGCTCATTTGGACCCTGTAGGAGTTTACTGTTTGCACCACTCAAGGGTGCTGAAGTGCTGCCTGTTGCTTTGGAAGAGAAAGTGAATTTGGTAACTGGGGCTCTCTTAAGAATGTGTGTGTCGCGTTATGGTGTGCACCGTTAGTGCATTGGTTGTGTATGTCGGCGTGTTCCGGAGCCCGACAGCAGAGCGGCGGGAACATCTGCACACAGTGGCGCAGGCCTTCTGCCTTTACGCGGCTCTCCTGCCGAGCGACGCTTCACGGCCTAGCAGGCTGTGACCTCCCACTGGCTCTCAGGGATCGCTTCCTCTTAAAAGCCAGCTGTGCCTTGTAGTCCCTGCCCGCCAAATATTTCACAGTCCAGCTGTTCACCTGAAAAGCTTGGAGCTCTCTCCACCCTTCAACCCCCTGGAGCATCTATTCCTCCTCGTTCATATTTTTGGAGAGCCATTAATGCTTGTTTAAGACGGCAAGGAGCAACACTCGTTTTTTTAAGTCGGCAAGTTAACTTTTTATTGATTATGCTTTGTAGATGCGGTCCTGTCTTGGTTTGATTATTACCTCCCCTGAACTTTTCATAACAGTTTGTTTCACCATCAAAACTTAACTGCCAATGGAACTTTGTGGTTGCCTATAGGCCAAGAAGTAACCCAATCAATTCTGGTACGGACATGATGGTCATGATACTCTTTTATTTGTGCGTGGGTAAAGACATTTTTTCTGACAATAAATAATAGCCCGCTATGATTCAATGAAAAAGAGGCTGTGGACATTGTGCCCATTTTCATTCTCTTCCTTTATTCAACAGTTTGCCTTCAAAATACAGAATAATGACACTAATGCATTGTATGCTACTGGCCAGTAGAGATGAGAGCCAGTATGAGAAAATCAGGACACTTTCATTGTGGGGCTTTTCCAGTATTTAAACAAAATAATAAAAGGAAAAATCACAGAAGTAATGCAGTATGCAACATTGTACCAAAAATTAAATGGAATCCTGCTTTATCTCCGACAAGGAGAAATAATTCAAGTAGAAAAACAGATGGAGTCAGCTCCGTTTCTACTTTCTATCAACCAATTCGCATCTCACATAATGAAGTGACAATTCCGATGACAAGTCCTCTGTTTCTTTCCTTTCTTTTTTGATACTGAAAATGCACCATATCTAAATTACCTTTTTTTCTCACTCGGACTAACAAGTCGCTCACCATGCACGCTAATCTCATTTTCCTCCCGAACAAAATCTTTTAACAAAATTCAATGTCGCTATATTTTTTTTTGCTTTCAGAATATTTTCCTCACTGCACATTGATGATTCTGCAGTGTTGTTAATGATAAAATGTCATTGTTTTCCATTCCAAATGGTAAACACCGTTTCTTAAAGACAATTGACTGAGATTTTTACCCTAATGTGCTTTCATTTAAAACTTAAACGGGTCATCTCTTCATCAGACGACTGCTCAACGAAAGTGCTTAACGGGCTTTAAAGTAGTCTGGGTGACACTTAAATATGCTTTGGAGTCACACTAACAGATTGCAGCAATATCGAGCGATGATAATAATTGCCTACAATTGGAAACAGAATACAATAAGAACAGGTTATTTGCAGATAGTCCCTTTTCTCACCTGTCATGTTTGTGTTTGTATCTGGTTCAGGCCAAAAAACCCAATTTGTGTCATCGATTTAATTGTTGATTTTGTTGTTGTTTTGGGCCACAAGAGATCACACACTTCAATTCATTAGTGGACATCTGCTGGCACCTTGTAAATCATACATCAATGACTCCATGATGCCAATCTTTTTGATAATGAGGCATATTTAAGATAAAGGATAATCAAAATGTGTTTGGACAGAATTGAACATTCATACTATTCTTTTTATATTGTTTGTAAAAATGTATGTATTGCATGTAAATATAAGTATACGCATTATTTGCATGTAGAACTTTGCATGTGACCATTTAAAAGCAGGGTCAGGATATTTTTCATTTTGACTAATAGATTTATGCATCTTTTGCCTCCTTTTCGAGCATGTTGGAACATACGGAATGATACCTTTCAGAATTAATGGTGCCCTCATCTATGAGGAAGTGTGCACCAACACACAAACAGAAAATCACAGATGTTGTCTTTGTGCTCAAAACAATATAGAAAAAAGTATAGTCATATAAGTTAAGTTTTTCTGCTGTCGCTATATGTTACTGGCAGAGATATATTTATACTAAATGCATCACATTTTTCAGATCAATTAAATTGCCCAAGGCACAATGAATTACTTAGGTCACATTAATGTGCCGTGGCACATTGGTATAGAATCAAGGCCAAGTTGCTGTGCTGGAATTAGACTTTCGATCAGAAAATAAGCAACATAAGGCTGAGGGATAGAGAGACTTGAGAAGTTACCTGCACATCACAATGATGGGATGGTTGAAAGAGCACAGGCGAGAATAACTGGCAATTCTTCGTATGATGGGAAATTAAAAGGTCCAGTCTCAAAGTGATAGATGACAAGTACGGCAAAGATATATCAACTCACCCCACAACCTCCCTGTCCTATAATTTACGATCAAGCTCGTTTAATTTGTCTGCATCTTAATTTGGCCCATATAGCGCTTTGACATATGAATCAAGTCTAACAATTGATGACGGCACTCGGCTGTGGCAACTGTGCCCGAGTGACGCTAACTATGTACCTCTGACATCGATACCGTCATTGTCATCTGTCCAATTCACATGACCTGACAATTAAGCTAATAAGTCAAAATGGCACATTCCAATGCAGTTTTAATGGCTGCTAAGTGAAGATGGGGATTTACTGTCGTTCATAGTCATTAATGAGCAAAAGTGCAAAATGCCCTTGAGCTAAAGGTTTGTCATAATTGGCTTGCATGTAGACCTAATTGTGTCTTTCAACAAGAATCAAGAACTCACGGGGAGCTTTTTCATTTTAGACTATTCACAGGACCCATCTGCCCCAGAACGGAATCCAAATAGTCAATGTGATGTAACAAATGGTCCACAATATTTACATAAATGTCACAACTACAACCAACTGCCCACAGATGCTGAAATTGCATTAGGCTTAATTAAAGGAATGTCATAATGATGTGAAACAACTACACGCCATGCTAGCATGCTTGATTGGAAATGATAGTAATGTAGCTGCCAGTTAAATTGGGAGAAAATGCTGTTTCGTCAACGGGGACTCTCTCTGCTGGTGTGGATGTGGTGTTAACACAGCGTGAAGTGTCCCCTAATAACGTTGGCCAATTCGGAGACGTGTCAGAACCTCACTCGCAGCTTTGCCAGTGATGAACGATCACGTTAATATTCATTTTGTTGTAATTAATCAGAGTGCTGCGTTATAATGTCAGGATGTCTTCAAAGTTTTTACAAGTTGGGCAAAGTCGATGGATGGAAAGGCCTCAGTCAGTCACAGTGGTGTGCTGATGTGACAGTTTGGACTGTAACATCTAATCAGCCTGCTATCTTTTCTCAGCTAATGGCAGGGGAACCAAAATGGAAACATTTGCTGTCAGTATACAGCCATAAAGTCTCAATGAATAAATCTTTCCTGGCAATGGGTTTAAATTCTTAATTTTGTATGCATAATAGTCGGTTGTAATGACCACATATATATATATATATATATATATATATATATATATATATATATATATATATATATATATATATATTTTTTTTTTAAGAGCGTTTTTAAAAAGTTTTATCAATGCTGGCATGTTGAACGGGATACTTCTCAAACCTTATTGGTACCTCTCTCATAAATTAATGATCCAGCAACTGATTGAGGAAAACAACGGTAACCACTAATACACATAACCCACATAAAAAGATGGGACTGGATATAATTCAAAAGTGATACAGTCAGTGCTTTTGTATGGAACACATAATCCCATTTCAATCCCATTTACAAAGTGTGCCTCAGAGCTGTAATAATGAACTTGTGATGGCCCTGGTAATGACTAGTTATTCTGTCCATCGTGTGGAATTGTTTGGTGATCGAGCAGGTCTTGAACACTGTTTTTCATCTGCTAGATTTCTCATATTGTCTAAAGTGCCTTGGACCATTATAATTTCAGATCACCACAAATGAGTCTTCTCATTGATTTATGCCTGCAGTTCTTCCTGAGATTCTCTATAACATAATCCCTTGCCCCAAACTTAATCAGGTTTGTGTCCAAGAAAATATGCTACAGTTGCATAAAAGTAACAAAACGTTTTGATTTATAAAAAAAAAAAAAACACACAACTGAAAAGATTAAAAAAAATTCTATTTCTATTATTTCTTTTTTCTGAATGAAAACAGAAGTCTGCATTGATGTCATGTTGTCCTTTTTCAGATAGCAAAAGCTAATTAAGTCAAAGACAACTGCTGGTTGCTGCCAAGTTGTGCACTCCAATATGCTTCAATTGCTTCAAGATAGGATTAATCATCAAACAATTATGCAGAATCAACTAAATTCTTACTATTCTGCTTCTAATTGGTTTGACATTATCTTGGACCAAATATAGTATTGCTATGACAGAATGTGGTGTGTTGGATTGTTTTGTTGTGGTAAAACCACCCAAGCCAAAGTGACGGTTGTTAGATTTGACAGGCAATGTGGCTTTTTGGACCACCCAATTCTGTGTGGTGTCGCCACACTTGGAAGTTGGCAAGTTCTCTCATGTAAAGACTCTTTAATAGACCCCAGTGGGGCATCATCGCTCTTCCACTCTTGATGAAGACATCCTCTCTTCCTCTTTATCACCTTTCTTCCCCTTTTGTCCCCTCTTGTGTGTCTTCCAGTTTTCTTCCCTTTTTCCCGCTCCACCTGACTTAATATTTTTCTCCTGGCTCTTCTCAGCTCAGCCCGCGGCCATCTGAAAAGTCTGTTTGACAAGATGGTCCCCGCATCCCTCTGGAAGCCATTACCGAACCTTTTATGAAGATGTGCTGAAAGGCGGTTATTACCCTGTGTGGGCTAGTACTGTGTATCTTCGCCTTTGTCTATGCATGCAATCATTTGACTGCTAGATTCCACTCATGAGCGGAACATTCTAACATTTGTCTTTTTACATCATCGCTCTATGTTCCTGCATTCTTCAACATTTGTGTTTTGTGTGTGTAAAAGCTTTCTATCTTTTTGGGGTGAATCACTATTTTACAGAATATTTGAACCAGAATAAAAACGAGATACCACTAGTACTGAATTTGTCATTTTCCAAGAACCAAAAACAATCTTTTAAGAATAATCTGAAGGCACCACTGTATTTTGAGTATTTCAATAGTTAAAACACTTTCGCATCATTGAATTTCAAGGTTAAAAAAAAAAGATGCAATAAAAAATATATCTTTACATGAAAAACAATGGCTCTAACCTTTCTAGTATTTTCATCTTTTAAATCTGCCCCTAACCCTTTTTCATCCTACGGCAAAATGTACTTCCACATTTGTCTCAAATCCATTCCTCCACTTATCTTCCTCTTCCTGCTTTTACTGTTGACATTTTTGGCCAGAGGATAGTCAACGATGACTCGGGGGCAAGAACAAAAATGCATTCTGTTTCTAAGTGCTGCTCAATATGAATGCGGGCCGCAACAGGGCAAACGTCTCACGGCTTTTCATGCATTCTGTCTCCATGAAATAAATATAGTGTCTCTTTTTAAAAGCTTGTACGTAAAAATGAGCCTTGATCAAATATTCAGAATTTTCTCAGCAGAGGCAGTGGTCAAATACGTACTAAGTGCACCACTTTACTTGTGGCATTCAACCCCAAATCAGATTGGCCTCAACATGTACCCCGCTGGAAAGCCTGTGGCACTTTGTGTCTGTGCATGAACATCCCAGGAAGATCACACTCCTGCATCTCCCCTGCCCCTTGTTGATGATCTGCGATGAGAACATTCCACGCGGAGCAGCTGCAAAGCGGCGGCTGCGGTGCTTGCCCTCTGCTTTTTCAGCTCGTTAATTGCGGTGAGGGCAACGGATTGGAGTCGTACCTGATCTTCTGAGCGGCCGGCCGTCCAGGTCAGGGGAGAGCTCTGGTGCTTGAGAACCACGCCGCGCAGCTGAGGTCCACCGGCGAGAAGCACTAAGCGCCGCCACAAAAACCTCATTCAGGGTGAAGAGGTGCTCTAGAGGTCTTGCAGGCCCTGGCGATCAATCAAAGCCTATTCTATCATAATTACAGCCAGGGAATCGTGGCCATGGGATGTCCGCACCCATTCCCACCACCTCTTTTGTCAAGCACTTAGTCTGATATGTTTTCTTGCACAGCGCAGCTCCTCCATTGTCACGCCCCGTCCTTTACCTAATCCCTTTGACCTTCCTTCTCCACTTCGAGTTGCATTGACAGTAGGGTTGGCAATTAATAGAAATGGAATTGTCATTTCGATTTTGGTGTCTCACATCTATGAAAACATAATCGTAAAAAATCAATTAATGTGCTAAATTGGTGTGTCCGCTTGTTCCTAAAGCACCTTGAATGCATGCCTAGCAAGTGCAATTGCTATTTTGTCTTTAATTTAATAAGCTTGGTTAATGACACCCTGAGGGGACTTCACTGCAAAACTAAACACACAACAAAAACAATTACAAACATTTTAAATTCAAGCACATACTTAATTTTAGAAATGTTGCCATTGCTGATGCTAAAATCAGTGTAAAATGCCAATGACAGTCCAACAGAAAATTTGCATGGAGTTTCACGATTGATATTCCTTCAAAACTTTGATATTCACACATATTTTGTAGTAACATTTGCAGACATAGATGTAGTTATAGTCAACACATATATTCTCCATCCTCTTGCATACACTGCACCACGCTGCCCCTAAGAGATTAAAACGTGTGCAGCGTAAACAGAGAATGCTTATTTTTCTGTGCTGTGTTTTATTAGTAATAATAACAAAATAATAATAACAATAAGAAGATTAATAATAATAATAATTATTATTATTATCATTTGAAAATTTGAGTTCTGGTAGTTGACTACAAAATCGCAAAGTCTTAATTGACGGTATGCTCGGTTCCCTGGTGCAGGCTTTGCACATAAATGGATGAGCACACTCATTGATAATGCTTCCTCATCTTGTTGCCAATATTATAAAGGTGTTTATCCTCTGCAGAGAGGAGTTACAGTGTATATAGGGCACAGTGAAACTCTAGCATGGCTCCCTTGCTAATTAGTACAGACCGCTCGCTGGCTCCAAGTAGACTATGCCCAGAGAGCATGTTTATTTGTATTGAAGGATTATCGACAAGGAATAGCTCGTCACTCCCACAGATTTAGAGAAAGTTCAGCGGTTACCTGCCCGTGTGATCCTGCAGTTCCATTTAATGATTGTGATTATAATTAGCATCCATGTGAATGACCTACAGCTCATATCAATCCCAAACCCAACCCATGGGGAAAATTTCACTGTAAAAATTTGTTTCTATGCCCAGGTGTCCTCCACACACACACACACACACACACACGTACGTACACGTTTCTGCCTCCATAACTTATGTTTTCTTAATTTCCATATGCGGCACCTCAACTATGGTCACTGCACCCCTACACATTCTGAGAGCTGTCAACACTGCAGCCACGTTATTAGCATAGGCTTGTTCAGCCAGGACTGCCAGCAATAGCCGTTAAATAGGCCATATGATTCAAAAAGTGGACACTTGAGTGCTATCTAAAACCATATGCCGCAGGCCAAGCTTACATTTTCTTTTCATACGTTTTATTTGTTAGTGGAAAATACAGGATTGTTACAAACCACAAGGGGAAGTTATGTAACATATTTGTTTTTAGTGTAACACTGAGGGAAGCTAATTTACTGAACTGTTGTGGTTTACAAATACTTGATAGGCACAGATGTCACATTCATTTTGGGCTGTTATTAATTTAACTAAGTTTATCTGAACAAAGTTGGCATGGAAGCAATAGATCATGTCAGTTGAGACTATTTCAAGAGCTTCCTTCGTGATGGGCACATTCTCAGTTTATGGCAGGATCGAACTGGCGCGTCTGCGTATGCCTAACTGCAAATGTAGAAGTGTCAAATGTAATTTTAAGTTGTAATAGCACAATCACCACTAGAAGGCAGGATGTGGTTATTCTGTGGCTTTCTTCAATCCTTTGTTGTTGGTTTAGGTTAGCGAGTCTGTTATATATGTATTCAAAATTGTATTGAATAAAGGGAGAGCACATAATTTGCATATATTGACGTATTTTATCCATAATTAAAATGGCATTTTTGTCATCCATCTGACGTGGGAAGTGCCTGGTAATGTGGCTGCTGAGCAGCACTAATGAAAAATTGTGGGCCCTCCACCATTTAAGTCTATGTGTTCGGGTCAGATTAAGCCATCTCTAATTAAAATTTACTGTTGTAGTGTATTTCAGATGAATGTTCTTTATGTTAAATTACGTGACCATGGATTACATTATGTTTGCAGTACCAGTAATGTTTCTTCTATTCCTGAAAGAACATAAAAAGGAATAGAGGATTTTCGCATAGATGGCGTACAACCGAGCATGTAGCTAACCCTCTCTAATGCAAGAGCCAAGCCACAGTGTATAACTACCTGTGCCACAGGAAATGGATGACACAGGCCTGCTCTAAGAGGCTTTGCCAAAGCTCTGGCTTACCAGACTCCCAAGTGTTAATGTGTGCTCGGTCTGCCACCCTGGCTGAGAAGGTCGGGATCCAAAGTTGCCTGCAGCAGCCAGCATCTGGCGCTGTGGCAATGCTATCAGCCCACTTGACTAGTTTCAATGGCCTTCCAGTCATGCAAAAGAGGCGTCTATCACATGACCATGTAGCAGGAGGTGCTGGTGGCAATCATGGGGGTTTGATATTACCTTTATTTGAAATAATGGTGTTCTTACCTGGGTAAATAAAAGGGATTTGTTTGTGTCCATGGTAACCGTATAATGAACGTTTCCTTGCAAAAGTTTGTTGAAAGAGCAGAAGCTGGACACACTGAACGTCAGTGTGTGGTGTTTGTTTGATTAAAGCAGTGGTTCTTAACCGGGGGTGCGAGAATGCTTGCTAGGGGGTGCGAGGATACCCTTGGGGAAATTTACAATTTTTCGGGGATAATGGTCAGGTAACCGAAAAAGTGAAAAATTCTGGAAATCAAGAAGTCATTGTGTTAATTGGCATTAGGGATAATGCTAATTAAGCCTTATATCAGTAAAGTAAACCAAGTATTATTACAATAATTATTTAGGGTTAAGGGTGCGAAAACTGGTTGGTGAATTGAATGGGGTGCGAACAAGGAAAAAGGTTAAGCACTGGATTAAAGAGATCAGAGATGCTTTTAATTAGTGGTACTTCAACTTTTCAAGATATGAGCTATTGCTTATCGAACTTCTCAACAAGCAGTGGTGTTCTAGTAAGAGGCTAATTTAACCAAAGCACATTCATTTTTTCATATTTCGTACAAATGTATGTTAGCCTAATGCTAAGGTACAATGTAAAACAGCATTGACGAGCAAACAAAACGAGCATCGATGTTTTTCCAATTATAAACCAAAGGTGCACATTCTTTATCCTCTGCAACTTAATATTATTGCATATGATTTTAGATGATTTTCTGATATCAATATGCAACCCATCCATCCATCTTCTTCCGCTTATCCGAGGCTCCCAGTCTTCCCTCTCCCCAGCCACTTCATCTAACTCATCCCTGGGGATCCCAAGGTGTTCCCAGGCCAGCTGAGAGACATAGTCTCTCCAGCGCGTCCTGGGTCGTCCCCGGGGTCTCCTACCGGTGGGACATGCCCGGAACACCTCCCCAGGGAGGCGTCCAGGAGGCATCCTGATGAGATGCCCGAGCCACTTCATTTGGCTCCTCTCAACGTGGAGGAGTAGCGACTCTACACCGAGTCTCTCCCGGATGACCGAACTTCTCACCCTATCTCTAAGGGAGAGCCCGGACATCCTGCGGAGAAAACTCTTTTCGGCCGCTTGTATCCGGGATCTCGTTCTTCACGACCCATAGCTCGTGACCATAGGTGAGGGTAGGAGCGTAAATCGACCGGTAAATTGAGAGCTTTGCCTTTGGCTCAGCTCTCTCTTTACCACGACGGACCGGTACAGAGTCCGCATTACTGCCAACGCTGCACTGATCCGCCTGTTGATCTCGCGCTCCATCCTCCCCTCACTCGTGAACAAGACCCCAAGATACTTAAACTCCTCCACTTGGGGCAGGATTTCATCCCCGATCCGGAGAGGGCATTCCACCCTTTTCCGATCCAGGACCATGGACTCGGATTTGGAGGTGCTGACCCTCATCCCGACCGCTTCACACTCGGCTGCAAACCGCTCCAGTGAGAGCTGGAGATCACGGCCTGAAGAAGCCAACAGCACCACGTCATCTGCAAAAAGCAGAGACCCGATGCTGAGGTCCCCAAACCGGACACCCTCAATGCCTCGGCTGCGCCTAGAAATTCTGTCCATAAAAATTATGAACAGAATCAGTGACAAAGGGCAGCCTTGGCGGAGTCCAACCCTCACTGGGAACGAATCCGACTTACTGCCGGAAATGCGGACCAAACTCTGACATACAGGGACTGAACCGCCCTTATCAGTTGGCTCGGTACCCCGTACTCCCGAAGCACCCCCCACAGAACCTCCCGAGGGACACGGTCGAACGCCTTCTCCAAGTCCACAAAACACATGTGGACTGGTTGGGCGAACTCGCATGCACCCTCGAGGATCCTGCTGAGGGTGAAGAGCTGGTCCACTGTTCCACGGCCAGGACGAAAGCCACACTGTTCCTCCTGAATCCGAGGTTCGACCTCCCGACGGACCCTCCTCTCCAGCACCCCTGAATAGACCTTACCAGGGAGGCTGAGGAGTGTAATTCCCCTGTAATTGGAACACACCCTCCGGTTCCCTTCTTAAAGAGGGGAACCACCACCCCAGTCTGCCAACCCAGAGGCACTGTCCCCGATGTCCACGCGATGCTGTAGAGACGTGTCAGCCATGACAGCCCCACAACATCCAGAGCCCTTAAGAAATCCGAGCGGATCTCATCCACCCCCGGGGCCTTGCCACCGAGGAGTTTTTAACTACCTCAGTGACTTCAACCCCAGAGATTGGAGAGTCCGCCTCAGAGTCCCCAGGCCCTGCTTCCACAATGGAAGGCGTGTCGATGGAATTGAGGAGGTCTTCGAAGTATTCTCCCCACCGACACCGACGTCCCGAGTCGAGGTCACCAGCACGCCATCTCCACTGTAAACAGTGTTGACGTTGCACTGTTTCCCCCTCCTGAGACGCCAGATGGTGGACCAGAATCTCCTCGAAGCCGTCCGGAAGTCATTCCCCATGGCCTCGCCAAACTCCTCCCACGCCCGGGTTTTTGCCTCAGCAACCGCCGAGACATATGCAACCCATTGTCCACAAAAAAGTTTAATTTGCTTAATTTGTATTGACACATCTCTGGAGTACTGCCACCGTGTAATGATCACCTTCAGCACTTATTGAGTTGAAGTTCTTGTGAGTGACTGTCTCTTAATAAATGGCCAATAAAGGAAGAAGCAAGGAGGTTGTGTCTTGGTTATTTTGAGGGAAAGTTAACGATTGCACGCTTTTAACACAGCTCGTGTAAAATATGTCAGATTTTGCAAGCCAAATTCCCCCCAAACTGATTTGCCTCTCTAAAGTGAATGGAGAATTGTATCTCATTTGCATTTGATCTCATTTGCATTTGTGCAGATATCATCATCAGTATCTGAGGAGAAAAAATCACTTGGTAGAGGGTATCTGTATTTTTCCGCATTACACAATAAATTACTCTATTATGCAAGATAGGGAAAAAACAATTTGCGGCAAGTTACATTAGTGTAATGATTCCTAAATTAGGCAAATGTGGTTTCTACATTCAACATATTCAGTGGTTTTTAACCATGGCAGAAACAATACAGGCGTAATATATGCATACAAGTGGTACCTCTAAATTTAAATGGTTTTGGTTACACAACTCCAAGGCATTCGATTCAACTGCTAATACCGATTGCTATGTCGTGATGTTCAGTGAGGTCCATGACTGCTGAGGCACTACTTATCTAGAGTCCAATGTAAAATCATGAGCCTGAAATAGATTAACTTATACTTAAATTTTGTTTAAACATTTGCTTCAAATAAGCTCGAACTTCCTTTTTGTGTTTGCTTGTTTTGTTTGTTTTACCTTTTCAAATTTTATACATTAGGTGATTTGTTTTACTTAGTATATGACTGTTTAGATACATAAATTGGGTGTTTTTATTTTTACAGTTTGACAGTTTTACAGATACAGTTTTGTACTGAAGAATTTGAAATGTTACCTGAAACATAGCACGTTCATACAGATTCTGTGATGGCTAGCATTTATGTCTAGAATAGTGTCAAGAAATAGGTTACCCGCATCCCAGAACGGATTGTGTCAAACCTTCAAGGTACTATGCTTGTGCCTAAATAACTGGAGTTCATCCTCTTCCCAACACTCATAGTTTCCACAATTTAGTACCCTCATCACAAACACACACACACACACGCACACACACACGCACACACACACACACACACACACACACACACACACACACACACATCTGAACCCTGAATGAGATGCTTATTTAAAAGCTATTAAGACTCTCAATGCAGCCTATGGATAGTGATTTTTAAGTATGTAGGAAAAAGTCTCTTGTGCCTTTAGTTGAATTGCGGGCTAGAGCAGACTGGATTGCTCCTCAATAGAAGATGTAATTAGTTGTAATTTATGAGGCAACTCCTCCCCTGCGATTACCGCTGTGCAAAATTCCCTGGCCACTTGGAAAGATCATGTTTTTCTGCGTGGTGCATGGCACTCAAATGAAGCACCGCACGACTGTAATGGCTTGCTCCCCACTGCTTTGCTCACCTTGTGGAAGGTGGCTGAAAGTCATGTTATGCCATGCTCAGCGAAGCGCATGTGTCACTATTTACATCCATGAAGATTAGAGTAAGTATGCCCTGAGCCGCCATAAACAATGAAAGGTGGAGGCAAAGCATCCACAAAGTTGATGGTAATGGAAAGACGTTAGTGCCTACTGCAAATGACAATGGGGCTTTTCAGATCTCTGGGATGCATTTGCATGCCATTTTCTCAGCTAGTCGTTTGCAATTCAGTCCAGTGCAATCTGAGCACATCTATTTGGAGTCTAATGTTTCTCAAGCAACTAATGCACTCCTCAGCACAATGAAAATTGCTTCCTAATGATCAGAGAAAGCTTGATGGCTGAAACTAATTTGATTAGCTCAATAACATGAATATGAGGGATCAGCCTTTGAGTGTGATCACATTTTTCCTGTCAATTATATTGCATCATGGCAACTGACATTAAGATATTGGTTTGTAGAATATGGAGTCCTTGTTTACTTTTTGTGCTTGACTTTTTAGAATACATAATGGGAATTACAGATTGGCAAAAATGTGACACAATTGTGAGAATTAATCATGTATTTCTATGTAGTGTGTGTGGTTATATTTTATTGTTGTCTTGTTTATTTGGTGCGACCGTTTTGGTATAATTGATTAATTTCCATCCTAGTCAGGTCACACTTGGAAATGTCATGTTATGGTGAGGTTGTAGTGGGTTGACATAATTCACCCGGAACCTAAGTTCATGTTGCCGAGTTCCGGTGAGATGGTTTACAGGTGTGGGAGTTTCCTGTTTGGTTTAGTTTGTGTTAGGATCTCGAGGGGAAAAGAGCCGGCCCGTGGTTGAATGAAGATAATTATAAATGTCATTAAAACAACTGCCGTTGGCACCGTCATTTGTCACTCCGCCTCCGACTTCAGTCCTTCCACACCACACTGGTGACCCCGACGTCAGTCCCGCTGAGGATTCCGGGACTGAACAGAATACCGAGCGAGACGGCATGGCGCATTCAGCCGTCCTCAGACTGCCTGAGTTTTGGGAGACTTCTGCGGCAACGTGGTTCGCACAGGCGGAGGCTCAGTTCGCCCTCCGGGGAATTACGGATGACGCCACACGCTACTACCACGTTGTCTCAGCACTCGGAAGCTCCACCGCAGCCAGAGCCGTAAGTTTCATCACTTCCCCTCCGGCCCAGGATAAATATGCAGGGCTCAAGGCTTATCTCCTCAGGATTTTTGAACTGTCACGATCCGAACGAGCCCGGCGCCTGCTTGCTATTCAAGGCATAGGGGACAGCAAACCCTCTGAACGCATGGAGATGATGTTAAACCTGCTGGGTGGGGAAGAGCCGAATTTTCTTTTCATTGAACTGTTTCTGCGACATATGCCGCCGCACGTCCAAACGGCCCTCGCAAATACGACTATTACGGAGCCGCGTGCTCTGGCGGAGGAAGCGGACCGTTTCTACTTGGCCACCCAGCGTTTCGCCCCTGGTGTGCTGGCCCCAACACGCAGCTACACGTCCCCAAGCGCTGGCGTTTCTCCTGGCAGAGGACACGCTGCAACTGACAGCCGCACCAGCACAGGTTTGTGCTACTTCCATGCACGTTTTGGCGCCAAGGCTAAAAGGTGCCGCTCCCCTTGGAACTTCAATACGATGGGAAACGCCAAAGCCTGCGCTCAGTAGTGGCCGTGACCGCAGGCAAAAAGAACCGGCTGCTGTTCATTGAGGACTCCCTCTCTGGTCGCAGATTCCTCTGTGACACCGGTGCCCAGAGGAGCGTCCTGCCGGCTACTGTGGACGACGCCGCTGGAGGGTTGCACGGCCCGCCCTTAACATCCGCCAACGACACCCCCATCAGGACGTATGGCACAAAGACTGTGGACATGTGTTTCGGGGGTCAGCGTTTCACATGGGACTTTGTCACTGCCGACATCTCCTTCCCCCTGCTCGGCGCAGATTTTTTGTGCGCCCACGGACTGCTCGTGGATGTTAAGAACGGCTGCCTGGTGGACGTGTTAACCTTCTCCTCCTTCGCATGTGTCCGCGATGAGGGGAATTATGTGAGTCTCTCCAGTTCGCTCTCCGAGGGCGACATGTACCAGAAACTCCTCGGATAGTTCCCCAGCCTTACACAGCCCACTTTTGCCGCCACCACAGCTAAACATGGGGTCGAGCACCACATCGAGACCAAAGGCCCCCCCCATCTACGCTAGGGCCCGACGGCTCAACCCGGAGAGACTGACAATTGCTCGGGCCGAGTTTGCCAACATGGAACGCCTTGGCATTATTCGCCGCTCTGACAGCCCGTGGGCGTCCTCACTCCACATGGTGCCTAAGCCAGACGGTGGTTGGCGCCCGTGTGGCGACTACCGCCGCCTCAATGATGCCACCACGCCCGACCGCTACCCGGTCCCCCATGTTCAGGACTTTTCGGTACATCTAGCAGGGAAGCACCTGTTCTCCAAAGTGGACCTGGTGCGGGGTCATCACCAAGTCCCAGTGCACCCTGCTGACATCCCTAAAACGGCAGTGGTGACTCCTTTCGGGCTTTTCGAGTTTCTTAGGATGCCCTTCGGCCTGAAAAACGCGGCCCAGTCCTTTCAGCGGTTGATGTACTCTGCGCTTAGAGACATGCCTTTCATCTTCGTCTACTTGGACGATGTCCTCGTCGCCAGCTCCTCGGAGGAGGAGCATGCGGCACACCTGCGGGCCCTTTTCACAAGGCTCGACCAGCATGGCCTGATCATTAACCCGGCGAAGTGCGTCTTTGGAGTGCCGTCGATCCAGTTTCTTGGGCATCTCATCGGCAGTAATGGAGCCACCCCCCCTCCCGACAAAGGTGGAAGCAGTCTCCGCTTTTCCCCGCCCACATTCGGCCCGGGGGCTCCGGGAGTTCCTTGGGATGGTTACATTCTACCACCGATTCATACGCCGGGCGGCCCACATCATGCACCCACTGTATGAGGCCCTTAAGGGTAAAACCCCCAACCAGGACATCGACTGGACCCCCGAGAGGATCAAGGCTTTTGAGGATACTAAGGCTGCGCTGTGCCAGGCCACCATGTTGGTCCACCCGTCGCCTGGAGCCCCGGTCGCCCTCACAACCGACGCATCTGACTACGCAGTTGGTGCTGTATTTGAGCAGTGGGTTGGTGGCGCCTGGCAACCGCTCGCCTTTTTCAGCCGCCAGCTGGACCCTAGGGAGCGCAAATACAGCACATTCGACAGGGAGCTACTCGGCGTCTGGTTGGCGATCCGCCATTTCCGCTCCATCCTGGAAGGCCGTGAGTTTACGTTTTTTGTCGACCACAAACCCCTCACATTCTCTATGTCCAAGGTGGCTGAGCCGTGGTCCGCCCGCCAGCAGCGTCAGCTGTCTTTTATCTCCGGGTACACCACAGATATCCGACACATCGCCGGGAAGTCCAACGTGGTCGCCGATTGCCTCTCTAGAGCGGTCATCCACACGGTTCAGCTGGGGCTCGACTACTCAGGTATGAGTGCTGACCAAGCCCCAGATCCTGGGATCCAGTTGCTCAAAGACTCGGACACTGGGCTGCGTCTGGAGGAGGTCGCGGTTGGCGACTCAGGAGTCAGGCTGTGGTGCGACCTCTCCACCGGCCAACCTAGACCACTTGTCCCTGCCGGCTGGCAGCGGGCTGTCTTTGAGGCGATACACGGCCTGTCCCATCCTGGCAGAAAAGCGTCCGTGAGGCTGGTGGCTCAGAAGTTTGTCTGGAAAGGGCTGAAGAGAGACGTGCGGGCCTGGGTCGACTCATGTGTGGCTTGTCAGCGTGCAAAGGTGCACCGCCATACCAAGGCCGTTGGAGCCGTTTACTGTCCCCGAGAAGAGGTTCGACCACGTCAACATCGACCTTGTGGGCCCGCTCCCCCCTTCCCATGGTTTCACCTACCTCCTCACCATGGTGGACAGGACGACCCGTTGGCCTGAGGCCGTCCCCCTCTCCTCAACCTCAGCTGCTGACGTGGCCCGGGCGTTTATCGGCACATGGGTCGCACGCTTTGGAACACCTTCAGACCTCTCCTCGGACCGGGGTGCACAGTTTACTTCCGAGATCTGGAATGTGGTTGCTAGAGACTTAGGGGTCAAGCTGCACCGCACCACCGCATATCACCCCCAGGCTAACGGGCTGTGCAAGCGGTTCCCCCGCTCCATGAAGGCTGCTCTGCGCGCCAGTCTGGTGGATGGCAACTGGGTGGACAGACTTCCCTGGGTCATACTGGGCCTCAGGACGTCCCCTAAGGAGGACCTGCAGTCCTCGTCTGCTGAGCTCGTCTACGGCCAGGTACTACGAGTTCCTGGGGACTTCATTCCGGACACCACAACGCCTTGGTCGGCGGCCGGGCAGCGGTCCTCCCTGCTGAAAGTTGCCAGGACGTTCGCACCTGTCCCCACGTCGCAGCACTGCACCCCTGTTTCCCGGGTGCCCACCAACCTACGCTCGGCGGGTTTTGTGTTCGACGCCCACCGCGGACCGTTGCGTCCGCCTTACGACGGGCCTTTTAAGGTCTTGCAGCACGGGGGTAAAAGCATGGTCGTGGACATCGGCGGTAGGCCTGAGACTATCTCGGTTGATAGGATTAAGCCTGCCCACGTGGATGTTTCCTGGACATTAGAATTGGCGCAGGCCCCACGCCGCGGACGCCCCCCAGCGCCTCGCCCCTCCGACCTGACCGAGCTCCCGCCTGCCCGACTGACAACGCGACCGTCCAGCCCAGCGGTCTTTCCGGCGGCGCCCCCTACCCTTGACCCTCTGCCAGCCCCTGCCACCTACACCCGCTGTGGTCGGGCTGTCGTTCCTTTCCGGCGTGGAGATTTTGACTATGGGTGAATTCTGGGGGGGCTTGTGTAGTGGGTTGACATAATTCACCCGGAACCTAAGTTCACGTTGCCGAGTTCCGGTGGGATGGTTTACACGTGTGGGAGTTTCCTGTTTGGTTTAGTTTGTGTTAGGATCTCGAGGGGAAAAGAGTCGGCCCGTGGTTGAATGAAGATAATTATAAATGTCATTAAAACAACTGCCGTTGGCACCGTCATTTGTCACGCCGCCTCCGACTCCAGTCCTTGCACACCACAAGGTCTAGGATTTCGGTTAGGCTTTAGGGTTATGAGTTAGGTGTTCGGAGAAGGATTATGGGTTAGGGCAGTGGTCGGCAACCTGCGGCTCCAGAGCTGCATGCGGCTCTTTAGCCCCCCACAGTGGGTCCCTGGAGTTTTTGCAATAATGCGTGTAAATGGAAAAATATGTTGTTGTTTTTTTGTTGTTTTTTTAAATATGTTTTTTAGATGGTAGTCATGACACAAACATTCTCATGCTGTAAAAATGTATGTAGTTGTAAATATATTAAAAATACCGAATTTCAGAATGGCCCCAAATTGCAAAATTGCGTCATAGCCTGCGACAGAGCACAGGCGAGTTGTCAACAAGGAGGTGTGTGAGAGTGATGGGCCATGGATTCAAAAAGCCAAAAGAGAAAGATTGCTGATGAGAACAGAGGGTTTAAGAAAGAATGGACTGAACTTTTTGCTTCCATTGCCAATGCTGAAGCATTGCCTGCATGTTTGATTTGCAATGAGAAGTTGTCAAATAACAAGAAGAGGAATTTGGAGCGACATTTTCAGCTAAAGCATGCTAAATTTGCTGCCGATCACCCGGTTGCAACTGAGAGGAAAGGTGCAATTGCAGTGCTGGTGGAGAAATTTGAGGACCGAAAAAAAGTTTCAAGAAGTGGATTGCATCTCCAAACTCTACTACTGCTGCAAGTTTTGTTGCAGCCCCGGAGATAATAACGCGCGGAAAACCATTCACCGATGGTGAGTACATGAAGGATTAATTCATTAAAATATCAGAGTGCCTATTTTCGGACTTCAAAAACAAAACCGAAATTATTCAGAAAATTAACGACATGTAAAAACAGTGATGGAAAGGGTAATTAAAATGGCAAACAATATCAACGATCAGTAATTCAATGACATCAATTCAGCCCCAGCTTTCTCAATGGCCTGTGATGAGTTGTGTGACGTGACCGATATCGAACAGACAGCTCTGCTATGCAGGTACGTGAACTCTAATGGGCTACAACAAAACGTAACACATTAATATTGTAATGGTAGTTCGGCTAAACTTGAAGCAGGAATAGGCTTATCGCACATCAGTAGTCACGTGGTGCGTAATTCTCTCCAGGATGCGCTGCAGGGAAAATAAACATTTAATCATGATTGTTCATTTTGTATTTGTAGCTTACTTAGTTATTTTAATAGTAGGCATAGTCCTTATGTATTGACTGTCTATGTTGCGTTCATAAAAGGCTTTTCGATTTTTGCGGCCCCGGACTAGTATGTTTTTTTTGGGAGGGGGGCAATATGGCTCCTTGAACATTTTGGGTTGCCGACCCCTAACCGTTAGGGCACATGTGTCTAACTCAAGGTCCGGGGGCCAGATACGGCCCGCCACATCATTTTATGTGGCCCGGGAAGACAAATTGTGCATCAAATTCGTGTCGTTACTAGAATTGCAAATTGTCTAAACTTTTAATATCTTTGTTTTTATAATTTTACCAGTTTGTTTGACACCCCTGTGTTAGGGGGTTAGGGTTAAGGATTAGTGTTCAAATTAGGTTTAGAGTTAGGAGTTAGAATTAAGGTTTAGGGTTTCATGGTAGGGTTTAAAATTAGAGCAGGGGTCTCAAACTAGGGTTAAGGCAGTGCTTCTCAATTATTTTCTGTTACGCCCCCCCCTAGCAAGAAGAAAACTATTCGCGCCCCCCCACTCCCCACCGTGACTATCCTAACTTGTCTTGTAAGTCGTAAAATGTTGCACTGTCGCAAACGTGACAGAAGTAACAATGAGAGCGCCACTGCCGCCTACTGTAGTAGATGCGCAATTACACTTTGTTCTAGTACTGCCAAAAAAAGAGCCTGTTCCCCAGGGTCACACGCGCCCCCCCCCGGTATAGCACCGCGCCCCCCTTGGGGGGCACGCCCCACTATTTGAGAAGCACTGGGTTAAGGTGAGCAGCTTCAAGGGTCAAGGGTTTAAACTGGTTAGAGTTTCAAAGAAGGGCTTCAAATTAAGTTTGGGTTTCAAACGAGGATTAGGGGCTCGCGGTTAGAAGTAGGGATTAAAAAAAGGTTTACCGAAACAGTACTGAAAACTGCGGAGCAAAAACAGAGATCTGTACCGTACTATGGGTTATCTGTGCCATATCACCTCTGACGGATACAAATATTTGTCCCCTTGTCGTTACCATACATTCAACAATTTAGGTTAGCAGTGAGTGATAAACCACAACAATGCTTTAAGCATGGCCGACTGTTGGATACTGGTCTACTATGGTAAACTGGCAGCTTGACCAGAGAAGGACACAGACACTCGCTGCCCCACCTTGTGCTACCCCTCCCTTTCTTTATACTACTAACCCTTTCCAGCAACTCACCTCAGTCGAGATGAATAATGAATGTGAGCAGACACTTGTGTCAGAGGTGACGTGTCTGTGAGGGAGCAAATTCCTGCCTGATTAGTACATAAAAATCTAGGCCCATCTGCCTCTTTGGGATTTGACAGCGGCCTGGGCAGAAATGTGAAGAGCCCGGGGACGGCTGAGCAGGCACACAGGGCAGGGATATTGGGTAGGCAGAAGGGCGAGGGGGAGGGCGTTGTCACACTTCCCCTCGCTAGGAAAGACCCACAGCAGGAGCACTCACTTGTATCGTGGCCTCGCATCATGTCGGGACTGCTGTAGCGCAAACTGCAAAGCTCGAACTTTCCTCCGGGCGTGTTGATTTTAGTGCTGTGTATAAACAGGCCATCAATATTAAATGGCAAGAATAGCACAAACTCTTTGGATGAACTTATAAAATGAGGATGGAATGGCAAATGTGTAAGGTCATGGTTGACACTAGGCTGCTCTCAAAAGTTGTGCCTCTGCATGCCAGTGTATTTTTGAGGATAGCGTGCAACATTTTATGAGACAAGTTTTTTGTGTGAGTGATTTGAAATGTTTGTCGCCTTATTACCATTACCCACCAATTTGAAGTTTGAAAAGTAGTTTTTGATAACTTATTTTCTTTTTCTTTGATGTGTTTTTAAAATATCCTAAATTTAATTGGGAAATGAATTTCAGTTTTTAGGTTCATATGTTCTGTTTTGGTTTCTACTCTAGTCAAGTCAAGTCAAGTTTATTTGTATAGCCCTAAATCACAAGAAGTCTCAAAGGGCTTCACATAGACAGAAATTGACAATTATTCTCAAAGCATCCCCTGATCTTAAGATCCCTGATTATAACTCTGGCATTATAATCTCAGTGATGGTAAAATTAATAAGATTAATTAAAGCAAATATGGTCATCGAAGTTTCTGAGCTTATAAAATCTTTCCACAACAAAAATACATCTCCTCATACGTACATCAGTGCAATACTCAATCTGTATACAGAAGGGCGAGAGAAAAATTCATAGACACAAAAACCGCTGCCTCAAAACTGTTTTTGAGAGTTTTAGAAACATATCTTTAGCACCCAGAGCCATTGTTTGACCACGTTCATGTCCCCGTACGCACATGATGGTTTGGGTTAGATTAGAGTCTACGGGCTCGAATTAAGGTTCAGAAACATATATCAAATAGAATTAATTCAAAAATATTACGGTTTACTGGGCTGATTTTGTACCTGTATTTCTGTTGCAAGCAACTTTTAGAGACTAAACTGCCCAAACATACTAGATTGCAAACATTTGGGTTTGTGAAGCAGTATCGATCCTAATAGATCTTTCACATCTTGAAAACGGTAACTAACTGTGAGGGAGTTGTTCAATGCCCAGCAATGACGATGTGCAGCACAGTGGTGTAAATTAGCACACTGTATAACACATGCGGCCAGAGAGAATCAAACATATTGGGGGAGGAAAACATGGCTCACCAAGAGTTGAGAGGAAGAACATACCCTTCGGCAATGGCTCTAATTAATAGGCTAAATTGAATTGCAATAATCGACTAAGGGACTGGCTTCGCGCTCTGAAGGTATGATGATTAAACTGTTAGGCTCCAGTGAAGGGGTGATTGGGACCCTGGGGAATTACGCGATGGATCTGATGACAGACAATGGCTTCTATTTGTCATTAATTAGCTCCCGAACCATAAAAAGTGTGAAAGACTTCAACGGTGAAAAATCGCAGGCGGTCATTTACTGCCATTCATTCTCTTTGAATGGCCTACATCAATGCAGTGCTACGCAGACACAAAAAAATACTTGAGTGTTTCATACATTTTGCGGGATGGCAGTGTTGTAAAAAAGGTTAGGCTCCTTTGTCAGCTGCCAAAAAAAATCAATGTTACATGGCTGGCATTCAACAAAAAATATGAAATGCCAAGTTGAAAAAAAATGGGAGCATCATTTGAGCAACACAACTTTTGACGTATCTCAACCTAAGTGATGACCCATTATAAAACGATGCACTCAACGAGGTGCGTAAGGAATGTTCCAGGGCTGGTGTTGCAACATATATTTTAAATCCAAAATGGAACCTACCAGTTTGTCCCTTCTAAGTAAACCCCCTGGAGTCTAATGCACTTTCTCAGCCTTCTCTGACACACCTTCATGCACTCTTGAAAGGACTCTCGTGGGATTCTCCGCAGTTCCTTTGTCTCAGCCATCTTGATGTCGTCTATTCCTCCAAAGCAAGTCTCATTGATGACTCCTTTGAGCTTGGGAAAAAGAAATAAATGTCAGAGTCACGATGGGCAAGCGCAAAGTTTGCTCCACGATGGTGATGCTCTTCTTTGCCAGAAGCTGTCAGATGCTCAGGGCATAGTGAGCAAGTGTAAAATAAATAAGCAGCAAGCAGTGATATAGTATGTGTTTTTATAACTTTTGCATTTGGTTAAATTCTTTTTCATTTCTTGCTTGCTCGTGTTTTCCTTGATGAAGCGCAACCAAAGGTGGAAAAGCGCTATACGCACAAGTACAGCCCATTTACCGTTCAACAAACAAACAAACAAACAAACAAACAAACAAACAAACAAACAAACAAACAAACAAACAAACAAACAAACAAACAAACAAACAAACAAACAAACAAACAAACAAACAAACAAACAAACAGAACAAGTTGGGTTTTTTTGCAATGTACCATATGCCTAAATAAATACTTAAATAAATAAAATAGTATTACTCTTGCTACCCTGCCTCCCTTCTCCTGCTTTTATGCCAACTTGCCCACTTGTCATTCACATTTCCACCGTGTAAAACCAGTACATTTTTAAAGACATACTGTGGTTGATTATTTGGCAATAACTCATAATGGATGATGACACTCACATCAAAAATCATAATCAACATGACTGACTTTGGACTAAGACTGTCTTGCTGTATGTGTCCTTGTCCACTTTGGAGTCTCTCACTAAAGGTTCTGGCTTTTGGTCTCTAGATCGTACTTAGAGATTTTCATCAGTCACCCTGCTCATAGCTTCACAAACTCACACAGATGACATGTTCAGAATCAGATAGTGGTAGCATTGAATAACTTAACCTCTAATTTGGAGCTGATATTTGAAGTTTACCTCTTTTGACAACAGTCCCGAAACCTTTCTGACACACCTTGTGTGTCTGCCCTTCCCCTTCCCTCATTCCACAAATTATTTACAATCCAGCAGGAGGCTCCATCTGTGATTTCACACATTGCTCGTGCAAAAAGCATATGTAAGGAGCTTTTAAATTATTACTGTATCTAGTGCTGCTGTTGTCGTCTCTTCCTAATCTGTGATTAAAACTCCTCTGACATCTTTGTTGTAGTGTCTTTA
This sequence comes from Syngnathus typhle, assembly GCF_033458585.1. NCBI lineage: Eukaryota > Metazoa > Chordata > Actinopteri > Syngnathiformes > Syngnathidae > Syngnathus > Syngnathus typhle. The sequence goes on along the minus strand of NC_083738.1, from coordinate 15,119,686 downwards.
GGCCGTAACACTATTTGTCTTTCTTTGCCAGAAACTACATTTACAAGAAGATTACAGAACATGGCATATTTATTTAGTCATGTTGTTACTTTTCTCACACTCTGTGTGCATGCATGCGCGTGTGTATGTTTGTGTTTGTGCGTGCATGTGCATGAACATGAGCTGTTGACTTGTGCAACCCATAATTACAGGGTGAAAGATAGGTGTTGTTCATCAGTGCGGCTTTTTGTCAGGGGTCAGTTGTGTCGTTTTCGAGTGCCAGCGCACATTTTACTTGTGTGAGGAAACAAATACAACATGCGCGGCTCTGCAGGGAAGGGAGTGTGCGCTGTAAGAATGCTTGATTTGCATTACACTGAAATGATAGGCTCCTTGTGTGCGAATGAAATCCCTGCCGTGATTTACATGATGTCCTAATCAGGGGCCATAAATACTGCGTGAAAGAACACTCGACAAGAATATATATAACATGAACAAACTACGGCATTTTTCTTTCTATACATTCTCACTAACAGTTATTTTAGCACTTCAAAAAATGCTGAAAACACTTTAAACAGGATTAGTCAATATCAATTCAATCAGTTCACGCTCCAGAATCATAACGATGGAGACCGTTTTTAGCTTTATTACCTAACACAGCATGGAGAGTTTTATGTTGTTTACAGATGTATTTGTTGCCTCTTATTTTTTAGAATACAGTACATCTGTGTTCCGTTATCATGGACTTCAAGTTTAGCATCTCTATTGATTATTCTTACATTTCATAACAGTTCTCGACATATCACACTATATGACAAGACAATGTTTCATTAAAGATGAAAAATGCAGTATAAAAAAAGCAATATAAATCTGGTTATAACATTGAAGATCAGAATCAGCATATAATGAGCATCAATCATGAAAAAAGTCACTAGCAAATTCAGGTTTCCATAAGTTATTGCTTGCACTGCTTTGCAAATATTGCGCTTTGACATAAATTTATATCATGCTTCGCTGAGCCGCAACTATGCATTCCATCTCATGATGTGAGCATCATGCCTGAGAATTACTCATTTTCTCAAGTAAAGTACCTATTTCAAAACAGCAAATGTTTATTCAAGATGTTGCAGTAATTAGTAAGTGGCAGGCACCCTTCTGATGCATAATAATGCTGTTTCAGCATCCTCTCAACAATAAAATCACCCTTTGTCGCTATAATTTGAGGCCATGTAAACACTGGACTCTCTGTCCTTGTATCTTTTGAAAAACAAAAACCGAGATAAACTCGTAGTGCAACGTAAAGGTTGGTCTACTTTTGCAACAACCTGGATATCTTAGTGTAATTTCACATGCAGACTACTTCTATTTCAACTGTGTCAGAGTAAGGAGATGAGAATTTAACAGCAGAGGTGTTCCAAGTGTTTTGACTGTCACACAGTTTTTAAGAGGCTTTGCAGCTTAAGATTTCTGTTTATTTGGTCAAGAATTTCACAATGAATGTTGAAAAGGCAAGAAACTAAAACTCACACATACACTGTAACCATGAGAAGCAAGTCTAGAAGAAACATGTCTGCCAGTTAAAAAAATAGTAGTAAGCGATTGAATGATCATGTAGCAAGACAATAACTAAAATCTGAATCACTGCACATATAACAAGAGTTAATTAGAGGTGAGAAGTGGAAGTATAGGATGGCCAGGTTAATATTCGGACTACATGCTAAAGATGAAATTGAATTATACAAAGTAGGAACATACGTAGATGTGTGTGGGGGGAAAACTTTGTTCTTACTGCAGACTGAAAGGATTGTGTTGGATTCTCATTTAGGTCTTCAGTCTTAGAATTCGATTCTGGCTTTGGTGTCTTGAAAATGGGATGTGTAGTAATAAAATAGCTGCTAGACATAATAACAGCCATTTTCAGGGGGTTGTCGGGGTATTTAAAGTTAAAAAGTTAAAGTTAAAGTCCCAATGATCGTCACACACACATCTGGGTGTGGTGAAATTTGTCCTCTGCATTTAACCCATCCCCGTGTGATTTTAATCTATCCCCTGGGGGAGAGGGGAGCAGTGAGCAGCAGCGGTGCCGCGCTCGGGAATCAGTTGGTGATCTAACCCCCCAATTCCAACCCTTAATGCTGAGTGCCAAGCAGGGAGGCAATGGGTCCCATTTTTTTTATAGTCTTTGGTATGACCGGGGTTTGGGGGGGGGGGGTTGATTGGCAGTTGAGTGAGCAACACGCCCACGTTAACATGTTAAAAAAGAAATTTATTTCCACATTGCAGGGACTCACAGTTTTATCTCGAACCGTATGTGAAGGTGAACAGAACATGTCAGGCCTTCAGTAACATCACTGGAAGGAGATGCTTCAGAAAATAGTGCTGTAAAGCTGTGTGATATTTCCTGAGGCTTTCATATTACGGAAATCTTGCATAGCAGGTGTTATAAATGTGCCAATATTGTATTTTGTTTTCATGCAATGTTGCAAGCCCCTTACTGCGTTGCTGCACAGCTTCTCCTTACAGTGTAAGCAATTTGAGTGGAATTGGCTTTTTTCCCGACTAGTCATCCAGAACACAGCATCCAGATGTGAGAACCCAGAACAGATCCAGGTCAGTGCACTTGGGTATGCAATTCCTCTGATATTACACATTTTTAATTTTTCCTTACACATCACTGGAGAGAAGCGGGTTTATTGACTTGCCTGTAATTGAGTGATATTGCTGCTGAGGTTAGGAATCTTCTGAGCAAGAGAGAGAGTATGTGCAGAATACAAGGATGAGGCACAATCCTCTGTTCTTACCTGAAGCTTACAACGTCTATTCTTCCATATCACTGTGTCACCACATGTACTTTCTATTGCTCCTCTCCGCATACATACAAAGCACAGTAAAATGAGCTAGGCTCCAGGCTCTTATCATCTTTGCTCCCCGATGAGTGATCAAACACATGGAGCATATCAGCATTCCCAATGAGACCCTGCCAGCTAGGCAAGGGATATGCACTCATTCGGAATTGCTGGAACTCATCTGTCATGTTTGGTTTTCCAGTACATAATTATATAATCATGTTTTTTTTTTTTTTATTGACTGATTTATCGAACATTTAAACAGGCAATATTTACCATGAGAGATTATGCTAGTCCAAATGCTTGATATGCAAAATTAAGATCTTCATTTGAAAAAAACGCAGACCAATTTTGTTTTTCAAGATCCTTTAATTATGTGCCTTCAACCAGTTCCAAAGTCAGCTGGGATAGGCTCCAGGGCGTCTGCGACCCTTATGAGGAAAAGCGGTTCAGAAAATGGATGAATGTGTAAGGGATTGGAGAGTACAGCCAAGTGCGTGACGATAAAGAGGTTTATTGCGGGCGGGGGGTAAGGTGGGCGAAGCTGGAGCCAGAGCTGGATCGGCGATCTGCTTCGACGAACAAGCGGTTCTTCTGTTTCCTCGAATTCTTCACTGACGTCAGATCGTCGTGGACCGGAGAGCGACACAACATCTCGGGACAGACGGACAATCGGGTCTGCGCTGGCGGCGTTTATATAGCGCTGTCCATGCGGCTGTGGCAGGTGGCGGCGATTCCGCTGATGGGGGGGGGGGGGGGCGTGGTCCTGTCGCAGGTGGCGCCAGTACGTGACAGAATGGGAAAAAAAAGAAAGGATAATCGGTTATAGGTAATGTATTGGCGCAACATATATTTCCAAAGCAACCTCAATTTGCTTTAGCCCTTCACAAATAAATAACTTAATAGATTGCTTGAGGCTACGAGGACATTAGACCGCAGGAACAATGGGAAAGGGCTTTGTGGAAATTCAACATCTCTCAATATTGCTTCATTTCCCATGGGGACCATTGGCATGGTGAAAAGGAGTATGTATTACTTTAACAAAAACAAAGTAGAATATAAAATTTGTGCAGAAAATTTCCCCCCCAAAAAATCATTTGAAATATCAATCAAGCAATCAATCAATCAAGCAATCAATCTTTTATTGGCCAAGTTTGAGCATGCCAAACAAGGAATTTGACTCCGGTAGATCTCGGCCTCTGTACAAGATTTAGGTGGCTAACAACATTCAGGACAACATTTGCAAAAGGAGGGCAAGGAAATACTCAAAACTCCTACTAGGAGAAATGAGAAACCTTGAGAAGAGACCACAGATGGGAGGATCCCTCTTCCAAGATTACCAGGCTGCAATGGATGCAGAGAGGATGCATAGCACACATAATATGGACAATCCAAAGATAAAGGATTGAGGGCAGGATGATATTGCACAGCAATGTCTCTGAGACTCTAAGAGTGGTGTGAGTTCATAAGAGCGACAGACTGGGGGAAGAAGCTGTGTCTGTGTCTGCTGGTTTTGGCGTACAGCGATCTGTAATGCCGTCCGGAGGGGAGTAGTCCAAACAGCCTCTGACCTGGGTGAGAAGGGTCTATAGAGATGTTACTTGCACGGTTCCTGGTCCTGGACAGGTACAAGTCTTGGATAGATGGGAGGTCGGTCCCGATTATCTTTTCTGCAGTCCTGATTGTCCGTTGCAGTCTGTGCTTGTCTTGTATGGTGGCAGATCCAAACCAGACAGTGATGGAGGTGCAGAGGATAGACTGGATGATGGCAGTATAGAAGGTCTTCAGCAGCTCCTGTGGTAGGTTGAACTTCCTGAGCTGTCTTAGAAAGTACAGCCTCTGCTGGGCCTTCTTCTGGACAGAGTCTATGTGGCCGGTCTGTTTCAGGTCCCAAGAGGTTGTGGATCCCAGGAACTTGAAGGTGTCTGTGGAGAGAATAGCATTATAGAGGATATATTATTAATGCAGCGCATAGTGAACACGGCTGGTAAGATTATTGGTGCTTCGCTCCCCTGCTTGAAGGACATTTACACCTCCCATCTCACCCGCAAGGCGACCACGATTGTGAGTGATGTGAGTCACCCCGCTCACTCTTTGTTCGAGCTTCTGCCCTCTGGGAAGAGGTACAGAAGCCTGCGCTCCCGCACCACCAGACTCTCAAACAGCTTCATACTCCAGGCTGTCAGGATCCTGAACTCGCTTCCCCGTTCTGCGTAGCGTCCTGTACTTTTACTGTCTGTATGCACACTGGCTTTTATTCGTTGTGTTATCCATTTATTTATTATTTATTGTTACTCTTATTATTTATTGTTTGTGCCTTCTTGTTTTTTATACTGCGTCGTTCACTTGTATGTCTATCGTGTAATATGTCTTGTCACCGTGGGATAGGGAAAACGTAATTTCGATCTCTTTGTGTGTCTCGGCATGTGAAGATGTTGACAATAAAGCAGACTTTGACTTTGATAGTGAGGGGTCGAAGTGGTGAAGGGTCTCTCGTGAAGTCCACTTTCATCTCCCCGGTCTTGAGCAGATTCAGCTCCAGGTGGTGTTGGCTGCACCAGTGAACCAGCCGCTCTACCTCCTGTCTGTACGCAGTCTCGTCACCGTCCCGGATCAGTCCGATGAGAGTGGTGTCATCCGCATACTTCAGGAGCTTCACAGAAGAGTTGCCTGAGGAGCAATCTTTAGTGTAGAGAGAGAAGAGCAATTGGGAGAGGACGCACCCCTTGGGGGGTGCCAGTATTGGTGTTCCGGGTGTCATATGTGATGATCCCCAGCCTCACATGATGTCTCCTGTTGGCCAGGAAGCTGGCGATCCACTGACAGGTGGAGGCAGGCATCGCGAGCTGGATGAGCTTCTGGTGGAGAATGTCAGGAGCGATGTTATTGAACGCTGAGGTGAAGTCCACAAACAGGATCCTGGAGTATGTCCAGGTCCAGGTCCAGGTGGTGCAGGATGTAGTGCAGTCCCATGTTGACCGCATCGTCCACCGACCTGTTTGCCGATAGTCAAGCTGCAGGGGGTCGAGCAGGGGGCCCGTGATGTCCTTCAGTTGGTTCAACACTAACCTCTCAAAGGATTTCATGACCACAGATGTCAGGCAGACAGGTCTATAATCATTCAAACCTGTGATGGCGGGCTTCTTGTCCACCGGTACGATGATGGAGCTCTTGAAGCGCGAGGGCGCCTCACACAGCTCCAGGGAACGGTTAAAGATCTGTGCATTGGTGGGTGCCAGTTGTTCAGCACAGACTTTCAGGCAGGAGGGGGACACGCCGTCTGGGTCTGGTGCCTTCCTCACCTTTTGTCTCCGGAACATCTGACACACATCTTCCTCGCGGATCAGAAGTGCGGGCGTGGCTTCTGTAAGAGAGAGAGTAGATGATAACGACAATGGAAGTGTAGATGGTGGGGTTGTGGGGGGAGGGGCGTATGTTGATTGTGATGCAGGAGGTCCTGTTGTGTGGGTGGACCGTTCAAACCTACAGTAAAACCTGTTTATCTGGGAAGCCTTGGGTTCTCCACAGGTGAAAAGTGAATTCTATCCAAACTAATGAAAGTGGCACCAGCGTTTGAGGCTGCTAACAAGTAAAGTTATTATCTATAAAGTATACACAGCAAGATGATCTTTGGAAGGGCTTTTCAAGTGTGTCACTGACTTGCTATAAACTGTTTACCTGTGATCTCGCCTTTTTATTTATTGCATGGTTCCACACAATGAATTACCCAATGTCTTATGGACGGTAAATCTCGCTAATGCAGTTTTCTGCCCTTCCTCGACACCTGCCTACCTACAGCTATACAGATATGTGCAAGCTTGTGCTATAATCAACCACCCACATAAACAGTCGTAACGCCTCTAAAGTCACCCTGTGTCCCCGTGGCTTTGTTTAATATTGCAGAAAAGCAAATGCACGCATTTGTCTGCAAGGGCTAAGCGATGAAATAGTCTTCCACAAGGAGCCCCGGTGTCCTTTTGAGGCCCTTGCGAAAGCTGTAAAGCTGTCGCCAATCAATCGGCAAGAGTGCCTGGATATTGTTTACTAGTGCAGCTCATTAAGCAATGTAGCAGTACATGCTAACTTAATCTACTGGAAGATTTATTGCAGTCCAAGAAGGAGAGAAACAATGTTTGAGCTCGACTGCGTGCCAGCGCAGGTGTAGGTTGTTAAATCACAAAAATAACTCCTGTATGATGTCATTTTAAACTGGGTAATGGGGCGTAAATAAGTTCAAATATAGATCCTGTATTGAAATAGAAATAGGTATCTGCACTTAGTACTTTTTTTTAATTATACTCTTGCTCCCTTTATTTGAAAACAAATATTTGTGGTTTCTACTTTTTGATTTGTTCGGGTGATTACACAACATAAAATGAGAAATAGAGAGGGGTAAAGTCAACTGCAGTTGTGATCTTTATTACCAGAAAGTGAGATCTTTGTTTAGAACAGGTTCAGCAATGAAAAGTGAACCAGGGAGCGACCATTGAGGACGACAGCAACAAACTTAGAGGAGCAATATTATCTTAACCTTTGGCATAATTTAGGAGAATAGCTGGGTGCTGTTAATTACTTCACATCATTAGCAATGCTACCGAACCCTCTTTTGACAGCATAAAAGTGTAATATCTGTAATAATGTAGAAATATAATATAATAATAAAATAATATAAATAAAGATGCATAATAGCTGTTAAACAACACTAGCCAGCTAGAATTATGATATTTTGGGCTCTCAGTATGAGCACTATGAAAGATTATAAAAGAGGGACTGTATATTGTGAGCGTAGTTTTTTTTCCCCCCATGTTGTCCCAAGGTACGTCTCATTTCACACACTAATTTGCGTAACTGACACTGACACGCTGGCAGGCCTCCCACGGTGGATGAGGTCACACTGACGCCCAGCGACTCTCACTAGGGTGCTTTGGGCTTCTGTCCCAGCTTGCGCGTCCAGTGGCATCTCTCTCACAGGGTGCCTCTGGGGATGAGTCACACTTTTTAAAAGACCGAAATTAAGTGGAAAAAATGTCTGCTCACTCACTGATGTAATTATCTGTCCTGGATTAACATCTGTTCAGAAGCCTCGTCGCCAAGTCCACTCTAGCATGTGCCAGTACCTTGCGGCGGTGTCGTGTGTGTGTGTACCTGTCTTTATCTTTTTCTTGTTTTTTTGTTTTTTTTTCTCCCCGCACGCTGTGTATCTTGGCACCAGCTGTGGCAACTTTTCACTTTGACAACCTCCACCCATTCAACAGCTGCATATTTATGTGAACATCTTGGTTGTAGTCATTGCGAATATCAATGGTGTGGTGCCACCTATTCAGCTGTTCCAGTATTACTGGGACAAAATTGGTTTTAGCCATGTAAATTATTGTATGATTTCTTTAATAGAGAGGGAAAATCATTCCTGCATCGTTAAAGCCATTTTGAAAATGGTTTGTTTGTTGCCATTTTGAAGAAAAAAATCACAGTTTTGCAGGGGCGTTCATTCTCGTGAAACATTTGGACGCAAGTGGATACGTGACTTTGAAAAAAGAGCTCAGTAGCTCGTAACTATTTATAAAAGAAAAATCCAACTCCTAAAGACACTTGGCAACATGAAATGTAGGTAGGCATGACTATGATGAGTAGAACTACAAAAAAGTCAGATGAACCCATGTTGGAAAATACTGCATAATACTTCCCAAGCGCGGCGCCGCTGCTGCTCACTGCTCTCCTCTCGCCCAGGGGATCAAAATCACACGGGGATGGGTTAAATGCAGAGAACAAATTTCACCACACCCAGATGTGTGTGTGACGATCATTGGGACTTTAACTTAACTTTAACTTTAAAGCATTGCATAAAAGCTCAGGCATCCTCAGCGTACTGGAGTACCTGCTTTGAATTCAGGCCCCAAACCTGTGCTAATCCATTATAGCTCTACCATTGTTATACCCAGTGTACATATTACATGGGCCAACTTTCCTTGGTGCCGCTCCAACTGTAAGCTATGTCTATGGAAATGTCAACCAATATGAGCAGCAAAAGAGCATTTGAATGGACCCGGTTATCCATGGTGATGATTCCCAAGAATGTTAGGCCCACTGGGAGCAAATTACTTTCGAGGTACACCAAGGATAAGAATTATAATCTACTCTTGTGAACCAGGTCTTAATTATCTTTACTCTTTAGTTATTGGAGCAGAGGGGACAGAATACAATGTCCTCCCTATTAGGAGGGATCTCTGGAGACTTTTGAGCTATAGGTTAATGAACTGCAGAATATCGGAATGGAATCACAGCTCAGCCGGCTTTACCGAGGTGAGAAGACATTTCTCGGTTAGAGAAAGTTTGTTCTCGGGGGAACGTTGAGAATGGCATAAATAACAATGCCGTGTTCCATTGAATCATCTTCCCGCCCACTGCCTGTGGCTCGGTTGGCCTTCTCTTATTACGATGCGTGACATGTTACATAGCGATTAGTTAGCCAAAGATTTGCATAGCCCTTGGCTTGCAAAATGATTTGTTAATTGATTAGATTAATACTGATCACTGCTAACATGGGGCGCAGGGTGAACATGTGCCAGTGTGGAGCCGATAATTGCATATAGTGAGCCAATGTGAACAGGTTTTCAGTGATTAAATGCTTTGACCAGAATGTTTAAGTCATGAAAACAGTCACGCATGGTCACTTTCCAAAACAAAATAACGGCATTTACGTAATTTCCTGTTATTTCTCATTGTGATAATGCCGGTCAAATATAGAACAACAGTATCCACTTGAGGGTTATATTACATACTGTGTTACCTATATCGATGCATGAGATAAAATAATCATTTATAAAAAATAAAATAAAATCCATCTATAGATCTTGACGGTTGCGGGTGTGCTGGAGCCTATCCCACCAGCTGACTTCAGCGAAAGACATAATGTGTGTGTTTTTACAATATGGGAAGAAACCAGAGTACCTGGAGAAAAAAAATAAACACCAAACTTCAGATGGAACAACATAAGTATATGTGCCTTGATCATAGCATTATGATTTTGACAAATAAAATATGTTTTTTTATTGGGAGCTTAAGATCAGGGGATGCTTTGAGAATAATTGTCAATTTCTGTCTATGTGAAGCCCTTTGAGACTGCTTGTGATTTGGGGCTATACAAATAAACTTGACTTGACTTGACTTGACATGTTTTGGTGTATTCCTATGTATTATTTTCAATGGTATGAACTGATAGTATTGTGCCTGAGGTGACACAACACTTTAATTTCCAATCTTAACATCTCAATATGCGAGATTGTTGGTTGTTAATTAAAAACAAAAACATGAAAAGATCCTGTAAATAAATATATTAACTATTGGATTTTAGCTATGAAAACAACATTAAATACTAAATTGAGAGTGGTACAAAAGTACAGTAAAGCGATTTTACCCCATGATTTGTTTTTTTTGTATGTTTTTTTTCCCCAAGAAATTCAAATCTTGATGCATATATTTACACAACCAACACGGCCACAGCTGCATTAGTATTCTGATAAAGGGGCTGTGACTATTTTGTGTTGCAGTTAGTCCCTGACAGCTCCCTCTCCTCAACAGAATCTCAAATGACTCATTGTCTCTCCAGTTGGTCCACAGGTGGCTAAGTACACGTTTCTTCTATTTGTCTGGTCTGGACCAATATTAATTAGCCCACACCCCCATCTGCATGATGGCCTCTGGTATTCTTTTGTAAAGGACTCGCAGAATCAAAAAGAGTAAAAGGCTCTTGGTTGGCATTTGCCACCTCAGCCCACTCCGTCTGATACGAGGCCAGAGCTTCCCTTTCAATTGAGCATTGATGAGACTGTTGCAGGTCTCCACCTGTGTCCTCCTCTTCTGATCTGTGCATCTGTCATGCTGCTAAAATCAACAGCAGGACACCATCAGTCTACCAAAGTCTTTATGCACCAATACACATGGAGATTATCGGGATTGCTAGGTGTTAGAATTAGTCTTTCATGCTTGACCTGAGATCGATGTACATATGTCTTTTCAATTGTGGTACTTTGGCATTTGCCATGCATATTCATATAGCAGGCAATCAATTTCCTTTAGAAATTCCTTACTACAGTGTTAGAGAAACACCTCTAGAATTAGGGACAGATCAATAAGGATAATGTTTTTGTCCCTCTGATGGGTTCCAACTAATGCAGTGTCATCAGAATAGTGGCACGAACACTGGCTGGCGTGTCTTTTCAAATGCTTAATCAACCTTTTATTTGACTTGTTCAATTTATTAATCATCAAAAACAACATGAATAGGATGTTGATTTCACTTGATTTTATCTCATCTCACTCATCTTTGTGAACACCATTAGTTGTGATCCCCATACAATCCTCTACCTTAATAACATCTACAAAATACAATTAAAGTGATGTGGTTTTCGTTATAGGCTGAACAAGCACAGTAAACAGTGTGGTTGCTGAAATTGAGATGAGGCAACACATTGGTGGAGGCCTGCCTGACATACTCTTGGATAGTAAAGTGTCCTCAGCAGTGCCTTGTCCAAATGGTGGCCATTGCCAGCTGGGGCTTTGGCTCACATATTTAGCACCTAGTGACAGCTTCCAAGCTAACCTGGTGGCAGGTGATTATGTGACCGTGCTCTATTACTTCCTTGACACCACTTTGTAATCTCAGTTTAGGTATGAAATTGTGTAGGTGAAGATGGGAGAAAGTGAACATTAAAAACTGTACATCTTAAAAGTGCTTAAGTTCCAGTTCTCACAAACCAAGTAAATTGCCTGCGATGGAAAGCCAAGGCTAATAATTTGTAATGCTGACTGTGCTGCAAAACACAACTTGACGGATGAAACTTTAGTTTCCGGTGAGTGCTGTTCTACTTTTGGTGTCCATCATGCTTGTTTCAAAGTGCCGCAAACAACCAGACACTATCTGGACTCTGAATTAAAATAATTAAAAGCGTAAAAATAAAATATAAATAAAATAATAAATATAAGAGATAAAAATATGGAAAATTCAAAAATATTCAGTATGCTTCTGTATTAATTGTGTGTTGTTCTACTATGCTGAATACTTCAAATAAGACCCATATGTGTAAATAAACAAACAAAACCCTTCACAATATTTGTGTATCCTGTTTTTGAGGAAAGGCTCAGTTTGGAAAATGTAGTTTAACTCTGCTTCAGTCTCAACTAAGTAACTTGATTGCTGTATTTCCAGGTGATGTCAACAAGGCTTTGCAACAACCACTCTCAAAAGCGTTTTAAAACTTCCCAAATGAGCAATGTCATACAAAGCACTATTAAAAAAAACGTTTTTTTTCTTCACAGCAAGCAAATATTGTGATTCTTGACAGCAAAAGTAGATTTGACGCATGTTTTTCAAACCTGTGCTTTTCAAAGCATCCACACACCAAAGTTACCACCCGCTGTGTCAATCCTTGGCTGCTCACATTAAGCAGTCAAAAGAGCTTTGGCCTACTTTGGGTCAAAATGACTTTTAAGCTATATAATGGTTGCAGGTGGGTGGAAAAGCATCCATGTTCCCTAAATGCTGCCAACAAAAACATGGAGAGGAGAGAACAGACACATGATTAAGTATCCAATCAAACTGGTGTTTAAATGTGCCACAATTGAAGTCTCAGTGGGTCAGAGAAATTACTTCCTCTTAGGTTACCTAAAGATAGTCAAAAGGCAAATGACAAAGCTTTGGTTGGGGCTGGTTGAGTGACAGGTACAGTCTGTGACAGATGCTCTCAATCTGTCATGGCTGACTGCATTGGCCTCATTTGCTGACATATAAAAAAAGAGGTTGCTGATGAGATTTTAAAACAATGTGTATTTAAATTACTGGTATGTGGCTTTTCAGTGGACTGTACATGGACCGGATTCTGAATCAAGACCTCAAATAGAAATCAGGATCCTGTCTGAAACATATTGCTCTAAAATTGACGAATACAGAACAAGAGTTAATTTGTTCCAGCCAACATGAATAAAACACCATTTGACACTCAGTGACCTAATAAAAATTGCCCAAAAACCCATTTTGGGTCTTGAGTTTGAGAAAGCCTTCTTTGAGATGGAGGGAGGTAAGAGTTTGTCCAAATTGTGTGTTTGCAGTTGTCAACACTATCTGATCGATTACACTAACGGCAAACCAACTCTTTGTTCATTAGTCAGTCCATATGTTAGCATTTGGCAGAGTAAGACAATAGGACCATACCATCTTGGATTCTGAGGTAGGGGAAGTGATTCTATTGGGTCAATAACCTCCTTTAAGCCTAAAGCAAATCGTGGTTAAAAATGGTCTTTTTCCCCATGACGCTTGATGCTTATGATTGTCTTTTAAAGCCCCCCTCCCAAAAAATCTTGATCTTATTCATTTTTGTAATTACAGTAAAATGTTTTTATTAATTTATTTATTTTTCTTTGAAATGTCATTAGCACTTGTTTCTAAATGCCTTTAAATTTTGTATTATCAATTATATGAAGCACATTAAGATACCTTGTGTATGAAATGTGCTATCTATATCTATTTATAAAGTTGCCTTGGCAGCTGCCTTGCCTTCTTTAGTAGATAATAATGGAAGGTAGGCAGATAAACTATATAACAAAGGATTGAGACCAAGATTATTTCACTGCAAAAATAAACCGTACGCAAACAATGATTAATTTTCCCTCCACCCTATGCACTACTTCCACTGTTGTAATCGAACAGACCTTGTCGCCCAGATTTTGAGCTTTGTTATGAAGGAGTTTTTGTCAGACGCTCAAATTGATCATGATGAATGAGACTGTGTCCTCCTCCATCTAACCCATACCATGCATTTTAGGGAAAAAAATGAATAAGAAATCATCAAGGCGACACACAGGCCTAACAAGCTAATGTAGGAAAAAGTAGGGACATGCATTATAATGATTAGTCATGGCCGGTAATATATTTGGGTCCTTTTGGTCTATGCAGACTTCTAAAAATAAAGCTCCAAATGACATCTTGTGGATTGAGAATTTATCTTGAGCCATTTATTTCAGTCTGTTTTTTCCTCACTGTTCCTCCCTCATTTTCCCTCCAAGCTAAAGGGTCCGTGATTATTATGCTTTACCGTGTAGAATGCATCGCCATGCTATGGTGAAATAGCACCTGCTCTTAGCCACGGCTATATTGATATATACGATCAGACTCAGGTGCACATATAGTCTCAGATGATGTTACTATTTTTTCATATGGTTATTTATTGGATTCAAGCAATTTAAGTGTCACCGGAAAAAAAAAGTCTTAAAGCAGCTTGCATTGCATCTCTTCCATATGTTGCTGTATGTCTTTTTCCATTTTTGTAAGAAACAGAAAAAGTAAAGTACGTGATAAAAATTAAAAGTTTCTAGCACCATAATGTTTTACCCATCAATCTGTTGATACAAAGGAAAACTTCCTCTATTCTGAAACATCAGTGAGTTGTGGTTCTGAAAGGCAAGGATAATTGTGAATAGCACTACAAAACATCTTTCCATTGATTGCTCGGCCGGTTTTAACAGCACAAAGAGAACACTGAGACTTATAATGGTATGTTATCAATTGGCCTTTTTAGGTTTTCATGAAATGATGATTTTATGGCATGCCCTATCCCTTTACATCCCATTGAGAACATAATTCATTCCTAATACCGTAATTTTCGGACTATAAATCGCGGGTTTTTTCATAGTTTGGGTGGGGGGGCGATTTATACAGGGGAGCGACCTATATGTAATTTTTTTCACAAATCTTCAAAATTAAAAAAAAAAAAAGTGAAACCGCGATGTAGCAAAAGATTACTGTAATTTAAAATTCAAATGACGTCAGCAGCGCGGCGCGGCAGTTGTTTACATAAAGGACAAAGATTCGATCACGGGATGACGAAGATGACGAAGGGCCCCACGTACTACCGGCATCATTAGCGGCTTTGTTTCTAAGTGACATGGAGGATGAAGAGTTTGAAGGATTTAAGGATTTGGAGTGACACAGAAGGTTTGAAAAACTATTATGGCTTTTACGCACGCCCGGTCCTACTCTACGGAGCTCTCTTTCACCTCTGTGGATGGAAGTCGGGGGCCGGCGCTCAGCCGGGTGGCTGCCCGGGGACGGTGGATGGGGCTTGGACATGGCTTTTACGCATGCCCGGTCCTATTCTACGGAGCTCTCTTCCACCTCCGTGGCTGGAAGTGCCACCTCCGGGGATGGAAGTCCACGCCACCACACGCCTGGAAGTTTCTTTTGTTAAATAACGAGCCGTTTACCAAACCCATGTCTTTCCTTGTACTTTGTTAATGCTACAATATAGTTATATACTAGATCTGTGGAATAACGACGATGCTGACGTCAGGGCGCACGCGCGGCGTTGTTGACAAAGGACAAGGAATTTGATCGATGGATTTAATGATTTGGAGTGACACAGATGGTTTGATAATATTATTGCTTATGTAATAGTTATTTAATATATAATTTCTAAATCGTTATATAGGCCTGTGGAATAGTTTGAAGTGCAAGCGCCGTCAGCGGCGCGCACCCATTGTTGACATAAAGGACGATCGATGGGTTTAATGAATTGGAGTGACACAGATGGTTTTATAAACGTGTTATTTATCTAATAGTTATTTGAATAACTCTGAATGTTACGTCAGGCCCGTTCTCAGCTCTTCGTTTCTGTTTATGTCACGTTAGCATACCTATCGTTTAGTCTGTTGTTGCTCGTTCGTGTCTGTTCCTGGTGTTGGATTTTGTTGAATAAATTTCAACCAAAATGCAACTTATACTCCGGAGTGACTTATATATGTCTTTTTCACGTTATTGTGCATTTTATGGCTAATGCGACCTATATTCCGGAGCGACTTTTAGTCAGAAAAATACTGTAGATTTTTTGTTTAGATTTTCAAATTCAACATACAGCAAAATACTTTTGAGTAAAACAATTTTATCTCCATGATGATTATGTTTTGTGCATTCCACTTGTTCATTCCAAGAAGTAAAAGTGAATCATAGCACCGTCCAATATCAAGTCAAGTCAAGTCAAGTTTATTTGTATAGCCCTAAATCACAAGCAGTCTCAAAGGGCTTCACATAGACAGAAATTGACAATTATTCTCAAAGCATCCCCTGATCTTAAGCTCCCAAAAGGGCAAGGAAAAACTTAAAAACCCCTAGCAGGGGGAAAATGAGAAACCTTGAGAAGGGACCACAGATGGAAGGATCCCCCTTTCAGGATCACCAGGTTGAAATGGATGCAGAGAGGGCACAAATGATACAACATGAAAATCAATTAAATAAAAAGTGGATGTCCATGTCACAGCAGAGGGCTGCCGAAAGGAGCCCTCAATTGTCCTGGCAGTGCTCTTCGAGGAGGTTGAGCTGCAGTTCCCCTATCCTGAATTGGCCACGAGAATCCAGATAGCCGCTGTCAGCATGGGTACCACCTAACCACCTCCCCGGCCGGGGAGGGGGGAGGGAGGGGGTGGAGAGGGAGAGAAAACAAACTCCAGCCGAATCGGCCACTACAGGTTAGTTAAAGGCCATGTCATAGAAATGTGTCTTTAAACGTGTCTTAAATGTTTCTACTGAGGTAGCAGTCCTAATATCCATTGGTAGGGCATTCCAAAGCTCTGGAGCCCGAATAGAAAATGCTCTAGAGCCTGCAGACATTTTCTTAGCCCTCGGTGTCGCTAAAAGGGTAGCGTTTTGCGAACGAAGGTTACGAGACGGAACATAAGGAACAACTAGGTCGACGAGATATGAAGGCGCTAAGCCATGCAGCGATTTATAGGTTAATAGAAGAACCTTGAAGTCACATCTTAAATGGACCGGAAGCCAATGTAAGTTGGCTAGTATTGGGGTAATGTGATCAAATTTTCTTGTCCGAGAGAGCAGCCTTGCAGCGGCATTTTGTACTAACTGTAGACTTTTGATGCGGGACTTAGGAAGACCCGAAAATAGTACATTACAGTAGTCCAGGCGCGACGTGACGAACGCATGTATAATAGTTTCCGCATCACCGGTCGAAAGGATCGGACGAATCTTTGCAATATTACGAAGGTGAAAAAACGCAATTCTGGTTATATTCTTAATGTGCTTTTGAAAGGAGAGAGTTTGGTCAAATATTACCCCGAGATTAGTTACAGTATCGCTTTGAGTGATAGTACGGTTATCTATAGTTATAGCGGTTTCCTTGAATAAGTGTTGATAACGAGCTGGACCAATTATCAACATCTCAGTTTTATCTGGGTTAAGACGAAGGAAGTTGAGAGACATCCATTGCTTGATCTCCGCAAGGCACTTCTCAAGATTACAACAATCCCGCGGATCTGTCATCGATAACGGCATATATAATTGGGTGTCATCCGCATAGCATTGAAAACTAATATTATATTTACGTATTATGTCCCCAAGCGGAATCATATAAATATTAAAAAGAATTGGTCCGAGAACCGATCCCTGTGGGACACCACATGTAACATTATAGAGCTCCGAGGACGCATTGCCATGGACCACTCGGTGCGTCCTGTTTGATAGATAGGAATGGAACCAGCCTAGTGCTGACCCTGAAATACCAACACAACTTTTAAGACGCCCTAATAAAATATCGAAGTCTACAGTGTCGAAGGCAGCACTAAGATCGAGTAGTAACAGTACAGACGAAATGTTTGAATCCATAGCTACGAGGAGATCATTAGTCACTTTCGCAAGTGCTGTCTCAGTGGAATGATTAGCTCTAAAACCAGACTGAAAAGTGTCGTATCGATTATTGGCGACCATGTAATCAATAAGCTGCTGCGCTACTACTTTTTCAAGAAGTTTTGCTATGAATGGGAGGTTTGAAACTGGCCTATAATTACTGAGACAGTCCGGGTCAAGATTTGGTCGCTTAAGTAACGGTTTAATGATAGCGGTTTTAAAGGCTGTTGGCACTATCCCAGAGGAGACAGACAGATTGATTATATTTAAGACGGACGGTCCTAAAATTTGAAATAATTCTTTAAGTAGTTTGGCTGGAAGAGGGTCGAGTAAACATGTTGTTTGTTTAGCCGCACTAACAATTTGTGTAAGCCTTTCAAGAGACACGCTTTTAAAAGTTGAGAGGGTTGTTGCATGATCATCAGCGTTGGTAAACGGCGTGCTCGACCGAGCGATTGGAATGCTATTCTTGATCTCATCCCTAATGGATTCAATCTTTTGAGCAAAAAATTTCATGAACTCGTCAGCTGAGTGGAAGGAACTATCGGAGGTCGGCTGGCGCAGAGTCAGCTTTGCCACTGTATCAAATAGGTGTTTCGGATTGTTTTTATTGAGATTAATAACTTGCGAAAAATATCGAGTTTTTGCTAAGATAAGCGCATCTTTATATTTCAGGAGGCTATCCTGCCATGCCTGATGGAAAACCTCAAGTTTGGTTAGACGCCATCTGCGCTCATGCTTTCTACATAATTGCTTAAGCGTACGCGTTTCATCTGTGAACCATGGAGTAGGCACTCTACGGCGAGTTTTCAGACGTAACGGCGCCACAGAGTCAATGGCATTTAACAATGTCGCATTGAATTCATTCGTAAGATTATCAATAGAGTCGGCGTATGTGAGAAAATTAGTGGTTGCCGGCGACAGTATTTCAGATAGCGCAGTTGCAGTCATAGAGTTGAAATGACGGCTCCTATAATGCTGATTGCTCTCTTGTCTTTGACAAGGAACTATAATTTCAAACTTTATTAAGTAATGATCAGACAAAACAGTAGTGTATGGCAGTACTGCTATATTTGAGGTTGCAAGTCCTCGGGATAATACCAGATCTATGGTATTTCCATTCTTATGCGTTGCTGCCTGTACAGCTTGCGTAAAACCAAAGGTATCAGTTAAAGTCTGAAACGCCGAAGTAAGTGGCTCTGACGGTAAATTCATGTGGATGTTGAAATCGCCCATGATAATTATATTATCCGCATTGGTTACGAGATCAGCCACAAATTCTGAAAATTCATCCAGGAAGCCAGAGTAAGCCCCGGGTGGACGGTAAATAACAACAAGATAAAATGACGGTAAAGCGGTGGATCGGACAATGAGAACCTCAAATGTTTTAAATACGTTGATCGAACGAGGCCTAAAACTAAGCTCGGAATTCGAGATGAGGGCGACACCCCCACCCTTTTTTCGAGGACGCGCCACATGCGAGCTCACAAAATTTGGAGGCGAGGCCTCATTAAGCGGCATCAGTTCATTAGGTTTTAACCAGGTCTCGCAGAGACCAAAAGCGTTTAGATTATGTTCTGTGATGAGATCATTAACGAGAATGGCTTTCGTATGAAGCGATCTAATATTCATAAAACCAAGTTTAAGTGTAATTGGTCGATCCGGGTGCGTATTTATCGAAGGATATTTATACGAAATGCGAGTAAGATTGTGTTCTCTAAGCCTGACATCACCTCTCAAATGTTTGTTAGCGCGGTGGGCTGATACGACCGTGGGAATCTGATAGTAAATATTTGTTACACGTGTAGAATTATCTGAAACCGGCACCGTTTCCTCAGCAAAACCGGTCGGGGTGGAATGATTGGATTTGTCTACTACCCCAGTAGAAAGTGCGTTTATGTGTACTGTCGCACTATTCAAACTATCACGCTCTAGTCTACACAAGGAGCTATGTGCATGCTGGGAGTCTAGCCTAGCGCTAGTTAACTTTATCTTAACAGACTCCAAACCCATCCTGACAGGTGGTCTAATCACCTGTGACCCGGCCTGCTCTAAAGTGACCTGTCATGTGTGGCTCAAACAGTAATCTATATTCCTAGAAAGAGTGAAGGCGCCTTCACGGTTAGGGTGAAGGCCGTCCTTCCTCAGCAGGTCGGGGCGGCCCCAGAAGGAAGGCCAGTTATCTATGAAATACAGTCCCTGCTTCTTACAGAACCCAGCCATCCATCGATTAAGGGAGACTAATCTACTAAGCCTCTCATCAGTGCCTCTCCCAGGCAGGGGGCCAGAGACAAATACTCGACTATACATACTAGGTTAGACTATACATACTAGGTTAGAGCCATTGTGGTTTTAACACTGTCGGAAAAGTGAAACTTCCTGTTGCAAATGGGAAAAGGTCTCCTGGCTGAATTTCTGTCAAATGTAGTCTCACATTGTGAGAAATAAAAATCGGACAGCTGTCCCCTTCAGCAAAATCAGGATTTCATTGGGCAAGTTTCTATTGCCATTGCTTTGCTAAGTTGCATCAGTTTGTCGTCAAAATAACCTCATAGTGTTCCTTCGTATACAGTCTTCTGAATCACCGACTGGCCACTCTACACCGACTAAAATATATCGGGGATGCGACATGATTTATGCAAGACAGGAAATAAAATGTCAGATTGGATACACTGGAGCTCTTCCCACTTGACACAATTTTGTGAGTGGTTTTCCACGAGATAGGCATGTGGCAAAGAAACAAAGTGAGGGCTAAAACAATGTTTTGCAGCAACACATCAATTAAGGCAGAATTGGGGTGACCCCTTTTAAAACATTTGCTTTGACTGATATGTCATGCTTAAAAAAACTAAACTAGAACAAAAAACATAACATCAATACATTCCTGCATTCATGATGGTTGAATGTAAATAAGTAACTGCATTTTTCTAATAGCAGTTTGTTGGCAGAGCTAAACAAGTCATTTACTAGTTGTTTACTTGAGGTTTGTACCCACAATCTGTACAAAAACTGCAAATTGTCTTCAATTTGACTAATGTTGAGATCATGCAACCCCTGAAAGTTAAAGTCTTCCCATTGTCATTTTGTTGTGTATTTGATAAGTATTATACCAGGGAGTAAGTCGGATTCGTTTCCAGTGAGGGTTGGACTCCGCCAAGGCTGCCCTTTGTCACCGATTCTGTTTATAATTTTTATGGACAGAATTTCTAGGCGCAGCCGAGGTGTTGAGGGTGTCCGGTTTGGGGACCTCAGCATCGCGTCTCTGCTTTTTGCAGACGACGTGGTGCTGTTGGCTTCTTCAGGCCGTGATCTCCAGCTCTCACTGGAGCGGTTCGCAGCCGAGTGTGAAGCGGTCGGGATGAGGGTCAGCACCTCCAAATCCGAGTCCATGGTCCTCGATCGGAAAAGGGTGGAATGCCCTCTCCGGATCGGGGATGAGGTCCTGCCCCAAGTGGAGGAGTTTAAGTATCTTGGGGTCTTGTTCACGAGTGAGGGGAGGATGGAGCGCGAGATCGACAGGCGGATCGGTGCAGCGTCGGCAGTAATGCGGACTCTGTACCGGTCCGTCGTGGTAAAGAGAGAGCTGAGCCAAAAGGCAAAGCTCTCAATTTACCGGTCGATTTACGCTCCTACCCTCACCTATGGTCACGAGCTATGGGTCGTGACCGAAAGAACGAGATCCCGGATACAAGCGGCCGAAATGAGTTTTCTCCGCAGGATGTCCGGGCTCTCCCTTAGAGATAGGGTGAGAAGTTCGGTCATCCGGGAGAGACTCGGAGTAGAGTCGCTACTCCTCCACGTTGAGAGGAGCCAGATGAGGTGGCTTGGGCATCTCATCAGGATGCCTCCTGGACGCCTCCCTAGGGAGGTGTTCCGGGCATGTCCCACCGGGAGGAGACCCCGGGGACGACCCAGGACGCGCTGGAGAGACTATGTCTCTCAGCTGGCCTGGGAACGCCTTGGGATCCCCCGGGATGAGCTAGATGAAGTGGCTGGGGAGAGGGAAGTCTGGGAGTCCCTCCTGAAGCTGCTGCCCCCGCGACCCGACCCCGGATAAGCGGAAGAAGATGGATGGATGGATGGATTATACCAGGGGTCACCAACCTTTCTTAAACCGAGAGCTACTTCCTGGGTACTGATTAAGGCAAAGGGCTACCAGTTTGACACACACTTCTGAAATAGCCAATTTGTTCAATTTAGCTTTCACTATGTGTTGTTATTGTCATTTCCAGTTCACATGTAAGTGTGATTTTAACAAGAATAGCAAAAATACAGTCAAACCTCGGTTTTCGACCACAATCTATTCGAGAAGCGAATCGGTCAAATTCCGAATCTATTTTTCCCATTAGAAATAATAGAACATTTTTTAGTCCGTTGCAAGACAAAAAAAACACCTTTTTTAAAGCATTTTTCCATTTCCGCATTTTTGTCCGATTGCGCAACTGCAGCGCACCGCCGAACGCGCAATTTGTAGTGCGTCGCCCACCGCGCAACTGCACCGCGCTGGTCGCATTATTGTGACAGAGCCGTCGCTGAAATTTAGAAAATATTTTTAAAGTCCTGGTGTACTTTCCAGAATTTAAGTGGACCTAAGTGCAGTGAGCTTAATTTGGTCTGATCGCGCAACCGCAGCGTGCCGGGCGCTCACTGTCGCATTGCTTTAAGAGTGTCTTTGTATTTTAGAATGGTTTTATTGCTCCCACTTGTTTTGTTTGGAGGCATGATTAGGGGTTAATACAATCCTCAAAGTAACGAAAATACGTACAATAACTACCGAGTCAGTCGGCATCCGGGCCGCTCAGTCTGGTTTTCTCGGGTCCTCCCGGCTCATCTCGCGAGGTTCGACCTCCGAATTCTGTTCAACAACCAAAGCAAATTCTCGAATTTTTAGTTCAAATTCCGATTTGTTCGAGAACCGGGTCGTTCGGAAACCGAGGTTTGACTGTAAAATAAATAGATGCAGCTCACTGACAAGTGCCGCTATTTGAGCTCATTTTAGAACAGTCCTGCGGGCGACTCATGCAGTCCTCACGGGCGACCTGGTGCCCGCGGGCACCGTGTTGGTGACCGCTGTATTATACTATAGGTCACAGTCCTGAGGGAAAACATGACTATGATATGGACTGCAACAAAAATTTTTTGATATCCCTTTTGTGATTATCATCAGTCAACTGTTAAAAATGTCCTTGTGGGTTTTGCCATATCCTCACGTTGTGAACATATACTAGTATTTCACTTGGAATGACACGGCTCTCACAGTTCGCTTGAAAAACCTCTGATGTACTGCAACATGAATCATCTCACGTTGTTTTAACGGTAGAGGCGCGCCATTTCATCCATCCTCTTTGTTTATATCCTACCCTCCTTTCTTTTCTTTTTACTGCTATGCCTTTCGCTTTGAGATTGAAAAATTTAGAGTTTCCTTGTTATTACAAGCACCCTTGCTCATAGAGATATTATAGGTGTGGGAAATAGGTATGATTTATGTTGCAGGCAGTAACTCAGACCTGCATTTCCATACACTGAGGAATGTTGACTCAGATGATGCAGGAAACATTTCACATGATAGGTGCGATAATATCATTCATGTCATTATTATCATCATTAAATATTAAAATGATAATGATAATAATAACGATAATACTACTACTAATATTATTAATAAATATTTCTCATCATAACTTAGGTATAAAAAGAAAGGACTAAAAGAAATTACTGGTCTATATGAGTACATATTTAAATATCACTGCCTTTCAAAAGGCATGTATTTTAATCTAAATGAATAACATAACTGGATAATAAAGGACTCACTATGCTCAAGAATACCTTTTCACCCAAAAATACTTAGCTCTTACCATTTTCCTCAAAAGGAGATATCTGATTAGCCATTTTGTGCACCTCCCTGGACCATTTCAAATCCCAAGAGTGTGTCATCACTTTTGTCTAATTCCATGAAAAAAAAATCCCACAAACATACCAGCTTTCAAAAAGTCAAAACTGCTCAACTGTTTCAATTCTAAGTACGTTATTTACTTTGGTGCCAAAAGGAATTTCTCATTGCTTGTAGGTATAACATCCTCTCTACCCCGCGCATCCCCCTTCGTCTCCATGAATGGCAACATAATGGAGAAGATGCTCCTCCGTTTGAGCTATGTGTATCTCTAAGCGTGCAGCTGCCACCGCCCTGGAAGCTCCAAATAATCCTGCATGCTGGCATGCCTCAAATAGCGGGCAGTGCCATATTTTAGTGAACAACATGTTTCATTTTTTTCAGGGCAATTTGGCAATAGTCTTGATGTTTTTGGGATTCATAATTATTCCAATAGCACCCGCGTAAGAGTGCTTTATAAAGGTACAGGGGACACACGCACAAGACCGCACAAAGCGCGATCTTTGATTGATTAGCACAGTGGCACTGGTACAATAGCTCAGAGGGGGTGTAATCCTTAAATAGCCGGTTTGAGGGAAGAGTGAGGCAAGCCAAGAATTCTGATCAGCTGCAAGAAAAAAAAGTGATCTGGATGTTGTCAAGTGCTTACCAACAATCCATTTATTCTACACATAAGCCGCTATTTCTGCCAACAATGTTGGCAGCTTCAGCTTGTCTTTTTAAAGTATGAATGGATTTTAATGATCCATACTGTGCCATTAATTGACAATCATATTCTTGTTAGTGTAACGATAAATTGACATTGCCTTGAAGTGTTCATCTTGAGGATAATATTCATTTCTACATCACAACGTATTTAATTCTGTTCCAAGCAAACACTAAATTTCAAAAAGTAGTTAACACTTATAAGAGTAATTTAAAAACATGAACTTTGTTAGCTACATACTAAATCCCTTGACCGTTGCGGTGAATAATCTTTTCCACGTTCTCCCTATTTTATTTTTTGAAAAAGAAAACCTTGCAAAAAGTCAAAAAAGAATTAAGACGTGAAGAGTTAATCAGTTGCTCAGTGAACTCGCATTATGCTTGACAGTGGATCAAATTTTGACCTTTGTGAATACAGATAAAGATTTGTAACTAAATTTGGTCTCTGAGGAGGATCACTGCAATCTAACTCCAAGACATTAAGTAAATTTGCACCCATGGGAATCTTAACCACAGCTCGGGAATCTTAATCTACCAGTTTTCTGCCAACAATTACTTTCTGTCAACAACAATTTGGATAACTGATTTTTGAACTGCTTGTGGACATGTATTTGGGTTTTTGGAGTGCCCACTCACTCACTCACTCACTCACTCACTCACTCACTCACTCACTCACTCACTCACTCACTCACTCACTCACTCACTCACTCACTCACTCACTCACTCACTCACTCACTCACTCACTCACTCACTCACTCACTCACTCACTCACTCACTCACTCACTCACTCACTCACTCACTCACTCACTCACTCACTCACTCACTCACTCACTCACTCACTCACTCACTCACTGCCTCACTCACTGCCTCACTCACTGCCTCACTCACTGCCTCACTCACTGCCTCACTCACTGCCTCACTCACTGCCTCACTGCCTCACTCACTGCCTCACTGCCTCACTCACTGCCTCACTGCCTCACTCACTGCCTCACTGCCTCACTCACTGCCTCACTCACTGCCTCACTGCCTCACTCACTCACTCCCTCACTCCCTCACTCACTCACTCACTCACTCACTCACTCACTCACTCACTCACTCACTCACTCACTCACTCACTCACTCACTCACTCACTCACTCACTCACTCACTCACTCACTCACTCACTCTGGACAATACCGTGCTACGGTGGCTTGTTAGCCCAAATAGCTGCTCGTATCCTGTGTTTGGTTCAGTAGTGGTTTGTGTTCAGACTAGAGTGTGTTTGGAAGCGCACCAATTCCTCTTAAAAAAGTGGATCACTGTCCGGTTGTTTCGACAGTACCAGGAATCATTTGTGTGTACCTGTGAACCCTGGTCCATTTGAAGTGTATCAAACAGTACAGGTGTGACTACATCCTTTATCTGTCCCATTAAATCTATTGGTAATGTCTGCTTCTATATAGTGAAAACCGGAATAATGACATACTGTAATGGCATGAGTGCATTAATGCTCTCCTCGAAGTAATTCACACAATTACCAAGAATTGCATTGTGCGAAAAAAGTTTAAACTTTAAAAAAATTAAAATAGTTGCTGCTTTCCTCCTCAGTTGCACACAATAAGTTCGCTGCAATAGATTTCTCAGACAAAATGCAAGCAGACTCGCATGATTTCACAAAAAACAGTTTGGACAAGTGGAAAATCGCATCTCGTCTCACGGCCGACATCCTCCCCTACCTTCAGTCATCCACCATTAGGTTCGCACAGTAACAAAACCTGTTGGCAGTCCGATTCCTGCTGCTACCTGCTGAAACGTAACTCTGACAAAGCTCCTTCAGCTTCCCAGCGAATCCGCTTTTCCCTGAGCACACAATTTGCTATATAGTCATTAATCGGAGGCTCCTTTCTGTAAGACATATTGAAATGAAATTTATATATGAACGAGCCTAGAAGGTCTTTTATTTCTAACCTTAAATCCCAGCTTTGGAACAAGTGAAGCATACAAGGCAGTGGCGGAGGTAGAGGAGATGCAGATGTGACTTTACGAATTCCATATTATACTTTCTTTTTGCTCGTGGGCTTGCTCATTTCCTCTTTTTTTTTTCTACCCGTGTACCGCATTAGATTTTGAAGGTGAATCGCATAAATGCTGAAATTACTTTGGAGGATAAATTGTGCCTGAGGGTATTTATCCCCTTTTCCTGATTACCTTTGACAGTGGTGGAAATTCAGTCCATTCTGACATAGTCGGATTGTCTTAGCTCCAGACAGAGAACAAATCAAAGGATCAGTTAGTTATTTAGTCAATCCGTTTTTAAAATATGTAGGATTTTCAGGTTTACTCCCTCTAGCTCAAGTTTCTAGTTCTGGTTTAGGATTTGTCTAAGAAAACAGGCCTGGTAAATTAATCTGGGTCATGTCCAGAGCCACTGACATTCCCAGAAGGTGTCTTTAAAGAAGTATAACTGTGTTAACCGCAGTTAAGTTTCTATTCTGCCATTTCACTAAACTCTGTGGTTTTGCCTTACAGAGAAATTGGAGCTTTACCTAATGGAAGCAGCATGTTTGTGATTGACTGGTGTGATGACGGTGATTTTAAACAAAGTGTTTTCTTTCCCACACAATTTAAACACTAATTACACCGCAATATTACACCGCGATCATGCGTGGGCCCCCGGCCAAAATCTCAATCAGTCGAAGGCAAACATTTGCAGAGGCCGTCCTCTGCGTGAAGGTCGAACAAGTTGCACGCATGAGGCGCACGGGTGACTTGGATATTGTGTCTGCTGCGTCCAAAGCTGCCATGCGCGTTTCCATGATGACATCTCGGTGAGCACCCACACATGACAAAAACATCGTTTTGTGTGGGCGCACTGGAGAGTGTCAGAAGGAAAACATCCAACTAGTCCCGTAACCACCCGTTAAACAACCCTCTCTCGAAATTATGCTCTGCGTTATCTTTCTTTTAAAACAGAACTCGGTGAGGCAGTTGGGAAACAAAGGTTTGGAAACAGTGTTGCCAGAAGAACTTTGGGGATTGGTCATTAATGTCTGTAAAAGGTTACCAATTGATTTGTACGTATATTAACCTCTTAGAGACATGCTCAGACGCTACAATACAGAATTGTTGTGTACATATCCCGCCACGAGTAACAAAATATAAATGCAATTCACTCATGACCTTATGATGACATACTAGGTGTTATTTCTTGCCAATTCAAATTTAGTAGGAAGTGGGTGATTGGTTTTTTTTTTTCCACGTGTCTCCTATGCCCATGTGACCACTGGGAATATTTTCTAATTGATTGATTGAGTGACAATTTTATTCCGAATATTCAGATGCACAAATAATACGGAGCTTCCTGTTTGTTCTCAGATAGTTTTTTATAAAACAAAAATGAAATTGAGGAAGCAAAGTAAACACGTGGGGAGAAATACTTTCGGAAAAGAGTGTGAAGAAGCATAGCTTTTTAGCTCTCACCCCTTAATCATTTTTATACTGTGGAAGGCTATTCTAAGAATGTAATAATTTTGCAAAATGTGGAGTTCTAACATTTGATCCACTTTGAACTGTAGACTTTTGTCATGGGCCTGATAGAAATGCTGATGGCAATATCTTACTGAGAAGAAATAAACATGTTTATTTGCTATTAGAATCACAGACAACACAGAGTGTCTTTTCTCGCTTGCCATGAGTCCTAATCAGAGCAGTTTTGATGGTTTATTTTAAGGCAATAATTCGAGCAAGTGCAAGATGCAAACATGTTCTCATTAGTTATGGGCCAAGTTCTCCCAACCCACACACAACACAATAATCAAAACACCCCCCACACACCCGACACTCAGCAGCTCCACAGGCATGCGCACTGTGCTTTGGCGTGTTTTGGCCATGCAGAGCAAAGGGGGGCCGCACAGCAACCGAGGCAGCGGGGGCACAACCTGTCAGGGAACTCTGTTGCCAAACCCCAAATAACATTTAGAGGATTGACTCAAAGTGACTTTCAAAATTTGGGCGATAAACTGAATGTGACAGCTGTGTTGTTGTGTTATTATGTGTTTTGCTTTTGTTCTAAAAACCCAAAGTCATCAATTCATAATTATACCTTGCACAGGATTTTTTTTTTTTTTGCTGTTGTGGTGGTGGGCTGTCAACAAATAATGTAAAAATCTTTAGCAAGCCAATGTTATATTTTGTTCGGGGTAGCGTTTTATCTGAGATGAGAATAGTACATTCTGAGCTGAGATGAGCACCAATTAACTGTTTTGCACAACCCAAAGTCAAATAAAATGTTTTCTTTTAAACAAGTGTCTTCCAGATGAAAATACTAGCAGTGATAAATGTGGACTAGTAGTAGTAGTAGTACAGATTCAAGCATCTTGTCACACCATGGTCATTAGCAAACATGGTAGTTTTGAAAAACATTCAAACAGTCATTTTAGCGTTAGATGCAAATGCAACAAACATTTGCAGCAAAGCATGGGCCAATGAAAAATGAACCCTTGGCAAATCGGTTAACAAATAGTAGAATTGTTACTTTTTGGCTAATGGTCAGTGCAAAGGGCTGAGAGCGAGAGAGAGAGAGCGAGAGGAAGAGGGGGAGGCAGAGGGGGAGGCAGAGGGGGAGGCAGAGGGGGAGGCAGAGGGGGAGGCAGAGGGGGAGGCAGAGGGGGAGAGACGGTTTGAGTGGTGCAGGCTGCTGCAGGAGGCAGAGGGGGAGAGACGGTTTGAGTGGTGCAGGCTGCTGCAAGAAACTAGCAATTTCCTCTATTTGGCATTTCAGGAGGATATCTGCGCAGAAAGAAAGATATAGATACATATACAGTACATAGTACGTGTATGACAAACAACACGTAATTATGTTTGCTTCTCACCACTAATAGTCTTATCGTCCATTGCACAGAATGGAGGCTTCGATATCTTTCTGTAAATTGTCCATGCTATTATGTTGACACATTAACAAGCTGTGGGTAATTGAGAATTCAATGTAGAAGGGATTCCACAGCGACAACCTTTTCTTTTTCCGTGATCGACAGTCATAAGACACAGATCGGTGGAAAGAGCAAATCACAACTATATTAATAGTAACCTAATTTTCACCCTTCATCTTTAATTTCTTAGTGTCACATCAGAGCAAAGTAGCACTCATCATTCTCTTAATTAGCTGTCACAATATGGCCGATAGGAGTTCCAGAAAAGATGCTTCCCTTGGCACGGGACAACAAGGGAGAACGTCGGTGTGAGGTTTCTAGGATATTTCACCAGTGTTTTCCTTGTGTAATGTGTTTTAAGGCCAGAGTTCCCCTGGGTGGAGCCGTATCTGGCCTAAGTGGAAATGGAAGGAGGTGAAGAGGCGAGACTTGAGCAGACACACAATACATCACGTATGACAGATGACTGCTCTTATCTTGCTGCCAATAGTCTCATGTCTTGCCAAATCACACAGGCAGAGAAGAGCTGAGTTCTCCGGCAAGAAAGTTGCATTTTTAACACATTTAATTAATGTGTGTGTGTGTGTGTGTGTGTGTGTGTGTGTGTGTGTGTGTGTGTGTGTGTGTGTGTGCGTGCGTGCGTGCGTGTGCGTGTGTGTGACAAGAAATGGAGAATCGCCCATTTGCATTTCTACATTTGGCTAAATTACTTTTCGATCCGCCAATTGTCATGATTAATTCAGTCGTCAAAATGTGCTTTTGACATGGCAGTACTGTGCAAAACTCTTAGGACATCACTAGCTGTCTCAATGTAATTTTGATTTACAAGAAAAATCAGCAAAAAAATGAGCTTGCAGGAAATCCAAAACCAATTTACCTTGCTGATGGCCTGCAGCCATGACCTCTGGTGTTGTCCTATGTTTTTGACACCTGGATGCCCTGTGCACAGCCTCGGATTTCTGTTTTATTTTTAACCTGTTGGGTTAGTGCAGTGCTTCTCAATTATTTTCTGTTACGCCCCCCCTTATCAAGAAGAAAACTATTCGCGCCCCCCCCCTCCCCACCGTGACTATCCTAACTTGTCTTGTAAGTCGTAAAATGTTGCACTGTCGCAAACGTCACAGAAGTAACAATGAGAGCGCCACTGCCCCCTGCTGGGAAGATGCGCAATTACACTTTATTCTAGTACTGCAAAAAAAAAAGCCTGTTCCCTAGGGTCACACGCGCCCCCCCAGGTATAGCACGGCGCCCCCCAAGGGGGGCGCGCCCCACTATTTGAGAAGCACTGGGTTAGTGGATTGAGGGTCGGTTTTAACTTATGAAAAGCGCTCTAAGGTTGTTTTCTTTTTGTATGAAAAGCGTGATTGACTATCGCTGACCTTAATGGAAACTACAACAAAAACTTGTATTGTGACTGCAGCACATATAGTCCGACATAGTGTTTGTGAAACAACAGTTCATTGTTATTATTCCTGTTTAATGTACGTACATATCAGTATTTATGATTGTTTATTCGAATATGACTACTCAATGGTGTCAGTCATGTAATTTTTTTTTTTTTCTTTCGTTCACTAAACTGATAGCAGATATGAGTCACTTGAAAACAAGTCAGATAAAGGCACTCAATCAGAGTGGTGAATAGTAGACCTGCAGTGTCAAACCAGATTAATGGTGAGATTGTTCATGTAATGAAACTACTGTCATATTTACAGATCACCAATTAGCAATGTCATGCTTTGTTATTTAACAGTTGTCTTGGTTGCGTTGCGTTGTTTTGACAGCTTCCAAATGGATTTATTGTTCTGAATATCATAACATTTATAATATAGAAATTGATATTTCTACCTTGAATTGCATGGGAAAAGGTTGTGTTGGATTTTGTCCACAATTTAGGGAGCGCGCTATCTGCGCCTCACGGCAAAAGCCATTGCCAATCACCTGTTATCCAATTTACTCACTGCGTGCTCGTTTGATTTCTTCAGATTTAGGAAAATGCTAAAACACTGAAGCAGAAATTAGACTTACACAGGTTGGTTGAGTTCAATCACAATCCTTGTTAAGAAAACTCTGTTTTCAGGAAAGTACAATACAGCGCTGGGCCTTCCGTGCGACCATGCTCAAGAGCAGAAAGTCTCCATTCCGAAAAGGCAACGTTCAAGGTTCTTTGGTCAGCTTATATTCAGTTGCACATGTGTGGGCCGAGTTTGATGGGTGATGAGTCTCTGGGGTGGGGCAAGTTCGCAGGAGATTTTGATTCCATGGGAGTGGGTGCTGGTTCGGTGAGAGCTGGTTCCGTGGGGGTGAGTGATGATTATGGGCAATTCAGTGTGTGTGGGGTCTGTTGTCTTCCATCCCGTCTTTCGGCCTTGGCGATCATCTTTGGCCGGGTTCTTGGCTGTCTTCCTCTGGCACCTGCTGGTTTTATCTCCAAGTGGCCTTCCTGTAAACATTCTGCTCCATTCTTGCACATACACTGTCGCACCTCATCCTTTCAATTTTGTCATTTTGTACGGAATTATGTGAGCTTTTGGGTGTGACATCATCAATTTATTAATGTTCCCTGACTATGCAAAGTTTGTAATCACCACTTACCATGTTTTTGTTTGTTTGTTCTTTTGATACTCCATGTACTTGCTTACGCCATCATATTCTTAGTTTAATCATGCTTCCAACCATATCTTTTCTTTGTTAGGCAAAATATTTCCCTCTGTCCAGACTGTTCAGTAATCAAAAACTGGCGTCTAGCATTAGTCAAAACATAAGATACAATCAAGTACTGAACATTTTTAGACGACTTTGGCAGTGTCCGTGATTTAGAAAATCATCAGGCATGCATTAAACAGTTCCTTAAGGGTCATTAAGCTATTCAAGCAATATATCAAAAAACATTTATTTCAAAGTGCTCAGAAATATATATCAGATCATAAAGTTATAAAAACCTTTGTCATTACCACCTATCAAAAATGTCTAGTTATGTCTTCTTTATTGATTTGGTGTGTAGGTATAATTATATGCTTAAAATATTTCTTTTATTGCTTTGATATGTGAATATACTTGTCTGCTCATGTACTTTATTCAATGAGGTTTGAGCATATCTGTTTTTGTAGCTAGGCAGGACTTTTTGTATTTCGACCCCATTCCTTCACTTGCATCATACATAAGGTGACTTGAATTAGCTCAAGATTCCAAATGGGACTCATTATGGATTGATACACAGCATTGTGAAATGTATGGGAATGTTTGTGCACTTGAGAACTCACACAGCTACTTTTTTTCAGTGCCTCATTTACAGCCTGATTGGAGGTTGGCTGGCAACAGAGGGCAGCATCTAATCCTCTCCCAGTAAATTAGTGAGATAATTAAGAGTGGAATAAACGCTCTAAATGGACAAAGATGAATGTGTTTTCCTACTTTTGGGGGTTATTTGTTTGGTTTTGGAGCTGTGTGATGTTTCAGAGTTTTGTCAGAAATTTGATGTCCCAAGTAGCCCATTAAATTTACAATGTACAGTAGTTTTTAAACCCAAACTATCATTCAATTCTTTGGTAATTTTATGCATGTTACAAACCTTAATATTGCATTAAAACATATACGAATATTGACAACTTTGAGCTGTTAAGACAAAGAAATAAAACAGAAAAGGAATTGATTTGTTTATGAGGATATTATGCTTAACTATCATAATGGACATTACTCAATACAGCAACAATATGGTCTGTTTCTTTGTCTTGTTTATTTAATCAATGTTCCATTGCATATTTTATGACATGCTTCTGCAATAGCTGAACATTGTCAGTGCATAGTGATCTGTTTAAATACGTAGACTGCAACAAATATTCAGTCAAACAAAGGTCTTCTAAGTAACCACTACACATATTAAGAAAAAACAACACTGGTTTTTAATAACTACTTGAATAGCATACCTTCATTTTCAAGACTCTTAAAAGTCATGCAAGTTTGAGGTTGAGTACATTTGTGTGGTCTTCATTAAGTACGAGCGCACAGTGTTAGCCAAATAATTGCAACTACATTTCTCTTTGTGTTCTGGCTTTGTACCTCTTGAAAACCTCAGTTTAAAAAACAAAAACAACACAAGAAACTCTGGCTCGCCACCGAGAATAAAGTACCCGCAATCAAAATTGGAGTATGCCCCCCCTGCCACATACAACACTGTTTTGTTTGGCCCACACAGCACTTTTATTGATCAAGCTGAGCATAATCACGCTCTGAACTCTGAACCTCCACCTCCTGTCTAGACATTAATATGCGGCCCTCCTCCCCAGAATAAATTCACCAGAAATGAAGGATATGATGCTCCAACACAGGGCAGCCGGCTTCAGTCCGCATAATAAGAGGACTTCAACAAGTCAGGAGGGCCTTGTTACCGCTGAACTGTTGAGTAGCCACAGAATGGGGAGCCAGAAAGAGAAGTGGCTCGAGCACTCGTGGCATCCCCCTGCATCCTTTCCCTTTGGTGGTGCTCCTGGCTCAGTTAATTTGAAGCTCCCTCAATAAAGTAGCTCTGCAAGCATCCTTGCCATTGTGACCCTCAAATGAATGACGGCTATAGAAATCTAACATGGATGTTGGGAATATAGTAGGATGTTGGAGTCCAGTGCAAGCTCCAAGAACCACGCGCAGATATTGATATTGGTCAGACTTGTAATTATTTAATGATTTAACTATGAATTACAGATTGGTTGTCAATTGGGCTTTCAAGCTAGGTTCGTCTTTTTGAGTAATGTTTGGGCTCTCTGGGGGTACCTCAATGATCTCTAACCATAAATTAACTCACTTTTCTAAAATAAAGAGTAGTTTTAAAAAAAAATACAGTCAAATGCTGATTTTGGTGAAAACAAGCATCTTTTATTGCTTTTTTTACTAATAATAACTGCATTCTACTTCAGACTGTCTTTTTATATGGAAAGCCGTCAATGTCAATTAATAAACACTGTTCTGTCTTAACCTAAACGCAAAAAAGATTCTTCCTTGTAAAATTGTTTTAGTATTAATCTGCATTTCTATTGATTTGGATGTGCAGATCAGAGGGAATCAAAATAGCTCTGTCGGGGCTAAAAGGGTTAGACCTGTTCCTTACATCTGGCAGACAAAAACATGCATGCCGACAGGAATGTGGAGACACAAGCCAGCTGAACAGAAGCAATTCCCAAGGTGTCTTCTTTATTGAGCTTGAGCTGCGGCAGCAGAGCTTTGTTCCTAAAATTACTTAAAATAACCAATTATACATCTTTGGCAAGTGTACAGAACCATCCTCAAACCCCAGAGGAGGCCGACAGTCTTGACACTGACAGAAACAACTCATGTCACACGGTCTAAATATAACTACTTCTTTTTATTCTATTTCCTTGCAGTGTTCTTTGTGATTCTCCCTGTGTCTTAATGTCTGTCTGCCCTGCAATTGCCAGTCAGTGTTTACGTCTGATGTCTGTAAGTTCAAAGGCAAACAAGTTCAGTACCAGCACTAACTTTAATTATAAAATCATACACCCTTGGACATTTTAAATACACATGCATACAAAGGACTGTATGACTTCAGTGTTACGGAATACATCAATGATAGAT
Source organism: Syngnathus typhle (assembly GCF_033458585.1). Lineage (NCBI taxonomy): Eukaryota > Metazoa > Chordata > Actinopteri > Syngnathiformes > Syngnathidae > Syngnathus > Syngnathus typhle. The sequence goes on along the minus strand of NC_083738.1, from coordinate 15,085,093 downwards.
TTAATTGTGCTTGAGTAAAAACCTCAGAGAGGATTATTTGGCATTTGACATGCAGCTTTTTCTGTATTTTGCAATCCGACAAAATCACCAAAAACAAAAACTTACAGTAAGACGATAAAGTGTATTTTTAAAGGGTGGTTCTACAGCAGTCCTTTTACTAACATAGATACCACAGCATTCCTCAAGCACTCAGTAGTCGGGCAAAATAATTGTATTCGTTTCAGGGCACACCAGGCATCCATTAGGCCTAAGACAAGAGAGGACAAATGCATTTTATAAATAATAATAATAAAAATATGTTTTTATTCATATTATGTACATATGTATGTTTATAATCCTCCACCATATACTTCAGCCTCGCAGACGCCATCCCTGTTCTGCAGACGCCTTGTGTTGTTGATAATGATGCCTGCCGTGACGAATCATTCGACAGTTGTAGTACCTAGTGCCATCCCCTACTAGTTTTTTTTTTTTAACAAGGGTTAAAAATGGAAAGTGTCTATGAGATGGGCTGTTTCATTATTCAAATAGTTGGTGCTAACAAGCATTAACGGTGGCTATGAGGAAATGGGGTCGGTGATATTGTTTGAAATCACATCCATGTTTTTTACATCATACGTATACATATACCTCCACAATTTCTTGTCAAGTTTTTGTCCTTCCCTTGAAAAATGTGATCGTCATGACTGCATCGTATTCCGAGTATTGCATTGATTGTGTTAAAATCGGAATATTCCATGTAAAGATGTGATTGGGTAAATGTCTCAAATGTCCAGTTGTGTCTGCTTGAAGAGTCAGTCTCATGTGACAAGATCGAATTGGAATTAAATCGTTTGAGCAAAATGTGGAAAAATTAAGTAATTACTGTCAACATTGTGTAATTGATCTCTGCTCTACTTGTCATTCACTGACAAATGACTTTGAAGCCTTTTGACATTGATGGTGACTAAACCATGTGTACAAGTAGCCATGCAAATCTATTTGAACTTGCTGTATTTTTGCAATGCACGTGGTTGTGTAAGGCTTCGAGTGCCTTATTTAGTGCTTGCAATACTAAATGTGACATTTATGCAGCAGCTTTATGAAACCGCAGATGGGTAATTAACAATAATAAGGCAACACTGCTTAAATTCTGCTCATGTTAAAAGATTATTTAACTACAGCAATTTATGGAGGCCTCCAATAAAATATTTTTTTCACTGTTGCTAAACCACCTGTTGCCACTCTTTGATCATTAATGCAAGGATGAGGAGGGCTACATCCTCTGATATTTACCCCCGCTCTTGTCATGTTATTTTCTCTGTAGTGTTCTTTAAAGAACTTTGTGAAACTTGTTTTTACACATCAGTAAAAAGGCATAGCTCAAGTGTATGAGGTGACTAAATATAGAATATCTTTGCTTTTATGGCCTGAGTGATTGAGCCACTCCATAAGAATTAATTCGCTGTATTTCCTCTAATAGTCAAGTGAGCATAGTGGCATCTGAAAAGCTCAATTTTAAAAAGCCACTACACAGAAAGGCATGAGAACTGTAAGCATTACAAAATAAACTATAACACTAGTTTTGCGTGGTAATTTCAATCTCAAATAAATTAATTAATCAATTAAAGAACACTATTGCTGACTTATATCACAACATTCATATTTTATAAGACATAACTGTCTTTTCTTTCTGATACCACACATGGAAACCAAACAACTACGTATATATATATTTAGAAAAGCAATGGGGAATTTTTAGGGTGATGAGAAATGCATCACATCACGTCGGTACATTTCATCACATTTGGGAAGTCAGAGGAGACTAGCATAAATTCACAAACCGTACGTCTCTTGTGTCTTGTGAAATTGTAAATGTGGAATGACATTTGTCAGTCTACATATCAACTAAAAGTGATAGATGGCCCTGGAGAGAGAAAGAGAGAGAGGGAAGAGTAAACAGGCGTACGACGTGTCGAAACTTGAGTGGGAATTGGTGCCAAAATGGGCAGGCTGGATTGGACGTGGTAGTGTTATAATTCCACTGGGCAATTTTATAATTAGCTGGGCTAGCTGCAGGCGATAATACATAGCCACTGGCCGTGCAGCATACAGAGATCCTGGTGCTAGGCCTGAAATGAAAGGATGGACCGCTGTGGCGTTGATAGTGAAGTCAGCAACCATAAACATGTAAGACTTGTATTAATTTGCCCTAGGCTTTCAAATGTGTGATGCATACCATGTTGTTTCACACCAACTCGCTGTCCTGTGATTGGATAGGTTTTCATTCACTGTTCATGCCATTGTTATGGCAGCACTACTGATTGGTGGTGATTCCACTCACTTTTTTACTGAATACACATGTTTAAATGCAGGCATTCTTCATGCTCAATGTGATTTGCGCTCCTGTTTGAGTTCCTTTTCCGGCATGGGCTGATGAGGTCATGATTCGATTGGCTTTTCAGTCAACATTTGCAAAATCAGTATCCGGTTTCATGAATCAATATATGTAAATCAATAACTGATGCCCTTGGAGATTTGGACTCAAAGTTTTGGCGTTTGTTGAGGTAATTAATTGCATCTGCCTTAGTGTGACAAATTACTTCATGCACAGAGACCACAGAGCGGGAGGAACTGGTAAACAAACTGTCAGTGATTTGGACTTGTTTCAGATTTTAAAAAATCTGCAAAAATGAAATTTGCACAATGTGTCATGTTGCAAGCAAAAGTAACACCGTCAAATCGCTTTACGATCTAAAATGCGCACGACTCAAACGCACTGTCTCCAAACACGAAGCAAGGAAAAAGTTTGCCCTCCTATCCAACCACAGACATCAATTGCCCAAGCTTTTTATAGAACTACTCACTAAGATAAATAGTAAGTGTTGAACTGACATTACTAAAAAGCTATTATGATACAATTAGGCAAACAGCGGAACCCAGCGGGTTTCAAGACACGATTAAAAGGCTTGATCCAAAAGCTGCAAATACTCTAATGAGACAGAAATGGCAAAACTGCAGCTCAGAGAGAAAGTTGAAAAAGGCCTTTATGGATTTAGGTATTTCATGAGTACGCCAGACTTGTGCACCGTAAAGCCTCGTATAGTGTATTTGCATTACAGAAAACTCGATTATTAAACTTTAAAAAAAATTTGTTTTTTGTTCGTTTGCACAATTTTGCGCCATAGAGTGCTGAGTTTAAATTTGGTTGTGAGATCTGCACAAGGAATGTTGTAAACAAATAAGATCATATATTTTCTTGTTGTTTTTTATTCATTTACTATTACTTTGTTTTAACTTTCTATTCAAAAACACTTTCATAATTATTTTGACACTTATATTTACAATATATGCCCTGTGAGTGAAGGGATTCTTTTTATACGCAGCACTACTGATTGCTCATGTTGTCACTCAAAATATTTTCACACCTGATCTACAACTTGAGATGTACATCCAGAGCTCACAAGTGACCTGGCCAATCACCATGTACAACTTGACATATCTAAAGCTATAATTTTGGAGGTGCATTGGATTCCCAATGTCACTGGCACAGACAGTTGTGTAGAATGTGGTCACTTACTTGCGTGTGCCCAGGAGCGATAATGTCCTTTCACTACTGGAAAGAAAACAGGAGCCCAACGACCCTCTTCTCTTACATCGCCTAATTGGCCAGCAGGGGAAATCAGCCACTGAAATTGTCATACTCAATGTGTACTACCGCGGTAAGCGATTGGCAAGGTGAAGTTATCAGAGCCAGCGTTTGCAGCATCTTCAAAAAGCCGATCTTGTTTTTGATAGGGAAGAATGTGAAATGACAATGTATGGCACATGGTCACCAATTTATCAAAGGTAAAGGGAGAGTGGGGAGCTCCTCCTGTCACCGACTGCTTTCTAATAAATGCTATAATCACACTTACAGAGTAAAATATAATAAGACCATCTTTTGCTCATAATCAACAATTTCAAAGGCTCACATTTGTGTCAGTTATGTGTGGTGAATGTCAACGTTGTAGTCATCATAATTGCTGAGTGATTTGAATTCACCCGCAGTCAGTCCAGACGCTTCCTCTCATATAATCTGGCCTCATTAATTCAGATTACATTAACACCCCTCAGTTGTTTTCACACGTCTTTTTTTATTTGCGCATGTCAGGTCACAGCAACAGCAATCACAAACCTATTGGAGAGCGTGACGATGTGTGCAGGTGTTGAATGTGGTGTTTTTTGGACTTTATTTTTGTTGTCACTCCATCCAGGTTTTTTGGTTGTCACTCTCAAAGTGTTGCTTGTTCTTAGCTAGTCATTTGATTAGAGGAAAAGTTATTCTTTAATCTGCAGCGCTGTTTTGTTTATTTGACAGTTGATTCTTTTGTCGGAAAAGTCTCTGAATACTAATGACGCAAAATGCTTTGTTGTGCTAAAGGTTTTAAATGTCAGTGCTGAATAGTGTATTCATTTCTGTCTGGGATACCAATTAACAGACAAATAATTGCTTTAGGAAGCATACTCTCCATCTTTAACATTTAACATTTACTTTAAAGTGAATCCCAATAGTAAGGTCTCGCATAATTTAGTATGCCATGAGATAGTGGGATTTCAAGTTAAATAGTATATAAATAGTAATAATAGACAAATCGACTTAAACAAAACTTCCAGTTAGGGTTCATCTTGAAGGGTCTCGTCCAGAAAAAAAAATCATGGCAATCTTCATTGCGAGCTACACAATAGCATGAAAGTGGTTTGCAGCCATTTAGGTAACTGTATAACAACAGAAAATATAAATAACATGAATACCGCACTACCAGATGAGCCACAGCCGCCACAGAATCTCATATTGTATATCAAAGCTTCATGGATGAAATGAAGCTTCAACTGCATGTGACCCAAATGTTTAACTGGCCAACTCACAAAATGAAGTGCAATCTATTCCTTTGTATTCAATTGGAATCATGAAGAGTTCTCTGTCAAAGTCACTAATCAGCTCTGGCCGCTTTCTCTAACTTTACTGCCGTTAAAAGTTGGCAAGTGACATTTAACTGGTGCGCCGGGGACACCGCAATGGAAACAAATGGCAACTTCGGTGTTAGAATTATAATGGCCTTCTTATTCTACTTTTAATGACCCAGCTCACTTTTCAAAGTCACCTCCTCGGGAACAAGTAGACTTCCTCATGGCCTGGTGAGCCTTCTCATTGGCGAGAAAAGACCAAGTTGTGTCATTTTACTCTAAAGGGATTCGTGGTAATAGTGAGAAGAGCGAGAGGCTAAAAGCTCAATCACTTAAACGAACTTCTTCATGTTGCCCCAACCTCTGTATCGGCTTCACATTTGGATATTTTTATGCTTCATTTCATACGGGGGGCCACTCTCTAATCCTCAGGCCCGCCTAATGAGGAGGTAATGAAAAGTTAATCCACATAGCTCAACTCCTCGTAGCCCTTAGCTAATGCTGCTTTTAACTCCGGCTCTCATTAACTTTTAAAAAGTGAACCATTACCAACAGGTTGGTAGACTACCCATCGGCTTGCCTCCGTAACCTCTCTGGGTCGGAATGTTAAAGTACAATAGTGTGGATTAAATAAAATTTCAGTGTGCATTGATCCCCTGAGGACAGAGCTAGAACTGGAACTTTTGAAGTACACGTTCCACAGTCTGGACGTACACAGCAAGTATCTCCAATTTAGGGGCTGTATGGCTTGTATCATGTGAATGGGAGGAACAGAGTCAGGTAAACAGCAGACATGCACAACATATTTGCTGTCTAAAAAGTTCAGAACATGACATCAGTTACAGGATGTTGAGCCAAGCCCCCTCCCTCTGTAGCACAAGTTACATACTTCCCTTCAGTAGCTGGCATTAAAGCATTTTCCCTATCCCGTTTGTATTAATCAATTGATCATCCATCCATCCATTTTCAATACCGCTTGTCCCCACGGGGGTCGCGGGTGTGCTGGAGCCTATCCCAGCAGTCATATCGGGCAGTAGGCGAGGGACACCCTGAACCGGTTGCCAGCCAATTGCAGGGCACACAGAGACAAACAATCATCCACACTCACACCTAGGGGCAATTTGGAGTGCTCAATCGGCTTACCAAGGATGTTTTTGGGATGCGGGAGGAAAGCGGAGTGCCCGGAAAAAAAACATGCGGGCACGGGGAGAACATGCAAACTCTACACAGGGAGGGTCTTTGGTGGAATCGAACCGGGACCCTCCTAACTGTGAGGCAGACGTGCTAACCAGTCCAACACCGAGCCGCCTCAAATAATCCTATTTCCCCATAATTGAAATGTAATCAAATTTACTCGACTATACCAAAGAGTGAAAAAGAGAATTTAGAAAAAATATCAAATAGAGAATAATGTAAAACATCCATGAGAAAGCCTCTTGGATCTTCAGGGGTGGTCTGCTTATTACAAATTGACACTGGGCCCCCTTCCACGAGGCACCAGAGTCCAACGCTGTCTGCAACTGTATCCCATCCCTACCGCTATCTGACAACACGGGGCCATAAAACATGTCTGACCGACCCCACGATAAATAATGATTTGATTACAAATGGTTAATGCAAGGGCAAACAAGTGTGTAAATATTGCATTCCCGGGGCTCCCTTGACAGCTCTCAACTGATTACCAATTCATCATTTTTGTGCTGCTCTGACATAGAGTTCTACAGCACTGTTGCTGTGGAGAATCAGAACGAGGTTAATGAATGTGGATCAGGCTAATTCCTCTGTCCTTGCCACGCCGCAGACCTATAAAACACCCGTATATACATGCACCTGTGTGTGGGGGAATGCTTGTAACAAAATGAAAATGCTCCCAAGGGACATGGGGATGTAATAAAAGCCACATTGTGCCGTCTCCCTTCAAAAGAAACGAGATCAGGCTCTCTGACATTAAAATAGAGCTGCCCCATTGGGCCGTGGTCAAAAGTACGTGGTCGCATTAACATCTATGTAGGGTCATTTTGCTCTACCTCCGGATATCTTTTATAATCCTAGTTAAAACTTTACGCACATGCCGTTAAACGAGGGCATGGCTTTTTTATGTAAGACGTTACGAGATAAAGCATGTGTGCTACGCGGCTGATGTGAACAAGTCGAACAGGCTGAAATCATATCACTTTATCTGACAGGCTTTTATGAGGCCCTTTGAAATCCTTCCTACTCTGATTTTGTCACGCCGTAGGTCGCAGCTGCACGCCTCTACAACACATCAGCGGGCTCGGCCCCTTTCTGTCGCACATTTCACATTCTGAGCCTATTCAGGTTTGCTGATTAAGGACCGGGTTCTATTAATTACTGGAGTGAGGGTTCTAGAACAGGAGCGAGACAAATCACCGAGGGAAACGGTAAAATTCAGTTTCCCTCTGCTGTGTTTTCACCCTGGAGGGTGTTGAGAACTGACTACTATTATACAGTAATACAGACAAGACTGCGGGTGGAGCGAGATAGTGTTTGACGCATTCCCACATGATTGAAGACAGATTCAGCGGCTAATTTATGGGCTTACTTTGTAATTGCTCAGGCATGCTCGTGCATACAAAATCAAGCAAAGCCTAATAAAGAGTGTTCACTGTCACCCCGCCAGTAGTAGACAGTCAATTTTACACAGCCATAAATCAATCTATGGATCTTTACTTCGACGGCGTATATTGGAGACAGAGGGTGATTTTCATCTCAATATATCAAGCTTCTCTAATGAGAGTAAAATACTATTTTTGGCATTTATGCATTTGGGTTTTAATGTTAATTGGCAGGGCCTTTCATTTAAACTACACGGCAAGCTGTTCATTATAATGATTAATTGGAGTAGTGAGATGAGACCATAAATATACACAAAAAGGATGTCTGTTTTATTTTGAATGCACTACAGATGTAGCCTTCTTCTCCGGGGCAGTCAGTCCTGCAACCAGCCAGTTTCTTAACTTTTAGTTGTTCAATCAATCCATCCATTTTCTATACCACTTGTCCGAATTATGGTCATGGGTGAGCCAGAGCCAACTTCCAGAATCCTTAGAATGTGTTTGGGCTGTTCTCAGAAAGCAGCATTTTTAGATCTTGCCCATACTCAAAATTTGATCTTGTTTTGCATTTTCGATTGGCATTGGTCATGGATGTAGTCCAAAAGTGTACTGGCAGCCAATGTAGAAACTTGGTGAGAACACTGTTGATAATTTTTAGTTTAAGTACGGTACACATCAAATATTAAAAAGTAAAAATCATGAAGTAGAGTTGCAAGGTTTTCATCCATCAGTGACAATATGAAATATACATGCTTAATGTTGCGTTCTGCGGTTTAATTACAAAAATAAACTTAATATAATCGACATTAAAGATGCAACACACATTAATTAGTTAGACTGCAGTCTTGCCTGTCTGCTCAGATTTCATTGTCACCGTGCAGTGAATCGAAGCCGCCATTGAGCCGTTGGCATGTCTAGCAGACCAGATGATATATTGGAAAACTTTCTATAGCCAGATTGAAATGTGTTCATGCATTTGTTCATGCGTCTCCCACTGGGGGCACTTTGGCACTGAGAAGCTATTCTTCTAACGACCTAATTTGGGTCATTTCGGTGGCCATCTAAACAAGCTCTAACAGGCCTGCTGAGATTGCGAGAGCGCGGTTCAGGGTTGCACATGATATAAAACCTTGCCTCAATGTGAATATTAGACTCCTCATCCACATGCAGTGCATAATCACTGTTGCTTTTGCAGATTTTATTACTTGCTGTATGCTTTTAATGACAACATTGGCCTCAAAGGTAAATACATATATTAAAGATCAACCGGGCCCTAGGGTGAAGATTAGTGAGGTCAGTTTACTGTGTGTGCGTGTGTGTGTGCAGTGTGTGTGCCTGTACGGGTAAATGCGTGTGTGTGTGTGCGTTTTGCATGGCGGCCATTCTAACATTCTCCCATGCTTTGGCTTCCACAAACATGAACTTGACACAACACAAATCAACGTCAACTATTTGCCCCCAGGGCTGAAACACATCAAACAAAATTCGCTTTGTTGCAGCAGCCGCAAATAACACTTACGATGAAGGTAATAAAATACAGATACTCTGCCAGTGTTACCTTTGACTAACACGCGAAAAACAAGACTTCAAATAAATGTGTTAAGCATTTCAAAACCATTTGGGTTTTATAGCTCGAGCTGTATGGAGTGGGAGGGTTGTGGTTTCAAGACTCACTGCCTATAAATCTCTATTGTCTGACTATGAAACAGCAAAGTGATAAATTGTTAAGCATTTCTAGTATAATCACAATAGTTCTAAGATATTGATAAACATTTATAATAATAAAGTAATAATATGCATGTACATGAATGTACATACAAAAATGGCACATTTAAAGCACAAAACCTTTCACAATGTGTATCAACCACTCTCAATACAGATCACTATTGTCGTTAAAGGTAAAGAAAATGAACAAATAGACGCAGAGCATTTGAACACCAAATCTGTAGTTTGAAAAATACTATATGAGAAAATCTGTTTTTGTGAAACAAATCTTTCCCTGAATTGGCCACTTCTGTGGATTACAATAATGGACGTGATGCTGCCAATCCAGGAAACGCAGAACACATCAACTGACAATAACAGAGGTTAAAAAAGACAAGAAAACAAACCGTTCTTCTTTGACTACCTACTGTCAAGTGGAGAGGATAATTGCCACTTGTTGGCATTCTGGAGTTGCAATGGTTGCACAAAGATAGAATCAGCTTTCTGGGATTCAAAATCAAAAAGCGTAACAACAATGAACTTTTCAACCTCTTCCTTCCTTCTCACACACTGTATGCAATTGTAATACCGACTGATACACTCATTTGTGAACTTGGTCAAAATGCAAAAGATATAATGAGCAAAGCAGGGCGTATCCTCTTTGGAGAGCAGCAAGTAGCGCTAGCTAATTGACGGCTGAATGGAATGAAACATGATAATCGCCTACTGACACGGCAAAGAAAGGGAGGGTGTAAATGCTGTCTCGCAGGATCTGAGGTATTATGAAAAGGTAGGCATTTTGCACTGCGGCTTCGGGACTGTCATGGGCCTGGTGCAATGCAAGTTTACTCTGGTTTCGTATGGGACAAAATCATATTTGTGCAGGTGTAACTAAATGACAGTCACCATATGTACTGTATTTGTGTTTGCTGAGGATACATAACCATACAATGACAGAAATAACATATTGTGCTACTCTGCATTGGAGATTGCTTTTTACTAAATCATAAATCAATAAAGAATTAAAAGTCTTGTACCAGCTTGTACCAAGGATTTAATAGTTTCTAATATAATCAGTCATTTTGTTATGGCCCCATAATAATAATAATAATAATAAATAATAATAATAATAATAATAAACACGGTGGTTCATTGTAGTAGACGATCAAACAAAAATCTGACAATTAAACAACTCAATTTGAAGAATGGATCTAGTCAGAATAAGCCAATATTTTATTCTAAGCCATTCTCGGGTGTTTGGGTTTATTATCCTGTTGAAGGACACATGACCTACAAGTCTCAATCCATGATGCCTTGATAGTCTTTAGGTTTCATTTTACCCTGCAAAGATTCTAAACACACTGTCTAGAATACAGCTAAGCAGCCAGAGAATGTAACCAGGCCTCCTTTAGTATGTTAGAGTAAATGAATAAATCACAAATCAATCAAGAAATGAGCCACAAAGCTCCTGTTTCGTCTCGTCTCTCTAAAGGGCATTCTCGCTGAAAAAAGGAAGCAACTATACAAAATATTAAAACCATTAAAAGGTATTATTTAGTAATATACTGAATTTATGAGGTATTGCATTTTCCAGAGAGGCCTGACCTCACCATAATGTAAATTGTGAAATAATGCGGGCACTTCACACAGTGCTCACAATATTGTGAAGCCATTTAAAAAAAACACATTGAATTAGAATTAAAGTGTTCTGCATACGAATGGATCTACTCCAACATGCAAGCAAACAAAAAGGAAAAAGCATGTTTTGATTTGGAGTTGTGTTAAAGGTCATTAATGTAAATATCCAAGTTTGCATTTTCGGGGGCCGACTAATACAGGACAAAAACGCTATTTTTCAGGTTGCTAGTGAAAAGAAATTCCATATTCAGTACTTTGTTCTGTGCCAGTTTGACGACTTTATAGCCTTGGCACTCGTGTCCTTAAGCTGAAAAGACAAACTGGCTCTTTGCATACTTGCACAGAATCAATGTGACAACTTTTTTTGATCGTGAAATAATCAGAAAACCTTGACAGAGCAGAGTTAACTTGCAGGCGGCTTGTGGAGAGAAAATGGAACCACTAATTGATTCATTCATTCAAGATGTTGACCTTTACAGAGACTGGCAAATTAGCATGTGCTGATAAAAACCTTCCTCAAGATGAGCTTGTGGGAAAAAAAAATATTTTGTGTGAAATATTATCATGTCATATGCCTCACTGTTTCTTGAATAGCCTGCAAAACATCAAGAGGAATGATCAGTATTCTTTTTTTTCTTCTAAATCTATGCTTATTTCTCCGATTCCAGTTTGTGTTAGCGAGCAAAGGCTGATTGCCCACCCAGGTGTCATAAAAAACTGAATGGGCCACCGGCTTTGTGCAGTGGCATGCTCGCTTTTTCATCGCACTCCCCTATGGTCAATGACTCTGTCCATCATTGTTCCACACCATCGTGCAGCCTTTGATAGGGACAGCTGCCACCTGTTCTCAACACAACATTATCCAGCTAGGGAACAGCATTTTTACACTCTTACAACAACCAAACGACCGTCATTCGACAAGCCATTTCTGACCTGACGCTCAGCAACTTTAGGCTTATGTCCTCCAATCATAGGAGACACTGTCAGATTAGGCATTAGTGGTGGCAATCATAAAGTAGTCACAATACAATATTGGCAATAGTACCAATAATATCTCAGTGATAATAATATGTGGCCTGAAAAGGAGTATATTTCATCTGGAAATATTCTATGTACCGTATTTTCCGCACCTAAAAACTTCCAATTTTCTCAAAAGCCGACAGTGCAGACAACAGTATAAAGCAGTACAATGATGAACCGACATAATCCGGTGCGCCTTATATATATGGACCAATATTGAGCCACTACAGTAGGCATGTCCAAATATATGGACAAAGTTTTAAAATGGGACATTCATGGAAGGTGTGCCTTATAATCTGGTGCGCTTTATGTATGGACAAAGTTTTAAAATGGGCCATTCATTGACGGTGCGCCTTATAATCCAGTGCGCCTTATAGTGCGGAAAATACGGTATGTGAAATAATTATAGGAGGGGAATGAATACAGTTGAATTAAACTTGAATTGTATACTTATAAAGACACACATACACATCATTGTCCAACATGAACACACACTTATTTCAGCACCCAAGCAGACAACAGTATAAAGCAGTAAAAGTTGCTCCATGCTTTGAATGAGAAATCATACTGTCCCTTGGAAAACACGTCAAATAATTTTAACAAAAGGGATCGGATAGTGGGTTGATTTGAGTTAACTTGTTCTTGTTTGACATTTTACCTTTCACCCAGATGGCTTCTTGGGTTCCAAATGTTTAGGTTGGGCGTCTTCTATGTATATCTTGGTGGGTGTGTCGCCTTGGGGTGCTAAACAATAAGGTGGTGTTGTTTAAGGTATTCCTGATTGCTCCCCGGTAACAATACCCTGAGATCTCTCCCTCCAAAGATTGCCTCATTCTGTGGGAAGTGCAGCCTTAATGAGCTGTTTTGCCACAGAGTGAGTGAATGACCAATTGGTATGCAGGCTGTGGACCCCATAAAACCACAACCCACAACACCCTATTGTCAACCACCCTTAGGCAATGCTCCCATCAAGGCATCAACAGGGAAACCTCCTATTTAAAATTTTAGAATCCAATCCAAAATCAAAATCCAACCCAGAAGTGTTGTTTAAGTGAATGTTTAGCTGAGGAATGTGCATTAAATTGAACTGCTGAGCAATCATTCAATCAAGCCCATCAAGCCTTAGTTGTCAATTTGCTGTTGGCCCCTGATTTTGCACAAGGATGGTTTGCAAACTTGAACAAATGACCTAAGAGACAAACCCTGCCAGGTTAGTTTAGCAGTAGCCAACTGGTACAACAGAACAAGGATGGATTTAAAACTTCATATAAGCACTTTATTTATTTAAAAAAAAAAATCATAATTTGGAAGTATGAGGTCTTTTCCGGTAAAAGTACAGAGAGAGAAATATGGGATCAAATGATAATGACTAGCAAACCAAATAAAAACATATCTATTTAAAGTCTTTAGGGTCAATCAGATGCAGTACATAATAATTATGTCATAAAGGATGTACATATTATAAGGTTAAACATTGTTAGATTAAAACAAGACTATCAATATTAAAGTGTGTTTAACTGGAGTTCTCAAAATCAGAGGAAAACATTCTTCACCTACTCAGTAGCAGTCGGTACCACATTTGAATGAATGCTGAATTGGCCTCCCGGTGTGAAAGAACAGAGCTTCTGCATATGAACTGCTGAGTCAAATCAGACATTTGCACAAAAGGCCAAGACATTTGTATTAGTGGCAAATTGACATTACATTTGACTCATGCACAAAAACACTCCTACACATCATCAACAGCCCCTAAATGTTGAAAATACTTATTTTAGAAAGTCAATAATAATTGGATTATAATGGTAACCCCAGGAATCATTGTGTTTGTTTATTATTATTATTATTATTATTATTGTTACTATTTATGCAATTTTGTGTGTATTCTCATTGAATTATCTGTAGAAAGTGAGGTAGGAAGGAGAACTACTGTATCTCCAGGGAAAATGCTGTTTTACATCAATGCATCAGTAACTCCAAATTGCAAGTGAATTGGTCATATACCCCTTGGTCATATCCGTAGAGGGTGAGTAAGTCCAAATCGCACGAGTCACGCTGGCCCGGGGAGGAATTCACCGTCAGAAGTCACATATCTCATATACCCACCCCCAGTTTTGCCCTTCGTGGCTTTAACTTTATGGTCATATCACTGTATTGTTGTCATCAGACTGTTTTGTTTGCTATCCTGTCCACTATGTCCTTTGACCTCATTACTATTCCGTGTCACATTTCGCCTGGAAGACATAGTGGTAGGAGAAGAAAAACAGCAAAACGTTGTACTCATAAAACAGGAAGTTCATGGTGATTGTTTGGGCAAACCAAGCACTGCAGAGAAAACTGTTTTTCTGTTTAATTTCACAAGAGGCTATCGAGAATGACATTCAATATAAATTAAAGACAATGTCAATCAGCATAAATTGAATTTACACATTTAACTTCAACAGCAGCAACATGCAAAATAACAAAATACACTACGATCCATCCATCCATTCATCTGGTGTGCTGGAGCATATCCCAGCTGACTTTCAGGGAGTAAGCAGGGTACACCCTAAACTGGTTGCCAGCCAATCGCAGAGCATACTTAACAACCATTCACACCCACACCTACAATTTGGAGCGCTCAATCTCAGCCTATCATGCATGTTTTTGGGATATGGGAGGAAAACCCGTGCAAGCACGGGGAGAACATGCAAACTCCACACAGAAAGGCTGGAGCCGGAATCGAGCCCGCTGACTGTGAGGCAGGCGTGCTAACCACACTACAATTTTACTTTAATATTTATTTTTGATATATTGGTATTAAAATAAATAAAATGCTCAATGACGCAGTCAGGACGCGCCTAGGAAACTGCATTCAAAGAGTGTATGTTTAATGAATCACCTCACTCCGCCTGTGCATTTACCTTAAAAAAATTACACACTGAATTCTGTTTTCATAAAGTTTTACAGAAGAGAATCAAAAGAGGAGCGTACAGACTTTGGTTTACACTTTTGACTTAGTGTAGTCTCCTTTGCGAGTGAACTAACACTTACTGCTTTGTTTGGAGTTCTTTTTCTTGCTTAAATAATTCATTGTAGCACAGACCTGACATATTGTTAGTTTCTATATTTTATGAGCTCATTTCTCATACTCCTTCTCTAGGTCCCCAGCACGACACTTATTTTAAGTGGAGTACTACACAAATTGGGGAGTATCTTGTATACGTTAATGCCTACTCTGCAAACAGAGATTTTTATGCCTGAATCTTGAATTGTTTTAATAAATTCACCCCCTGTAGGCTCAGTCATTAAGCCTATTCCTGCAATAGTCATATTTTTCCCCGTTCCATCTGATAGCGAGGTACCCTCTTGTGTTTACATGAAAGGCAGTTAGTGCTTGAAATACTGTAATACACCGACACCCCGTCCTAAGTGTAATTAATGAAAAAATGAAGTGGTTTAATTAGGAGAGTCTTAATAACAACAACCATTAGAAAGGAATATTTAACTGATAATGGAATATTCACCCGTTATTCAATGAGCCTGAATTCACACCGTTTTTGTGAAACAATATGCTTGACAATATGCCGACAAAATGTTAACAAAATAAGTTATTGTCATTCCTGCCAGGTGTTGGAGTAATTGCATTCTTTCTACTGATAGGCATTTGACATCCCATTTTTCTGCAGTGACGCTGTAGTAATTGCTTTGACTAAGCTTTTAAATGATATCAAAATACAAACCCATCCCCGGCTCCCCCGTGCACTCAATCCGCCTGAGCATCCTGTCTGTCTACAATGAAGTGCTATTAATATAATGCCACTCGTTCAGTCAAGCATGAGGTCTATTTGGAATTGCTCCACTGCAGTGAGATGCGCGTAACCGCTTCGGCCCGAGTGTTCTGTCTTAATTGTGCAATCAAAAGAAGCACATATTGATTGTGCTTAGATGCGCACAAGTTTCATAAATATAATTTCATGTTTGATTTGGCTCATATAAATACCATACTGAAGCCATACAAGATAAGATAATTTCAACTTGATGAGAAATTGATAGCTGGTAAATATTCTGTGAAAAATGGCATCTCTCATCCTGCATAATATTTTTAATTAACCTGCGGAATGCAATCGGTTTCCTGAGCGTAAAGGAAAGGTTTGGTAAAGCGGCCTATTGTGACTCATAACAGTGGGCTTTAGAAATGCTGCTACTTGCTACTTGTGCATTCCAGCTCCACCATCATGATGACAATTTGTTGTCATTCATGCTCACATTTTGCTGGCTTTTGGTTGTGCATATTATCACATTGGGGTTTATTTGGTTAAAACTAAATAAATAAATTATAGCTCCACAAATATGTCAAGTGGAACATTGCGCAATTGATTAGCACCTCGAGCTAATTTTTTTTTAATAGATCACTTCATTTTGTTATATTCATCATTTAAGCATATTGAGGCTGAAATAAAAGACAAAGTATTGTTGAATAGAAATCTTCCTTTGTCTTTAAAGATATACAGCAATACCAAAACAACTACCGTCATTTTTGGACTATAAGTCGCGGTTTTTCTCATAGTTTAGGTGGGGGGGGCGACTTATACTCAGGAGCGACTTATTTATATATATATATATGTTTTTTTTCACTTTTTGGGGCATTTTATGGCTGGTGCGACTTATACTCCGGTGCGACTTATAGTCCGAAAATTACGGTACCTTGAAATGTAACCCTGAAAGCTCATGTTTGATATCAACGGAGAGAGAAAAAACAAAGGACATTTTCTCTATAACTACAGAGTAAATTATAGTCAGTTTCATGAACGTAAGTGTTTCATCTAGGTTTTTTTTTTCCAAGAAGTCTTCTCATTTTTATTTTACTTTGTGAAAGACTATTTTTCCAATCTTAGTTTCAGTTATTTCATTAGACTGTTAACTATAACAACGTTGCTACAGACTCTGTGCAGTTTGGTTTAACTAATTCTCTCTACTGTCATCACCTACACAGTACAGAAACATTATTTTGTAAAGGTAAGGTCTTTCAAAACAAAGTTTGAACCTGTATATAAATTGCCCCAAAAAAGTGCACCAACCACAATTTATCACAGAATAATTAACATTAAACTCAACTTGACACCATTCACCTTTTGAACACCTCTACAGGGAGCCGTCTGCGTTCACTGAAGGGCTGGCAGCAGCAAATGTAATTAGATAGGGAGAATTCCTCCAGGTGGTTAATGGCTGCTCACAAGGTCAGCACAGCCATGTTTAGGGTGCCATTCATGCGTGAAGAAGAGGAGTCGGGCCTGGTTGACTGGTGGCGTGAGGAGCAGCGCCACCCTCTCAGGTGACTGCCATCCGCCCACACATCCCTCTCCACTGCTGTAAAGTTTGACGGCAAATCACTGGAGAGCTCCCACTGTCTAAGAGCGTTACAAAACCACAGTCCTGAGAGACACGGAACATTTCTGTTGTGATATGCAGTACTTTTTCATGACATTAAAAATGCATCGTAGACTACGCAAATGACCAGATTCCGCCTTGAAGACTTGCTCAAAGCGTAAAGGGCACGTAAAGAGCACTGGAGTCTGAACAAATGTGAAAATGGTTTGGAGGAGATAAAATATCAGTGAAGGAATTAAATAAATAGCTCCTCGAGTTTAGTGGCAACTACAAGTTTAGATATGGATTTGAAAACAGAGCATATTGACTTCTCTGACTTCCTTGCAGCCTCATGCATTGATGGAATCTTGAAATGTTCACAACGTAATTACCACACAACATTTTGTATACTATGTAAAGATTATAAAGATTGATAAATATTTTGTTGCATTCACCCTTACAAATGATCAAATCAACTCTAAATTTCAAGTTCAAACCATAATGCCGGGGCATCTTCAGTCATTAGTTCTTAAACCTTTTTGTGTGGCTTTTTGTGTGACATGCCAAATTTTCCATTGCTACGTAAAACAGTCTTTTAGGGATACATTTTTAAACCATTTCGAGGGTGCTCCCAAGCACATTTTTAATGGTCATGATTTTCAACTCATCATACATTCTCACAACGATGAACTAATTGTCATTACATCAACAATCTATTGATCTTTCAAAATATGCACAAATTTTGCAAGCTTGTGGCGTTCCATTGTACTTTTCCTTCTTTGAAATCTGTAATATCAGACTCCTGATGTTTCAGCTTGATTAATTACGTTTGTATTATTGGCAATGTTGTTGTGATATTTTCGGTTGTATTGTTTTTGTAAAGCACTTTGTGATGGCAAAAGCCTTTGTGAAAGTGCTACATAAATAAAGATGTATTGTATTACAATTGCATTATGCACCCATTCTACTGTTCCAGCAATTAGGTTGGCCTTCCTTAGGTACAAAGACAGTGTCTGTGCACAAAAAAAATCTGCCACGCTACAGTCCCCGGTGCTGTCATGGACTGGCACTATACTTACCCTTTGTACTGTATATGGATAAATCTCGAATCTGGACCTTTTAATCATTTTCCAAAGGCCAAAGTTCAGATTTTTTCAGGAGTTAGGCTTTAGCCCTTAATGCTTGGGCAATTATCCGCTTCCAACTTTGTGTGACCAGTTTGGGGAATGCTCTTTTATGTTCCACTATGCCCTATGAAAGGTCCTTGAAGCAGACAACACTGTACAAGGCGATGCCTGCAAAGGGCAGATAAACTATTTTAATCCATTCTCATTTCCTGTAATTGTAATTTTCCTAAGAATTTTGTCTAGAATATTTCAATGTGACAGAAGAAAAGATAAAACTACAAATACAAATTTAAATTTTTAAAATTTAAATTAGGGTTTAAATTTTCTGACTGTTCTCAGTATTGTAAAGAGTTTTACCAAAATCGATCATGTCTTTAACTCCCCTACTTGATGTAAAAGAATCATTTTTCATTGCTACATTTACATAACCTAGCGGAAATGTCCTCTAGTGCTGATGACCGCTTGATGGAAAAAGAATCCAAAGTAAATTCCAAAGCGATTGATGTCGATCTGCTTTATAGAGGACACTCGGGAGAGGTGTTGCATCTGCTTTCACCTTGGCCGGGGTCTGCCAGCTTGGACTACTTGTCACATTTGAGTAGTTGCTTTGGGACTAGTCCACCAAGGGCCTGTCATAGACCGCAGGGAGCAAGACCCGATCATCAATCACGCAAGATGAGCAACATGCGTTACAACAGCTTCCTTCTGATGATGGCCACAGATCAAAATTATATCAACCATATATCACCATTATAGCGCGGAGTATATTTAGGACTTTAAATCAGATTACCATCTGGAATGTGCTCTTAGGGGAAACAAGTAAGATACTAATTAAAATGTTATTCTGGAAATGTCGCTAAGATCAAAGCATCAACACCATATTATAATGTTCTATTTATAGCCCAATTACAAATGCAACCAACATTTTCTTAATGGTCCAGTAGTATGAACATCAAGACCCCAAAGAAAATCCATAAAGTTGTGAGAATGAGATTGTTTGCCTTTTTGTTTGATATTGGCCGATGTTGCCTTCAGAATTCTCATTTATTATCAAACCACTACTCTGTCATTTCTGCCTTGACAATTATACCTGTAAGAGCATGGCCTAGACTAATCCATAACAATTCACGAAGGCTGGATGTCACCGAGCGTCGCAGTCTTGACCCTCGTTGTCAGAAAATCAAATCAGCTAAGATGCAAAATGGAATCAATGAGGGAAGGGTCATGGCCATGTGACTGACAGGGACCTTACACCAGATGCATGAAGATTTCTTAGTGGAATGCATCGCTGTCTCATGCCTCAATGATGTCGCAATTGGCAATCAGTTTTAGACAATTTGGCTTCTTGCAAGACATTTGCTTTTCAGCTTTGTAATTTGAAACAAGCAAAATCTTGTTTGGATCATGACACGTACTATCCTCATGAAATAACTATTATTCTTGCCTGGAAACTATCAAGAGACCAGGGGGCATGAAGTACATGTTGCCTATTCTACCAAAAGACAAATGAAACACATCGGGAATTACCCAAGACCACAGTGAGATAAGTACTGATAGAGAGAGCAAAGAAAATGTGATAATTGAGTCTAAAGGTGCAGGAGGTCAGCCTCTGTCCATTAATTGAGGACTGCTTTCCATGAATCTAGTATAGACCCAAAAGTCTTCACATGCACCTATATGAAAAGCATAATCTAGGTTGGTTTAACAGGGGGTGTCCAAACCTTTTGCAAGGCGGGCCATATTTAGTAACGTGAAGGGGCCCGGGTGCCAATATTTTTTTTCGGTTCTCTTCCGGGGGGGGGGTGCTAATGGGACGTCGAACGCTGCGCGCTCGCTTCTCTTCCGGGGGGGGGCTTGCTAATGGGACGTCGAATGCTTCGCTTGTTTTCATTTGTGTGGCGGACTCCATCTAGTGTCGAAACTGAGAAGTGCAACAGTTGAGCTCAAGCTTCTTGTGCGGGCCATATTAAATAAATAATTCAGAATTTGCTGCGGGCCAATAAAAACTGGGCCCGCGGGCCGTAGTTTGGACACCCCTGGTTTAACAAGTCACTTGTGCTGTGGTCATGCTTAGGTTGTCCGCGCAGAGTGCATAACCACAGAATTCTGCTGGGCTTTTCACGCCACCCTTGCTCAGCGTGAAGGAGTCACATGGCAACGCCAAATTTGAGGTTTCTATATTGGAAGTGTTGACATAGCAGCCTATCAGGAAGTAAAAACTGAGATTTTAGATATTTAGATTGATATATTGATATATACGTAAATCTGTGGTTAGATTACACCTCGACAGGATGTATTGTTAACTGTTACAAAAAAAGGCCCGACTGCTCATTTTAAGTTGAAGGCGGAGGATGTGAGCAGCAGAGAAAATCTAATGGCTCAGCAGCAACCAGTAATCAAGCCGTTACCTGTCAACAAGTCCACTTAAATAACAAAAAAAATCTCTCCGCCATTTACTCTGTAACTGAAGGCGAGCGTCGGACATCACGGCACCGTCACTCTCGAATTGAATATTTTATATTTTCCTTGCCACAGAACTCGCCTTGCCGCGCCGCACCACACCCCTCCATCCCCATCCCTCACCATATAGTACACATTGAATGGGTTTGATGACGGCACACTGCGCCCTGCTCATTGCGGTCTGAAATGGCTTTAAGCACACCAGATTCACTGTCAATGGAATCTCTGTTTGGTCAACATGGACCAATGGATCTGCGAGTGTATTTAGTCATGCACTTCTGCATACACCAGCAGGTTGCTCATAAACAGGGTTTAGCCTTCAACAGGTGATTGTCTTAAAAGCCCCCTTTAATCAGCAGGGCTAGCTGCTTGGAGATAAGTCGGCTTTAATGCGGTGCTTACTACACTCAGGACATCACAAACAAGTCAAGCCTCCTGAATGAGGATGGTTAGGACTTTAATCGAAGGCAAAAGAATACCTTTCATCAAGTTGTATTAGTTTGTACTTTGGTTGATAGCTTGTCTGTAGAGCAGGTGATTCTATGAAGAACTGACTTTGTATAATACCACTGGTTGACTGGTATGAAAGTGAATGGTTGCTGGCCCATATGTGCCCTACGATTGACTGGTGACCAGTCCTGATGATACCTGCCCTCTTTCCAAAATCTGTTGGGATAGGCTTTTGCTCATGCAGAACCCCTGAAAAGGATAAAGTGCCAAAAACTGAAAGATGTAACCATAACTTGAGTTCGACTTTACTGCACTAAATCACTTTTTCTTGCTAGTACCCTTGTAGACTTCTTGGAGACGTCAATTGATGAAGGGAGGTTCAATTGTCTACAAACAAACAAACAAACAGACAGACAGACAGACAAACAAACACTTAATAAGAACTGTACTCCAGACCTACAAGTTTACTTCTAATGGAAAATCTCATAAACTATCTATAGTGTCTAATTAACCACAAGGACATAATTGAGATGATACTTTAAATGAGGGGTCAACAACATTTTCAGAACAGAGAGCTCCTTCTTGGGTACTGATTAATGTAGACGGCGACCAATTTAATACATGCGTCTAAAAACAACAAATGTGCTCAATTTACTTCGATCACCAATTATGTAACAGATTACAAAACAAATAGTCAAATCGTCACCGACACCAGTATTCTCAGAAATCATAATGTCACATGATTGGTGAACTATTTTTAGAAGAGCCCTGTGGGCAACTCATGTGCTGCTCGGAGGTGGCCTGGTGTCTGCGGGCACCGTGCTGCCAACCCCTTATTTTGGATTACAGATGCATAGTTGGCTGTCACAGGCAGGGCTTAGTGCAAATGCACTCAATCACTTTACTTTACACATTACTGAAGTGAACATTGCTACAGGCCAAGCTTATATTTAATCCAGTCAAACACATTTACCTGCATTCAAAATATGATGCAAGATGATTTAAAATTATAAAAGGTGTGGTATGCTGGATATGGTTCCTTAAAGTGTGCAAAGGAGCCCAAATGCTTTCCTGTGTTTACACTAAGCATCAAGGTGGAACAAAAGTGTGTTTTGCGAGCTTTCTAAGCTTTCCAAAACACTATGTATTATGCATGGCTTGGTTTTATTTTTGGGGAAAAAACACATTTTTATAAGAATTATTATTCATTTGAACGAGGCTTAAATTATTTTTAAAACAATTGTTTTATGGGACCATTAAAAAAAAAAGTGTCTCCACTATTTCCCAAACCTGATTTGACACGAGAGTATGTCTTTTGTTATTCCACTGTGCTCATATTTCAGTCTATATGCATGATCTCCACCGAGTAGCCTACATGTTCCACCCTTGCAGTACCTCTCTGAGTACCTCCATAGAGCAAATCAGAACACATCTGCCCATGCTGGTCATTTGTGAGAGCTTCAACCCAGTAAGGCCCAGCTGTGATACACAACTTTCAGCTTTTTACCGCCTGGGACATATCTTAAATCAACTCCGTGTGAAAACCTAGACGTGGTTCTATTTTAGGAGAGTTTTGGTCTGTCAGTCTGTGCTCAACAGCCCACTGATGTGTATCAACGCATGCCCTTAAATTCCCCTAAATGGGTCAGAACCCTGCTGGATATGAGCCCGGAAGGCTTGAAACGAGGAAGAGAGGGAAAACCTTATAGTCCCAGGGACTCTAATTACAAATGAGATTACGAAGCAAGAACTTTAGAGCCTTTTTGTATGTTCATATCCAAATGGAATCGACTGACTTTTTGTGTTCAAATGCAGAACAGCTGTAAGCCATAACTTCGTCTGTGCTTTCCCAAAACACTTTCCCACCAGCATTTTTGTTCTGTGTGTAAATCACATGTGCTGAGCTGCAGATGTTGCCAACCTCTTGCAATGTTTGTGTATATTAAATTGACTGTGAAAAAATAATAACCAGAGACAGAACATCACTATCTGTAGCCAGGCACAATGTGTTGTTAGGATTGTGCTTGTCATCATTTTTTTTTTTAAATGTCAGTTTGTTGGAACACACTTCTAGGTCTATTTTGTTGCAAGATGTTGAGTGTTACAAGCCTGTAATGCATTTCGTTGACAGTTTTCCTACAAAGATGATCATTTTAGAGTGTTTTTGGATGATAATATCACATATGAGTCTATCAGTCGTAATCATGAACACAAAATACAAGAACTATGAATCTCATTAAAAAAATGTCAGATACATGTAATGATTAGGGGCAGGATGATGGTGGAGCATTTTGTACTTCTGCCTCACAGTTGAGAAGTTCTGGATTTCTATCTTAGCTCAGGCCTGTTGAGTTATATATATATATACACGTATATATGCAGTAGTCAAAGTCAAAGTCAGCTTTATTGTCAATCTCTCCACATGTCACAACACACAAAGAGACCGAAATTACGTTTTTCTCTATCCCACGGTGACGAGACACATAACACGATAGACATACATGTACGCGACACAATATAAAAACAAGAAGTAGAACAAGTAGTTGTGCAATAAATGAAGCATTGTGCACATTTTATTTCAAGCAACCCTGAGTCTACATGGTATGATCAACAATGAGTTCTCTGTTACAGACTGCAAATAAGCGTGCACACACGCATGTGTGTTTGGCCTTTCACTGAGGTATTGTGTCACCCTGACCACACTTCTGGAAAAATTCTGGCTACAATTCTTACAATTCATACCACTTGCTTCTTACATAAAATATCATTATATGTTCCTTGTTTTGATTTGTAAAGCTAAGGGACCTTCTCTTTCATATTTATATATCAATACAAATAAAATCGAGGAAGGATAAATAAAAATAAATATGAGAAAAAATGAGGAAGGTGAGGACCTTTGCTCTCTGTCTTTCTACTTTGGTTTTACCAACTGTTCGTATCCCTAACCCAAGGGTCCAGGATTATTTATTTCTGATGGTCTAACTACAGAACCTTCAGATCAGATTAGCCAGACTATTTCTCGACCAATATGGGGTCTCAGTATCTCCAGAACCTATAATGAGAAAAAGTGGGATGGAATTTGAAACTCAGTATGACCGGAAGGATTAGCACACACCGCCTGAGACTTTGCTTACCTCAAATACGTTGGTAGGATTTGAGCAAGGGGAATGGGTTGGAGTGGGACGCTGGTTATAGTTTGACCCACATTTCTCCCAAACTGTTTGAATTGCAGGGACTGAGGACACGGGTGCTGCCTAATAAGGTTGCTGCCTCCAGAAATGGATGTGGCATGCATTAAGCACTTTACCAATGCTGCAGCCAGTGAAACCTTCCGCTCGGGTCAACTGTAGAAACGGCTTTAATGACACTGCGGTTGGACTCTCTCCTCGATGGGCCCGATAAAAGATTGGCAGACAGAGTGGGTGTTGTACAGAAATTCGCGTGATTATTTACCAAATAGGCAAACTCTGACACATCCATGCTGTGCAATGTAGATGCAGAAACACATTCGCAGGCTGAACACTCGTCAGTGTAGCCTTGAGCTCTGTCAGCCTCGCAGCTCATCATCTCGATAGTCATAGAAAGGCTGACTATCACATAGACTCTCCTCTCCACAGAGAGGGAAAGAAGCAGAAACACAAAATGTAAATATCCACGAACACACATGCCTCATTCCATTCTGTCCGTCAAATAATCAAGTAGTTAGTGTTGCCTGGCAACCACATCATCTGGAGCTGCATTTCACACTTAATGATAGGCTACTGGACTCCTGCTGCAAAACGTAGAATGCCAAGGTTCATGTTCAAGTGATTCACTCCGAAGCCTGCAGCAAACTGATTTACTTGATATTCAGCATATTCTATGTAGCCCAGTACAACTAGTTTAATATGTTTATAATAAAGATCAAGTATAGGCCGTATGTCAGCTGTTTAGGTAACGGAGCTCATTTAAATGCACCTTGCCAGCATTGAGAGCGTACATATGCATGTAAAAGGACCAGATTGAGATTGATTTACATAGTAGCTGGTATTACATTTAATTAAATGACATAATTCAGCACCAGTCTTTAGCCTCTTGTGCATTAATATTAAAACATTTAAATTCAATGGATTGGCGATCTGCCCAGGCGCAATCTCACCTTTCACGTTTATGTCAGCTGGGATAGACTCCAGATCCCTGCAGCCCCATCAAGAAGAAACCCTATAGAAAACGTATGCATGTGTTGAGAGGATCCGAACTGAGGGTATTCACTATACACTAATCAAAGAGCCCTACATATAAAAACGAGAAATCATTCCTCTAATGGTGTGCAGTGTTGCATGGAGCATAGCACTTTTTTGGCGCTTGCTCAACTGCATCCCATGCCCTTGAAAATCAAGAAAGGCCTGCTCACACCGCAACTTATCTCCCAAAGTGAAGATGACGTCTAATCAACACTTGCAACCCGCTCCTTTGCAGCGCGTCCAAGAGAGACTTCAAACGCTACGCCAAACCCGCACACCTCCTCGCTATGCGAGGAAGAAATGCGCTAAAGGAGACGAGAAAAGATTTCTTATCAAAGTCGCCCAGAAGCCGATGTTATTTTTGCCATTTGAATCGGATTGTAGCTGTGATGCAGCGCTGAAGCCTCTTTGAATTGTGCGGTAGCTTGTCTTGCAGCCTGTTGCTGACGTTGGAGAGCCTTTTGTCTAGGAGGCTGTGCTAAAGTCTTGTTCGTTGTTAGATTTGTTGTTCTAACAATTACGGTATGACCATATACAACAAAGCTATTCAGCGGAACACAGACCTCTGCCGGTGTAACATTAAATATCTGAGCATACTGAAAAAACATCACTTAGTGGGTATTAATGCCTCATATCACTGAGCAGGGAAGGTTAGTGGGATTGGAAAGTTGATTTTTCATCAGGAAGGTTCAAGGTCGCTACCGGTCACAAAGATATTCACCAGAAATCCACCAACAATTTTAATAGTCGTCAACAGTTCTTGTCACAAAGATTTCGTAGTGATGAGAAAAAACATATGCAACTGTTTGCAACCTTAAAGGGACCATGACGAAATACCGACATTCACAAACTCGTGGTTCAGTGAGAGACAGGCTTTTGAAGCAAAGTGTTATACACTTATATTCTTAACCGTTTCAATTCAAATTATGTGTCAAAATGTAAACAAGGTTAAATTCCTCAACCAGCAAATCCAATGGCTTTTAAAGTGCAAAACCCAATTAGGGTAAGGAAAAACACAAAACCCCATTTTGGGGAAGCAAAGAACTTTGACAAGAGGCCACAGATAGCGGAATCCCCCATCCAGAATAACCAGACTGCGACGGTTAGAAAATATCCACACAACCGTACAAATATGATCATGTGATTTAAGCTTTTGATGATTGCCAGAGAAAAGGATAGCTGCCATTGAAAGGCGGCCAACAGATTGTGTCAGCGAATTTGCTCTTTTTTAGCCATCTTTAAGATCTGACTCACATGACCTTCACAATATATTGATCGACAGCACATTGAGAGGACTGGAATAAGGTGTAGTCGACACTGTGCTTAGAACTGATTAAAGCTGTGGTGATGTTTTTTTTTTTTCTATCTGTTGCAACAAACCAAATATCTTTGAGAAATTCATGCTTTCCCCTGGTCTTCGCTCCCTATCGGCTCGCTCGCTCACTGCCGTAATTGTCGATGAGAAGCTTTTAGTGTTGCTGGCCTACTAGCAACAGCATGCAGAATGTGTATCCATCAATCTGTTCACTTCTCCCTGAGCAGTTCCCTCACTGAAATCCGTTTAGGGCATTTCTTATTGAGTAGAATATAGCAGAGTCCTTCTGGGCCCTTCCACTCTCTAACCTACTTCCCCCCACTGTGTCTTTTCAGTGAACCTGTTCCCACTCGCTGCATAGAAGCATCGGAAAGGACACTGATGGAAGAAACCACGAATAGGTCTTAAACTTAATCAAGGCAACCTTTACAGGTGAGAGTTTTTTTTCATTATTGAGGGCTTCAATTTTTAAAATGTTATGTCAATTTATTTATTGAATACCTTACAAGAAATATGTGCTGCGAAGAGCAACACTCTTTGTAGTGAGACATTGAAATGACTGCTCACAGTTAGTGAGGCATTAATATTTGCATTAAAATTATCAAGGGCTTTAATTACTGTAAATTACACATGCAAAAAGGCTTACCAGTCCGGATGACAAGGTGCTTCTTGAGCATATGTAGACCAACGGTAGAAAATTCCATGGGGACTGAATGCCCGATATAGTCACTGTAAGAGCAATAATACTCTTCAAATAGCAAACATTTCCATGTTAGTGGGGCAGGCAAACAGATCCAGATGTGGAGTTAAAGTATCTCTGAAACAGAAGTCATTCATTTTTAAGCACTGGATTGATGCAGTCAATCACAGAGCACACAAACCTACTCCCACTCATGTCGACACCTACGGCCAATTAAAAGGTTGTCTGTCAAATAAGAAAAAAAAAAAAAGAACTGAGGAGGTAAAATCACGAGAGTGAAACCCCACAAAAGCTAACAGATCACTATATTAATGTCATGATAATGCAGAGGCTAGAATGACTGCAAAATGAAGACATCATAAATGATGGACCCACCTGAAACAGACCTAGCTTCCTCCTATTTTCATTGCTATATTAATTAGAGATCCATGTTTAGTTCACAAAGAAGAAGGTATGCATATGCTGTTTGTGTATTTTGTGATAAACAAATTGCCACTATTGATTTATCTTTGAACCATCTTATATTGTATCTTCCTGTATTTGGTGTCATCATACAAACCAAATCCGACAATTGTATACTAATCGACAAAGTATGTCCATTGGATTACCATATTGTCACCTTAATCAAACACATGGTACTTGTGCATATTCTAATTCATCCTTTTGAATCGATTGCCACTGAACTGCTCTGTTTGTAGAAGACATTGTGTCTCTCATCTGAGTAGGCTACTGCAGTTCATGCAACAAGGCTTGGTTAAGATTGCACCAGCCTTACCAAATCGCAGGTTGCCTTTGAAGGAAACATCCTATTGGGGCCATCCATCAACCCGCCTATTTGTCTGTCCATCCATCCATGGGAACAGGAAGTGACACATCTGAGACACAACTAGAGAAAGTCAAATAAAATAGAAAACAAACATGACTCAACATCCGATGTATCACTTCTCTTGTGCTCACAAGCACATGCTTTTAATTTAACAGCAGATGTAGTCAAAATGCTGCGGCTGGTGTTGATGACATTTTTGTTTGCCCTAAAGAAGTAATACTTTATCTTTCTTTCTGCGCAAAGATATCCTCCTGAAATGCCAAATAGAGGAAATTGCTAGTCTTGCAGCAGCCTGCACCACTCAAACCGTCAGTGAGACTCATACGTACATTCATATACTCTCTCTCTCTCTTTCTCTCTCTCTCTCGCTCGCTCGCTCGCTATCCGTTCCTCCAATGCTCCCTCTGTGAGCGGCGGGCCCCGTAGTGCTTGCTTTCCTCCTCGCCGCCTCTCCATTAGGCGCCTAACAGAGCGCTGGGCTCCGGCGTTTCTCGCTCTCCCTCAATGCGTCCGTCTCCCTGTCGCCCTTCAGGTCTCATCGCACTCGCAATGGAGGATCCATCCAATCATCCCATGGCACATACCGTCTTCTATTACCCATCCTCCCACAGCTTTCTAAACTTGGATCCCCACCTTACAGGGCCTGTATGGCTGAACACGCTTGAGCGGTTGTTTTCTTTTCATATGTGAACATGTGTTTCGTCACTGGCTGTGGAGCCCAATGTTAACAAGCTTGTGCAAAATCTGTGTTCTCGAGTGTGATTTGAGGTGAAGCTGGCCTGAGTCCACATATGACACAACATGAGGTCACATAATACAATAGGTAACAGATGTACTCCTGCACTAAACTCTGAGAGCACACATGCTACACCTATGCCAAAAATGTTCTCTTGGCCAGATGGTATTCACAGACTACAAACTAGCCCTTTAACACTGTTGCAGTTTCGTGTACAACCATTTTAGTTGCACTGGACATCCATCCACTCACATTCATATGAAGCACTGATGTTCTGCTGTTAGGCTCAAAGTTTCTTGCAAGAGTAAACAAAAAATATCTATATAATAGATGTTGTCATTTAAACCAACAATGACTTGGAAAATTAAATCACATTATTAGGTCAACACTAGATCTACCAACAATCTGAGAATTTGACAGGTGCATAGTGGCAGACTGTAGCGCTAGTGCAAGTACTACACATCCCAATGTCCCTGAATAGGTTAGTTGGCTTAGAGTTTATTTTAGCTGATCTCTTACTTTTTCCATGACAGATCAATTTGAATAAGGCAACACATTAAATGTCTTTGTGTACCTTGAAGATAGACAGATGCAATTTTTAACCCATCTCATTATATTAGCTTTCCAATTATAAGATTGGACATTATAAATAGCTTCAGGCAGCTAGTTCATATGTAACAATCTGCAACAGAGTTTCTCTCACCCGCTTGCCTTCAGACACACCGGTGGCTCCCAAAAGGCTTAGGTGTTGCCAAGTGAATATAATGCAATAGCTTCCGGTCTCCCACATTTTATTTGTCCGGGGATTGATTGTATGACCTAACATTTTGTTTCACCTTGTACCACCTTTGGGCAAAAATAGCTACAATAAGTGAGAATAACTTTTTGCCTAGGAATTTGTGTGAGAAACAACAAACTAACGTTACGGGATGTGATGACAAAAAGATATCATCTCCCTTTATTTCATGACGAGAAATCAAACACACATTTGACAAGAAAATGCCTATCTTTATCTCACCCATGCAGAAAACCACCCTGATAGTTATTTCTTGTTTTGCAATGATGTAGAGAAAGTTAGTGGATTGGTCAGCATATCATATTTTCCCATGCTTATTAAAAAAATACTGGATGCAAATGTGACTCACGGCTAATTTGATACCAAAACAGGGAATTGAAAAAGAAGGCTACATCTCCATTAGAACCAGATGAAGCGGCATGAAAAGTCAGACTGAGCGGGGGAGAGAGAGCAAGATGAGGTGGTTGTTTGTCACGATTTTGAGAGTGGCAGGTAGGTGGGGATGTGGATTGGCAGATAGGTGGCTTCCGAGAGGAGTCATGCAACCATGATGAGTTGCATAATGAGCGGGGATGGTGAGAAAAAGGCCTCAGCGGGTGGGCGGGCACGCTTCCCGCGATTTAGTGGATACATTTATGAGGCACTCTGATGGTAGCATGCTAATGATGAAGAAGAGGGAGGGAAATGTGAGCAGGGGTCAAGTACAAGTCCTCTGGTAAGGCGTAATTTCTGGAAACCGACACCCTGTTTTCCATTTCAAAGCATCGACATAAAGATCTCAACCTGGACCTTGCAGAGCCTTTATTGGCCTAATGTGGAGTTACATACAAAAATAAGAATAACAATTAAATAAACTATTTTGAATCTTTCTATGAGAGATTTGTTTAAAAGGTGCATTGTGGATCTAAAACCTCATTTATTGCAGACTACCTTTTCTTGCCGGCTTTGTGTGTTTCAATGTGTCATTGCTAATCGTGGACATAAAACATAGAGTGAAGCTAAGGGAAATCAATAGTAGTGATGGAGACCATTTACTTTTTTATTATTCTAGATCCATGACCTACCGCTCCCCCATGCTGTTGTTGCCCCTAGGCTAAAGCTCATTGTCGCTCGCATTTGCTCATTAAGTGCCAATCACCTGCTACTCGCAGCCATAATTTGCCAGCACTTGGTGGCACTGCAGATGTCACATAATGATCCCCCCCACACACATACGACTTGCATTATTCAATGGAGAGGCGCTTGACACGGTTTACCCTTGACAATGAACTTGCGCTCTATTTACTCCCTTTCCATGACCACAACCTGACTGCTCTCCCACTGCATTTAATTTGTTTTCGGCTGAAACTAAATCAAATTCTTTATGTGATGTTTCGTCTTTGCCAATGAACCCCTATATGCTTTGAAACAAGTGTGAGCGTAACCTTTGATTCACAATCTCAGAAAAGGTCTCTGCCTTCCATGCTGTATACAACACAAAAATGCCTACCAAAAGGAATAAAAGCCCAGAGACAGTACTAGTTTTAGTAGTAAGTTTAGTGAACGTTAATGAAGTCCTCTGACTTGAATGGCACTTCTCGCTGTCACTGGTCTGTTGAAATAATGTCAACATGACATGTCTGTGTTTGTTTTCATGTAGCATAACTCAACATTAGCCATTAGCTTGGAGAAACGGATGCTGATGAAAGAGTCTCTCTCATAATAAAGAAATGATTGGAATCAACTGAGTGGTCAGTGATACGTGTTGTTCATTTGCAGTCAACAAATTACTTGGCACAGAACTGAATTTTAATTTACTTTTATTTTACGATATAATGTTAAGTGGCAGTGAACAACTCACTCATGTCAGAACATTTATTGAGTGATAGATGTCATTTTATTTGCGATGAGTAAGTTACTCAGGGCAGAATCAGTGAGTGTAGTTGTTCACTGAGTGATAGATGTTCATTCGCGGTGAAAGAATCACATTTGCCCAAGCATCAACAGTCCCTTCCCTGACCACCTGCTGGCTGCATTATTGACCGCAGTTCCACTTCTGGCCAGTACATTTGCGGCTGAGCTCAATTTAACTGAGAAAGGAATCAACTGGTTGATAAAGCAATTCCTTGTAAGACTTTCTCTCAAAAGATTTGTTCGTTTGAAGAGACATTCCGCTGTAATGGATCACAGATAAAAGTTTGACTGAATGGTCACATCTTGGTGCAGGCTAAACGGCTTTAAAAGAGTGCAAACAAAGACAACATAGCAAATTTCTAGGTTCTTATGGATGATTGTCATTGAATGTGAAGAGGTGGCCAGCATAGCAGTGACCAAAATTAGAAGTGTCAGGTGTCAGCCGCAATGATTCTGACTTTAATTGACAAGTTGTCACAGTGCGGGCAATTTTTCAGGCAAATAAATCTTTCACAGCCCAGAGAGACAGAGACATTTCATGCTTTCGTTCCATGTTTAAACACTCAAACTGCACAGTGACGACCATGTGGTCATGCAGGTCAAACTATCAATGTATATACCGTAATTTTCGGACTATAAATTGCATTTTTTTTTTTCATAGTTTGGGGGGGGGGGGCGACTTATACTCAGGAGCGACTTATATATGTTTTTTTTTCACAAATGTTTACTTGATCATTAACACATCACTTACAAGTATAGTTGACCACTTCACATGTTATTTTTAGTATAGTTGATCACTTCACATGCTTTGATATCTTTATCTTGAACATATTCAAAACATGAAAAATAGAGAGAAAAATCAAATAAAGTAATTAACACTATAAAGCGCCATATCCTCTGGACATGTCATCTGTCACCAGGATGACATAAAGGACGAGAAATTTGATCGATTGATTTAATGATTTGGAGTGACACAAATGGTTTGATAATATTGTTGTTTATGTGATAGTTATTTAAAATATAGTTTATATATTGTTGTATGGCCCTGTAGAATAATTTGAACTGCGGCGCGGCACACGGCATTGTTGACAAAGGACGATCGATAAAAGACGAGAAATTTGATCGATGGATTTAATGATTTGGAGTGACACAAATGGTTTGATAATATTGTTGTTTCTGTGATAGTTATTTAAAATATAGTTTATATATCGTTGTATGGGCCTGTGGAATAATTTGAACTGTGGCGCGGCACACGGCATTGTTGACAAAGGACGATCGATGGATTTAATGAATTGAAGTGACACAGATGGTTTTATAAACATGTTATTTATGTAATAGTTTTTTTTAAATAACTGAATGTTACGTCAGGCCCGTTCTCAGCTCCTCGTTTGTGTTTGTCACGTTAGCATACCGTATCGTTTAGCCTGTTGTTGCTCGTTCATGTCTGTTCTTTGTGTTGGATTTTGTCGAATAAATTGCCCCCCAAAATGCGACTTATACTCCGGGGCGACTTATATATGTTTTTTTTCACATTTTGGGGCATTTTATGGCTGGTGCGACTTATACTCCGGTGCGATTTATAGTCCGAAAATTACGGTATCTAGTCATGACATTGCATGTGTATTTACACTGGTGCTTATGAAAAAGCAAGATCCTACATCAAAATATCAATGTGCAATTATGACATATCAGTGAAACTAACACCACTATATTTACTTCCTTGCTTATTTGGTTCCAGAGTAAATTAGGCTGTTTGACATTCAGAAAGTGTGCCAAATTAGTAGAAATTAGAGGAATTTGGATGCCCAAGGCAAACAGAGACAGAGGCCCCAGCCCCACTGAATTATAGTTAATTTTTGACGAAAGTTGAGTTATGTAATTTAGGTCACTTTGTCCTGTTACAATGATCTGACAGCCTCAGTTAGCCTATTAATATTGACCACCAAACATTTTGAATATTGAGTGGTGTTTATCATTATTTAAAAAGTGTGAATTTAAGAAAGTTGTCCTTTTTCCGGAGCTTTTTGAACTCTTTAAAATCCCTCCTGAGGATTGTTATCTAATAAGTGATTAGACACTGTGATGTCATTTTCAGTCAAGACTAAGAGGCAAGATGGTCACCCTCTGATATGGATTAAAATCAGGTAGATTTTGCCACTTAATTTATATTTCATGAATGCAATATTGTTCTGAATGTCGAGGTTAGACCAGTTGGGGTTTTGAGTTGACATGACTGATCTCAAAACACTGACTGTAACTTCTGTTAACAGGATAATTGAACGCTTCCCCATTAGACAAAGGCATTTATCTCTCCGTCGAGATTTATTATTACTTCATATTTCCTTCATACCTATTCTGACATTTCTTAGATTACTATTATACTTTGAATAACTGATTAATGCTGCAGGACTTCCTTGATACAGCATACGTTGTAGTCAATGAATACACAAACAACGGAGGAGGTATAGACCACCATTTCTACTCATATTACACTGCAGTGAGATGTGTCTCATGTCTGTTTTAGTGATTATGTCTTTGGTGTTTTCAGCTCACAGGCTCTTTTATCTGTCACTGTGCCCCCCACCTTCCCACCTCAGTATGAGAGGGAGAGTAGGGTAACCCCCCCTCTCCCATGCTCAATTTCTTCCTTTTTCTCGCTTTGCATTCCCCTTCTGGAGGGACCACTGCGGAGCCTGTGTACAAACGACTCACTTTATCATCAGCTCCGCAGCAAATGAATTTACTCCGCTCCCAGTCTCCCTTGATGGTCAACCAACTCCTCCTTGTCCCTTCCGGTGACACACCACTATCAAAGTCCTGACTTGCTGTGACTTATGCCACGGGGCCGCTGATAAAAGCTGAGACATGACTGATCATAAGCGTAAAGCCTCTGTAGGATCTCGACCGCCTCAGAGACCATCATGGGCAATTACATCTTGCACAATTGAAGGAAGATTCCTTTGATGTAAATGTCATGCAATTTCAATGGGGGAAAGGGATCACTGTGTACTGTACAATATGAGAAATTCCACAGCAACGGTCTTGGATACAAGGACATTGGGTATGGTAGAATTCAGTATAGAATCTTGATCTGGTTTGTCTGTGAGCAATCCAAAACAATGTGCTGACTAATGTCCCATGAGGTCTCAATTAAACGACTGTACCTCTTCAAAACGGGTAGTAACTATTATCTCATTTCATAGATACAATCCTTCTCACGAAGATATTCATATTTGTTAACTGTTGAGTGCCTCTGCTGCTAACCAACCAGCAGCTATAAAGGTACAATCACACTGATAATCAGTAAATAAGGCAAAAGTAGTTCTGCTGTGTGGTGCAAAAGTTGCAAAAATTAAAGTGATGCTCCAATGTCAGAAACAAAATTAGCTCCACAAATGTGCACTGATGTTGCTGTAGGAATGATCTCAAGAGAATTGGCCATGAAAAGAATTTAGAAGAGCAAAAACGTTACTAGAGTCCTAGATTTGGTACAGTCTTGATTTAATTGGTTTTTAATTAATGTTACTAAAATAACTTTCAGCCACTCCCCATAATTTATGACAGTTACTAATAGTTGATAGTTGATGAGTTGATGATTGCTCCTTTCAATGTGGAAGTAAGCAAATCAGTGGAGCAAAGATTTGTGACAACTAGTTAACTTGATTTGGCAGCTGACTGAAGAGGTTTTTTGCTGTTGTTGTTGATAAAAGGTAATCCAAATGCAGGCTATTTAAAGAAGCTGCTAATTAGTGTTGCATCCCCTCCCGCTCATCTTCCAGGCTTGCAAACAGCTTGAGAAGAGAGATAATTAAGTGTTCTGTTTTGCCCTCCTATTTGTAGCTTACTCCAAACTTAATTGTGTCTAATTAGGCATGAGTATTGATAAGTTGTGAGGTGACACACCACCACGCCAAAAAGACACATCAAAGTGTCACAATAAGTGAGTGCAGGGAGGGGGGGGGGTGCTTTTTGTGGCAAACTCAATGAGGCCTTCTAATTGGAATATATACCAGAAGGCGTCTAAAGACTTGCATTGAGAAATGACATTTATATTGATCAACTTTATTTTAAGGTTGAAAATTGGGAATCAGTGCTTCAAATCACCTTCATAGTTTCCCTTGGCCATAAATTCAAGCTGATTGTTTTTGTTATTTATATGTTTCTAACTTACTTTTCTAATTATGGTACGTATTCATATTACTGCACTTTTACTTATAAAGGAATGAATGTTGTTGTTTTTTTGTTGGTGTGAAAATGCACCTTTTTGCAATCATCACTTTTTATGGAAACTCCATAGTTAATGTCAACAGATACCACTTACTCAATGTTGTGTTCATAACATTTTCCAGAATATTCTTTTTCTACTGCGCAATGAACGAATTACACACGTTTTTCAACTCACCCATGGAATGTGGGCGAGTGCATCTAAAGACATGATGTTTTGTTCGTCCGTGTGTGCGTGTGTTCGTGTGTATGTGTGTGTGTGTGTGTATGTATGTTTGGTTAGCTACCCCAGAGACAATCCATCAGTACAGTGCTGTGTATGTTGATGTAAACAATCTCCCATAAAGAGGAAACAAATTAATAGTTGAAATAGGCTAGATGTTGTACACAATCTGGCTATGTACTAGGCAGTTCCGTACAAGCTAGATGGGCGATGATACTCGGGGGTATTGAAGACTCTAAGCCTATACTGCTCATTATACAATACAAAAAGAAATTATACCATTATACCTGTAGTATGGACAAAAAATTGCTTTGTTTATTCATTTACTCGATACTGGTACTATATAGTACGTATGTATGTTTATATACAGACAAAGGCTCAATGACCCAGTAATATTGACTGTGACATGAATAAATGCATACTTCCATGTGTTACGTTTTCTGCAGTAAATTGACGGTCTCTTTTAAGGCAGCAAGTATCCGAAATCCCATTGTGTGTTGCGTCGGCAATATTCAGTATGGGCGCGCATCTCCCTCGTCAGAAGGTTAGCAGAACGGCGGTGCCATCTTCCACTTGAGACTCTGACTGAAAGTGGGACAAGGAGTGTGGCAAGGGACCAAGGTTTACCAACCTGGCCAATTAGAAGACAGAGAAAACTACAAAATCCAGCTTACATCCAGTAGCTGGTACTGTCATGGCACTCAATAGTTGCTAGGCAACGCTATCTATTATTGAGCAAACTTGCTGTGGGCACGGCTATTATATGTATAAATCACTGTAGTAATCTGCAGTTAAGATAAAACGCCACAGTTGTCTCTGGGAGAGAGAAAAAAAAATCGCACCAGGCTAGTTTTGTTTATTCTTGAAGAGTGCCCAAAATTGATTAGCACACACAGACAAGTATCAAGTTATGTAAATACATTTCTATTTTCACAGCAAAAGTGTCAAGGGAAACAGCACATTTTAAGAAAGTGTCAATTTATCAACTGTTCGGTAAGTTGTCCTACGCTCCCCGTTAAAGCATCAATCTTGCTTGAAAAATTCGGCATTGTGGTTAGCTCAGGAAAAGATGAGCTATGGGCTTATGTCAGGAGGTGATCTATGCATCGCTCGGCCGGGGGATGCCGTGCAAGCTGAAATTACAAGTGCATTGACACTTTGGTATGTACATTGAGAAAGGTAATAAAGACGCAACTGATTTCATATTCACTTCCCGCTGTATGCATTTGTGATGACAAATAAACTGAAAATACAATAGTTTGTGTGCATAGTGTGCCTCTGGGAAGAGGTACAGAAGCCTGCGCTCTGCACCACCAGACTCTCAAACAGCTTCATACTCCAGGCTGTCAGGATCCTGAACTCGCTTCCCCGTTCTGCGTAGCATCCTGTACTTTTACTGTCTGTATGCACACTGGCTTTTATTCGTTGTGTTATCTATTTATTTATTGTTTATTGTTACTCTTATTATTTATTGTTTGTGCCTTCTTGTTTTTTATATTGCGTCGTTTACTTGTATGTCTATCGTGTAATATGTCTTGTCACCGTGGGATAGGGAAAACGTAATTTCGATCTCTGTGTGTCTCGGCATGTGAAGATGTTGACAATAAAGCAGACTTTGACTTTGAATTTATATACTAACGTTTTTTCTTTTTTTTTTTGCGCGCGACACACACACTGACTATTTAAACACAGTAGTACAAAGCAGCATTACGAATGCCATGTCTTCTCTATAAACAACAAATGTTTTGGTAAAGCTTTTTGCTGATATCAGTAGAAAAATTTACAGTCAGCAAGAGTAATCAACTCGTTTTGTAGAGTTATGAGTCAAGTGGGCCCCCTCAGTGAAAATGGTGGAGCATGGCATCTATGAAAGGAGGTACAATAACATTTTCAGTTGTAGTTTTCACACCCAGCGCAAGTCTAGCGCAAAGCACAATCTAACTGTGTACATGGGTGGAGTTCATTTGGTATTTTCCAAGATTTGCACAGGTAGAATTTAACATAATGGGGCGTTTGCATCAAACGTCACGAGATTTCATTACAACATCGTGGGACAATCAATTTGAATCATGGTAGAAATCAATTCATTGAACAAATTATAATCATTATTGTCTTAAAAATATTTTCATATCGCCCATGTCACTATTGGGGGTGAAGAAGGACGGGGTCACACATGGACACACGGTGCAAGGTGGTTTCCAATTGTCCACTTCACATGCATGGCCGACTATATCATGTTCATTTTATGTTTGCTCCATTTTGCCCATTAAATTAGATAAAAGCATTAAATATGAAGCAAAAAAACAATATATTTTGAGACAGCACACAACAGGAGTGTTAACATTTATTATCTACTCTGAAAATGTAAATTTCTCCTACATAGGACCATACAATCTAAATACACAACAGTCCTTACGTTCCAGTGATAACTACATGTGGTTATGAAACTACTAAAGCTTAAAAGCACATTCATTTGATTCAAACCAAGTATCTACTTAAAATTATGTTTACAGAGAAAAAACTTGAAAATGTGTTTACCTTCCCTGATCATTTTAGTGACTCAGCAACCTAGCTGTAGCTTAACTGTTAAATTGTTTCAAGTGAATCTTAACATCTATACAAGTACATACACAAAACCATACTATGGCATTCTAATGGTGCTGACATTGCACTCATTTATAACTGGCTCTTAAAAAGCTGGATTTATGTTCAGCTTTTATTATTGGGTCAGACTGTAAGAATGCATTACAGTAAGGGCACCTTGCCAAATCGTCTATTAGTGCATTTTCTCTGATGTGCAGCATATACGGCGCCCTCTCCTTAGCCCATGCATATAAAATAATCACTAAATATTATATAATCTGGTATGACTACTGCAGACCACAGTACTTCAAAAGGAGTTTGGTAGCATGGCCTTCAGCCTCAACTGGAACCCACGTCTTGCTCTGGCAGTCCACTGGTACCAGTTCGGCCTGAGGGTGACTGATCGCAGGAAGGAGTAGCATTCTCTAATTCATGGGAGGAGTGAGTCACAAGCACAGGCCCCAGCATCAGTGTCTGCCCGGCTTTGTGCATTGTTTCACCAGCGCACGCTACTATGATTTAAATAGAATTTTAATGGTTTTCTCTGCTAAAACCATATTGCTGTCATTCTCTATTTGCCTTTGGATTTATCTCCAGCCTGATAATGCTCTTTGTGTTCGTTTGGGGTATTTGCTTTGCAGATGTGAGCCAGGTATGCCGGTGGTCCTCCTCTCGTAGAATTCACTTTTATTAGACCTGGGAATCTAATAGTGCTTTTTGCCAAGTAAACCCTGCAGTAAGCTGTATCCTGTGTATTTATTAGTTGCAACTACAAGGATTATCTATTCAAACAGGCTCAAACCAAGAAGGATATTTTCTTCTTCAGGCTTTTGATTTGATTATGAGTGCATGATCCCAGAGGAGAGCAGGATTTGCACTGAACTGAAATCAAAATGACGGATTAGACACAATATTACATGTGCAATAATGGAACATATTTTAGTTTTTTCTGTACATTTTTTTTCAGGGTTTAACACTGGTCCAACAAAAAACTTTACACTGTAGGCTACTCCAAAGTTATTGGGACAGTTAGGCCAATTCCTGTAATTTCAGACTTAAATTAAGTTTGATTAGTCTATGTTGACAACATTTATACTGTCCTAATCGTGGTAAAATAATCTATTATGGAGCTAAGAAAAACTGGAAAATCAACAGCAGCCATTGACAAAATTAAACTTCAACTATTCAGTTCTTGTGTCATATCCAATTCCCCACAATGGCAATTTAAATTGGCCATGCAGTCGAAAACATAACCGCTAACTTGCTCCATTATAACCTTTAGAAAGTAGTATAGGAAGTAAGCATTCTTGTGTATTATGCAGGTATTGACATTCTCAACTTGCTGTGAGGCCGTGATGAGAAGTAATACTTGGAGGAGTTCAACCATTTATATTCATGGAAGTTCCCATACAGGAAAGAGGCAGTGCAGTGAACCTCTCCGACATCAGCCAGCGAAGGGGATTCCGAGAGAACAGCAGATGGATAAAGTGAAGTTAAACCCCCCGAATTTGTGCACACAATGACAATAATCCCGTCTGAATCTCACCTTGAGATTCTTCATTTAATTCCCCACCTTAAAGTGACCTTCACTTTCTTTGTGGGTCACACACCTCATACTTAGGGACGTGTCAAACAAGCGACTCCTTCACAGGGTGGATCTTGATATACAAGTGTGGATAAGTGACATGATACCGGGTGATTCCGTTTATGACACTCTGAACGGGCTTTGTCCACCTGTGTTACATGTTTCAATGCAAATTTAAAGAGGGTCATGCAAAAAAGCTGTTTTGCAAACCGGGTATAGGACATCTAGGATCTTTCCATTACAAGACAGCATGTGGAAGACAGTCGGCTTTCATTTTTGCAGTGTTACTCTTTAATGTCATGCGGCTGCTAAGTGTTGTGAGGTAGGACTATGACAATTTAACCTGAAGAAACTATACTGTTATTATTTTTGAAAACTCAGGAGCCAGCAAAACTTAAAAGCCTTAAATTGATGTTTGTAACAGGACTGTACTTGAGATATGAACATGTACCAAAAATTCTTCTCTTACAAAATAGTTTAAGATGACATTATTGGAACCCATTATTCATTCCTTCATTCATTACAAAATGTATTTTATTTATTTGTTTATTTAATGAAATGTACAAACAGTAGGTGTGTATAAGTAAGCCAAAACTTATTTTACGTTCGATATGTAGCCTGCATTTAAGGATGTCGTCCAGTTTGCATTTGGTAATGTTTGAGAACATTAATGCTATACAGTGCATAAAACTGGTTGTGTAAAAATAAACAACATTAAAAATGAAAAAATGGAGCCTAAAACAATTTTTCCATGAATGGCAGATTCTCAAATAATAATGGTTTGTAAGGGTAATGATGCCATGGTTTCATAAAAAGGACATAAATAACCTTCATAAAAATTAATTAATACAATTTGTTGTCATTATTATAAACAAAATGAAGGTAAGATCCAGGTACACTTGTTACTTGCATATATTTTGACTTGACAGCTGTGGTAAAAAGGGTAAAATCCGGACTGCAGAAAGAATAAGTTTCAGAACAAATAAGAACAAATTTTGACCCCAACATTATGTTTGTTACTGGCATTCTGTTATTGTACAATCGTCTCAACTGCCCAAACTCTGTTGGCTTGAATGTGGGCCATGGCTGAGCTCATTAATACGGCCGCACAATCAAATCAGGTCAGATGGACGCAGTGATGCCTGGAAAAGTCCGTTTGATAGCCAGCTCCAAAATGCCTTCATAATACGTTAATTAGACATTCACTTAATGGTCTGCAGCTATCCTATCACTCGATAGTTTCTCGATAAGGTTTCACTCTTGAAAATGGAGTGTCACAGGCTAGTGCCTTATCAGTCCAGTCCAAGTAATAGGAGAGTCTTCATTAGGATTAGAAACAGCCTGTATCCTGACTGATGCTGACAATCAGGACAGTTGTAGGCATGAAACATAGACCTTAGACATTTTTACGGAGAGCTGGACCCAATCACTGCTGACTTTGAGCGAGAGCTGGCATACACTCTCCAGCCAAGTCTTCTATGATACAGGTGTTTTCCTTTATGTCGGTGTTTATTACTATACTTTTTTATTTGGTAATACATACACTGAACCCATGGCGGCTGCTAGTAATTCAATGAGTGGACTCAATGTTTTTTCTGGCCTTCAACATAAATGTGTGTTGTTGTTTTTTGTCACCCTCCTTTCCCTTTTAGGAACATGTTTTATTTTGTTTAACAAAAATATACTTTTTAAAATGTAAAATAAACACATGTTTAAAACAAATTTAAAACAAAAAAAACTACATGTAAACAATGTTTATAATGTCAGAAACAAGTTTACTTTCTAAATAGTACAAAAAAATAAATCCATCCATCCATTGTCCATACCGCTTTTCGCGGGCATGCTGGAGCTTATTCAAGCAGTCATTGGGCATTAGGCGGGGAACACCCTGAACTGGTTGCCAGCAAATCGCAGGGCACACAGAGACGAACAACCATCCGCACTCACATTCAAACAATTTGGAGTGCTCAATTGGCCTTTTTTGGGATGTGGGAGGAAACCAAAGTACCCGCAAAAAAACACACACATGCAAACTCCACACAGGAAGGGCCGGAGGTAGAATTGAACCCATAACCTCTGAACTGTGAGGCGGACGTGGTAAATGTGACGCAATAATAAAACTAAAGATTTTCCCACCTCTATCATACATATTAAGAAGAAGTAATTGATAATCACTTGAGATAAACTTTCACCTCCTCTTCCCTATTACTAGTGTCCAACACATCGGGTCCCTAATCTTAGCAAGCGCTTTCGTTCTGATGGTCCGGGCCCGATCCCTCATGGCTGCCATCTCGGGGGACGGGCCCAGACAAAGTGGCGCCTGCAGAAGTACAAGACATCAGGGGTAACAAGATAACTATGTGGAAATAGGAGCGGTAGCAAAGTCATTGGAATGGTAATGATGCAATAGATCACACTGAAGAAACTACGTTTAATGTTTTAGTCTTAATATGTTTTCTGCATAGTGCCTAATCAATATAAATGTAATTTTGTGCCCCTTTTTTTTCTTTTGAATTTATCGGGAACTTACTGTAGGCTTGAATTGCACACATTGCACTTGTACTTGATACATTTGACTGTCACTGGTGGAAGAAAAGCTGATCGAAAGACTGGTAGAAATATTCTAAAATGTAAGTAAATATTTAACAAATTTAAAATGTAAAGCAAACATACACAAACAATCTTTTTACTGTAAAATCAGAACTTCAACTATACATAATACCTGAAAAAAAAAC
This sequence comes from Syngnathus typhle, assembly GCF_033458585.1. Taxonomy (NCBI): domain Eukaryota; kingdom Metazoa; phylum Chordata; class Actinopteri; order Syngnathiformes; family Syngnathidae; genus Syngnathus; species Syngnathus typhle. The sequence goes on along the minus strand of NC_083738.1, from coordinate 15,042,007 downwards.
AGAAGAATGTATATTAAAGCATAGTAAAAGTAAAGCAAAAGTGTTTCCATATTATCAGTTTCATTATTCAATTATAATTAACAGCTCACAATAGCAAAATAGTTCAAATCCAAACAAAAACATCATAGAAATAGATGAGCTTACAAGTCTTTGAAGCAAAAAAAGGTTGAAAGGGAATAAGTTCAAACGAAGTAATAAATTAGATAATCGACAATAAATATATTAAATAGTTTAAGAAAAAACGTCAAATAAAAAGAGGACAAATTAGCTCTCAAAGCATTGCTATAATATATACCTTTAAAAATAACATTAGATTAGGTACATAAAGTATTTATTGCAAATATACTGCATTTGTTCTCAATTGTTTAATTTACATTGTGTTGGTTTTAATTTATAATTTCAACCATTTCTGAGCTATGGGTTCATTATTTTTCACGGAATGAAGAGCTGACAGTTGGGGTTCTCAGATATTTTAATTTTTTTTAAATTGTGAGGCGAGATTGCTAACTCTTTGCATGTTCAAGCTGTTCTCTTACTTGATTGACACATTTGATGGGAGTCATCATAAGCTTGTGGGTGTATGCACACGTATGAGTTGACATTCGGTAAACAACATAGTTTTAAAGGTAAATTTTTTCACACTAAAACTGTATGAATACAAAATTGCATTACCTTATGTTCCCATATTGTCACATATATTATTTCATTGGATTTAAATGTCACCTCTCTTTATTGATTATTCTCCCCTAATTCCCCTTGTCAAAAAATGTGAAGCCCACCTAGGAGCAGTGACAAGGTCAAAGTAGATTCAAAACACACTTGTTCTACTGTAGCATCAAGGCTATACCAAGACATGACTGGAGTAGGACTTCTGGTGGATACGTTTAGCAAATAATTATTTAAAAATATTTATAGTATTCTATTTTGCTACCTCATGGGCATTTCATTATATTACATGTAGGTAGCCAGAGAATGAATGAATGGATGGATGGATGGATGGATGGATGGATGGATGGATGGAAAAGAAAAATGACTACTTGGGTAATGATGAATGGGCAGTTACCAGATGCACACCAATGAAATGACAATTTTTTTTCATTTTACCTTCTCATTATTAAGGGCAAATGATATTCACCTATGCAAAGACACTGATCATGTTAATGATTTCTCAGTAAATATCAACAGGAGGATTTAACAACTTTGGAAAAAGACGTGAAATATCTCGGAAACACAACACTATTTTTCGTAACCCTGCAAATGTTTACATTTCCAAATGATTACTTGTACCTAGTTATACCTACTTGTACCTAGGAAATCAGAATGCCTTATTGCTGCTGAGCTGTTTTCAGAACAGGCCAGCGAGTACCATATTGGTCACCCCTCCTTCAAACTCAACAGTAGGAGTGGAGTAAATGTGCAATCATCTCCCCTGAAAAGTAGGATAGATGTTTAAGTAGCATAAAATTCTCATTTGTAATATCAGCACTTGAAAAAGTGTAATTACATTCCTGCAACAGCTAGAACACATCTGTCAATTGCAGGAAAAATATATTTTCCAAGGAAATTAATCACTGACAGCTTTTTTTTTCCCCCTACGCCAACTGTCACAGAGAGAGCGGAGCAACCGATGCCAATTTGGGGACCCAGCTGAACACAGTCATGTTATTGTTTGCTATTATGCACTCCGCTGTCTCTGAGCTCAGACTGTGAGCAATCACTTTGCTGGGGCTGCAGTCAGTCGGGTGATTTGAGTTCACCGCTTAATAGCATTTTGGTGTCAATAGCGCCAGCGCATCCAACGGGCCAGTGATTGTCTGATGATGCGTAATACTGCACGTTTGTTGCAGAAAAATACATATTTGATGTTTGTTGTACAATGGGAACATGTTTGTTGATTATAAAACCAAAAAAGGCAGAAACAAACTTTTTTCCTAGTGAAAGGAGCGAGTGTATTCTTTCATTTGGTAAATTTCCAGAATATACGTAATATGTAACTATTGAATACCGTATCTTGTGGGCCTTGAAATTGTCAAATTACATGTCTTGGAAAAAAAATGAGGTAAGATTTTGTTCCCATGACCACTGAACAGTAAGAATACTGTGAAAGTGGAGGCACCGTTATGCTGTGGGGTTGTTTGGCTGCACCCAACACAGGGTATCTTAAATCTCATGCAAATTTAAAAACAATAATGAGTGAAATGCATGGATTTTTCCTCATTCTTTGATAATGGGCTTTAGTTGTTGTTTATCATGTCATTGGGGAAATTAATTTCAACAATCAATTGAATAGAGCAAAACATTTCGTTTCTTTGGCAATCAACCAATGTAAAAATGAGATTCTCATTAAGACATTCATTGCAATTGTTGTGCTGTTGCAATTTGATTTATTCCCCTCATTGAATAACATACAATCACATATTTGATTATGCTGCATTCATTAGTCTCAAGCGATGAGAAGCAATGCGTGATTTAGTAGACATTATCATTTCAGAAGAGATTAATGCTTTTATTGTGGTGCTTCATCTGAGGGGGGTGGCATGGATGGCTACTGTTTTCTTTATCACCTTACAACTAGTTCCCAGTAGCTGTGATAGCAAGACACATATCTACCCACCCTCGATCATAGCGCAGAGGTTGACTTCACACAATGCGAGAGCTGATTATCTCACCTAATGGCACAATTGTAAAACTCAAAATCACGTGCCAATTATTATACAACGCTACCGTGCTATGTTTTGCACTTGATGAGAGGATGTAATCGTCCGAATACAAGACATTTTCTGCTTCTGCACACCAATTTGGACAACAGCAAGACAGAAGCAAATAGCAGGTCTATTCTCCTTTGAAAAGATCAGCACTTCGCTTGTGTATTTTGCTTGGAGGTCAAAGATGAAATCCTTGTACTGTTTCTCCACTTTAGAAAAATTAATAGAATTTTTGAAATTGAATTTTTAATGTGAAGAGTTTATCTGTGTTATTCTGCATGCAGTGTTTAAGGTGTGCAGCTTTACAACTGATAAAATGTGTTTTACAAGTGTAACACCAGGTTTTTAACAAACATGACTGGCTAGTTGCTATAAATAACACAAAGATGAATGACATGTTTTTGTCTTTTTTTTTTAATTAGAATTGAATCAACGGTGAACCAACACATCGGTGCCTCCTGGTACCTAAAGAAAGTGATGTTTTTATAATACAACATCATATGGTTATTGTTATAATTTATGTAGCAGTTTTGCATAAATTGAATCAAGGTTTCTTTGGTTGGTTGTAAAACTCTCCCTCTTGGAAAGTCAAATTTGTGATATGTGGTGTGTACATGAAATAGAGTTGACCTGCAAGTGCAAACTAGTGAAAATGCGTGATGACGGTGATGAATAGGCGCTCAGCTTGAACCTCACTCAAGAAGTACGGATGTGCCGCACAAAAGGCCCCATGTCATTGAAATATATTTCTTGTCATTTGTCCCTGGGTATTTATGACACTGTAAAGACCATAATCTATATATTTAGTCATTTGCAGCCATCTTAGAGACAAGTATGCCAAACTATTCATTCATTCATCCATCCATTGCTTTCTTATATAGCTTACCTTGTTCAGGGTTGCACAGAGCTGCATCCTGTCCTGGCTGACTTTGGGTAAAATGTGTTTTTTTACTGTTGTCTCTCTGCATTGACATAGTGGTGCAATAACTGTTTGCCGTTGGTGACTTTTAACGCATGTCACATGTAGACACAAGTCTCTGTGAAGCCGTATGACACCCCCATGTCCTTTTCACCCTTAAGGCCCATGGACTGTTAAGACCCTGAGGATAATGAACTAGTGGCTCAAAGTCAAAGTCTGCTTTATTGTCAATTTCTTGACATGCCAAGACACACAAAGAAATTGAAATTACGTTCCCACTATCCCACGGTGACAAGACATAGTACACAATATACATACAAGTAAACAACACAAAAAATAAAAACAAGAAGGCACAAACAATGAATAAATAAGAGTGATGAATAAACGATAAATAAACAAATAACATAATAAACTAGAATTTCGCAATTTCGCCTTCACACAATAAGAGGAGCAAAAATGGAGCAAGTGTGCACCAGTGGGGAAAGCCTAGTATGTCAGTGGAACAAAGACTGACCTCCTGCTCAGTTTCCATGCAGTAAAAGCATCAGCACTGCGACGCTGACCTCTGAGACCTTATCTTCAATGTCACCCTCATTCTACTTTGAACACATTGCTGTGTTTGCCGCCCGGCAACACAAGACTATATTATTCACTCACACAATTTCAGTTTTTCAATCATTGCTAAGACGTCACATGATCTGTTTTATCTGTCGGGGGTGGGGGGGTGGTGGTGGGGGGAGAAAGAGTAAAACGTATCAACTCCGCATGGATGCTTTTATTCTTTTGTTTGTATACAAACTGTCTGAATCTGGACTGCTGCTGCACTGTTCTTAAAAATAAATCACTTTGAAGTCCAGTTTACTACGCAGTTGGTTAACTGCCATGTTGCTTTGTTTGTCAGAGGATTAAGAGACAAAGAAACCAAGAAAGACAGTCAATTAAAAATAGATGTGTCTGAAGTAGGCAAAAATATGTCAGTTCACTTTTTTGAGAAACAGTATTTACACACGATAAGGGTATTCAATTCTTGAGAAAAAAAATGTCAAAATGCAGTTGTAGTTGTTGCATGAATAACTGCAATGGGATGTTCAAGATTCCCATCTACAAATCTACGCTTCAGAATTTGACACTCAGGAAACAAGTACAAAGCAATCTCCATCATCTGCACTGCCCTTTTAAAACCTCTATATTTTTCCAGCTTCCTTTCACAAAAGATGGATTTGAGTTGTTGAAGTGATTTAGTGATGGCCATCTTCAAAGTCAAGTCAAAGTCAAAATCTTGGGAAATTAATTATTTTATCAAACTCCTTACCCTTGAAAGTTAATTCACAAGAACACGGGCAAATGGCCTATGGTGAAAACTGAAGGAGAGCAAAGATATATATTTCTTTCTTTTTTATTTTGTCTTTACTTTCCCACTTGAGAAATAACATTTGAGTTGTCACTTTGCAGCAGCATCCATTTGCGAATACACATTTGTACTTTTTATTATACACGTAAGGCCCTCAGTATTTCTCAATTTACTTAATTATCTTTTATATGATTTTGGTATAGGTAACAAAAATTCATTATGATAACTGAAAATGTGCAGTCTATGAAAAACGTGATGTCAATGTGAATTTTTATTATTGTGATGATGACACTTTAAAAATTGACACGTACATCACAATGTACTAATACTTAATATAATACACAAATAATTCATTTGAAATATGTGTTTACCGTAATTTTCGGACTATAAGTCGCGTTCTTTTTCATAGTTTGGGTGAGGGAGCGACTTATACTCAGGAGCGACTTATATACATATATATGGTTTTTTTCACTTTTTTGGGCATTTTATGGCTGGTGCGACTTGTCCAGTCCGAAAATTACGGTAGTTCTGCATAGCCACTGCAGAATGTGTCATTGGTATGTCCAAAGGATGCATTTTGAGTAGTGAAATAGGAACAACATTGGCAGAAAACACACTGCTCTTGCAAAGAGCATTGATGTTTTTGAGGAGACTGTGTTGGCAAAGAGCTGATCGAGCTCAAAGCAACCTGACAAGACATCACCGGATGACAGTCCAATCTCCATTCCTCAGTAGCAAACTACAGAGAATGTCTTCTTCAAAGGCTACAAGTTGGAACGCTTTGTGACCAACAGATGTATATATTCTCAGTTTGTTTTGGGAACGGCAGCTTGAGGAAAAACTAATAGAATACGAATCTCTATTTGCAAAGGGTTTACAGGGAGAAAACAACACATGAGGAAATTCACAGTTGTTGGATTGCAATAATGTTTCCCCTGCAAGCACAGTTTCCTCCGGCCAGACAAAGGCAATATACCCCAAAATGTCAACAATCAATTCAAGCCACTTTTTCTTTTACCCTTTTAACTTGTACAGTTATGGACTGTGAAAGGAAATCAGAGTGTCAGGACTATGAAAATGGCTAAAAATTGCTAAAGATTAAACCTGAAACCTTTTCACAATGACGCAATTGTAGAGCTGTGTGTTGATTGATCAATACCAAGTAAATACCAGTATCGCCAATACAAATACCAAGTACTTTTAGGTTAAAAAATATCTGCTTCTTTAAATTGTTTGTCCTATTAAATAACACGTTTAGATTGTTGAGGTCTTTAATTGTGCTGTAATACCTTTAATGGAAACATACAAAGAGTATTGTTTTAAATTGCAATGTACAAAGTAGTAGTAGACTGCATAGTCATAGTCCGTGCCTCTCTTAAATTCCTTTAGTCCAGACCCCAAATCTTTGTTTTCATTTGATTTGTTCAATAAGGTAATCAGTGCAACTTTATTTACCATTGTTTTGGTTTCCTTTCTGCTGTCCTTGTACTGCCAATGAGAGGGAACATCCATTCATATATTTTCCGAGCCGTTTATCTTCGTCGCCAGCCAATCCCAGAACACACACGTAGACAAACAACCATACACAATCACACATAAGGACAATTTGGACTGGTGTTTATGGAATGTGGGACAAAACCGGATTACCCGGAAGAAATCCATGCAGGCTCGGGGAGAACATGCAAACATCACACTAGAAGGCCGCAGCCAGAATCGAATACTGCTGCCCTGAACTTCTTTGGAGCAATTCTCACTCAAGAGTATATTTTATTTTAGGCGAAAATAATGAACATAACTTTTTACGTAAAATGTCCGTCTCTGTAAAAATAATTACCGTATTTTCCGCCCTATAAGGCGCACCGGGGTATAAGGCGCACCTTCAATGAACGGCCCATTTTAAAACTTTGTCCATATATAAGGCGCACCGGCCTATAAGGCGCATAAAATAGAAGCTTTACTGCAACAAACTGAGGTTGACTAGGGTTGCGGTCTGCACCCAGTAGCCAATAACCAACGAGCCCTCTGTAAACAATCGCGTTTCTCAAACGAGCTCCTATAAAATGATCGGAACTGACTAAAGTTCAATCTAACGCATTGGTACTACTTACCTATGTTTCCCTTCCATATCGATCCGTAGATTTACTCAAAACATTAACAGCGCGGCCTATTTTGACATGAAATAGCCTCGCGCGTATAGCAGCTATCGTTATAGCATTAGCCATCCGCAATTTCCTATGAGCCTCAGCTCGCAATCTCCCATGAGCCTCAGCAAAGTGTAAACAATCGCGTCTCTCAAACGAGCTCCTATAAAATGATCAGAACTGACTAAAGTTCGATCTAACGCATTGGTACTACTTACCTATGTTTCCCTTCCATATCGATCCGTAGATTTACTCGAAACATTAACAGAGCAGCCTATTTTTACATGAAATAGCCTCGCGCGTATAGCAGCTATCGTTATAGCATTAGCCATCCGCAAAAAAACATGACCCTCAGCTCGCAATCTCCCTTGAGCCTCAGCAAAGTGTAAACAATCGCGTCTCTCAAACGATCTCCTATAAAATGATCAGAACTGACTAAAGTTCGATCTAACACATTGGTACTACTAACCTATGTTTCCCTTCCATATCGATCCGTAGATTTACTCGAAACATTAACGGAGCAGCCTATTTTGAAATGAAATAGCCTCGCGGGTACAACAGCTATTCGGTGACGCCCCCTGACTACAGTTACCGTAATGCTGGGAAGTGATGCGACCTTGTAATTTACTAGTCGTACTAAAACGTACTAAAACATTTTGGCAGAGCACTGTGTACAACCAGTATGGATCAACAAATTCATCACTTGATCTATATATAAGGCGCACCGGGCTATAAGGCGCACTGTTGACTTTTGATAAAAATTTAGGTTTTTAGGTGCGCCTTATAGGGCGGAAAATACGGTACTTGAAAATAACTGTATTGTGAAGCACATATAAAATCATATCCTTAAGAGAATTTCTCAAATGACCCATAAGAAATCATAATGTATGTATGTACAAGATCAATACAAGCTGTTTGGAATCGATGTGATACCAATACTCACACTAGTATCATTTTTATCGATACTTGGATCGATTTCCACGGCGCTACAAAACCTGTTCAAAAACAAAGTCACAAAAACATGACAAGCTTCTTTCAGTATTATGCAATTCAATTCAGCACACATTAATCACAATAATGATCACATTGCTGTATTAATATCACAAACATGAATGGTGACATTATGCTTATTTCACTAAGACCTCACATCCATCAGGTGTATACAGGACTCCTCTGCTTATCTCAATGACTGTCGCAACCCCTGCTACTGCATTTAAGCACTACTTCAGTTATGCAGTCTGACTGTCAACAACAAAACGAAAAGGCTCTCAAGAGCATTCCAAACGTCTGCACACTGGGTTACTACTGTCAGGTTACGAAAGCAACATCTCAAAGAGATAAATCAACGTCTATCGGGTATGCGAGAAGCACAATCAAGCTAAAGAGGAAGCCTATCTAGATTACCACTGCAAACTACTAAGCCTTGGCGTTTAGATCACGGAGACAATGTAGCAATACACCAGCAAAACAACCATACACTGATGCAGAAATTGGATATTACAGATGGTATTAATGAAAAAAATAGTTGCTGTCATCAACAGTATACCTGACATATATATATGTGTGTATATATATATATATATATATATATATATATATAACTTATTATTTATTTATTTATTCTTATTTATTACTTATTATTAGTTATGTATATTCATGTTAGACCAGGGGTCGGCAACCAGCGGCTCCAGAGCCACATGCGGATCTTTAGCATGCCCCGAGCGGCTGCCTGGAGTTTTTGCAAAATGCGTGAAAACGGAAAAATAAGTTTTTATTTGTTGTTTTTGGTTCTTTAAATACATTTTTTAGACGCTAATCGTGACACAGCCATTTTTATGCTGTAAAAAGTTACGTACCGTAATTTCCGGACTATAAGTCGCGTTTTTTTTCATAGTTTGGGTGGGGGGGCGACTTATACTCAGGAGCGACTTATATACATATATATGGTTTTTTTCACTTTTTGGGGCATTTTATGGCTGGTGCGACTTATACTCCGGTGCGACTTATAGTCCGAAAATTAAGGTAGTTGTAAACATGCTATGCAGGTACGTGAACTCTAATGGGGCGCAAGAAGAAATGATCGAATTGATACCACTATTTTTTTTAAAATTATTATTATTATTTTAAATTATTTTAATAGTAGGCATACAACTTATGTATTGACAGTCTATGTTGCCTTATAAAAGGCTTTTAGATTTTTGCAGCGCCAGACACCTATGTCTTTTTTTCTTTTTTTTTTTGGGCCAATATGGCTCTTTGAACCTTTTGGGTTGCCGAACCCTGAGTTAGACATTTGACCCATTATAGTGTCAAACTCAATTTTGTCGCTGACCGCATTGTAGTCATAGTTTCCTTCGGAGGGCCATTACGACCGTCAACAAACTGATGAATAACTAAGTTTTGAAACCGGAGACTAGTAAAAACTGTCAAGATCAAGGGTAACAAAAATTGCTAGCAATATCTGTATTTTTTAAACATGAAGACAGTTTGTAACTTCAGTATTGACAGATGAAGTCGATGCACAATTTGTCTTCCCGGGCCACATAAAATGATGTGGCGGGCCGTATCTGGGCCCCGGGCCTTGAGTTTGACACCTGTGCATTATTGGCATAATCTATTTTAAAAAATAAGTGATGGCTGGCATTTATATGGTACGGACAATCTCTCTTTTGTACGGTGGCATTTACTCAGCTCGATGAACGGAAATTGTAATTGAGTGATTTTTCTTTGTCTTTTTTTTCAGGTTTAATGCATTAAGCTTTACACTTCATTATCTGATATTTCTCTGCACCATACCCACAAAATTGTTCCATTTGTATGAGAAGGCCTTACTTTTAAAACATGCACCCAACAAAGGAGAAAGGGCTTTTCCCGGTGGGAGAGTCTTTCTCAGAATCTTTTAAAGAGATGGTTCAAAAAGCTATATCATTAGCATCTCCTTGGTATGAGTTGTGACCAAGGATACAGTGCCTGTAAAAATGCTACTTCCCATGATATTGAGTGTTTCATTCACTTCAGTGACCTTGGCAATTGCTCAAGTCATACAGAATGTATTCTAGTCACTCTTGCCCTCCCCCGGAATTGTATCAGGCCCACTGTGCTCTACTACAGGCCAGATCCACCCTGAATACCAGCCAAGCTCAATGATTTCTTTGGTCCCCAGGCCCCTTTTGCTATCTGCTGTCTCGACTGCCTCAAGCCTTCAAGTAGGCTCAGCTTTTTGCATGCAAACACAAATCTAGTCTTAGTTCGTATTGTACATAGAATCTCTGTTGACCACAATCTTTCATCCAACATATTTACCAGAACTGATGCAATTTTGCCTATAGGTTTAAGATTCGTGGTATAAATTCAACAGTTTTTTGAAACTTTTGTTACTGGGAGAGGTTGTTAACTTTTATAGAAACAGCAACTGATGTTGAACGATTCTCTTTTGTACTTGTGGTTACAACTGATAGGGAACAAGTGAAAGGGATATGTTCTTGTTCATATTGGCTCACTTTTGGCAAGAGGAAGGGCCCTGAAAGTCAATCACAGCGCTCATCTAGAGATAGACAGATATTCAGACCAGCATGCATACCAATAGTCAATAAATAGGAGCAAATCTTACCCACTACCAAAGAAACTAGTTGTATTGTCGATGTTACAAATAAAAAAGCATGCCAATAGAAACGCATGAGCACATTCCGGTAAAACGGTTGTCTAATAACAGTATTTATTTGTCCTGTACATATTCCACTGGTCCTCGGGTCTTTGTGCGGTCAGCGCTTATAGACTTCATTTAAAGTTCAGTGGTAAAACAGGAGCTGGTTACTCCCGTTCTTATGAGTACGGTGGTGTTGCTAAGAGTCGTGGTGGCTACCATGATGACAGGCAAGTCGTACTCGTTTCTACTTCCTCAGCTCTGTAATGCACAATTAATAAGGCATCTCATGTGGGTTACTCGAGGCCTTTGAAATGAGCACCACATTCTGAGGATTTTGTCATGCTACACTGGCCACCTAAAATATGTGTATAATGTGTTCATAATTAGTGTATCAAGACATCTTTATTTGCAGCATTGATCCAAACTCTTATTATTGAGATGCGCTGTTATGCACCACAATAAACCGTTTAACGCGGTAGCAAGCAGAATCTTATCTGGGATGATATACAGTTTATTGAGGTAAATCTTGTTTGAAATAAGTATCTTACTTTAAAGGAAAATGGGCAATCCGTTGTGGTGGAAAATTGTGGAAATGTGAGAAACATACCAATTGTGACTCAGGGAACGTCTCACCTTTACAAAGGAACGTTCCCTGGGAGTTTGAAGATCAGATCAGATCAGTGAAAAACATGATCTGACCAGGCTTTATGGTCCTTAGCCATATTGGATCTGATATTCGTTGAGTAGCTTGTTTGATGAGGTGGAGAATATAGATGTGATATTTTTGAGCAAGAGTGTGTCTTAAATATTAAGCCCTCACAGTCTGACTGTTAAGTGTATACGTATATGAGGATATAGGGTCGAGACGTGTTGTCCCTTTAAAGTTTGTTGTTGCATTATCTGCAAAGCCATACACTATGCTATAAGGCAACCCTGCGTAGCTTTTGTCTGTGGCAGATGATGTATGTGTGTGTTACCGTGTTGGTAACTGGCTGGAGGGGGGAGGGACAGAGTCTACGGTGGGAGGTTGTCTTGGAGCAAAGGCATCTGTCTGGGGGTGTCCGTAATTGGCTGAAGTGTGTCTCATTAATATGGAGCCCAGAGGAAGGAGACATCCAACTTCCTCTGTGTTTGCTTGTTTGACTGTATCGCCATTGATGCTAAACGCGGTGCTCCCGGGGCACCCGGTGCCTGTTGCCTGCTTCGTTAAAACCCAAAAAAATGAATATTAATGTCATTCAGAGGAGACGCTGCAGCGGCAGAACGGGGTCGTCAGTCTAGAGGGTGCTGCCACTGATTCCACTGATTCTTAATAGGGTCTATTCACAAGGATCTTCTCCAGCAGGAATACATGCACACGAATAACATGTAAAGTGCTGTTGATACCTTATTTACTTGTCTACATAGAATCGAGGCAAATGTAAAAAAACATGTTTCAATATTCAAGGTGGGGATTCCATCTATAGGCTCACCGCCTACACACGACAAAGGCTTGCATGTCAATATATATTTATGAACCCTCCTGAATCAAAGTTATAAAACAGCGTGGATAATGGTGGGTAGAGAAGCTCTACGCAGCCAACCTTGATCTTTAGAGCAATAGTTAGGCATCTGTTCCCGCAAGGGTCATATTTATGACAGCTGCAACAGCCCACTTCTAATTTCCTTGACACCAGTCACATCGTTAAATGGGCATGTAAGTTCCAGAAAGACATCCACAATACATGATTTCTCTAACTGAGGTAAAAATCAGAGGCAAAGAAATAACCTGAAGATGTTCAGAAACATTTCTGGTTTAGGTGGCCTTTACTTGCCCATGTATCAATTTGACCCCGGCGCCAGGAAATCTAATTCATTGGCAATTCCAATAAGCGTCCGACTCAAGAAAAATAATATTGCTCCGAAACACACGGTAAGACTTTTTGGGGATAGGAATAGCTTTTATTTTGCAAGATTCAGCACTGTGCTCATTTATTTCCCTTTAATAAAAATCAACAGCCACAAGCTGGTCAACGCAAGCTAGCTCCATCCCGTGGGCAGCTTACCAGAGCCTCTAAGGCTCACTTTTGTCCTGCTCAGCTGTTCAGTGATGCTCGTCTTGGGCGCTCTTACCAACGACGTTAATGCGCCCAAGACAGATTGCAAGAACTTGTTGTCATTCAATCACTCAGCATTTGGGGGAGTTCCCAGATGGTGCCTTTCTGGGATCTGACCATATGATTTTTTGTGAGCGATGTGTCTTGCCCCATTAAATGGCACAGAAATTATAGTAGTGATTGTGTTTACCTGACAACGTACTCATATTTGCGTATGAATATTAAATAATAAAATATAGGATTATGGATTTATACTCCAGAATAAGTATTATGAAACAATTTCCATACGTTATCCTGGGAGGTTTAACATAAATGTATAGGAAAAAGTACACCAGATAAAGACTTAAAAGCTTTGGGTTCAGCCACATGGTCATTGTGCTGGCTTCCAATTCTTCACTGCAGAGTGAGACCAATGACAAGTATCAGTAACTAAGGCTGTTTTCATCATTTTATTCCACTCACAACTTTTTTGAGACTTCTGATTGGCTCACGTGTTTGTATACGTTTTGAACTCATAGCAACACGTTGCTCTGTGGTGTGCGTAACATCACGTTATGTGCACAGAATAAATTTGGAAATAGCAATAGCCCTACAGGTGCATTGTGGCCAATGAATGAAAACAACACTGATGTTCTTTACAAAAAGAGAACATGATCATTTGAATTGACTCTAGCGGAATGAGATCTAGTCACAAACGTTCACTGTTGACACATATTGAGATAGTTACTGTACATTGTAATGCATTATGCCTACTCGCTTACAAAGAGCAACTCCTGTGGGTGATCAGAATAATTAGGATGTATTTTTAAAAGCCAGCAGCGAACAAGACCTTGCTTTGTTTGTTTAATTGTCCTTCACCACCCTACACACTTATCAATGGCTAGTATTGTAGTAAGCAATTTAGGTGTGTGTTAGCTGATGATGTTGGGGACGGGGAAAAAGATGGCACTCTGGGATCTAGCATTTAACACTGTGCCAAGCTAATCACTCACTGACAGCAAAGCGATATGATCCTATTGATAACGAGTTTGCATGATTAAAGCAATTAATTAGTATGTCATTTTTTAATCAATGGAGAGGCAAATTGCTTGCTGAAAATGTCTATGATTCTGGCACAATGGTCAACAATGATGTTGATTGCACTGTTCTAATCTAAGCAGCTATGAGTACTTCATCAATGTTGAGGAAAGAGAGTGACATCACCTTTCTATGTGTCAGTGCTTCCACCTGCCTGCTGTCTCTTTGGCACCAGGCTGATTAATTATTAATTATAGAATACATAGACTTCTCACCAGGGAGCTACATAGCCTCAGTGCGGATAACTGCAGAGGGACATCCAAGGTCAAATGAAATGGGTTGCAAGGATAAAGACACATGGAAATGAGCTATAATTGGTTTAAAAAGACTGCCTTCTTGCAGGCTTTGCACACTTGCACCCTGCAGCCATACTCGCTTTTTTTTCCTGTTGAATTTCAACACCAATAATCAAACTTCACTTAACCGTCGGGGGTCCATCTTATGCTCAATCAAATGCTTACCTTTCTAATCTATTTTATAGCAGTTGTGAATCAGCCAAGGCAATTTATTCTACTCCCGTCTCAGCAGCCCATGAATACCACACGGTCGTGGATTCAGCGCCGATGCCCTTTCATCGCCCAAGATCCTTTTTTTGCTTAAAAGAAGAGCATATATATGTGACATCGCAGCAAACACGTCGTGCTGTGTTGCTCGGTCTCTTCTATCCCTTCTTTTGGCTTTCTTTTCCATTTGTAGCATCATGAACACACATAGTAGACCCTAGGTTCTGCCAGTTAATGGGATCTGACCCCTGATGGTTAAATTATTTGAAGAAAGAAAGGCAGTCCAGCTCCCCTAATTAGTGTGGCCATGCACAAACACACTGACCGCTGTGAAAAAGGTGCGCGGAGGCTCACGACTGCAGCAGCAGTAGCCTTGTAGCTTCATTGTCATACTTCTCCAGTCACAGTGGAGCTTTTTAATGAGCGACCACCCTGGCTGTCCAATATTATGTGCAGCACGACTCGTCACAGCTGGACTAACATCTGAAAGACCTTTTCAATAGAATTGTTAAAAAAAAAGCTGCACAGTAATAAGTTATCCTTTTTGTCCACCAGATCAGCTCATGATGTTATCTGTGTAACTTTGGTTTAAACAAACTCCCCCAAATGAAGTTGTGACTGGTTGTGAAGTCCGTCAAGTTAATACAACAAGAATATGCATTACGCACAGATTGTTGGCATGTCTAGACAAGTGTTCGTTCTCGCATTCACACATATGGAACATTTTCAATATTCATTGACTCTAACTTTTTGAAATGTGTGAGGACATTAGAGTCCCGTGAGGAAACCCACAATGCAGTACGCGATCATGCTATTACTAACCAACATGAAAAATTTTGTTCAGCTCTGATGGAGAGAAAAAAAAAAACAAAACCTCTTGCTCTTGCCATGTGGCTACACACCACGCACACTACGTTCGAAACTGTTATACCTGTGATTTTTTGTTCACATCATAGTTTGGAAGTTGTCCGAAAACTTCAAAATCTTGCTGTGTGAACCAGACTTAAAAAAACTACTACGCTCGCTTTGATTAAAATAGTATAAAAATGGAGCCAGCGGCAGCCTGCACCTCAAAGGCCGCGGTCGGTGGGCAAGACTTGTGATTGACGGTGGAAAGTGAGAAGCGTGCTGTGTCGGCCATTCTGTCAAACACCACACACTTGAAGAACAATAAGATCTGACTTTAAGGCGTGATTAAATTGACCATGACATCCATTAAGAAGAATAAGATCGGACTTTGAGACACTGTGACTAAATTGACTATGACGTCTATTAATATATCATAACATGTCATTGCAATTCTCAGATTCCATGTACACATGCCCTGTAATTTTGAGTAGTATAAGGATGACATTATACAAATATGATTGGACATTCAGATATTACTATGACATGATTTTCTGGCCATGACTTCACCACTGATATTCCTGCTAAAAATCCAGCATTTTGGAATGAGGGAGTTTGGGATAAGTAACTCATCCGAGATGATGAATTAAGATGAGTGGATTAATAGTTTGTACGGCACATAGTAGCAATGATGTGAATCCCCGGCGTGAAATATTCAGTCAAATGCATGTGTAATTAGAAAAAAGTTATTTAGTTATAAAAAAAATGTTTTCCATTTTCAAGCAAACGGAGAAATGATGAATTATTAATCACAGAATTCCCAACAATCTCAATGCTATAATCTAGATTTTACTGGACTAAACATCCACTGACTTCAGTGCTTTCCACCACTGATTTATTTAATGGTCATGGAATGTCATAGAAAAGTGAAGCGCTGAATGTGGCGATTGTTCCCGCTTCAAAGCTGCATGATGTCATCAACAATAAATCAAATTAATCTGACACCACACTGTTATTCTGCGTGATCGGTTGTCCAGATGAAACACTCGCAAATGAGCGGCAAGCCATAGTGAGCTGAATGCTATTTGTGAGCTCCTTGGTGCAGAGGTAATAACATAATAGCATAATTGTGACAATTTGTGGTGGTGGTGGTGGCGTGTGTGCGTGTGCGCGCGTGTGTGAGAAACAGGGTTGAGAACCGCTGCCTTTCTTAGAACACACATCCGCACATGCACTTTTTTTTTTTTTTTTTGCACAAACTGGAATATTGGCGGCTCGGTGGCGCACTGGGTAGCACGTCCGCCTCACAGTCAGGAGGGTGCGGGTTTGTTTCCACCTCCGGCCCTCCCTGTGTGGAGTTTGCATGTTCTCCCCGGGCCCGCGTGGGTTTTCTCCGGGCACTCCGGTTTCCTCCCACATCCCAAAGACATGCTTGGTAGGCCGATTGAGCACTCCAAATTGTCCCTAGGTGTGAGTGCGAGTGCGTATGGTTGTTTGTCTCTGTGTGCCCTGTGATTGGCTGGCAACCGGTTCAGGGTGTCCCCCGCCTACTGCCCGATGACGGCTGGGATAGGCTCCAGCACGCCCGTGACCCCCGTGGGGACCAAGCGTTTCAGAAAATGGATGGATGGAATATTGGGCGCTCAAGCCTCATTTTACAATATAAGATTGTAAAATCTTTTTTATATTTTATATTGATTTTATATTAATATAATTCAATATGAATTGAATTGAATAATATGTCAAAATGACTAATGTTACATAGAGTATAATTGTCATTGTTTGTCCCAAAATGCACCCAAATTGTTCTGTAGCATTATGGTATTAATCAGGAATGGTACAAATTAACAATCCCTGTATTTGGATGTCCAAACTGTCACATTTACACCTGCATTTAATATCCTCAGGAGACAAACCAGTGATGTTGCCGTATTAGAGATAATATTTAAGTTGTTTCATAATAATTAACATTTTCTGTCAATGTAAGTTGGACACATAAACAAAGACACAAGCACAAGATACTTTTTTCTAATGTATTAAAGTATTTTCATGTGGAGGCATACTTTCAAGGACCAAAATAAAATCAAAGAATTTAAAGTGTCACTCACCATTATCTCCGCTTTACCAAGCCATGGCCGTTTGGCGTAGCTATTGCTACAAGAATGATGACAGAGACAATGCAGTGTAATGGCACTTGTGATTCTACGATGGATATTGTTATCATTGGCACACAATTCTTGTCGGTGCGTTAATGGACATAATCTGGCAATGAAGCTTTGTGCTGCCCTTTTTTCTCACCACTAATGTGATTCTATTAAAACTAGCCACCACCACAGTTTTTAATGTGCATGCATCATTTTAAAATTCTATACTACCACTATTGACGGAGACACTTATTACCACCCCCATCAGTGTCAATAAAATTGTTAGTCTGTTAGTAATTTAAATCCCGAAACCTCAGAAATTATTTTTTGCCCTTATGCCAGATCAGGGGAAAGATGTCAAACAAAACCCAAATCATAGTGTATGTGTGAGTTAAAAACATAAACGCATTATAAAAGACCAGAAATGACTCTCCAGCACTTTCTTTTTGTTTGATTGAAAAAAAAAAATTGGGTCCATCATGAGGTGGCAGGTCAAATTCAGATGTCTTGTTTAATAATTCTTCTTTGTTCTTTTTCCTCTGCCAACTGTCATGCGGACACTTCTACCGTGCACTGACTCCCCACTATAGAAACAACTGTCACAAGGCAAATTTGCTTTGGTTCAGGATTATATTTATTATTATGGAATTATCGCTTCATTAAATCAAAAGCAGCATAATTATCCCGCATGAAACGAATGCATAATAAAGGCCCAAAACAAAAAAAAAAAAGTGAAGTGAAATATTGCAGTGGATTGTAGGAAATGAAGTCAGCAAGAGACATTATAGCACTACACATGACAGGGCAAGTTGGGCAAGGGAGACCACCTATTTTGCAACTCAGTCCAATTATCGTCCCCAAATCCCAACAGAGGTTGTACATTTTCTCCCCAAATTGCAACAATCATTAATCATGCCAAATACCAGTTTTAATGAATGTCTGCATCAGCGTAGTCGTGCCACCCTTTCGCCAGGCTGCAGCACTGCAGAAGCAGTGTATGAGTTCTACAATGATAATGATTAAACCCCCCAGATTCTAGCTTCATTGTGCCACGCGTTGTTGCTTAGAAAGCATATTTGTGCTTGGGAAAGAAATAAAGTCAACTAAGTCGCTCATGACAACAGATCTGCACAAAACACACAGCAACTCTCTCCTGTATCTCTATAAAAGTCTAGGAACCAGACCTTCTGTTGCCCCAAAGCCATCTTTATGAGCAAACTGGGAACGATTCCGTCTTGAGGGTGTTCAAGGAAACTTAGTCACTGTTGCACATAAAACCGTTTCTCTCTGTATTCATTCGTTGGTTTGATTCCAACGCGGTATTTCTGAACGCCGTCTGCCGCAGTATTCACAGCCTCTGAAAAGCATTGCTTTGCATCAAGTTGTTAAGCTGTCTTCAAGCTGTCCAGTTAGTGTGTGTATCTGTAAATGTGGCACATGCAGTAGACACATTTTCAAACAACGTGATGGCAAAGAGGCCATGAGTGAGTGAGATTCGGAAAGCATTTTCTAAATTTGAACAAATTGCGGTTGAAACAGCATTGCGTTTGATCTGCATGTGGAATTTTGCTTTACGGTCATTGTAGTACACTTAGAACTTTGAGATTCTATGCAATGTAATATAAATATAATTTATTATTATTCATATTATTATTATTATTGTAGTGAAAGTCATATGTAACCATTCGACACAAAGCAGCTCAGTGGCCTAGTGGTAGAGTGTCCACCCTGAGACTGGAAGGTTGTGGGTCCAAACCCCGGCCGGGTCATACCAAAGACTATAAAAATGGGACCCATTGCCTCCCTGCTTGGAACTCAGCATTAAGGGTTGGAATTAGGGGGTTAGATTACCAAATGATTCCCGAGCGCGGCACCGCTGCTGCTCACTGCTCACTGCTCCCCTCTCCCCCAGGGGATGATTAAAATCACACAGGGATGGGTTAAATGAAGAGGACGCATTTCACCACACCCAGATGTGTGTGTGACGATCATTGGGACTTTAACTTTGACTTTAATTTAACTTGATTGCGCTTCAGCTCAATTTTTTCAAAATTTGCTACTCATTAGCCCTCATTTTAAAATATTTTAGGCAGATTAAACAGAACTGAATTGCTACAAGATAGACCATATACATTACCTATTTTATTTTGCTCCCCGGAGTCTCAATAATGATGTAACCGCCTGTAGCGCCGGCCCCTTTAATTTTTAATCATTTGAATAAATATATTTCAATGGCAAGATTATGCAGTAGCGAGGAGGTCTTGCTCTCCATTGCTCAGCATAATCCACTGATGTACAGTCGGAAATAAAGTGCCCCTATTAAGGCTCAAATACTGCTTGGTAGAGAGCATTGTGGGGGGATTTTGATTTGCATCTTTTTTATGTATCAAATTGTGCCTGAGCTTTTATCTCCTGAATAATGTATTCCTTGCCCACATTCTGTGTTGTGTGACAAAAACAATGAGTTTTTTTCCCTACCACCCATTTATGCTTCAAGCATTTGTTGATTTGTTGCTTAGATATGGTTTTTTTTAGGACTGTCAGCGATGTCATGCTGATTGACTTAATGGGGTCTGACTTTTTGTTTAAGTGGTGGTATTTGTCTCTCAGTATAATATCCTGTCTTCTAATGCTCTAATACACGAGTTAGTCGAATCATATTGTCAAAGCGCAAAATCTGTCTGTTTAAATTGCTTGTTAGTTTATATTGCATGATTACAGCAGGTGTACTCAAGTTTTGTCCTCAAGAGCCCCTATATAGCCTCTTTTAGGTTTGGCCTTAGTACAACATACACACCGTGTAGGGTAGAAAAGAAACGACACGTAGCATTACACTTCAAAAACGACACGACCATAAACTCTTCCCCTGCCTCCTCCACCACATATTGTAACATGTTGCTAGTCCTCTGCTAGTGCGCCAGTGGAGGGTTGTTATGAAGTGCACCATTCAAGCTTGTGCAGCACTAAATCCCATGAGGACCTTCTCGTTATGGTAGCATAAAGCTCCATAAATATGCTCCTTGGCTTTGGAAACGTTGCAAGCTGTAGCTTTATTACAAGTGAGTCGGTGAGAGCGAGTTTCACAGTGACTTACTTCCTCCCCACCGTCCCCTATTGTTGTTGCGATTACTAATGCCTTCTGTTGTTGAACTTTCCAGGGGCATGACCTCAGACCGGACTACTTATTCTTCATGAGGTCACCACACGTATTCCCCAAGGCCTCTCTAGGACTCCTCAAAGTATTGTATGGTGGGGCTAAGTCGGAGTGGGAAGGCAACTTTTTCAAAAGCACTGGAGGATGAGGGTGCATTCGGTGATGAGTCTACTGTAATTGTTGGTTGTTGGATTATTATTATTATGGATTAGTATAATGGGAAAATATCACAGTACGAAAATGCTTCACCATATGCTTTCTGCATTATGCCACATTGGAGTAACTCATGTTGCATCATAATTTAACTGAATCATATCGTGTCAGAGTAGTTTAGTTATTGCCGTTTAGAATAATTGGTAGGGGGTCAAAATTCAAACCCTCAACCCTCGCTCACAGACTGAGCTACCGTCACCCCCAACTTTTTCTAAAATAGATTTTTATCTCTGACTAAAACAACACAATAATCAGCAGGATGATCCAGATGCAATACTGTGCCATGGCTTGTACATAAACATAAATCGTCTATAAGTGAGTCAGTAAAGATGTATTTGTGCTATAAGACACTGTGGCCGGAGTGAAGTTGTTCCCTTACAACACAATTCCATGATTTCTCTTTTATGTCGTGGAAAAAGAAAATCTGTCTTGTACGATTTGGACAACTTGGGCAAAACAACAAGCATGTCCAATTTCTTCCACCAGCTGCACTCTAAGCACGCACACACGCACGAACGCACACACACACACACACACACCTGTAGTTGAAGCAAAGCTGCGGGCAATCCATTCACTTTTGTTCAGCGATTTAAATAACATAGAGAACAATAAGTTGCACGCTTTCAACACGCACACACTGCTCTAGTTTCTGCATGAGCATAATCGCTTATTCTTTTATGCAGAGGACTGAACCCCCATTCAACACATTTTTTTGTCACAGCCTCTTATAAGGACTACAATAGCAGTTATTTACAGAACTCTTGTATTGTTTGATTTTACATGTCACTTTGTTACTGTTTGGATTTAGTGTTTTTGGTTACATCACTTCACTCAGGAAAATGGTAACTACATATGATCATTTAAACTCTTATGTTCCCAATGGACCATTTATTATCAAGATTGAGAATACCTTATTGTCCCCTTGGGGCAATTAGTTTGCAACAGCAGTTTAAGAAAAAAAAAAACATACATCACACATTTGCATTTATCAAAGAAATAGCCTTTGAAACCATGGACTTTTTGAATCTGTTGGTTCTACACCGTGGGACAGTGAACCGGCGCCCCGATGAAAGCAAAGAAAATTGTTATTTTTTATTCTTATACCATATTATATTATAAGAGGGTATTGGTAGTAAAAAACGAAGATACATTTTAATGGACAAAAAACTGGTTTTAGTATTTTCATTGGCAAATGTGTTTTGTTTGTCAACATGCAATAATGTCGCGTATTTGCACCGCTCTCATGCTAATCCTTGGCGGCGCCATTCCGGAACTGCACGCTGATCAACGCAACTTGTGCCCTTGTTACCGGCTGATTAGGGCGTGTATATAAACCCAGCAATCCCGTCAGTCACCTGATTCCCGTTTTCCTGTTTCGCTGTGTAGTGAAATGCCTGACTGTTTGGCCCGACCTTCTACCTGTCCCCGACCACGAGCTTGCTATGCCCAATCTGCTTTTTCACAGTTTTTAAATGTTGTCTTACTGTGAGCCTCTTGTTTGAAATGTGTGATCAAATGTGAGGTCTGTGGTGGTTGAATTCCTATTGTTCTACTTCAGTTGGTCAAATAATGAAGACTAGAAATTAAGGATGTGAAGCAGATATTGGTCTTTCTGAATAACGCTTGTCAGGATAAGTCGCGATGCCTACCAAATACACATTGGATGTTTTGTTCCCAAAAAGCTCATGTTGTGTAACAATGGAACATCACAGGCAAAGTAATAAGCCAACATTCACAACAGTGATATCGTTCTTTTTTTCCCCTTTCTTTTTTTTTACATCCATACTGTCTTCCTTTCATCCTGCAACTGTCTATATCACTTTTGTTTTCTCTGTCAAACGGAAATTACAATTTGTCATCTATTAACCACCACTATGTTTTTTTCCCCCGCTATGAGTCAAGCCCAAACGGATAGATACGTGGAACAGAAAAACCAATAGCATTAAAACGATGATGAAAATAAAAATAAGCTTAATAAATTGTATCTACAAAATATATATTAGTTTTTTTTTAACCTTATGTTCTTATTTTTTTAACATATTTATCTTTTTTCTCCCTTTTTGGGAGTTTGTTTTTCATTTAACATGTAAAATACATATTGAGTGCTCAACGTTTTTTGATTTTTTTTACCCAACTCAAGGCATTTCAAGGGCAAATATAATTGATATATCGATTTTTTTTTTCATATGCATTTTTGGTGTTCGTCCACTTTTGAATCCTGTACAGTTTGATAAGCAAGGCCCGTGAACTATAAGGGTAATCTTGGAAGATTGTGGAAATGCACTGAATGTTCTGTTCGAGTACATATCCACCAGTACTCTTTTTCTCTTTGACAAGCAGCAAAATAAGGCCGAAGTGGCCCTGAATGTGTATTCACTGATGTGCTTGGCTGAACAGGCGACTGCACACCTCTCTCATTGACTCCCTCTGCAAGTAATTCAATTGAACACGTTGAATAGGCAGAATGACTGCTGATGATGGTCAGCTATAGCCAACCCTCTCGTCCAAAAAAAGAAAAGAAAATTGCCCTGTGATGACCTTCAGCTCATCATCTTTCACTGTATTTGCTGTGTGCCACTGTGTGAAGCTTTAGGTTTTTTTTTTTTTTTCTTTCTTTCTTTTTTTCTTTTTTTCTTTCTTTTTTTCTTTCTTTTTTTCTTCCTTTTTTTCTTTCTTTTTTTCTTTCTTTTTTTCTTTCTTTTTTTCTTTCTTTCTTTCTTTCTTTCTTTCTTTCTTTCTTTCTTTCTTTCTTTCTTTCTTTCTTTCTTTCTTTCTTTCTTTCTTTCTTTCTTTCTTTCTTTCTTTCTTTCTTTAACTGAGGCACAATAGCGAATTGAAGAATTCGTTCAAGGCTATTCCAATCCAAATTTTTATTCTGAACAAGAAGGTTTATTTATTTATTTATTTATTTATTTATTTATTTATTTATTTATTTATTTATTTATTTATTTATTTATTTATTTATTTATTTATTTATTTATTTATTTATTTATTTATTTATTTATTTATTTATTTATTTATTTATTTATTTATTTATTTATTTATTTATTGTTGCTTCAAGTTTTTGCATGTCTTTAGAGGAGTATTATTGATTGACCGATGAAATTACAATGGAATTCGCTTTTGCTCCGTACTAAATTTTATTCTTTGCGGTGCATTAATTTAACTGTGTGATACTGGTTCAAACCGTCATGTGCTGTTTTTTTACACCACATGCCCCCCCAAAAATTCCACCAGCCATCACTGATGAATACTGTACCCCAACATACAAGAATCTGATATACTGTGATACCGACATTTTCCAAGTGGAGTGCTTTTGTTTTTCTAGAGTAAAGGGAGCAAGGAGCATGTACCGGCATCAGGGTGAAATAATTCAATGGTGGGTCCAATCATCACCAGCCAATAATATACGCCCATGGAGAGTTGTGTTAAGATCCAGGTCTCCTGTTTACAAAAACAGAGGATTTCAAAGGCCATACACTCTTGTATTTCTTATAGCTATCAGCCAAATTATCCTCCTTAGAGTGGAGGGTGTGGTGTGTGTGTGTGTGTGTAGGTGTGTGTGTGTGTTTGTGTGTGTGTGTGTGTGCGCGCGAGTGTGTTCATACGCCCCCTTAAAAGGCATCTGATGTCCGAGCAAGGTGGCTTAGGTCAGGCAGGTGGCCCGAGAGGTCCAAGTAGTCTCGCTGGACCCATTTCAAACAAAACAGCTTTATGGTGCTATGTTATCAGGGCATCACTAATGGTTATGATATGATCTGTCCAGCATCACATCACGTCTAATTAAATACTGCTGGAAAAATGTGGCGACGGAAGCTGCTGCTGCTCCCCCATTCTCGAAAGGCCTTGGCGGCCCGGTATGAATGAAGACTATTGTCTGAGTAACTAATTTCACTGGTGATCAAAGATCCTTTGTGGTCGCCACAAAAGGAAGTGGTCAGTGACCAGGACAGGCAGATATGTAGCTGTGGTTGGGAGATGGAGAGCGTAATCAGTCTTCTTACTGATAGCAATGAGCAAGCCACTTCTCATTGAGACAGAGACTAACCTTTTCAATACAAAACAAAGCTCAGACAAAAGGCAATTCTTCTTGTGTGGAAAGTCCTGCCTGCCGGACAGGAAGAATCCATCCCCAAGAGTCTTCATAATTTCTACCAACTTTCTTCTTCATCGCCTAATAAGTCATCCTTAGTTACCCTTTCCAAGCACACAGACTGGAGCGACGCTGTAGGAGTGACAAAGTGTTGTAATCACTTACTGGTCCAAACTCGATAGAGTTTCAGTGGAGAAGCTGTGCAGTTGAAGTGTGAGGTCTCATGCAAGGCCAGAATGTTTTTCAGGGGTCGCTTTGATTCGCATCCAGAAGGGATGACAGTGTAAGGTAGAAAATAGGATGGCTGAAGAAAACTAAACTCTAGTGTCTCTTGGGCTATTGCTGATATTATTATCCCAACTGCAGCTTAAGTTGTTGGCTATAGTAGATAGCTTGGTTCTCCATTTGAAAATAGGCTTAGGTTGCTGGGTAACAAGCATTTAGATGTACAATTCATTGTTTTTTTCCTCCTGAAACTGTATTGTTTACCATTTCTGTGATAATTAGACAGTTAAAATGTACAAATGGTAAATGTTCTAATTTAAAAAAAAAAAAAAAGGGAATTTAGCGAGTGGGACAAGAAAATTCGTTTGCAGAAAGGCTCTTTAATTCTGAGCCTTTCATATCGCGCTAAGATGGCAGCGGTATCTCTTTCAAGTCACCAGGCGGACTGTTCTTCTGAGGTGAGTTGGGTTGCCGGGTAATCGTTTAAAGTGCAGGGCTGAAGGAGTCTTCAAAGAAATGGCTGATGTGCTTAAAAGTGGAGGAATCTCTCATCCGCTCAGGATTTAGTGCTTGCCAGTAAATCTCCGCTAATTAATACTCTTCGGTATTTTTCTTTGTGATATGGGCTGAAAGAACTAAGAATTGGATGGGTTTTGGGAGGAGAAAATTATTACATTCAAAACTGATTATGATATAATGCATAAATTAGTTGTCCTCGATTAACACTACCAATGGCTTCCGTTGACCAAAAGTCGTGCACTCAATGTCAAACATGCTGTCACTTAAATCTGCAGTGAACAGCCACCAGCATTGAATAGAAGTTGCTGTTTTTTGTGAGGAAGGAGCAGCTGCAAATTCTTTTGAAAGAATGAGGCCACCAAAGAGGCAGAGATCAGTGATTTGAGTAAGAGGGGTTGGTATCATACTTGCTAACTTTGGGTTGTGAAAAATAGGGAGATCTTTTTTCATTGGCATGAAAAATAGGGAGATTTTCATTTATTTTTTCAGTGTATCGGCCAACGATTTCTTTGACTGCGGGGGAGGAGGGGCGAGATGTTATTTGTCAACCGGTTTCTTGTATTATATGATACGTACTTGCCAACTTTGGGTAGTGAAATATGGAGAGTTTATTTTTTTATTGGGATTTCAGCGGGATGCAACCACTGGTCTGAGGCCCGGTAACAGTCTGCGGACCACTCGGTAATAGGCCGTAGAGAAATTCTTAAAAATAACTCACAGACTAACATTAAGAGTATAAATACCCCAATTGAATATCATCACCACTGCAAGAAATTAACAATGACCATGAACCATGAAAAAAAAGTTTGGGGACCACGGCCGTACTATATCATCTTCCTTACACACCGCTTCACTCTTACTGAAATTACTACTTCAGATATTAGTGTATATATGGATGTAGATTTCTTATTACTGTATTTTCCGGACTATAAGGCGCACCTAAAAACCTGTAATTTTCTCAAAAGCCGACAGTGCGCCTTATAGTCCGGTGCGCCTTATATATGGACCAAATTCCTAAATTTAAACTGGCCCGAAGCATTATGTCATGAAATCAATCATAAGTAAATGAATCATGAATCAAAAAGACTATGGATCATTTTTTGGTGATTTGTTACGTCTGAAGTTGAAATAAAAAAGATAAAATGGAGAATGATTTGATTTGGATTAAAAATCTGAGATGATGCATTAATGGTGCGCCTTATAGTCCGGTGCGCCTTATATAAGGACAAAGTTTTAAATGGGCCATTCATTGAAGGTGCGCCTTATAGTCCGGTGCGCCTTATAGTCCGGAAAATACGGTATATGTTTCAGAAAATACGTATGAACACTTTGAACACTACAGCAAAATGCTGAAAAACTGCTGATGTGCTGTTTAATTTTAGGTAGCAATGTGCAGAAAACATGCAACGAACTAGCAGCAGAACCTTTATGTAACATTAAACACTCACATCCATCTCCAGGTTCTTTTCTTCATCCTCTTGTTTGTTTTAATTTTAATTTTATTTTTTTGCGTGCCCTGATCGTTAAGTTTGCTTCAATTCATTTTTGTTTTGATTTACGTATCCGCGAAACCCCACGTTTTATTGCAATGGCGTTTTCAGAGTACTGTCGTTGATGCAGACCAATATCAGCTGTCCGGGTGGAGCACAAGAGCAGGGGAGGGGAGCAGGTCGCACGGAGGGAAACGCTGAGCAGGAAGGAGGAGTTTTGTTGCGTCACATTGCCCAGAACAATTACTTCATTGTAAAATCATGATATTAGTGGGAGAAATCACAAATCCAGGTTGGATTTTTAGTATTTGGGGTCTAATTCAAAAGATCCTATCTATTCTGTATTGAAGAAATGCCAAGCTGCAGCAGGCTTTGCTTGTGCTTGTCCCGGTCGTAAATAAATCACCCTAATTGTTCTCTGATTCCCCCTCTTAACACGTGATAATTGAAACATTAATAGGACCTTAATAGGATGTGTGTCCTGGTAACCTTTGATATAAATCTCACTGTAATGGGGGGGGGGGGGGGGTATTCTCCATGACCATTGTGAATCAGGAACGATTAAATGTGTTCGAACAAGCACCATTTTGCATCATCATACTTCCTTGGATGACTCGATAAGTTGACCTCAGGCCTTAATCATGGTGGAAAGGTTGCACTCATTAGAGAAATGTATACAAAATTAAAGTAAATGCAACAAAATTTACAAAATGTGAAACACTGACCAACTTCTAAACAAACTCAGTGGAAGCTTGTCCCATCAGAAACATAAATGGGGCAAATTCTGTGTGGGTAAGTTAATTTTCCAGCCACTGATGATAAGATTTTTCTTGAATGCACATGTTTCCCTTTAGAAGGAGTCAGTGCTATATATCAGTTTGTTCTGTCTACTTGGGAGTCCAACCCCTCCAGTGGTAATCCATCTGTGCGGTCCAACGGTGCCTGCAACTTAGCTGGAAGAAACAAGATCCTCTTTATGGATTTAATGGCCACGTTATGGCAAGAGGGCTTTCAGACCAGCATTCATGTTGGCTCCACCAGAGGCTATATAGAGGCAATGGCAAATTAATTAGAGAAATGAAGACAGCCTCTTATCAGACAGGGTAGCTGCCTGTTTCCTGTTCCTCACTCTCCTTCCTCCCTCATTCATTTACTAGCCCTGGAATCCTTTTCTTCATATACGATATATCCTTATAAGCTTGCTCGCTCACTTGCTCCATGTGTGGGAGAGAGGTGAAACTTGGAGCGTTTATTGAGTGGGAGCATTATAGGAAAGGTAGCAGACTCCACCACCCTTCCACTCAAAGTCAACAAATAAATCAATAGTGTACACGAGTCATTAATGACATCATACTGCTGGCTGAGAAGGAGCATGAGACTCAACGCAACGCTGGCCTTTATAGTTACTGTGTTGTTTTTGTCACAAAAATGGCACCTTGTGACCCACTCAGAGAAATAAAAAGAACACTTCCCACTAGAAATAGACACATGCAAGCGCTCGCCTCACTGGTTGGGATTTTCCCCCAAAGGTCCGTGAAGGAAATAATGGGAAATGGCAAAAGCGAGTGCTGTGAATATTAATGGTGAGTTGTGGAGCCAGCGCTGACTCCAGCTGTTAATTTCCATTTTATTATTAAAATAAAGAATGGCCCTATCTTGTTGCTGTTTTCAAAGTGGCACACGTTCACGCCATGTTATATCACATTGTCGATCAATTTTACCAGGATAATGATCAGTTTGAAAATAGGTGCAAGATTGATACTGGAATTGTTTACATTTCAGAACTTGTTTAGCTGGAACCTTAACATGCAAAATATGAAAAGGTTGATAAAAAATTATTGCATTACATTCCTTTCTATAAGAATGAAGTGTATGTAGCCCATCACCATATACTATGTCACTATTGTTTATGCCTTTTTTAATTGACTTTTTACAAACCACCTACGGCAATTATGTTTTTGTGATTCATAGCAACAATTTTAAAATTATTTTACATAATTTTACCCTTTCACCAAATACTTTTATGCGGCTCTTTGGCTGGTTTCATGCGGCTCTTTTACGTTCATGTCAACATTTGTATTTATTTTTTGTGCGTATTATCTTCGCTGGAGTTCAATATGGTATCTTGGTCAAACGCGCATGCGCGTGAGGTGAAATCCCGCAAAGGAGGAGGGACAAACCCATTTGAGGAGTGTCAATTTCGCTCTCAAAATGGCAAGAAAAAAATGAACAGCTAAACGAATATATGACAATGAACACAGGACGTTTTTAACAGAGTTAAAGTTGTTTTTTGTTGAACGCAATGGCAAGCAATTCTGCCTGATATGTCGGACGTCATTAGTGCATTTAAAAGCTTCAAATGTTCAGTGCCACTTCAGCTCACTTCATGCCAATATCGATAAGGACTTTCCAAAAGGGACTGAATTTCGCAAGCACAAGTTTGGACACTTTGAATGGTCAGGCAGAAAAATAAGTACAGTTTTTCAAAAAAATTACGAACCACTCAGAGACTGTCACGCTTGCATTGTTTCAACTGGCTTGGAACATTGCACGGGCTAAAAAGCCGTACAATGAAGTGGAGTTCGTTAAAAAATTCCTCAGTGACGTTATTGAAATCTTGTCTCCTGAAAACGACCAACTAAAACGAATGGTCTGTCCCGCCACACATAGTAAGTGAAAGAAATTATGTTTTTGTTTGTGGAATTTGAGAGTTTGTCTGTGTGAGACAATGCACACAATGTTCATTGTTGAAAATGTGGTCTTTGGTCTGTGGTTTTAGTACTGTAGGAGTCAATTTGTCATTATCATGTTGGTGCGTGACATGATAATGTCACACAATAAATTTGGCTGAGCAGAGGTGTGTGTTTGTGTTTGCGTGTGTGTGTGCATGTGTGTGTGCGTGCGTGTGTGTGTGGGGGGGGGGGATGTTCATGTGTGCTCATGTGTATGATGTGGCTCTTGGCGATGACACAGTAAAAAATGTGGCTCTTAGTCTTTGACTGGTTGGCCACCCCTGCCTTATGGGGACAGTCATGTATGTGTAAATACATCTATCCATTAGTTTTCCATACTCTTTGCACTCGTGTGAATGTAATCCCCTGACTTAAGAACTGTAATGATGTGCCATGTCTAAATACAATCAAATGGATTAGTAAATGTTTTGTGTTTGTCCTTTGATTTGCCTCTGTATACCCACCTCAGGCGTAAGTCTTTGAAAAAAAATCAACAGTTTTTACTTTCACCTGAACTGTAATTCTTTGAAAGACTCTGGGAAAGAAAGTAGATATGATCAAAGCCAACTCTTCTTCAGGTGCAAGGACTAAAAAGCTGTGTTGAAGTTGTTAGATAATTGTTGTTTGGAATATTTGTATGCATTTAGTTGTGAGTAAATTGTAGGTCCATTGTTGTTGAGATGCTTGAATCACGATGCAAAGATACCAGCAGTTTTCATTGTCGTCAAGTGAGCTTTTTGATCAGCCTTTGAGCTTTGACAGAACCCGTGCATTGCTCGAGTCACACCAACAAATTTGAATGTGAAAATTCTTCCACGATCAACTCGCTTAATGTAAATCAGTGTTGCCAAGCCAAAAGACTCACTCAGTTGCTTGACGCTCACACATTTCCTAAAGTAGATTTTCTTTTTTTTCAAGTTTTTGACTTGTGTGTGCAGGAAAGATCAGTCAACAAGGCAGAGCACATTTAATAGTTTAATTATAAGCTGCTGTATACATTCAGTGATTATTCTGATGTTCATTTTGCCAGAAGCCAAGGGTGAGACCAGCAAAACATTCAGTTACAAGATCTAAATATTTTTTTGTATGCAGTCTGTCCACTTTCATTCACACGATCCACATTGTACAAGTTTACTGCAAAGCAACATAAAACCACATTGCTGACGTGCCTCCGATCTTTGTCATGTCAGACATAAGCCTGCTGCTTGTGGGGGCCAGGGGTCTTGTTTACACCACTCTTATAAAAACTTTGTGTCAGATCAACAGATGCGTGATGAGTGCTGGGTGAGCCCAAGCTCTCAGTGAAATATCTGAAAATATATCGAATTTTTTTTTTGGCCCAGTATGATGCCAGGCGGAACCCCAGTTATCAGCTTGAGTGTAAGATTACAGGTCTTATGTTTGCATTGTTGGTTCATTTTATTTTATCTTATTTGGTTTCTTTTGCTATCTCACTCTAATGCTCATTGAACAGACACACTAATGTTGGTGCTGGAATAGCTTTTTTTTTCTTTTTTGTATATATATATTTTTTTTACATTTTCTAGTTGTCCACACAGAAACTTGATGGCACAAGAACTGACCAATAAGAAACTCTTTACAACAAGGTAGACTGCAAGTCAACAGTTTCCAGGGGCATCACAGTCAAAGAAAAATAATTCACGTTCATTTTGAAAATTAAAAACGAAAAAAACAAAAACTATTTCAATATAAAAATCAAAAGACAAAAAAGAAATAAAAAACAAAAGTAAGTATAACTTACTCATAGAATAACTACACAGAATTAAATATTCTCATTATACATTTTTAAATTATCTATAAAATATATTTTGGCTTGTTTTTTTCCCCTTTTTTGTGTTTGTGTTACAAACGCTACTGTAGCTTCAGTTGAACACCAATGTTTATTTTTATCTGCCTTTTTTTAAATCTGTTGAAACAAAACATTAAAGGGATTGTCACATAACAACAGGTTAATAAAAATGATAATAATAAAACTCTATACAGAGTTCCACATAGCAAGACAAGAGTGACGATCCCTTCTATCCTAGCCCCATAGTCAAAAGTCAGAAAAAGGTACAAGACTCCACGCAACACAAGATCCTAATTTGTGCTCCGTTGGCTACAATCAAGGTTGCCCGTCACAGATGCGGCGGCGTACAACCGGGTGTGAACACATGACTGTCTATTCTGCTTACATTGTTCTTCGGGGGGGGGGGGGGGGGGGGGTTATAGCCACAGATAGCCACAGTTCACTTAGCTCCATCCATGTAAAAAGCTCACAGTCTGGTGACGGCGGCATGTCCTCGCAGATGCAGAGAAAGCTTCTCGTAGTAGACAGGGTGTGTGCAAACAGGACGGATAGGTCATCATTTTACATCTCCCTCGAATGCACAAATACCTTTTGAGATGAATCCTGTGTGTCTTTTTTATTACACTGACTGATCTCACTATACAAAGGAACCAAGAGCAGATTTTGGCAGCTTGAAACAAACTGCAAAAACCAAAGAAGGCAAATGTTGAATTGTGATACAAAAAGTCGTCCAAAAGGCATAACTGTACTCGGGTGTCGGCACCTTGGGTGTCCAACGTGTCCCGCTTTGGCGTGAGAGCTGGAGTGCTCCGCTGGCCATGTCTGTGCAGTAAACAGTAACCTGCCTGTCCACTCGCTGCTTATATAAAAAAAAAAAAAAAAAAATGCAAATAAGGAGAAAGTACTGCGACTACAACAAAGCCACATCTACTACCTTGGCATGAGCACACAACTAGCTGCAGCACACTCTTGAATATTGCATACCGCAAACGGGTGTGTCTGGTGAAGTCCCACGGCCGGACTCTTCTCGTGTACACACAGCTATTGCAGGATATACTGTATATTTATATATGGTACGTGAATTTCACACCGCATGAGCTGTAAGCGCGTGGCGGAGAATCTCACTAAAGCACAATGTCCTTCAAGCGCTTGCTGCTGGGGGACTCTTTGTCACGGCCGTCGTGCAGAAGCGTGTTAAACTCCCGCACCGACGGCTCGCTGTCTTTGCCTTCCGGTTGCCGGAGCAGACTGTGGTTGGCAATGCGCTCCGCGTCGCGGCATTTCAGTGTGTTGTAGGCGGACGAGGGCTTGGACAAAGGGCTCTTCAGGTGCACGGGGGAAGTGATGGGGCTAGCCGCTTCTCGCCCGTTGCCGGCTTCGCGCACGGCGGCGCCGTTGGCCTTGGGACTGCACACCTGTGACTCATGAGTCCGTTTCCCCTTTACATCACCTCGCTCAACATCCTCTGGCCCGTCCTTGCCGAAGGTGGCAAAAGTCCTCTTGGTGGTGCCGTCCTCATAGTGGGGTACGTCCACAGTGGTGGCCTCGATTGACAAAGCAATGACGTTACGAGCATGCTCAGGCGACTTGACGCGTGCCGGCAGGGGGACCCGAGGCATCCAACAGCGGTCAGAGTGTCCAAGGATGCGGCATTCATCTTGGCAGTGGAAGCCTTCAGCGGGCTCTCCACCTGAAAAAACACGAGAATTTTTGATTGGATTGTTAACATCTATTGTAAATCACTAAAAAACAAAAAAAAACTGTAATTTAATAAGGAATTATAAAAAACACCAAAATGAGTATTTTGTAAACACGTCCATGCTTGCGATGACTGTACTCCCATTGGACAGCAATGACAAGGGCAGCACACGGAGCACAGACCCGGAAATGGAGGAAAACGTGCGGTGTCTGGTTAAGTCCAAAAATGCTCATCTATCCTGGACTTGGTTTGGATTTACGCTGTTTGTATTCACACCTGAAGCGAACTGCACCAGAGTCCTTTTGGAAGCTCACCAAGACCACTTTAAAAAGTGGGTCTCAGTCCGGTTCTTTACTCCGCACCAGGATTCATTTGGGTGTAGGTCCGGACCAGCAGTCAGGTCTGAATACACCCTTAAATTCTTGTCAGAAAGAACCTATTCCTACTTTAGGGTTTACTATCAGAATATGTTGAAATGGTGCTGCAACTGCTGATTAATTTGATGAATTGTTTATCAAAAGTCTTTTACCACCTTTCTATAATAATGTTTTTGGGGTTGGCAACACTAGACCATCAGAGTTCATTTGAAGCGGTGCGATCAGATATCTCACAGAGACACCAGACATATTTTCGGTTCCTCCCTTTCTCCGCACCTGTCATCTGGCACCGACTCATAAATATGTAATGATGTTTTACTCTGTAGTGAATATGAGATTTGTCTGCAGTCTGTATGGACGCACTTTCTCATTCTGTTTCTTAAAAAGGGGGAAGGACTTTTACAACAGCTCTTCAGCACGCTGGTGTCATGCTCTCTTGCCGTCTGCAGACTAAATTACCTCATAGGATTGATTACAAAATGTTGGCCGCAGCACGCCTTTTAAAGATGATTGAACCCTATAATAGGCGACAAATCTCTCCAGTGAGCCGTCCTGCTGCACAGATATGCATTGACACATTTTTGCGCTCCAATCTACTCATTGAGCACGAGCCAACCTCCATATCAAGAGGCCCAAGGTGACAAGACAGGATCTCAGGGGGGGGGTTGTTTGCAATCGACCCAAATGCATACGCTTACATCTGGCAATCATAGCCAGACAGATCACCTAATTAAAATCATTAGTGATCTGTTTTTCTTGATTCATTCCTTGCACCTCAGCGCAGGCTCTGGGGATCGATAAATGAAGATTGGAGATATGTCTGTGACGCTTTGCTAGAGGCCTCCTTCTTACGTTACTGTCTAATCAAAATGATAACGTGCGAATGTGCACGCAAATCCCATATTAGTAGAAAGGTCACTTGCGGAGTGAGTCCGTTACCTGTAAGGCCAGCACCAAGAAAACAGATCACGATTGACCGTTGTCCAAAGGATTACATTCTGTACATTCATATTACATTCAGAAATGTAACAGGGGTTTACCATTTTACTAAGGAGTATAACATCATCAACATCACCTCAACATAAAATCGATTGCTCAATGAGAATATTAAATCCATTTTCAAATCTTGCACTCTTGCATTTGCATAGATGCTGATTGGAGCTGCTGCACTGGTGGCAATCAAGCAGACTAAGGGTACAAAGCTGGGGTTGTTATTTCGAGCTGAGGGATCCAATCAGAACATAAAAATGTCATCACAGCCAAAAGTCTCTCCAGTCTTACTTGAGCTACAATAGCGGTTGATTCCTAAAACCTGATCACACAGTGTCTTTAATTGGCTACCTGACTGAAAAAGAGTGCCTGATTCCTTGAAGGGGGGGTTATTGCATGGTTAGGATCTTGTCTACGGGTTAGACTAGTCACCCACAAGAGTGGCGTTAGACCAAACCTTGGCAATAGTGTTAGGATGTTCAGACGGCATGTGGAGATGCACTCAATGAATTGGGACAGTGTCCTGGTTTCAGCATAACCTGAAATGCTGAGTAAAGCCATTCTTCTCCATTTTCTAAAGCCATTTTGGATGTTGCTGCTATGGGGAAAGGGCATCCAGGCGACCATCCACTTTCTGCTACTATGTTTTTTGATCTTATACATAGGACATGGGGTGTGTTGCATGAATAGGAAATTACATGCACATGACATCCAAATTAGAGTGTCACCTGCAAAAGTTATGTGTTCCCACACATATTTGTTGAGTCTTTATCCAACCCTGTGACATTAACATCACCTGGTTCATTCTTTCGTCCAGTTCAAGGTCTACGTTTATTTATAAGAAATAGCTTTAGAAAAATCTCCAGTGACACGGTTGACATAGTAAATCTCTCAACTGATTAAAGATTTGCAAGCGTCTTGGTAATTTAATGCTGCTTCCGCCGACTACTTTGGCTTTTTTCTATCGCCTGAAGCAATTTCAAAAGCATGAAAAGCCTTTGGGGCACAAAGAGAAACACACAAGTTGTATGATTCCTCCTTAGCAGCGCATGCATTTCCAGTGAATGTTTGCTTCAACTCTCACTCTTTTGGTTCCTTTGGGGTCTATGGGAGAGCAACCAGGGTGTAAATGGCATTGTTGTACAAGCCGAGTGCCATTAACACGCACACATCCTGCCTCTGCGTGGAGCTTTATAAAACGCAGATGTCGCTCTAAAGAGCCGTGACAAATTTTGATGAGGCAGAGTTTACATCAAAAAAGTGACCTCCAACAAAGCACAATCCTCCTATTCTCAACCCACTAATAAGCTTGTCGATGATTAATTTCAGGATTCATAGAGCGGCGCTCAACTTTGAAAGCCAATGCAGAAACAAAGATGGTGACGGCTCCTCCTGCTAAGTTTTTTTTTTTTAGAAATATGATGGTCAATCAGCTTGAAGGTCAGATTTGTTTGTTATCCACAACAGAGCATTGGAAACTACAAAAACCTCACAAGGATCTCTGATAAGGGGAGAGAGATTGTTATCTAATTGCTCGTGTTGTAGTTCTAGAGATCGATTTTCATCCTGAAACCATTTTTAAGTCTTGTCTCGGAATCGAAGGCATTTTTACTCTTGTCTTGTCTTGGTCTGGGACAGGATGGACTCAGGATTTTTTTTATCAAGACCGCTGAGACCAAGTAATGTGAGCAGTGTTAAATACAGATGGAGGGTGTTGCGCTTCCTTGTTGGTGTCACCTGGAGTGGCAATGCCCCATGCGCACAGAGAGTGAAAGGAAGACTACTCGAGACGCAGCGCCCAGTAAAAATAAGAAAAAATGTCGACCGAGTCGCCAGTAACTAGGTTTGGTCTCCAAAAGATTTTTATTTGCCAAGTGAAATGTAAGCAGAAACACTCTCTAACATACAAATTCTGTGGTGCTGGCACTTTTATCTGCACACTAAGAGGAAGCATAAAGACAGGTAAAGTAACCGTGAAATGAACCACACCGGAAATGTTATCGTAAGAAAAACCCATTCTAAGACAATGAGCAAAAATAAGATCTTTTCTACCTGCAATGCTTAGTCTCGACCTCCAAAGGTCTTGGTCTTGTCTCGGTCTCAAAGCTCTGTAATGTCTTTGTCTCAGTATGAGTGGTCTTGACTACAACATTACTAATTGCCAAGTGCGGGGTCGTAGGACAAAGAACTTGACTTAAAGTAAGGCATCAAACTTAGAAATGTAAAGTACCCATCTTTCCTATCACATTAATTTCCTTTAGGATTAATGGTAGACTTGACACCGGACTGGTCATTTATCCAGTCAAAGGACACATTAAGGCAGAAGGCCACTCACATTCGCTGACACACTATCACTGAGAGGGAGCTAAACTTGCAGTGTTTGCACCAAACTCAGGTGAATGAGCATTAAACCATAATTGACACCATGAGAAATATCTCAATTCCAGTTGTAATTGTAGTTCCGACCAAATGTTGATTAGTATAACCCAAACATTCTCTATTTCTTCCTCACAGTTTGTCACCGTGCTCATTAAATTCAGTGCCTCCGTCCATCTGATGAAGATGTCTTAACTTGCTGGCACAGAGATTTGAGGAATCCCTCAGCTCCGACAAGCTCATCGCTAAATTTGCCATCTCCTTGTGCGCGCACATAATGAGCCCCTCTTGTCATACAGCTGGAGGTGATGTTTGTGTGTGGCTAATGGAGGGAAAAGGCGAGAAAAAAGAATCAGCGAAAGACTAAAAATCCCCCCTGACGGGAGCAAAGAGGGGATGCGTTCACTGTCAGGAGGAGCTCGTCAAAGAAACTCCCAGAGCTTTTGCAAGTTACTTTGTGTCAACGTCGGCAAACACACCGGAAGATCTTGAACAGTGACATCATCCTATGAAACACGTTAAAGAGACTGGTGGTCATTCTGAAGGTCGAGTTGAGATGCTAAAATTGTGTGTGATGCAGGATGACATACTTAAGTCAGCCTGCTATCACAGCTTGACAAACCCCAAAGGGAACCCGAAACAGCACTGCGGTGTGCTAAATCACTTTACAGGGAGAATGGCTGCCACTTTGGGCTTTAAACTCCCTTTTTGTATCCTCCACTTTGCGCTGACACTTTTGCTGTCGGTGCGGCGAGCACCCGCATTGTGCTTGTCATATGAAAATACACGCTCTGCAACTGACAAGCAGACATGTTGATGCCACTGTGATGTTGACGCTATCAAAGGGAATAATTAAGAGCAATTTACACCTTGATATGTTTTACGTGCGGCTCGAATGAAGCGGCACTTTGCTTTAATGTGCCACTTTCCTCTTCCGCCGTCACAGCCTTTGAAATTAAACCCTATCAAATCAAATGGCTTCGACATATCTATCGGAGTGTTTGAAAAAACAATTATTCGACAGGGAGAGCAAAAAGCTACTCTGTCAACAAGTAATGGCAATCGGCTGCATTTCAATGGCACTTCTTGACAAACTACCTCATCATAGACTGACGATGGTCCGGGCAGCTGGACAGGCTTTCTCGAATCAGGAAACAATGTTTTCATCTTGGATTTGGCTACATTGATAGTGCTTTCCTGTCTGCAGTCTACTGACTGCAATTCCCAGCTTGCCTTCTTTAAACATTTCAACATTTGCTATGCTATGCCAAGTTTGATTTGATCCCGTTTTGGTACATGTTCCTGCGCACTCTGCCGCATTCAGCTTTCAAACCACCCCTCGTAAACTCTCGGCGATGATTGTGTCTATTAGATTTGAATGACAGCTGACACAAGTTGGCCAACACAAGTTATTGCTCAGTTAGATATGAGATAACATTACTGGTGTCCGTTTTCAACTCTGTCTAAAAATGATCGAATACTTCAACTCAAATTGCATCCAACACAAGAAGGCCAAAGCAGTTGAAGTCGAAGGACAAATCAGTCCATGTCCATGGAAGGGTTTATGTCTAAAAAGGTTTGAGTCTGACACGTTTCAGAGCACCCATATGCTTGCATTCACTATTTGAACTTTTCATTCGCCAGGTTGCAATTTCAAAATACATTTTCCTCCCCAATGCACTGGGACTGACTTTATCCTGTTGACTTATTTGAAACGGCGTCAAATCCCAAAATCTTTTCAAAGAGCGTGTCTTCTGGCATCCGTGGTTGTTGTGAAGACAACATGGCAGCCGACACTCGCTGCAATGAAAGGGCTAAGATTTGCTGCTCGACAGTATTCTCTCGCTGCTCTCATCATGGCGCTGCATTGTATCTTTGACAGTGAAATGGCTGTTTTGTAATTGCACTCGGTATTAATTTTCCATTCTGGCAGCCACACAGCAAAGATTGATTAAATCCAAATTGCTACTACAGGGCCTTGATGAAGCAGTTGCCACAGAAGAGGTTAGAAGAATTATATGGGAGGACAATTCACGGGGAAAAATGGCACCAGCAGCGCAGAGGCAGACGAGAGTGGGAACCAGTTTTGGGAGTCCGGTCCATGCTCACATGTAGACATCAAGTCAGTTCTAACCACCTCAGTGGAACGGGTGCGTTTGCCAGCTTAGTTTCGGACAAACAGCCTCATTCACCACTCACCCGGGAGAGTCCGAGCTTTGCTGTCATCCCAGCGAGCCAATTCAGCGCGTGCGCCATAAATCAGCCCGCAGGCTCGGCTCCAGCGGGAGTGGCAAGATGGAGTGTGATGGTCTTGTTTTTACAAACAGTAGAGGGGCACCCTTACTGCGCCGGGCAAGCCATCACTCTGTGCACACCACCACCACCACCACAAAAACACCCACTAGATTCATCCCTTGAAGCTCCCTTGCCATAGCCCATCATTTATGTGTCTCCTCCTCCTGTCCTCCCCTTTCGTTTCATCAGCACTGCTGTCTGACATACATTGCTGTAATTAAATATATCCCTCATCCAAAATTCTTCACATTTTTGTCTAGAATGACTAAGTCTGGAAGTCAAATATTAATTGTGAAAGAAATTGGAATCAGTGGGCGGTCTTGTTAGCACATCGATACGTGCGGCGAAGTCATGGGTCTCCACGCTTCTCCATTTGCACGTTAACCCCAGTCAATTGATGAAGAACAGATTTGACGTCAAATCCATCACGCGGCGGAATATCTGACAGCTTGTTACTTGCCGCACGTGTAGCTGTACCCTCCTTGCGGCTATTAAAATATGTCACTTCAGCTTAATTTTAGTACGTACTGTATATACGTACATGCTATAGCTGCACTTGTCTGACTGTTTAAAGAGAAACAGGCCAAACTGTATTCCAGGTTTTGACCTTGGCCGCTGGCGATCCTGAGCCAGCAGGTTCTGATGTGAGGAATGAATTACCTAACCCATGTTAACAAACAATGCACACGCGTCTAAATTGGTACAAACAGCAGATGTTTAACAGCTGTGTAACAGAGACGGCCGGGTACAACAAACACAACTATGCTGTTAATACACCATCATATCTTTGTTAGGTTTAAAGGCAGGACTGTTGGCTATTGTGTGAAGTACAAATGAGATGAATTTTTGCAATGTTACGTGGGTTAGCACTTTCCAATGTCCGGGCAATGATTTTTCCACAATGCCGTACCTAGTGAGGACCATCTGTAGCGCAGGCCAGGAATTTTTTTTTTTTTCATCCCTTTTTTGTTGGGTTTTTTTGCTCGCATTGTGATATTAAACAAGGTACAGCTTAAAAATGCAACAGTGTTAAACCAACAAATAAAATAAAAAGGAAGTCAATATTGGGGAGGGGGTCACAAGCACATGAAGAATACGCACACTCCAAACCGGATGACTCTCCTGATTTGAACACAGAGCCTCAAAGCTGCGAGGCAAACCTGCTAAGCACAAATTAAATCTGCTGAAAAGAAATTCTAAATATTTTAGCAAGTGATTTCAAGTTCAAATTAAACTACAATATAGTACAAAGATCACAATCTTGACAATAAAAAAATTAAAAAAACGTATTAGTTCTGTTATTATCGTCCCAGCTGCATTTTTGACCTTACTGCTACATTTGGACAAAACTCCATCTGGAAGTTGAACAAATCAATAGTTTTGAATATGAATGAACAAAAGACTCAAATCCATCAAGGTGAATAATGGTAGCAACCTTTATATACTGGAAATACTTTCCAGCTTTTGCATTGCAATATGCAGTGTGGTGTTTACAACAGCAACTACGCAAATGTTACGCTTGCCAATTGTCCGCTTTTTCAAATTGCCCTCCTAAAGGTAAGCCTCACAATTAACCTATGTTCTGGCCCTGCTGGTTCTCCACACAGCGGGCGCCTGATATGCCAGCTGTGCACATGCCAATGCAGCCATGACAGCATAGCGATCTTCCCGCCCCCGCATACTATGTGATTGACTCATTTTAACTCAGCACAGCTTTTAGCAGAGGACAAAATGAAAGGTGTGTTTAAGCCTGACCAACCTCACATAATAATTTGCTCCTAAACCTGAGTCTGAGGGGAAACATAAAGGAGGGGCCGAAGCAGCGGTCAGCATTGAGATGGAGATGAAAGCCAAGGGGAGGTACTTAAATGGGCTAAATGACCTGTGAAAACTTTTCACATTCATACAACTTGGTCAAAATAGCTCGCAAAATTGCATATGCATGTTCGACCATGGGTTGACGACGTCACTTTGAAAAGAAATTGTCCTTATCTTAAATGGTCTTTTGAAAAACATTTCTGTGAAAAGTCAAATTGTGTGGCGCATCCACAGCACCACTCCATGGCCAATCGTCAACAAAGGGACATTGTGCTGTGATCGATGGGCACTTAGTTCCGTCCGGAACACCTCACCCCGTCGACAATATATTTTCAGGTCATGGTCGGCGACGACTGTATATTTACGGGCATGCTGAAGGGTCATCCTTATGTGCTCATCATCAACCTCTCACGACACCAAAGCAAGCATTGTTGAACACATGGGTTCGTGCTATAATCGTATGGTCTCATTTGAATCCATTATCCCATGATCCATCACGCATAAGACAACCAAAAAGTAGCGTGTCTATTTTCTTTCCTTTTTGATTATTTCAGGCTTCTTTATTTTTGCCAGGTGGAATCAAAGAAACACAAAGTCTTAGTGCCACTAAATACGTTTGGACGCTTGGACGGCAGAGCAAAAATCCAAACCATTCTTCTGTCTCTGTCGCTCTTTCTCTCGCTCTGCTTCCGACTTGCCTCAAAAAAGCAGCCTTACATAATTAATACAATGTGCCTTCTCATTCAGTCACATTCACTTTGTGTCAGGCAGGCCTATGTGTTTAATATTCCATTTTATCTTGTCACCGAGCCCCGGTGAGGTACCCGCTCTCTCATTTCCCTCTCATTTCCCTCTCTACCTTCCGCCTTTTCTTTCCTCCCCCTTCCCTTGAAAAGTCTCTTCGAGGTAATTTTAACAACCACTGGAAGTAGGACATTGTAATATGGTGAGTGGCAGTATGAAGTATGAGGGGCAGCTTAAGCTATGTGAGCAGAAAGGCACACAATGAGGTGGAGTAGTTAGCCATCATGGTTTACTTTGTTGCCTCCAAGAACCTGTGGCAGTCAACGCGTGTTTGGACATTTAATTGCACCTGGGGCGTATGCCCAGTGTTGCATTGGACCAGATTCTGAAATAAATAAATAAATACATCCATTACTAAGATATGTTAGACTCACAGATTTCAAGTTTCACCTCTAAAATCAGAATGAATGATAGCGATGAGACAGCGAATAAAATCATTGGGAAATACTGGGAATAGATGTATTCTGTTCATGGTTTAAACTGTTTAAGCCTTCTTTGTGTTTTTTAAACATTAGTTTTACATTTAGTTTCATGTTTTCCAATGTCCCTTTTGCCCCTCATGTCGTATCAACTCGTTAAATTTGCGTTTCCACCTGTTCTCGTCAATCTGTTTCCGCTGTCAATCAATCAGCTCTCTCCTGCCACTTTTTTTTTCAGGTGTACCTCGCTGTCATGACAGTTTGCTTGTATATAGCTCCCTGGTTTCATTCAGGCTTTGTTGGTTCATGGGTGATGTTGCTAGTCATTTGACATTTTCTGGAGTTTTGAGTTTATTCCCTGAATTTCTTTTTTGTGAACATTTGTTTGAAATTGCCTTGGTTAATTTAGTATTTGGGTAATTCCACATACCTTGTTTGTTTGTTTGTTTTGTGAATAAATCAATTTATTTCATACTACTTTATTT
This sequence comes from Syngnathus typhle, assembly GCF_033458585.1. NCBI lineage: Eukaryota > Metazoa > Chordata > Actinopteri > Syngnathiformes > Syngnathidae > Syngnathus > Syngnathus typhle. The sequence continues at coordinate 14,999,080 of NC_083738.1, read as the reverse complement.
GGTGTAAATCTGAGGCATTAAACAGTGGCGTTTCTTTTGACCTTATTTTTTGATTTTTTTTTTTATGGGTTGGTGTGTGAGTGGAGGGTTAGTTTTAGAATTCCATCCATCCATTTTCTATACTGCTTGTCCCCACAGGGGTTGCGGGCGTGCTGAAGCCTATCTCAGCAGTCAACAGGCAGTAGGTGGGGACACCCTGAACCTGTTGCCAGCCAATCGCAGGGCACACAGAGACGAACAACCATCCAGACTCACACCTAGGGGCAATGTGGAGTGCTACCAGACATGTTTTTGGGATGTGGGAGGAAACCGGAGTGCCCCAAGAAAACCCACGCGGGGATGGGGAGAACACGCAAACTCCACACAGGGAGGGCCGGAGGTGGAATCGAATTCGCACCCTCCTAGCTGTGAGGTGGACGTGCTAACCAGTGCGCCACCAAGCCGCCCAAGTTTCGAAATTATTGGTGTTTAATCTTTTCAGCATTTCACCAGGGGATGCGTCTTTTTTTTTTTTTTTTTTATATCAGCTCTGTGGCTTTTTCCTCTAAGAAAAACACTAAACCATAGAAAAACCTAAACCCTTAGTTGCCCTTAGTCAATCCTTTTGCGCTCACTCAACTTGGCTCTTGACTTACATTAAGGTTGGTTGGAATGATTCAGTGTTTCAGAGTAATCCACTTTTCTTTACTAATTCCATGCATTTATACAGTCTTGGTTGTTAATGAAACAAGGCTATGCATTATATGCATCCAAGACTCCTGGTGCAGAAGCTCATTTTGGTTACAAGGTGCAATAGTTCCTTACCAAAAAGGCTATTCTTCACCATTCTGCCCGTCAAACAGCAACAGCCGTGCTGATTTCTTTCTGGCTCCACATTATTCACCACAGCAAGAGCCGCTCCACGATACCACTTAATATGAGTCAGAATCAATAGCCTCAGCATTACCACCTGCCAACCAGTGCAGCACTATGCAGCCTCCAAGTCGCAAAAGGATTTGCACATGTGCAGGGGAGGGAAAGACCATGAGGATACGGGGAAACTAATGGGCACATCTTTTTTAATTTGAGTTACATGCATAAGTGTGTGGGGTCTGACACAGTGGAAGTAATTGGATTTCCCTGCGTGCGCCCACTCATAATAACATGCTGAGCTGTGACACGCAAACATCCTTATGTGTAGCGATGGGTGGGCAAAAAGGAAGGGCAGGGTTGGGTGGAGGTGTGGGTGAAGCAAGGTGCAACAGAGTGGAAGTGGCAGGTGTCAAAGATCCAATTCCCGCCATCCGCTTCCCCGTTTCCTTCTCTCAACAGCGGGAAAGCCACACAAGAGGCTTTGCGTGGACTTCCAAATGCAACGTGGCTGAACCTATGTTGAGGAATGAAGAGGTCAAGCCTGCTTTATTTATTTCCTGATGCTAATGTGAGCCGAGTAGGTGCACACAACACACAAAAGCCCGCAGCTCCTAGACGAGGGTGGTGGTGGGAGGGGGTGCAACGCTGCGGGCCTGTCCTCTTCATGCATTTTGGCCTTGTCTTTAACGAGCGCGGCATGAGAAGAGGCACGTCATTAAATAGAGCCCCTCTGAGACTTGCCTGTCTGCCATTAAACTTAACAGCCAACCTCTCCCATTACCTTTTATCCTTCCCTTTAAGAGGCAAGGGACAGAGGGCCTTTGAAAAGTCAAATTTGGCCACCATCGATTGAGTCCCCAGCTTAGTTATATGAAAGAAAGGACAATAAAGCCACTACAGTGCACGTTTTCCCCCTCACTAACACTAAGCCCAAGACTGTAAATAACCAGCAACAGATCTGCCTGATTTTGCATTAATACGATAATTATGCTAATGCCCAGAAAGATTTGCCTGGAGGAAATATCCCTTTTTGTACAAAAGGCTCTTTGTGAATAATGTTGTTAATGTTGATTAATTCACTTAATTTGCTTATGCACCACCGCTGGCAACGATGCAAACACATCCATGCGCCGCGCTCAGCCGTTGACCTTTTTCACGCTCAAGTGGGCGAAAAACAAGCGTAAACTAGCATGTAGCACAACACACTTCAGAGCGACTGACTACTGGTAGTAATCATCCAGGCAGTGTTACAAGCATGCACGCTGCACTTCAGATGTGTATCATTTGCATGCTGTAACACCAACAACAAAAACACGATATAGGAAGGTCATGTTTCACCAAACTCGAGCAGAATCAAACAAAATGTCTGGTTTTGTCAAAACAGATTTGGGATTCTTGTCGGCCAAAACATTCTGTTTTCAAAATATTGGACTTTTTCTGTCGAAGGGTGACAGAAAAGATCAGGGGGCAGACTAGGCATCCACTCAGGCTATTATTTTCCCCTGTACGTATTTTCTTAAGAATGTGTTAAAACTATGTAATTTATAATATAAATATTCCTTTGTAAAATGTTAGCTATAGTAGCTTTAGCTACTTTGTAACACTGCGTGAACATATTCTGGAGAGTTTCAATGCTTATTCATACACTTGAGCCAACTGCAATTTGTAGTTAACCTGACAAGAGCTGAAACGGCCCACTTCTGAGTCTGTCTGTGACGAGTTAACTTTCAAGATTTCCTGAAGAGTCTTGACCAAGAAAAAAGGTCCAGCCTCATCAATAGTTGATATCGCGAGTCACGCGCTAAGCCGCTTGCTGCTGAGACCGAATGTCGAGTTAGAGCACGGCTCGCCGAGGTCACCTGGGGGGCAGCGAGAGAGGACCGATGCTGATTGCTGAATGAAAGATAGTCATAGTAGACTTGCGTCACATGGCTTGCCTTTAACCTTCCACTTATATCTGAAGGGTTCTGCTAGTAGTTAGGTGATGTAGGTCAGTGTTAAAATCAGGTTGCTTAAATTTCAATATAATAATTACTGAACAAACACGAAGGGAACACATTACAGGGGTAGTCAGTATACATCTATTGGAGGTTCTGAATGGCGCCCAAAGAATTAGAGTCAGAATACTGTGTCTGGTATTGTGGCACACACATTTTTATCGTATTTACAATATCTTGTTTGTTTTATAAGTATGTACAGTATATTGCAACTGATTGTCATACAAATATTTACTGTAATTTATATTGCGTAAGCGTATTTGAGTGGCGAACTTAAACACATTCTGGCGAGAAGAGGACACTTTTTCACTCTACTCGCTGTTAAGGTACGACCAGGATCAGTGTTGCTACAGTTACTTACAAAAAGTAGTTCAGCTACTTTACTAATTACTTGACCTGAAAAGTACGGGTTTTCAAACCTGCTCCTCGGGGTGCAGTGTCCTGCATGTTTTATATATGTTTTTCTGCTGCAACACACCCGATTCAAAAATAAGGACTGGGATTAACAACTGCTGCTTTATAGTAACAAAAACACATTCTGTGCATTTGGCGCTCCAAATCAAGGTGTGTAATGAGGAAAACCTGCTGCTCCTTGTTCCAGTGAAGCTATGCCCCATCAATGTGATGAACAGATGAGATGGAAAAAAGTCAAATGGATTAATGAGGGTAGAAGTGTAGGTTTTTTCCCACGGAAAAGGAAGGGAAGTGAGTGGCGTTAAAATGCCTTAAGTATCCCCCAATACCGTCACTCCCCTCCTCCACTCTATCCCAGCTGCAGTGAAGTGTCTCTTTGTATTCTGGACAGAAAAGCATGAGCTACAATGTACTTGTCCACACTTGATTATTCCCACTGATTTCAACAGAGCGTTTAATTTATATTCTTAGGAGATAAAACACATGCCTTTTACGTGCCCGTGAAGAATGCAAGTGTGCATGTGCATCGGCTTCTCGCATGTTAATACTGTCCGCTTCATCTCTGCTCCACGAACTCACTATGAGAGCTCCTAAATGCGAGTCAGTGCTACAGGTAATGGAGCTGATTATAGCCGACTGGGCCGAGGGCCAGCTGCCTGGAGGGAACGCGGACCGCCCAGTCGGTGTCTCATAGCCTGGGATCCCTGTAATACAAGCCTAGCTTGGCAGTCTCTCGGCGGGTATCCTTCCCACTCACGGGTCTCCTCTGGACCATGTGTATATGTGTGTGTGCCTTCATATCAGCTTGTTTACTCTGCCAGTAACAATGATGCCATGAGTCCATTGTGACTCTGTTTACAGCTGAGTGTTGGCTCCGGAGTGAACCTAACTGCTATTTTCTGTCTTTGGGGAAGGTGTTTGGGGCAAAAGCAGACCCTAACCATTTTTGCGCCATGGACCAGTTTCACGTGAAGCAAATGACAATAACATCAGTAGTGTGTTACTTATTTATGTCCTGCCTACTTTTGTTTTGGTTTAACATCATTGTAGAAAATCCAGGAAATTGAAGCAAGGCAAGTGCTTCTTTGATTTTTTTTTTACCATTGCCATATTTCATGCATGAGAACCACCTATAGTGACAAATTTGTATTTTAAGTACTGATATTGTCTCTGCTTTCTTGCTTAACCCATTTAGTATTCAAACCAGCAGTGCCTTTTAGAGGGGTCAAATAATGCAACTGGTTAATGGAGCAAATTTGAAGCTTCATTTTACTTCATATATCTATTGGTGTGCACACAAATAGCATGGCTGAAATGACGACTGAATCCAGCTAATCAATCCCAGAGATCTTTCCCTAACAGAAATAAACTCTCATGTCTCACCTACAAAATGTCAGATTTAATTGTGTGCAACATTTTTGGGAGTGGAATTCTAATGTCGGTGTCCCAGCACTACGTCGGCTAAGCGCATTGTTATTCTAAACACTAAACAAGTCAGCTAAGTTGGTTTAACTGAATTGCACGTTTGTCGCATGGGCCCGCCACAATGTTCTAACGACTAGGAGAGAGTAGTGTGCTCACAGCACTATGTGATAAGTGTGTAGGTGGGAAGCCATCTTAATCTCGCTTTATGCTGAATGTGCATCACGCAGATCATGCAAATCGCCACCCAGAAGTGGTGAACATTGCTCTGCTCCTGCAATGACCCAGACTAATGTAATCATACCGTATGTGCACTAGACGCGTCACACAGAGAAGGGAAGGTAACTGTGAGCATCTCCAAGATGGGGAAATAGTGAATGGCAAGGTTATTACTTTATAGCAGGGGTCCGGTGTCCTGCATGTTTTATACTCTGTATTCGAATGATCGGATAATCAGCAAAATATGCGGAAACTGGATAACAATCCTGATCATTTGAATCAGGAGTGCTGCAGCAGGGAGACATAGAAAACATGCAGGACACCCGATCCCGAGGACTAGAATTGGGGACTCCTGCTTTGTAGAGTCCACTTAGCAACGATACATATTACACACTGTATGTACCAGTTTAGTTAAATGAAACATGCAATTAATCAATTACTGGTTGCGCAAATCTCATAAATCAATTACAGCTTTAGCTAGATTTCAGACTTGTTTTTTAATCTAAGGAGACATCCCTCTTCTGATAGGGCCCTTTTTATCTAGCTAGCAAAAGGCTTAGATGAATGTGGTGTGGAAGAACCAAACCTTACTCTGGTTGCAAAACTGGAACGTCTCCATGGAAACTTCACAAACTTCATTTGAAATGAACAAATATTTTCTAATCAACCATTCATGTTTTTGTGCACAAACTTGATTTATGTTCATCTTTGCAGGTTAGTATCTCCTGTTTGTTACTTGGAATACATTAAATAACTAAAATTACCAACTACAATGTTGGGCATGGTCCTGGAGACATTTTCTCCTTATGATAGATGCACACTAAAGTTGGTGTCAGTTGTTGATATTGTTGCTTGAGACTATTTTTTTCCTACTTTTCCAAATGGTGCTAATGAGAAAATAAAACACATTTTCACCACGACGTAGTACAAAAATCGGTGAGTTTTCAGGCGTGTTCTGGCATACCAAAGGTGACTCATTTGCCGCATTTGAAATGCTCCGTCCCCCACCCTTTAACCATTTCTCTATCTCCTCATCTTCCTGTGATTAACCTTTGAAAACGGACTCTCCAACACTCTAGGCAGTGTTTGCCCACGAGCCGTTTTAACATTCCACTCCGGCTCCAAATCCAATCCACTCCTGCCCATCAAACTCCAAGACGTTACCAGTTTTAATCTGCCTCCCAACCCCCTGATCAAGCCTCGTTTCCCCACCTGCCGTCCACAGGGGCCCGGCTTGAAGAGGTGTTCGACAAACAAGTGTGATTTACTCTCTTTCTGTGTGGATTATTAACACACCTAGCATGCCACAGCATCATGAATAAGCAATGGAGATCCGGTAGCCTATTTTCCCTCTCTCTCTCTCTCTCTCTCTCTCTCTCTCTCTCTCTCTCTCTCTCTCTCTCTCTCTCTCTCTCTCTCTCTCTCTCTCTCTCTCTCTCTCTCTCTCTCTCTCTCTCTCTCTCTCTCTCTCTCTCTCTCTCCCCCCCCCATATCAGGCTCATTGTGAGCCGTAGAAAATAATGAACTATTCCCATTTCTCTCTCTGATATGTTCAATACGCTATCCATGACAAGTGCATGGAGATAAGCAGTTTCTTCTTGAGCTGATTAAAATACACCAGCTTTATTCATGGGAGCTTTGTTCGGATCAGGTGATGCTTCTATCGTGTTACGACATTCCGTGGCCGAGAGACAATCTACACTTTTAATTTGTCCCCGTATGCAAAACGCAGCAGCAAAAGACACTTGGAAAACTTAATTCAGCATCAAAACACATTTGTTTAAATACATCCACACATCCCTCGACTTATTCCCGCTTGGAAATAAGTAAAGAACGGAAAAAGGAGAGGTGGGGCAGGGATTTTTTACTTAAGCAAGTACAGCAAACAAACACCACTACCAAGAGACTTTGGCTATTTTTAAACATGAAAGCAGTGTACATGCTTGCTTAACATATTCAGATGTGTAAAAACAAAGAAAATGATGGCAGCCTCTTTTCCACAGGGTGCAATAAATGCCAGTCAGCTTTCCTTCTTACGAGTTGGAGAACACAATTTACATGTCGTTGAATCTACATGTCGTCGCTATCAGGCAGAAACCTCTTATATCCAAATATGGTCAAATATATTTTTTTTTTTCACAAATCGATACTCATGGGCTGTCTCCACCTTGTCTATAATTTACATGCAGTTGTAGCCAATTTAAAGCTTTGAACATTGCTTAAACAAATGATCACAACTTATGTTTTACACGGTGAAGGTTTTTTTTGGCATTTTTTTGCAGTACTTATCTGCAACGACTTCGTGTTTGTCCTATTTTGATCAATGCCAGCTTCATTCTTTTAGCATATTCAGGTTTTCTTTTAGTAGTACAATGTTGATGCGAAGTGTGCCACAGCAATCTACGATAAAATACAACTTGAACCAAGTGGTGCCTGGGAATTGGGAAGAAGCTGCTGTTTTTTGAGTTCCTGTATAGTTGTCATTTCGACAGATGGAAGTATTACGCCCTACAGCAATGACGTATCGACATTCTTACACTGTTAGAATTAACAAGACACTACTGTTAGTTTGTTTAATACTGAAGAAAAACATTGCCTCACATCGTGGGTTGAAGTTGGTAAAAAGGCAGACCATCAGAGGAGCAGCACCGCCAAACAAGAGTTTAAAAATGGATATTAACTGCCAACAAACATTTGCATTGAAAACAATTGTCACTGTCTCAGATACTCACTTCTTATGTATTTTGAATGCACGAGCCGCAACTGTCGTGTAAAAAGAGTACTATAGTATGTATATTTTGTCACAAGGTTTGTTATTTATCTGATGACCAATTCAAAGAACAAAAAACTCAAAATGCCTGTAAACATTTGTGTTTTATCCAAAACTATATTCTGTTGATTTGATGCACTTTAAGTTTGCCTAATTGTCATTAAGACAGAAATATTATCCTCTTACGGGAAGTAAAAAGAGCTTCATGCTGCACCTTTTCAAGCCAGGTTTCCTCTGGCTTTGGAATTGGGCATGTTTTCAAGTCACATAGGGCGTTATTCGACAACTCCCCTATAATCAGTATCTGTTAGGTCAGTCGCAAACCTGAGCTATAGAACATTAGTGAAGCATGTTGCTCTGTAGTGCACATTATTTTTAGCATCATCGTCCAGGCTTCTTCTGATTTTATATTTGACTACAGATTGAAATGATCATTATTGCCGTCTGCAGTGTCCTCCGATTTAAGCGGAACAGCATAGACACGGATTTACAGTGTGAGCATTTTTTGTCATCTTGACCATTAAATCACACAGTATGGATTCTTAAATATGGCTCTTCAAAAATCATTCCGCTAATTATTCCTCCTCATTTCCTACGACGGAAGAAAGTGGAACACAGGTGGACACAGCTTGAAATTCCAATTTATTCGCCTTCATCTTTTCTCATGTCGGACATGCGCTCTGCGGTGCACTCCGTCTTCCTTAACTCGTATTACACCTCCCCACTGCTCTTTGTCACTGTCGGCCATTTTACCTCCATGGCTCCCACATTAGATTAAGCAAATCAAAATGGATGATCCCTGTATGGAGTTTGGATTGTGGATGTGATCATAAAAATATAATCATGCATGATTTGTTGTTGGCACACTTGATTCGATGCTGTTGAAGTTTTATTCACCGGAGAAAAACTAAAAATCAGTCTTACCTGTCAGATAGATTGTTTCTTTGTTCCCCCTCCCAATTTTCCCTCACTAAGACTTCCTACTCTACTCTCCGCTCATCTCTCTCTGCCTGCCTCACGTTGCCTGCTCCTCCTCCTGCTCTTGCTCTTCCTCCCCCTGCTGTCAGCACAGCCCCGCCGACTCGCACACTCTGACACCTGTCAGCAATTTCCTTAGGAGATCACAGAACTGCAAACTAGAAATGTTCCTGTGTTGAATTTAGGGCAAGTTTTGCAGCAGAAACATATGAGATGCTTTTACGTTTTTTTCCCCCTTCAAATTCAACAGGGAAAGGGAAGTGCTTGAGCGGCACAAAGTTTAAGGGAAGACAGAAAAAAAAGGTTTGCGATCCGAGAGGAAGGGGAGGGATGCTCGATTCAATTAGGAACAGTGAGACCCAGTGGATCCCTCTGATGGAAGATGGGAATATGGAGGAATCTGTGGCCCACGGAGTGAACTTCCATTCCTGGGCTCCAGGCTTCAGGCACACCCCCTCAGGGAACTGGCACATAGATGAGGCAAAATCTCCAGAGATGAAGGGGGAGAGGAATATGTCAAAAATAAAGGAGGCCTGTTCCTTGCCCGAGCTAATTGAACAGTCTCGCTTTCCTCAGTGTGTAAAAAAGCCACAAGGGCAGATTCTTTTTTTCTTTTCTTTTTTGCCCCACTCTAATAAATTTGAAATAACCACAAAACCATAAATCCCAAATACTGTCATACTCCCCACTTTACTCCTACATGGAGAAATTTGTCAAAACATGGATGTTAATCCGTAAAAACACAGCGGCTCATCCACATCCGCCAGGAATTACTTGAGAGCGCTGACAATCAAAAGAAAGAAGACCACCAAAAAAAAAGATCTAGCTGTCTGTTAGCTGGCTTTTATCATAACAGTAATGGCTTGGCATTGCTTAAGCTCCATTTAATGAAATCCCTCCAATTTCACTTGAAAAATAAAGAATATATTTAATACGTCACTCGTTCAGAGGTTACGGTTTAAGCCATATCATCCGTTCATGACTGTTAAAGATAGCCTTTCCATTATAGATTTGAAAGAGATTTAATGTGATTTATTCTGAAAATACTTCAATAATCTAATCGGCCAGAGTGAGGTTTTCAAAAAGAGCTCCTCTTAAGATTCTTGGCAGGGATTCAGCAAACGCTTAAGAAACACTAGAACGTTGATTCTCAGCTGGGGGTGTGATGCTGACAGCAAGTCAAAAATGAATTAAAGTAATACAGACAGATTTAATCTGCATCTGACTTTATGTTTGAAAATCATTCATGTATTTTGAGTTTGTGTTGAGGAAACGTAAATAATAAATACACAAATGATTTGGTATATTTACAATAGAATGGGATCGAGGACTATACTATGAGTGGAATGTTCTATTTTGTGACCGGATCTATTTTTATTGAAAAATTATTTTGACTTTAATGCTCAATCCTCAATCATGTGCCTTGAAATTGATTTTTATCAGTAATTATGTGTTATTGTTTCAAAAGATGGCATGGCTCCATTAACTTCTAATGTTAATTTTAGTTTCTTTGACTATTTATTTTTATCCATCAGTTGCCATTGTGTCTCCAATACTGTACAACAACAATTGAATTAACATTTAGTGTGTCTCCACTTAGGAACAATTCCGCTTACAAACCGCCTCTCGTAACCTATTGCGTTACTATCTTGGGAAGGGTCATGGAGGTTGACAGAGATGATTTGCTTTTGTAAGCCACATACAATGATGTGGCGAGCCGAATCTGGGTTTGACACCTGTGGCCTAGATCAAAACAGTTTTTACCCTCTAAAACGGGTCAAAAATGTCCAGTAGTAGTGATGTTGGAGGAAGAAGGATTGTTCATTGTGATTGAGAGCAGTGGGGGTTGACTGAGCACAAAGGGATTACCTCATGAAAGAAAGCCGGCATGTTTATGATGCTTTGGAGGGTTTTTGTGTGAAGGCAACTCTTGTCTCCTGGGCAAACAGCACCTTTGCATGGCACTGGGAATGGTAAATATTTGCTCTGTTCAATCCTGGGAGTTTAACCTACGCTCCTTCCCACTTGTTTTGTTCATAGCCCTTATCAACACAGGAAAACATGACAATAAAAGCGTGCACGTAGGAAATGAATTCTCAACGTTGTCTGTCTTTGTGTATTGTGCTGTGGCTGTGTCTCCCAATAGGCGTGCAAGTGTGTTCAGTAAATTGTCTTCTGATAATCCTTCCCTTCATCCAACACAAAGTAAATGCTTCACATGGTCCAATTTTTGTCAGTTAAATGGACTCAAAGTGAAGACAAGCCTGTCCCCACTACTACAGTAGCTTTTCCAGACCCTTTTTTAGCGTGGATGGATGGACGGACGTGGGGGAGGGGGACTGATGGACTGACTGATGGACGAATAGATGAATGGATGGTTAGGTAGGTTCCTGGGATTGAATATGTGGAGTCTGAAAAGACATATAAGTCTTTGGTAGTGAATTTAACAAGCATTTTCATAATTTTCTTGTGGCTCTTACCATTTATTGACAAAGAGTGAAAACCAAATATCATTTTTGGGGGGAGCAGCTCTGTGGAAAGAAATCCCTATCAAGAGGATTTGATTGTAATTCAAAACAGCTCCTTCACTATCAATTTTCTGTTCTGCTTAAAAGAATGAATACTGAAATGAAAGTGTACCACGCATTCTTAATACTTAACACTCACAATGTGCATTATCTCTAATTGCGTCCAATTATTACATGAAATCAGACTCGATTGGTAGGTTGAGATCTTATGAACAGTCATTTATTTTTTTATTTTTGAATAGCGTATGATGCTACTGAGGGTAGCTTTGACGTCAGGCGCGGACCTCGGCCAAGTTGTTACAAATGACGGGCGAGCAGCCAGGCAGGCGGCGGCGACTGAGTCCATTTACATGGCTGTCATTAAGTGTGTCTCCTAATGTTATTATTCCCCACTTACACAACACATTCAGCCAAAATTGCTCCCAGCTATATCAACTTTAAGAAAGCCTTATTATTCCTTGACATAAAAGGGGATTTTTGTTCCGTCGCACTCATTAAAAATTGATTCTGTACGTGAGCAAGGGGGAGAAGAAAAGTAAGGTGCTTATTATGGTTGGAGTTAAAATAACACCACTGAGGGAAGAGACAGCTATTAATAAACCCTTTTTGCCGAGCTCAAAAACGGAAACGAGGGTCACCCTAAAGTTTTACCCAAAGCGGACGCTTGTGCAACTGTGGTGTTTTCCTGCGAGTCTTAAATGGCTACCAGGTGCACGGCAACATCTGGGCCGGCCACGGACATCTTCATCCTTCCTCTCTAGTGTGAGTGGCAGCAGTTAAGCACCAACACGACTCCTTACACTGACTCCTGCCAGACGACGGGATGTCTTTTTAAACGCTTCAGTCAGATATGAAACATCCACATTAACTCGCCAGCTAAATGATCCCTCTGAATAATGGATCAGGGCTCGTGGAGGTATGTAAAAGTCCACCTTTGTGAGCCTAATTGCTGCCACGCTAGCTCGTGGGGATTCGACGAGCCTTCAAACGCAAACATAGCTGCTGTCAATCAATGTGTGTTGCCTGAGGTTACATCAGAAGGGTAGAATGTGGTTTTTTTTTTCCCTATCCAATTGTCGAAAGTTGGGAGAGTAGATTTGAGGATACCAAAATAACTTATGTGAATAAATGAAGTCCTACTACAATATCCAATACTGTGGACACATTCACAGTGATTTTATGTCCTGCATTATTTGAAGTGACAATTATAGAATTCATTAAAGACAACAACAGCAAACAAAGCAAAGCAAACCTTATACAACCTTTTAAACAGTTTATCATTAACATAATTAGATAAATTAGATAAAAGTGCTTTCAGAATCACCCCAAGATTACATGAGGTCAGCCTGAGGAGCATAAAAAAGACAAACCTGCCTGTTCCGTTTTCGCAAACTGCCACACAACCAACGGATGACCATATTTATTTCATATGTTCCATTTTTAAAAACTATTGATATAGTTTCCATATTAATAGAGTATATGTTCAAATGTATCAATCCCCATTGCCTTTGACATGACACTCTTGTCATTTTATATAGATTGGAGGTCTTTTTGTGCTTCCGCATTGACGCCACAAAATCGATTTGACGGTCCACAAAAAAAGCAATGACCAATCATTACTCAGCATGCAAATATCACATGACCAAACTCTCAAAACAGGTGAGCCCTGATTGGTCATTACCTGACTAATCATTGCTGTTTACTGTTTTATTTCTCACCTAGTTTAAAGTGATCAAACTGTTATGATATCACATTAGTTGATGTCACACCCATTGGTGGAAACACAAACCAGATCCACAAGTTAGCATTTTGCACCGGTGAAGATGCTTTGGCTGTTATTGTTGTACAACAACACGGATGTGGTCTTACCTTGGTCTGGCAGCTGGCAAACATTGGGAGGCACGGTCATGTTGAGCATGTCATTGACAGCCGTATCAACATAGTGTCCTCGCTGGACGTCGTGTTCGCTGTCGGTCTGGTCACTCTCCTCGTGGCCGCTGTCCTTCAGACTGTTCCCCTCTAGGTCCTTGAATGTCGACGTGCTGCACAAGGGAGGACCGAGAAAGATGTTGATTAACTGTCACATCAGCGTCGCTCACATGTTCGCGCATCGTTTTCACTCCCAGGGTGTTTTAAGTGCCTTTTCCTTGTCTTTTTATGAGGTTATTTTCTACCTATTCTGAACTTAAAAAAATCACTGGCTTTAAAATAAATCTTAGCAAAACACTCAACTTGAAATAATCGTAATAATAATCGCTTGTACGGATCTCCTTGGTGCAACAGGCAAAGACGTGTTGGATGGACACACTGCCTTCAAGGGCATCTTGAACAAACAGGGAGGCACTTGCTCACTTCAATCAGACAAATACTGCAGTAATCAGGAATTCCGGGAAGAAAGATGGATGTCGGAAACGCTGGAGGCATGCAAACCGAGCATCTGGCTTGCACCGGGAGCTCGCAGTCAATAAAGCAGGATGGGTGGTGGGTGGCGGGGAGGCGATAGTAACAATCAACAGCTGCACAGTAACAGTGTGATTTCCCCTCGTTTGAGTACCATCCCACCGGAACAAATTCACATTTATAAACAACACTAAAGAGCAGGGGAATAAATCAACATGTGTTCTTGGAAGAAGTAGCAGGGAGAGAGTGGGAGGTAGGAGTGAAGGACATTCCAAGGTAGCTGTATCCTCAAACACTGGCCGAACGTTCCCCATTGCGAGGCTGAAGCGGCGGATAATGCTGACCTTCTGATGTTATCACTGTAATTGCACCTGTATCAGACCAGGGGGGTTCACTGGGCTCCTGAGGGGCTTGCTTTGTGGGAATCTGCACTTCCATGCTCTTTGTTTACATAAATGCAGGAAATCTTTGGAGGGGAAATTGTCATAATGGGTCTGTAGAGAGGGGGCAAAGCCGGGAGCAAACAAAAGAAAGCCCCCTTGTTGCAAGGCTGCAGGTAACAAAAGGACAATTGTGGAATCAAAAGTAGCCCACTTGCAAAACTATTCCACAGCCGGAGGGAATTATTTTGACCCCCGTGCCTATTTCCTAACCCTGCATTCCCACGTAGCTATCCAATTTTGGGGCAGCACGATGGACTTGCCGGTAGCACATGTGCCTAACAGCTCAAAGAGGATCGGTGATCAAATCTCTGCTCAAGTCCTTCCCGCATGGAGGCCGCAAGTTGTGCCTGCGCTTGCGTGGGCTTTCTACAGATACTTCAGCTTCCTCCCACATTCATGCATGAAGACTATAGACCAGGGATTGGCAACTGAAATGCTGGAGGGGGCCACAATCTTTTCTCAGTGTGACGGGGGGGCGGCGGGGGGAGGGGGCGGGGCAGTCACATACTTCATAACCAGATGTATAAAAAAAAATGCTATTTTAAATATGGATAAATAAGTGCTCTATATTATTCACTCTTGATAATACATATTTCAATGAATGTAAAACCCATTGCCTTAACCCAGCAACAAAAGATTTGAAGCAAACAGAAATAACCACATAGTGGTTTATTTTTTTTCAGTATAAAGATCTCTCGCACAAAAATGACCATTTCAGGATAGCAAAAAAGTGCTGAACAAGAAACCGACATTAAGTGCAAAATCATTTTTTTAATAAATTGGAGCTAAGGGTAAAATAAATAAATACATAATCATCATCATCAAGGAACCCCATCCCTGCAATGGATTATACTTTAGGTATGAATATGAAAAGTTGTTTGTCCCTAAGTGCTTTGCGATTGATTAGTGACATGGTGTAGCCCAAAGAGACCCCAAGGACAAGTGCTGGGAAAATTAAATGGATGAATCTGTTTTTTGAGTCCACATATGGATGATGGTTTTAAATTATCGACTCTACTTTCACATAAAAACAAACTGACCAGCTGTTATTTACCCAACCACAAGC
This sequence comes from Syngnathus typhle, assembly GCF_033458585.1. Taxonomy (NCBI): domain Eukaryota; kingdom Metazoa; phylum Chordata; class Actinopteri; order Syngnathiformes; family Syngnathidae; genus Syngnathus; species Syngnathus typhle. The sequence goes on along the minus strand of NC_083738.1, from coordinate 14,983,991 downwards.
CTTAAAAAAGCATCAAGTGCCTGGTTAGCATATTCTGACGCCTTCAAACCGTAGTATCGTGACAGATGATATTTATTTGTACATAAATATTCTAAAACATTTTCAAAGTGTGAATGAAGTCAGTGCTCCTGCAATGTCACCAAAATATGACTCATGTACAACAAGGAGGTCGTTGAACATGTTCTGTTGTTAAATAGCGTAAAATATTTAATAGAAACATAACGTTGAGATTTTGATTTAGATATCAAATGAGAAGCTGTTTTTTACAACATTTAAAATACTCTTCTTAATCTTATCTATCATATCAAATCTTCAAAGCAACTGTACATTTTTTAATGTAACATCTTAATTTTCATTCTGATGGGCCACTGACTTCTGATAAGCTAGTCTGCGGGTCTTTAATAAGTTGGACTCTTCTCATATTCAGTGCAACAGAAGGTCATGATTATGCATAGTGTTCTATGACTTGTGTTATTTTTCACAGCTATAGGGAGCGGAAACAAGTTAGTTGCTTTTGCTACAAAATTATATGATTTGTGTCACATTATGTATGCAATTATCAGCTAAATGTAGACTCTAATATGTAGAATACAATCCCTTTCATTGCTATAGCAATACTGAATCTCATTCTCTGTGCGGTTTATTTTGGCTGACCTACTTGGACAATTCTCATGTTGTATTAGCGCAAGCATGAGTGCTACCTTGCTCAATCATTCTATGATGATGTTGATTTCAAGAAACTGCATAGTAGCTTGCTCTCTGGCTTTTAGATTTACAAAGCTGCTAGCTGAAGCCTAAGAAGGAAATACACTGACATATGGCTAAAAAAAATAGGATTTTCATTTATGATGCTTCAGTGGGATATTAAAGATGATTAACATAGCCTTAATTCAAACTATAATAACGAGAACAGAGAATATTTAATTGCCACAGAAACCATGGATTTCATTTTTTGTAGGTCTTCTGATGGACTTGCCTGGGTGCCTTCTACGTTGCTTGATAATAACTTAAAGACCCTAACATTGACTTCACAATTACAGGGGGAATAAAAATATGACTTAACTTCTATTTTAAAGAATTTGATTTATATCAAATGTCTCTCATGGGTTATATGACATATAATTCAGATAAGATAAAAGTAGATTCTAAGGATAACAGAATGTCTTTCATTGCCATTGCAACCCTACATCTACTTTAGTTGGTCTTTAGTTTAGTGGACCTTTCTGGACACCTTCTATGTGACTTTAGTGCTTAAATTCATATAAATTTGCTTAAAAGATTGTGATATGATGATGTTCATAAGTTTATGTTAAAATCCTGATTTCTTTTTTTGTCTGATTGTCGTGTAAAATGAGTAACACTTCACAACTATAGGGAGAGCGCATGAAGGAAATTTTACTTCCCTTTCTTTTAAAATATCACATAGTTTAATGACATATACAGTAGATTAAAGTGAATACAACATTTTACATTGCCATGGCAACCCTGAATCGCCTCCACGTTGGTTGCTATTTGATATGGTGGAACTGCGACACCTTGCATGTTAAGTTAGCAGAAGCGTGACTGCTAGCTTGCTGAAAGGATTACTAATAGGCATTGTATTGTAAGAGGGAGAGCAAAAACTTTCATTTCTGGTACTTTAAAAGAACTGGTTTCCATTACATTTTGCTTACGCATGGTCTTGAGGTTGATTCCTATCATATAGATGTAGATTCTGCTGTTGTATCTAATTAAGTCATCTCCATCCATCTTTCTTCATCATTTGAATGAATTATGTAGAGGATTTGTTTTTTTCTTCCTTTCTTTTGTTTTGCATATTCTTACCAATCCCTATTATCCCCACTCCAAAACAAACACATACAAATTGCTGCAAGGATTCCTGCGGTCTCATTAGATAAAACAATAAGAGATAACAATGGTAGCTAGGTGCATGAAACAAAAAAAAAATAATAAACGTACCTTTTAATGAGGTGGGCTCTGCTGTTCACATAACTGGAGTCAATTGAATAATTCTCCGTCTGGAACACAGAGGTTGGGTGGGGTGGGATGAGGGTTGGTGAGTAGGGGATATGAGTGGGGAGGTTGGAAACAGGGAGATACATACTTTCAATAGGAGAAGAAACTATAACAATGTTAGCAGTAATTGGTTTTCATAAGGAATGTTATTTTCCTCAAAGGAGAGCGTCCTCTGCATCTTTTAAAGCACATACACACGCTTAAACACATTGAGGCTGACGAGGTGTTGAGTGGTACGGTGAACACAAGTTTCTTCAATCCTCGGTCCACATGCACTCCTTTGCTGGCCAACCCACCAACTTTGAAACAGAATCATTAAGGCAAGAAGTGGAAGAAGAAAAGTACCCCATATCATCCGGAAATGTTTCCCTCCTCTCCCCGCGTGCGAACGGCTCACTTCTAACACATTTGAGAACATTACACATTAATGTGGAGAAAATTAAATAAATAACAGCGAGAGAAGGAGATGAACTTAAGCGCGTACTGGGGGGAATCTTAACGCCGCAATTGGAGATGAAAAGACTTTTTCAGAATATGCATGCGATAGATCTCTGACCCACATTACAGCGTAAAGTTCAAAGGCATCCCACATTCATATTTCGCCCAGCGTTTATATTTGCTGAGGATCTATGAACCCCTGTTGCGCCACTGTGTAGTATCAACTCCCACAAAAAACTTGAGTCTTAAAAAAAAAAAAGAAAAACATGGAGGTCCAGTGAAAAGGCAGGAAGTGACCCTTCCCTGCAAAGAGTGATCAGATGCAGGTGTTTTCCGGGGAGAGAAAGCAGAGGCTTCACTTCAAATTCCAAAGTGAAGATAGCAGGCGGTGATAAGACGCTGCGGGTCGACCCCTTGACTTCCGAGTGAGGGCAGCTGTGCAGATACTACAGCTATGTTGAAAGAATAACAGAACCCAACCATCCCAAAACAAACCAAAAAATACAACAAAGAAGCCAAGTCAATGCAGACACTCGCACAACTTCAATACCTCCTTTGTTATTTTAGCCGGGAAAAACTGTAATGACGGAAGCAAGGACATGCACTACATTATAAATCAGTGCGTTTGCCGTTAAGGTTATCGTAATTCATAGTCCCTTTCTTTAACACAAACTTTAACAAGCCACTGTAAAAACGAGACAATTCCTTGAAGGAAAAAAGAAAGAGTTATTAATGTTTCATTGTTTGCCCCTGATTTGTTTTCCAGGATGCATACAATACATAGACAGATAATAAAAGAAGCAATCATCATGTCATTTAACAGAGATATGGAAAAGGTCGCACAATTAGGCAAACAACACAAATTTGGGAGAGAAATATTAAAATATAAAAAGTCACACAAAAACCCGGCAGGACCATAGTAATGCGTGGCATAATCTTCACTTGAGGTCAGTTCAGTAAGCATCAAATAATTCTCGGATTTTGTTCAGACATTTTAAGATAGAAAACAAAGTGACTTATATTTTGGAATAATAAAGCTCAAAAGTCAGACAAAACCTATAAAAGGTTGATCATTCTAAGGTGTGACTCCAGCAATTCTAGTGAGACCTCAGCGTTCTTCAATAAAGCACACGTCGAATAAATAATTCAGCTTGTGTTAGAAGTTATAAGTATGGTGAAACTCCAAATGATCTAACAATGTGGCAACCATTTTTTTCCAGAATAATATACCTGAAAAATTGCAATAATACACAATACAGTGAGTCCAGCATTCCTCTGTGTAGCTCAGTTCAGCAAGCATCAAAGAATGGATTGTGAAACTCAAAAGCATCAAAATATGCTCAAAACCCTGGAGGTCAATAATGTGCATTATAGCGCAAGACTTGAAATCTCACAATACTTTGTTCTTCACTCGAGCTCAGTTGAGCCAGCATCAAGGAATTAACTCGAATGAACTTGAACACTGCAATTATTGATCGAACTCAGTCGCTCGCTATTTCCAAAAAGTTTATTTCACAGGTGGTTATTGTCCGCCATAAACGCTGTTGTTCATTTGGCAGACAGAAAACACCCTGCTTGTAACAAGCTTGCAACATGGCTTGTTGACTCAAAGAATTCAACAGGAAATGACCACTGCTCCCTTCTTCTCAAAACCAGAAGGAGCAACATTGATGAGTCACTCACTCCGACGAAGGCTCAGCACAGAAATGCAACGCCCACGTTCGTGACAACCTCAAGTCGGAGGGCGTATCAATAGGTCTTGCTGCGAGGGGTCAAGTTTCAGCTGAGAGCAGCCGAGGAGAAGGGGGGAGGCCGCAAATGGCTCCTTAATCAGGTTGGACAATGTGTTGTTGTGATCTGAGCGGCCCCGCTTTGGCGGCCAGAGCCACTCTATTCCCATAATTATTGTTCCGTTTCATCTGGAGGACTGCGGGGAGGAATGTGACTGATCACTGTGTCACGACAAGTAAGGAGGGGAGTCGAGGGAGCGGATTCAAGATGGGAGGAAATGGGCGAGAGTTGACCTGCGGGACACAGAAGCATCACCCTCCACATCCCGTCCCCATAGTTTTTTTTTTTTTTTTTTAGCCTTTGCATCTTTCTCTTGAATAAAAGCGGGGTCACCGGGACAATGGACTCGTCTTTTGCCATCGAGAGAAAACGCAATCTCCTCTAAGATTTGATTTGCCTTCCTCGTAGCGCCGGACGCTCAGTCGGAAAAAGAGTAAGGGTGGGGTGGGCAGTGCCAATTCTTCTACTAGTAATGACTCGACAAGCTCAGCAGATTTTGCAAAAAGATAGCAAGGAGAAAGAAGATAAAGCCAGAATGTCACCGCTGCCTCACTCTATGAATTACCTAGTTGGTGGCGGAAAACCACAACATTTAAGTTGGAGTAAACAGGCAGATGGAGCAATAGACACTAATAAGATGCTGAAAAAAAGGGATGCATAAAAGGTGTCACCGACAATCTGTTCAATTTATAGGTAGAGAAATTTCTCTCGTTTTCTCTTTTGTCTGATCGTGACAATTTACAGTTTTAAAACAAAGTAGCGATAAAAGGAGACATTGTGATGCTGATAAACAATCGTTTGTCAGACGGCATGTCTGCATGGATGGGATGCTAACATTATGTCCAATAAAACTGAGCTGGAATGTGTATTTGTCCTAAGTCTGCTTTCATGAGGATGCAGACGCACACGTTTGCGTTCCCCCATGACTGCAGCTGAATTTAACTGAGTCTTAATGCACAATCTTGCACACACAGGCGCTCCCCCCTTGTTGAGCTTTTCTCGTCCCCAAATCCCCCGACTTGGCGGGAAGGCACTTTTAAAGAGGCGACTGGCTCACCTGTAGGTCTGCCCCCTGCCGTGCCACTGAGCCCTATTGTGGTGACGTGAAAGACAAAGACCCCTCCAACTCAGTGAAGAGTTTACTATATTCTGTTTACCGCATACCGCTGAGCTACCATAACCCCCTACAACCCTTGCCCCGGACGCCCACAACTATTCCACCCTTTTCCCGATAAGAGAAATTCTCATAGATCCTCGGCCATCTGCTGGATTATAGATTTCCCTCTTCCTTGAGACAGGCCAAGACCCCTCAGGGAGGATCAGTGGTGAAAAAGCGTGGAAGAGAGCTTTAGGCCATAGCCGTAGTTGCGGATGAGATTACATTTTCTATTTCTGCTTGCTGCGGGGAGTCAGCCCTGATGAATACGGAGAGTTATTCCCGTTTAATATCAACGGGCTACCTCACATGCTCAAATTATATTCAATCAGTTGTGACAGAGGGGTACACATGTGACAAACAACCTGCCACGTTCCCCACCTCATTTCACTCCATCACCCGTCAATTTAGTCCAAACCCGGCCGCCGCGTCCGGGAATTAATCATGCTACCAAAGTGAATTATTGTGGCTGAGAGAATGTGTTAAAAATCAGCTTGTTTCTTTCGCTTGAAAAAAATGGAAGGAAAAGCCAATGGCCATCACTTTGTCCTTGATGGTGCGGTACATGTCGAGTATTCTCCCAGCAAACCAAATAATGGCCCCTCTCAAACACAATGACACAGGCGCGTAAACACAGCACCACTTCCTGCTTGCATTTCCGTCTTTGTCGTTTAGCCTTCCCGTGTGAAGGTGAACAAATACTTCACACTCTGGGTCCAAAAAGACAATCAATTGCGAAACTCGTAAAATGGACAAGAAAGGCTAAAGAAGTCAACCTTAGTTTACTCTCGGACCAAGAGACGACATTTATTCGTCAGTGTCTTTTAGAAACACATTTGCCGGGGAGGGATATTGAGGTGATTGTGAATATTCTGGACTCTGTTTTCCCTTCCAGCTTCAACTTACCAAACTTGACATTGTTGTTCTTACTCAGACTAAAGATTGCTCCCCTATTATTTACAGTCAAGTAGCGCACTCAATTTTGCTGTTTCACCGCTGATCAAAATTCAATTCCACACAATCAACATAATTTTTACGATCACTTAATCGATTTAATAAGTTGCTAAAACCCCACGTACCATCTATGTAAGGAAAGTGCCTATGATGACTATTTGTATTTTTACTGTGAGACTCAGACAATAGTCCAGACTTGTCTCCATGTCACTCAGGACTAGAGGCTCCATAGACATCCAGTCGGAAGACATGTGATTAATTATACATATATTGATAGAAATTCCATTCATTATTCATGTGTTTTAGAGCCACCCCGCCTTTCAGCATGATGAAAAGATCTTAAATAATAGGCTCCCCTCTGCAGACATCTGCATTCCAACGTAGTCAAGCGATGCTTAAGCAGCTTAAGTCTGTTGTCTTTCTGGTCAGGGAGGGGGTCGCCGCTCACCTCTGACATGTTTTTCTAAAACTTTGGTGTCCCTGTGACTTCCCGCGGTGGTTGTTTTGTGTTGCCTTTGTTCCGAGTGACAAGGCTGGTCAGCATCAGTTGAATAGCAATCTTGGCGCTGCGTCTTCAAACTCCTGAGGCTGCGTATGGGTTTCATTGAACACCTGTTCGGCATTCATGGCAGCACGTGCCCGCAGACTCAATCCATCGCAGCGCAAGAAAGAAGAGCATGAGATAAAGTTGGACAGTTTTACATAATAATAAAGCGGCAAGGTTGGGGGAGAAAAATGTATCTGCGCTGTTTCCTATGAGAAGTCAGCTTAAGAACAACCCCTGTTGGGCAAGTCTTTGGGGATTTGATTTCATTTGGATCTCGAGCCAAAAAGTTTTCAGTCGTCTCATCCCTATCGAAAAATGTGTAAATTGGCATGAAGGAGGGAGGTTTGGATTAAGGAAAAGATGAGCTTTGCAACCTTTCTAGAAATGATTTGTGCTTGTGACCCCTTGGGAACAAGCACTACTCTCAAAATAATTAGCAGTCATTTATCTATTTTTTTGGTGTGAGAATTACTAGATAGCGTTGATTCCTCGCTGTTCTGCCCTACATTAGCCAGCATTGTAGGGAGAAGTCAGGCACACTAAATTAGAGCATGAGATATTCCCAAAGGTTTACACCTCCTCCCTTGGGCCGGTCTTTACAAATACACATTCAGAAAGAGTGTAGATTATGTAAAGAGCCAAGCTTTTGGTTACAGAAACGGTACGGAAATTAGCATCTGAAACCAGGAAGCGATACATTAGCCTACAACTATTCAGGTCATAAACAAGATAACTATTTGAATGATTGATGTGAATATTTAGCATGTATGTCACCGTAGCAACTACCAGAACACTACTGACATGCACACCTGCCTCCAGTACCACATACACAATGAATTCAAGCAATGAATACATCAGCAAAGATTTTCCTTAATTTTTTTTTTACATTTTCTGTAAAAGTCAGCCACAAGTGTAAATGATTTTAAATGCAGGTTAAAAACTATGCTCCCCCCGCACATAAGATTATGATCCTTCTCAAATCTTTTCCTTGCATTGCACATTTGTTTTACAATTTTTTCAAATTCACCTATAAATTTCTGCATTTCAATTTTAAATGCCTTTAGTTTTTTTGGGGTTGATATGCTTTTAAGATCCCTTGCCTTGACTACTGAACTGTACCATATTTAGACTCTCTATGCTTTTACTGTTCTTTAGATTGATGAGTGGACTACTTTATTTAGGTTGTTTGAGTAGTCGCGTCTGTGTATACATCACTGATTGCTGATGACATCGGGTTCACATTGACACGGTAGATCCTATCTGTTGATGCTGTGGTTGCATTGGCAGATATCCGATTCATATCTCATTTTATCCACGTTAGGAAGAATCTTAATTACATGCCGAATGCCATGACACATTCCCCAATTATGCCACTCAGGAGCAAAAAGAAAACGTTCGAAGCTTGTAGATGGAGTATTAAAGGTGGGCAGCAGTCCCATCTTTCCCTGCAATGCCACTCCTGACATCGCCCCCTCCTCACCCACTGTGACAAGGCATCTTTCCAGACATTTCAGTCCAAAGGAGATTTGCAGCAGCTCATTACAGACGGCAAAGACTCGACCAACGGATGCAGTCGCCCAGAGACGGATTGAGTTGGTCTGTTTATTGACATGCCTTAATCTGACACTGGGTAAAGGGAATTAGTCACCGCCTGTAGACATACTCTGGCTTCACGAGCTACTCCGGCAAATAGGGAGGCAGTGCTTGGGGTGGAGTGGAACTTCATCAAAGTTCATTAATCCCACCACCCCGGGCCATTCTTGCAAAGAAATGATGTTTACATTATGGCACTCGAGTGAAGGGGTGACGTAGTGAAGGACACATGGTGAAGATGCATGTCATGCAGTATCCGTGTGCTCCAGAAGCTTCACCCCATGTAACACATAAATTTGATTTGCAAACAACCTTTGTATCGCAGCAGTTTTTCAACCAATGCTTTGAATCAATGATTCTCAAAACTTTTGGGTCCATGGGCCTTTTACATTGAAGAATTTTACTGTTATTTATCACTCTTTTAGCAATTCCTCTGATCATTCTCACAACTGTTTTTTTAAACGTCAACCCATTTATTCTGGATAAGAAGCAGACTACATGAATGGAAACATTTTTAATCCGTTTTACGTAAAACAGGAAAAGAGCTGGCTGGGTTGTAATTGCAGTCAATGTCTCTGAATATTGCCAAAGACAGTTTCCGTTTACATGTTGCAAAAGCAGTCATTTATCGACATATTTGATCCAAGGCTTTGTACCTCTACATCCAAGCTGTCTTTTTTGCAAAGACATTTTCATGATCAGAGAGTGAGAGAGCTTGAAATGGTGTTCACGTGAAGTCATGTCAGATTCACAATATATTATCTAATCATATCATAATTAATCTCAAACTATTTTACCCCCAGTTCGAGCTCAAGGACCCACAGTGTCCAAGCCCCCAGATTAAGGACCACTTTTTTAAATAATGCCAAAACAAGGCCACGCCTATCGGTGATCCAGATAAGCAGGCAGCACACTATGATTTTAATCCTGTTTGCTGGTAAATCAATGAGATGCACATCTGTTTGGTCATCTACAGCGATGATTTTACTAAGCAGCTGTCAGAGTGACAGCAGAGTATTATCTGCTTGCTCATCATCGCTGCACCTATAAATCCGGCTTCTTAACAGGATCGGGGGCTCTCCAATGGGAATCCCATCTCGTGCTGCATCTGTTTTTGATACACTATTGATTAAAAGAAAAAAACTCAGAACAAGTAAAGGGGAAGGGATAAACAATGTGCATTCCTGGTGAGTCAGGAGGGGAATAACACAACAGGAATCGGCAGTTAGACAAGTGTTGACCCAAACACACACATACACACACTCACAGTGGGAAAGAAAACTGGAACAGTCATCTCCATCAGGGAACAGAAACCTAGCAGCATGCAAGCAGGGGGCCGCTGGAAGAGAAAGAGGGGCCAGATGCAGTGGGCTTGACCCACTCATTGGGGGAAGTGATTGTGTGTGTGTCTGTGTGTGTGTGTGTGTGTTGGGGGTTGGGGGGGATTAGCTGAACTGACTTCATTTAATTGAATTTGTATTTTGCCCGACTTTGGGGGGCAAAGTTTTTCACTGTGGGGGAATCTACGGGGGTCGCGGAAAACAGCAACAGACGGTGAAACTGCACGTCCTTACCCCTGCGGTGCATCGACAGGATGACGCTGAGGTGTTGCTGTATTACCGCACACACATACGCTTACACTTATCTTGTTTCCCTGTAATTATGTCTCCATTATGAAGTATAATCTATCCCATTGAAATGCATCTTACGCACCAGCATCCACCTTTCCGCAGCTTCGATTTCTTAAAATGAAGTCCAGTTTAATCCTTTTGTTCTGCCACCCTAAACAACATGTAGTAATATTCGGTGCTCATCCAAAGCGCCGCTACGTGCGCGCTTGTGTTTGTTTGTCAGCGTGTGTGCTAAGCCGTTATCTTGCAAGAACATATCTCTAGGCTGGATGTTTATCTGGGATGATTGGAAGAGTTCGCTTTGTCCCAGCGCCATAGCACACAATATTATCTTTTGTTTTTCATCATTTCATTTCTCCCAGGCCCCGATAGTTTGATGGTCGATGGGAGAGAAACCCCTTTAGTCACCCCCGGGCGTCTAATGTACTTTTATTTGTAATCTGTAAATTTAATAAATCAAATGGGGGAGGAAACAATCCGTACACAATCAAATACTTCGACTCCCTTTTGTACTGTGGTGAGGGGGAGGCATGGCTGTCACTATTAGGTGGAGGAGAAACAGCTGCAGCGCGCAAGTATACAACAAACACAACACGCCTTCCTCCTGATGGCTTCATAGAAAAATAGCGCCGGGCTCGGCTATCAAGTCTCTCGCGGACCAGGCCCACCATTCTTTGTAATGTTTGCAGTCAAAGCAGGACTGAACAATTTAAAATCATTCCAATTGTTTTTGATCGCATGTATTATTGTGATCATAATATTGGTTTTGGACTAAAATATTTCTTTGGTATTTAATACAGAAAGTGAATGTATTGAGGTTCCACAGGTAGGTTGATTACAATTGTGCACATGTGCATTTCATTACCACGAGGTTTAGCTTTGAGCCTCTACTCAACTTTTTTTTTTTTTTCAGAGTTCATATTCACTGCGTAACTATATTCTGCCAAAGCGCATTTGTTTAAAATTGGGCAAGGTCCAACTGGTTAGCTGAGTTGCACCAATGTGTTTACATTTTACATTTATGTGTTTACATGCATATTTTTTATGGTTATATTCTTCAAAAAGGGTGATTGGTTTACGTAGTTTTTGTTTACTTGCTAAATACATTTTCTAAAATAGTACTGTGTGAGGTTTCCCCTGGCTTGCAAAGTTTACACAATGATATGCCTACGATAGGAGTGTTTTTATGCTTACATTTTGCAAAAAGTAACTGAATGTGGAGTACATTGATTTGCTCTGAGTTTCAACTATACTGACCATTGTTGTTATCTTGTGGGGAAAAAACATAGGTCCAGGCCCTGAGGGCCACCTCTAGGACCTTTTTGTTTCACTATTTACCCTTTTAAACAAAGCAATTACAGTACCCCATTAATCAGCCCATTTGGAATTGACATTAAAGAATGAACATTGAATGCACGTGAGAAGTTTTGCCTTTAATGGCCCATCCCTGCAGGAAAGCACAAAAGAAAATGTGAGTCAGAAAATCTTATTTTGTCTTAATGCAGAGGCTAGAACTGGCTGTTCAAGACTATCAGACACTCTCTAGTAATCATCTTTTTCCCTTTCCCTTACCCAGCTCCTATCAAAAGATGTTACTGTGCAAAATGTCAGCGAGAGACAGAGAGCGAGGGGAAAAGGAGGCAAGAGAAGTAATCTCCATCTCCTTTTTGATCACAAGTGGAATAATTGGAACCCTCTTAGGCTCATTACACAAGTTGCCCGCCAGCCAAAAGATAGCTCCAGCTGCCCCTCTCCATTCATGTCGAAGCTTTGAAAAATATTGCTTTCTCCAGTAACAACTCTTTATGAGATGCAATGACAAGAGGTCCTATATTAAAGGGCAATGCCTTTTTTTTTAAACGGAGATATAGTAGCTCTCAACAAGCGCAGTCAAACAGTCAAAGGAGTGGAAAGAAGAAAAATAACCCAGAGACGATAAAGGCGCCTTGTTAACAATGATCCCTGCGACTGATCTGAAAACTATGTTTGTCATGATTATGATTCTAATTACTATTACTGTGTTGCCCAGATTAACCTTAGCGACGACTTTAAATCACCTGCGCTTGATGGCAGCCGAGTCATGACTATGAAGAACGGTGCCAATGTCCCCTCAGATAAATCCTCTCTAATTAGTCGTGTGCCTTACAGGGCCTATGTGCTGTTCATAATTAGAGCTACTGTAGCAAAGGTCATGCAAAACTATTTAGAGAGGATGCGGGCTGCATGGATAATGGAAGAGAGTGAGGGGAGAGGATGACGTTCTTCTTTTTTGCCACCGTTTAGGGCTCCTTTTCAAATTGATTTAATTGCACAGTGCGTTGCTGGACACCACTTGACGCAAAAACTACATGGGCGTGTCTTTTTACCTGTGGAGGTGAGATCGCCACCCCATTCACCTCATTGCTGCGTCTGTTAATTAGCTGTCGCCTAATATGTTTCAGATAGCTCTATAAGTTCCGTTATTAATTGTGAAGGCGCATGGAGGTTTGTTGCTCCAACCGTGAACACGGCTTAACGAGTTGAGACAGAAACGTTGGGGCTGATGTAAACAAGTCCCTTCGCCGAGGTGCTTCTAGTATTTCGACGCAAGCCTCATCTCCCCCGTGTGGTTTTGGCACCATCTTAACTCCCAGGCTGCCTTCCGAGATAAGAGCTCAGGGCTTTACAGGCGGGATCCGCAAGGAATTCAGTCACCTTGTCATCATTGCACCACCAACAAAATAAGCAACAGCGTCACACTTATACAAGTATCTCATTTTCTGCCCACCACCTGAACGCACGCTCATTATTTTCTCTTCTTATTTACTTTTTGAATTTGCCGCCAGCTTTCTTCCATTTCAATAACATGCATGTAGGTTTCCCCGAAGACTTAGGTGTGAATGTGAATTTGACTGGCTGTCTATCTGTGCTTTCGATTTGCTAGTCAGCTATAATAGGCCCATCCACACACGTACTAAGAGCAAGAGCTATATAAAATGAATGGATGGATTCTGTATTTACTGCTGGTAAGTCCATGAACCTTCGAGTCATCTTGATCAAAATTAGGAGCATGGGGACCTTAATTATACAGTAAAGCTCAAGCCAAAACAGTCATGCAAAATGAAAGAACCTGAGTAAGCTGGGTCAAATTACTCATGAATATTGTATGAATTTTAGGTTGAATTTAAAATAATGCCACAAGAACTCTTGATTTCAAACAGCAAAGCTTACAAGGGGAACAGAAAGTTATGGTTTTTGTGGCACTACAAAGCAATTCAAGTGTGCCTTTGTTGTGTTCATTGCTAAATGGATTTGTTCTTTAGTTTTTTGTGAGAAAACGTGTACCAAATTGCACTCGCACTCACACATAGGGGCAATTTGGAGTGCTTAATCATCTTAAAAAGCATGTTTGTGGGATGTAGGAGGAAACCGGAGTGCTCGGTGAAAACACACACCGTCACGGGGGCAGGATAGCCATAAAATAGGACATTGAGTTCCTTCAGTCCAATTTCGTATGATACTTGCTTTAAAGTTAAAACTGTTAAATTGTACCTGAAAATAGCGCCTGTACAATTACTCAGAGCATTAGTTTTGAGCATAAACGAGATTTCCATTAGTATTTCCTGCCCATGCCTGTCATCTCCTGACAGGGGCAGTATAGCAAAAAACACGTAACGCAGATCTAGTCAGTCGTCTATATGTGTGTCAATCAATGTGTCGACAGTCTGATAATAAAGCCTATGTGAGCTCATGCTGTGTCCACTGCTGGGTGCAGTGCACTCGAGTTCAACTGAGATGAACTTTGTAATTTGTTTTTGGACTTTGGAGCTCCATATTTGCTTTAGCTGCTTTGGTGCGATGTGCAATGAACGCTACATTTAAGTAGCATACAACAAACAGCCAAGTAGATCTTATTAGCAGCTTTAGTGGAAAATCTTCCATCCAATTTCTATAGTGCTGGTTCCCGAAGCCTGTCCGAGCTGACTGAGTGAGGACTGTTTACCAGCCAGTCACAGGGTTGCACATATAGTCAAAACAGCAATTCACGCTCACGTTCATACCAAACTAGTGTCTCGAATTAACCAAAGAAAGAAGACTCTGGGGGAGAATCTATGAAAACCCACATTTCTTGACTCTAACAAGCTAACCACTATTGAAATGTGCTTCCCATGACAAGAAAACAATTTGATTTAATTTTAATTTCATAAACAAGATGAAGGATATTCAAAAATATGGTAATTTTTCTAAAGGGAAAGATATATTTATTGAGCGCAAAGTTAAATGAGCAAATTGGTTCATTTCTTTTCTTGCAGCTCATCTCGTCACACGCTCTGAACATTTCTGCTGTTTTTGCAGGAGACTCAACTGTGGCTTTAATAAACGAGTGAGAGGCATTCACCACAATCAACAAGACATCTCATTATAGCCTCTTTCAGTCTTTTAAACACACAATGATTTTACTTGGGTGGGTGAGAGTGGGAGCATATGCATTTGTTCCTGTTGTGTTGTGGAGAGTGGGTGAGGTGGTTTGAAAACGGCCAATTGTGATTATCATTGATCTCATTTGTCAGATGGCTAATCTCTGACTCATCTCGGTCACATCACGTCAGGTGACGACGAAGCACCTTCCCCCGTTTCTTTAAATCCCAAACAAGTGTTGAGGGAAGCGGCGATAAGCGGGCCCTTATCCTTTTAAAGACACTCCCGTAATCCGACTGCGGTGGGAGAAGGGAGGGGGCTTCATCCTTGAGAGATTTAGTCTGGATTAGATCTAGTCCCCCAAATTAAACCAAAAAAAGCATGTTTAAAAAAAAATTCATGTTCATGCAAACTGGGTGAGTGGCTTCCGACCAGTGATATGAACAAGGTAACTGATGGAGGTCTAGAATCGGTGAAATGATCCTGTTCAGTCGCCATATTTTAATTCTGCTCCTTTATCTGATCAACAGTAGAGAAGCCCAAAACGTCTTGCATGCTGAATACCCGATTCTCTTTGCCAACCAGCTTAGCATCACACAAACTCCTCAAGCCGAACTCTCCTGTCCCCATTGACACGAATTGCCATGGCAAAAACAAAGCCAAATCTGCGGCTTAGAGGCTCAAATAATAATCAGCAAGTAGCGCACAGATCAAAAGTCACAACCCCATAACCATGTCATTCCTCCCCCATCTTCATCTTCTGTGCTCTCAAAGTAGGTGACTACATATCAACTAGACAAAACTAGGATTTCTAGTTTGAACACAAACATTATTATCCAAAAGTTGGAAAGTTGGCTTTGAACAGCTGAGCAAGGTAGAACATTATAAATACCGTGTTTTTCCATGCATAATGCGCAAAACTTCACTAATTTATTGTCCTAAAATCTGGGGTGCGTATTATGCGTGGGTACAACAATTTTTGAAAATCTCCCTAGAAATAAAACTTGAAATCACACCTTTCTTCTTGTTTGTTGTCAATCACGCATTGCATTCAGCCATCCTGCCCAACACACTTAGTCAGAAAAATTCACAATTGACGACACATCGTTTGATGCGATGGTGCAATCCTTGATGGTGTGTTATTGTCAAATATTGTTTGTTTTTTAATCTCCATCACAAACCGGATATCATACGGAGGCCGCCATTACAGATGCGCAGAACGGATGCGCAAGACACGTCAGCTATATAAAGAGCGAGAGTTCAGTTCTCTACCTATATGCGTATTACAGGTAATATTTTATTTCACAACACTTTGCCTTGTTCCTTTCTTCTCTGCTGTTCACGTCAAACACGCTCCATACGAACACAATGCTCTCGCATCAGATGCTTGCTCGATCACCTGCTCGTTTGCTGTCACAATGTACCCTACACAAATCCGAAACATTTCTTTGCTATCGAGTTTGCTACCGCATGCGCAGTGATACTGACCGGCAGAATAACATCCGGTTGTTCACAAAGATGATCTTTTTTCTGAAATAATTTTACGTTTATGGACTTAAGTAAGAGTCAAAATTTGGGTGCGTATTATACATGGGTACAGGCTTTTTTCCAGCATCGACATGCCATTTTTAGGGTGCGTATTATGCACGGGGGCGCATTATGCATGGAAAAACACGGTATATGTTATCTGTTAAAGGTTTTAGGTATTTTCTTTCTATTAATTTTTTATTTCTATTAACTTCTTATTCGATTTACTTGTCAAATTTGTGAAGATAGTGCTAGCTTGAAGATAAGATGTTTTCATGAAGCCACACACTTAATTTTGGTTTGCTATCATACAAGGTTGAGTTTGTTTTTTTAGGTTTGGACAATATATACATGCACTAAACATATTTCAACTCTCATGAACAGAAACACATTTTTAAGACAGTCGGACATTTTGGAAAGCTAATGTTTGCTTGAAGCGAAGCAGTTCAGGTCAATTTATTTTGCCCTGATACAGTTTCTTTATTAGGCAAAGAAAGATTTGTAAATTTGTAATAGCCATGAACCTGACTGGGATAAGCAGTGCAGAAAATGAATGGATGTACGTGGTACGAAAGTAAGCCAGCATAAATGCTCGTGGACCATAATTGATTGATAAAGCTCTATTCAAAATTAAATATTTGATTTTAATGTGTGATTTTGACACTGGGCGATAACTGGCATGTCAAACATTTCACAACATCATTTCAGTGCGTTAACTCGGAATGATTACATTGAGAAATTTTGGGACGCTTAACGTCTTTCATGTTCACATGTTCACCTAATTAGGCTTGAGTTGGGCTTCATAAATGCAGTTAAATGAATTACCATGTTAAATGAATTTGTATTGCAGCTGGTATCAAAGTGAAAGCATACCAAAAAGTGACCATTTTGATGGATACCTTCCACCATTTTCAATGCAGAAAAAATATTTAAAACAACACAATGCTCACACTCAATAAGATCTCTGTGGCAACCATCGTGGTCTGGTTGCCAAAGGAATCATCAACCTGCATTATTCAAAGCCAGAGATTATAAATGGAGGCTTTTTCTTTCAGGAGCACTGCTGCTCTACCTTTCTAACTGGAGCAAGGAGCAGCTCTCAGGTAGAACTAAAGAAGTTAGCATGGGAAAAAAAAAAAAGACGACACTTAAAGCCACCTTAGTGAGGCCAAGTGCTTTTCGTTCATTAAGTTGGCTGTCTGGGCTGTGCTATGTCAGACGTCAGGGGAAAGTCAAAAAGCGGAGTCCATTGTGCGCCGCGGCCTGAATATTATTTCCTAATGCCACAAGCGAGCGGCGTCATTATCAATTTCAAAGCAAGGCAGTCATAACTATTATCATTAATGGTGTTTTCATCCTTTGCATGTCTTGAGCCCGACAAGACACAATGTCTTCTATTCCTGGCACACATTCCTCTCTTAGCAACTTGACCTGGTATTACTCAAGCAAAGAAATGGATTCTCATCCCTCTTCAAGCCGCCATTGGGTGTAAATAATACGCCTAGGCCCTTTTCTGGAAACCTATAATCCCAGGAACACTGGCTTGGGCAAAAAACCTGCATATCTGCATGTGAATGCAAAAATGCAAAGCACTCCTTAATGGAAAGGTGAGACTTTCAAACAACAAATCCCCGACACCAAACATCAGCAAAATTCTCTCCCAGAGCCTTCATTGTGCTGCTTAATTCTTAATGTCATCTCGCTGCTCCTCCACTTTATGTCAAGCTCAATCACACAGACTGCTCTGAGATTTGCACACATCATGAATGAGAATAGCTCAACACACAGCGTGGGGGGCGACAACGGCTGAGGGAGAAGCGATAAAGGAAGGGCACTACAGGGGTGACGGCGTCAGAGAGGGATGAGCACGGGAGAAAAAATGGCAGGAACACAGGGCAGGGGGAACGTGAGGCCTCCACACTCGGACATAGCCCATTAGACTGGCTGGCTGCAAGTGCTGCACCTCATTACATGCTCTACCTCTGTTGTGTGGATGCACAATGCACAATTACGCCACCCCGCTGCTCTGACGGCTACGTCGCCCTGTGCCTCTGAGGCAGCTGATTTCTACCACTGCAACAGTTGAAACCTCCACATCATAGTCCCTGATGCAAATGCAGGTTTATGTCTTGAAATAAAAGCACCATTTGAAGGTTCTCAAATGAAATGAATGGCCTCTGCACCACCGGGCCAAACAAAACAACAATGCAGTATTTGCCGTCTATTTACAACTTCAGTGCTAGGTTTTTAATACTTTCTTCTCACTTTTAAAAAAGCATGCAACTCTGACACAAGAAAAAATCAAGCTAATTCCAGCCACAATAGGTTCATAGCAAACATCCAAATGTAGTGGCAGTGGCGAAGCAAAGCGCAACGGCATTCAGCAACTGCTATGCAGTTGGGTTTCTTCCACCTGTGGCGGCAAATTGCTTGACAAGTCTTCCTACTTACTATTCTACAATAATGCATGCAGAAGTTGGCATTTAATCTGATGGGGAGAAATGCTAACTAACGTCCTCCCGCTACCTCCTTGTTTTAGGCCTCAGCGAAAAGGTCACTCTTCCCCAGTGTCAGAGCTGCCTGCTCAAGGAACTTTCCTCATATCTAGTATTAAAAAAATGGCTGTGCCTCTGAGTTATGGGGGGGGGGGGGGGTGGTGGCAGAGCGATAAGAGCATTTCACAAACAAAGAAATCTTGCAACAACAAAACATTAACTTGCCAGGTGCTATTTGCCATTGTAACCCCATTCCTCATTCTCCAGGAATAAAGTGCCCAAAACACAAACGAGCAATTTCCTAAAATGTTGACATACACAATGACAAATGTTAATGCCTTGGCATTATACTTGTATAGTGTATAGAGCTTTCCATCGCTCAACAATGATGAAATATATATATATTTTTTTTGCATTACTGTATTTACATTCTAGTAATTGGTGTGGGACAAATCAAATGCCTTTATTGCCTTCCATTTCAGTTTTTACCTCTATTTAGCGAGTTTATTGAAAAAAAAAGTGCAAACATCTGTAACCAAACCATAGATACCCACGTTTTATTTGGCAATATTAAGGATTAATTGGTGTGCATAATTAAAAACAAGTGAGAAAAAAAATTGTGAAAAAAGTCACTCTACAGATTACAAATATGTACGTATCGCCTTGAGTTTAAGCAAACCATTGGTTTTGTGTTTTTAAAATGTAAACTGACCTTTTCTCCCTTTTATAAATGCAGACCATTCTCTTGGGCTATCCCATGACCCATTACTGGAAGACGAGCTATTTCTTTTTCCGTAATCTCTTTTTAGAGTCATACATTTTCTTGAAGGCTTAATAAACCTTTGCAGGAAACAATGCAGACAATTATGCGCTTGATGGTAAACATTTGCATATTTATGTTTTCTGTTGGCACTTGAGACAGTTCAATGATTTCCATGAAAGGAAACACAATATGGCATATTTATGTTTGAGAGTTTAATTCGAGAAATTAAAAGCGAGAGTAGGGCGGGTGAAAAAAGGCCACTGGATACTCATTTAAATGGGTAGTTACGTCCATGCAGCAATGCTTGCGGGGTCTAACAAGGTGCGTAATGATGTCCTGTTCCCCAGTGATAAACATCATCACGATGTCCATTTCCTTCACTCCATTTAGCCTTCTCAAAATTACATGTGGACCCATCAGCCTCGGTCCAAAGTTCTTGTCGCCTTACTGCGTTCACGTCCACTAAAAGTCTTTAGAGAGATTTATCCTGCTCTGTGACTGACTCTGAATTAAACCCTATTTTATGATGCACAATAATACAAAGCGTGTCCACATTTCCTCATTTTCAGTGGTTTTGAACAAAGCTGGATGAAAAGTGGATGATTATGGTAACCACTTTGTATCTGCTGAATAAAATATATTGTCACACACAGTTTAGAATCCACTTAAACCACTATATTCACTTAATGCTACCATCTGTGTTGTTGGGTACACTGAAGTAATATTTATCTCCAAAGTAGGACATAGTAATTTAACATTAGAAATGTGACATTTTCTGCTATTGTGGTAGTTGGAAATGGAAAGGAAATAAAAAAGTGAATGTGTCCTCATCTGAAGGCCAGGTTTTATAGACAGAAAAGAAATAGCACTCAGCAGGGTGCAGACCTTTGCTAAGGCCAAACAGTCATGAACTGAATCAGTAGAAAATGATGGATAAATGGATGGGCAGATGAATGGATGAACTTACGGCTAGCTTTTTGCCCAAACTCTCTTGAAGTCAGGAGAAAATAAATCACAAACTTTTGATAATAGTGTATATGCAAGTCGGAGAAGTAGCCTTTTGCTTGGTCAATGAATCAAGTGCATCCAGTCATGTTAATCGGCTGAGAAAAATATATTTAGCTAATTACCTTCCCGAGCTAAAGGAGCCGTTATCTTTTTAAAACTCCACGCAAATAGGCCTTATTTCAATTTACAGTAATATGCCTGAAGCAATTTGAAACACTGCTGAGATATTCTCAATAGCATAGCGCCAAACTACTGCACAAGACAGCGATAACAGCAACATTTATGGCTAACAGTATATTAAACGCAAAATTACAACTACAAGAGCAATAAAAGGGCACTCTAAATGCAGGATCACTATGATGTCTGATTATTGACAATGCTTCTCATTCCTGAGTCAGCCTCTACGATCTAAATGATAATGTCACAGCTCGTGTGTCAAATAAATGAGACAATCCATAAGAGATGTTTTGTGTGTGGCATTTGTGTGTGTATCTGTGTTTGTGTGTGTGTGTGTGTGTGTGTGTGTGTGTGTGTGTGTGTGTGCGTATTCATCACGAGTGTAGAAGGCCACCTGCTACGATGTGAATGACGGCAACACGGCTGCCTCTCGCTCAGTGTGACATGTTTGGCTGCAGCCGTGCATCCTGGTGTGATGCTGAGAATCTGATATTGTTATGTAGGCATCAGCTTTGGTAACATAATGAATGCCACAATATACAGGATGAGGCAGGCAGACCTTGAGATTTATCACAGTCAATCGGTATTACACTCATTATGTTCATATTTTAACAATAGCCATCACATTTATGAGTATTTTATCCCTGTTATAGATTTGACTTCAACATTAATTCTGTATTTGGCGAAGTGAGACTAAATTGTTCATAGGTGTGAATTTGAATGTAAATGGGTGTTTGTCTAATTGTGTCCTGCCACTGAATGGAGATCAACCAAGGGCGTACCCTGCTTCTTGTCAAAAATCAGATGGAACAGGCTCCAGCTCAACTGCAACCCAAATGATGATAAATGGTATCGAAAATGGATGAATGTTGTATTTTCATTCATTAACCGATTAGCCCCCCAAAATGTTTCAAAATGCAAATGCCAAAAATGACTAAAATTTCACTTAAACTTCATAACTAAAAAATGGTACCAAATGATTTTTACCAAAATTACCAGCGAGTGTGAGCCAATTTAGAGAACAATAGGTACAAAAAGTGCAGCAAATGTAATTTCTCATAGTTAAATGTTACCAAAGGTTAGTTCACAAAAAGCCAAATTGTTACCATAATTTACAGTATTTTTGCCAAATGTTACCTAGATATTGTCATTTGATTGCTTCCAACATTACCCCAAATGATACCAAAAATATAGCTTACATAGTTAACTAAATTGTTACCAAAAGTCAGACATCAAAGGACCACTTTTTTTTAACCAATATTGACTTTTCTGTCAAGCAGTTGAGAGAAATCACATGGTTCAAATGGTGCTTATGTGAAACTGAAATTAACAAATGCAGTATATTAAGTATTAAAGTGTGTTCTATATAATTCAATGCAATGTGTATCTGGAATTAAATCGCAAGGCTTGCAACTATAAAATGGTGCATAGCGACTGAAACCTGTATTGATTATCAGTCAGCTGAAGAAGTCCTACTTTCTGCTTTATTTGTCACCCTCTCTTATTAATTACTGCTCTAAAATATAGAAGAAGAAAAAAACACCTGGCTGATATGAATCAATAGAATTAGAATAACTTATCTTCCCACTATGAGCTCATTATCTGGTATCACAGGTGTAAGAATCCTTCTAACATTCAAAAACACATTGTAGCCAAAGGCCAATCTTTTCCTGTATAATTTTCTCTCAGAGCAAGTGATAAACTATAATTAAGCCAAAGAAGACATCTCTATGTTGCCGTGAGCATTCAGATCCAACATGGGCAATTCGTACAAACATCTCACAGCTGACATGCTTCGACACAATGGGTGTTAAGAGATCTGCTTTGCGTTCTCTCAAGCGGGAATACAATTTACACAACTGCAGGTCTGAGTCCTTCGAAGAGACCTGTCACAGTCACCTTCCACTATCTTGGCCTGGTTTGGTGTTTAATTACAGGATGTAGTATATTTGTGTGATGCAGCAAGCTTTTGTCTGTCTGAAGCAGGAAAAGCTTGGGTATAAGTGCATTGATCACAAACATAGATTACAACGGATGCTTGTAGCTGCCTAGCAAAAACAAATTGGTCATCCGAGCCACATAGAAATTCATGAAAAGGATGAGATTGGAAAACAAGTGTGCTGATGAGTAAGAATTTAAAAAATGTGCAACTTACTATCATATAAATTAATTATAATTAATTAACGGTCTAAAATTAATTAAAATAGGTTTATTGAAATCACTGTTTAATTCCCCATGTGCTGTACAATTATATACTATAGATAGATAGATAGATAGATAGATAGATAGATAGATAGATAGATAGATAGATAGATAGATAGATAGATAGATAGATAGATAGATAGATAGATAGATAGATAGATAGATAGATAGATAGATAGATAGATAGATAGATAGATAGATAGATAGATAGATAGATAGATAGATAGATAGATAGATAGATAGATAGATAGATAGATAGATAGATAGATAGATAGATAGATAGATAGATAGATAGATAGATAGATAGATAGATAGATAGATAGATAGATAGATAGATAGATAGATAGATAGATAGATAGATAGATAGATAGATAGATAGATAGATAGATAGATAGATAGATAGATAGATAGATAGATAGATAGATAGATAGATAGATAGATAGATAGATAGATAGATATAGATACACACACACACACATATATATTTTAATATTTACCTGTTTCATGATTATGTTTGCTGATTGACCAAATACCTATTCAGGTTAATCCACCAAAAGTTTCTTAAATATTATCAAACGACACTTCACAAGTCATTAAAATGTAACATGGGTTTATTTGAAAAAAAGTTGCCAAAATAATATAAATGTCAGTTACGTTAAATGTAGAAAAAAAATTGCAAATGTTGACTAAATATACTAGAAGTTAGTTAGGAAAGTTACAAAAATATTGCTCAATGTTAACAAAATTTGATGTTAGTGAAAGAAAAGCTGTCAAAAACAATAAAGCTCCTTTAAAACAAGGTGATTGAATCAACATTGCAGAAAGCAGCTATCCTCATTATGGAGGAATGTCCAAAGGTAGAGGGCCGATTCGTTTCCAATTTCAGATGTCCCCCTATCAATTCTGATACATTTCAATGCCGTTTACTAATGTTACAAATTGCGCTGTAATTATACCTACAGCATTTCTTATTTAAACGCGACATTTGTTCGTGCTGTGGGACTTCTGTCGACGGCAGATGTCACGGCGGGAAACAGCGATAACAACAGCAACTGTGCCGTTGAGGTAAATGCGGTTGGAGGTTAAAGCGCGGTCTCGCTGGCATCTCCAGACACGGGGGTCGTCTGGCTCAAAGAGATGCTTGTCAACTTTAGGAGAAGTGGCCGGCGATGGAGGCTGCGTGCTAAGCAGGCCGGGGCTCCATCAAGCCAATGAAGTGGCTCCAAGACAACATTGGCCAGGACACCTGGCACTGGCACACATTCACCAGTCTTCACTTCGTTCTCTCGTCTCTGTTTGCACTCGCATGCAGGGCTCCATCAAGGCGGCTCAGAGCTTTGCATTCAAGATTATCGGAATCAATCGAACCTAATTTGTCTAACTCTTTACTTTTTCATTAGCCCGGGCAAATCAAAGCTGGGCTAATCTGGTAGCAAATGTGCTTTTATAGAATAATTAAGACACAGAGGAAGGATGCTTTAGGTGCTTGTGTGAATGTCTAACCAGACGTATGATTTATGGATGAAGATTAGACTTACTTTCAGATGAAAGCCGTTAATAACAGAATTTCCCAATCTTTATCAAGCCAAGGCGCATAGTTTATGTTTGAAAACTCTCATGGCGCATTATTATGCCTGTCAATATTAGTCATCGGCATGGACAGAAAACCAAAGTAGATGCATTACTTGGGGTGAATACTTTTTGGGGACAAATTAAGTTAAATTGGGTTCTTTCCTGCAAGACTTCTGGTAATATGCCATGCTCAGGACCTAGTTAAGAATCACTGTTTTATGATACATCACGTGTTGTCTTGGAATGGAGATAAATAAATTGATGAAAATGTTCCCACACCTGCATGCACTTACAAAAATCCTCACGTCGAGTCACCCGTTGATATAAACCAAGAAGAACATGAACAAACAATTTTGGTTTGTAGGTATCTATTTTCAGAGTTGTATGTTGCCTAAAGATGGCGTTACTCATCTGTATCAGATTTTTAGCCACCCTTAAATGGGAAACTGACCAGTTTCGTACTCGTGTGTGCTGTTGATTGGTTAACAGAAAAAATACAAAAACATCCAAAGTGTTGAAAATCATTTGTTTCTTATTAGAAACATCCAAAATGTCTTTGGATCACTTGCAACATGTATGACACAACTACAATGCGTCACCGCTGTGAAAGCACCCTGATCTCGTAGAAATGTACTATAGATCTGCTAACCATCACCAAGCATCATTTCATATTCGTGCAATTTAACAGAACCAACTCAGACAGGCCCAGTAAATCTGCTTGCCTGTAAGTAGGTCTCATTGAGCTCTCTGAATCCATCGGTGCCTGAATATCTCTGGATCATCTGCTCAATACATCAATATCTATCTTGTGTTTCTTGCTCTAAGACCCTCAGCACCCTACCTTCCTCTCCATGAATGTCAAAGACAGATTGGAGTCATCAATTACGAGTGTCTGGTAGGGCGTACGGATGCAGAACCTTTCCTGATGCTGCCTGTAGGAGTGAGCGTTTCACAACCTCCTCCGCGGACAAAGCAAAGACGTGCATTTGCAATCACTCAGAGAAGCGTTGCCTGCTCTCGCAGGATTGACCAGAAGTGGGTCATGACGACTGAGAGGTGTGTTGCACAAGAAATCCAATGAAGCAGTGGATACATTGGAAAATGTATGAAATAAAAATCAGCTGGTCTGCATACAGTGTCAGCTCAAATAGTTTTTCTCGTCAGACTTTCTCTGCTCTGCTGGAGCCGTGCATGGTATGTCAGGATAATTCAATGGCTGGCTGCACAAAGCAACCGTGCACTCGCATCGCACGCCCGCTCTGCCAAATGGACAGTAGGCAGGCAATTTAGCCAATGATTATTCTTTCCGCCAGCACCTGAAATTACATGTGATAGAGCTGATTAGCTGGATCGATGAATCATCGCTCGAGATAGGTTCGCTTTTTGCGCCAACTAAAGCACAAAAAGTAGAAAATATAAGAAGATGGGCAAAACATTTCTGTCATCCAGCCTTCTGGTTGCGCTGGTAAAATGCTTTCTTTCTCAGGTCAACTTCAATATCTCTTGAAATGCCTTGAACATTTCACTCAGATGTACTGACAAACGGTCACACTTGACATTTCAAATAGCTTAACCTTCCATCAATGACGGGCAGGCTTTTCACTGACAGCACCATCTTTGCTGTGATGGAGCGCTAAATATCACCCCAACTTGAGATGTGTTGAAATGTGTCAAACAGCCTCTTGCCGTCCCAGTCAGATTATCCACGGATAGCAGATGGATCGTTCAGACACTTTGAATGACGAAAGCTTTTCGTTTTCCGGTTTGTTCACCCAACATCGCTCAGCGATGCTCTCCTACCTCATCGCCCAACATAGTCCAGAGCTCTGTGCGCGGTTTCTCACCTCTGGCAGTGGCATGCCGTTGATGATGAGATCTGGCTGCTGGTGGCCTTGCCCGGTGAACGGGTGCTGATAGCCGTGGTTGGGTGCGGCATTGCGCGAGTTCTGGTTCTCCACGTTGAGGAAGGTGCTCTCGGAGCGCCTACAGCCCAGCGGCAGGCTCTGCTGGTGGTAGTCGAAGTAGTTGAGCGAGGAGGTGAGTGACGAGCAACTCACCACGTTCATCTTGTCTGTTTCCTCGACATCGCGTGGGACCAGGCGGATGTCGTTCTTGTTCAGCTTCTTCTTCTTGCTCGACTTCTTCTGATTGCCGTAGGAGTACTCGGCCACCCTGCGCAAGTAAAAGAAACTGAACAGACTCAATAAAGCAGTGCTCTGTCTTGCTTTTCATTTGCACACAGTCAAATACGTGCTTGCACCATCATGCCAGCTAGGATGATGTTGGGGTCAAACAAAAGCTAAATACCTGTGTCCATGGGTGGCAAGACCCACTGAAGGGACTCCCCAGCCTGACACACAAAAGGAACTGACCTTTTTTCTGTATGTTTGGATTTGCATGCGCAACATTGGACATGTCACAAACAGGCAGACGGTATGCAAACATGCCAAACACCACAGATACAAACGACACCGGTATACGCAATCATATGCAAAGTACATAAACCACACTTTTTTGACTATCAAGCAAACATACTAGCAATATGGAGTATGGCGCAATTGAGGGGTGGGGGCTGCAGATAAAATTAATTTTGCCGCTCTCTGTTTTCCACACACTCTAAGAGGCAATTTTGACTGATATACTGTATGAGAAAATGAGGAGCACTCTTTCATCAAAGGTTTCACCGGGATTGGGAAATGAAGAATTCCACAGTAGAACAGATGCTCATTCCACATGTCAATTATTGGAGATAATTTGTGATTTTCTTTTCTTTGCGATACGTTTAAGCCATTTCTATTATCAGTGTGCGGAGACCCAGTTAGTCTCCTCCAGTCGTGTGTGGAATATCTGTGTTATTGTCGCCCCCACTGGCCTCCGTTTCTTCACTAAAACGCAGCTCTGATCCTCCCAACACTTCTACAATCACGAAGGCTAAGAAGCAACATTGTTTTTCCCTCGCTTTCATTTTTCTCTCAGATTGCATCTTGAAAAGAACTATCGCCCTCATTCAATCCCCCCCCCCCACTTCCCTAGATTTAGAAGAAAGAAAATGATCAGCCGCAAACAAAAGGCAGCGCGTTTCCCACCTCGTTTTCATTTATCATTTAGCATGCTACCTTCCGCTCTACATTACTTCCCAATGCAAATCTAGAAGGGGGGTGGGGGGTCTGAGTCAAGCAGGCTGACTGAAAAACAAGCAATCGATTGGAGATAACTGCTCCCCCCTAGTCAAGGGGTACTCAGAAGGGCACACATCCCATCACTGTTGATTATAGCTCCCAGTGGGGGTGGGGGTTGCTGTTCATTTTGAAATCTATAGTGGGTAGTACGGTATAATCTATACTTTGAGCAAGACTTTTAAATGAGCAGGAGAACATTTCAACCTGCAAAACGCTTTCCATTAAGCTTCTGGCAGAGTTGCATCCATCTATAGTAAATCAGGCCTCAATTTAAAACACTTTGTCGAATGTTAACTCTCTCAAAGCTGTTAGGAAGAGGGTGACATTATACTATGCACTCAGCAGGCATAAAATTAGGTACTATCTGGTGATCCCCAATAAGAGAGCATAGATAATAATGAACATCTATCGGGCAGCATTTGATTTGAGCATTTTGTAAAGAAACCCACTTGTTTAAAAACTCCTAATATAATGTATGAATGAACCTAATGTGTCCGGTATATTAAACCAGACAGTGCACAGCAACAAATAAAATGAGTATGTACTATTTTAGAATGATGATGGGCCCACTATCAAAAAACATCCAAACTTGACTTACAATAATATTTGAACCAAAATATGATTATGGCTGCAGGTGAAGTCTTAAATCCAATCTATATGTAAATGTATAATGTTAATGTGGCACCGGGGCTGATTGCAGATTGATGAACAAAAAACAGAGCGTTTGATGTGCAGAAATATTGATGTGCCACTTCCCGGAAAATGCATTAATATTGTCTTTCGAGTGCTATTTATTTGAGCTCATCCACATCACGTTTGGAATGATTTGTGATTTGTTTAGCCTGTCAAAGACGTAAGCCAAAATTAAAGGTGGCCTAAACCTGACCAACGCCATTATCATAGATGATTGAAGTTAATAACCACAAATCAGCCAAGGTTAAATAAGAAATGTCTGCGACTGTCACCGAGCCAGCAGGGCGTTAATTGTCCGGCAACATGCCCACAAATTGAACATGACACTTATACTTAAGAGACAATTGGTCACAAAGAAAATATTAAATCAGTCAATCACAAGCAACAATGATCCTCAGATGGACTAATTCTATTTCAAAAGCAGCCTCAAACAAAAGCAAAGAAAAATGTGCAGGCCCAGAAAGCTGCACAAGGGATCGGAATACACACACACACACACACACACACACACACACATAAGCTAAAGTGGGTCAGTACCTGCAGTTGTAGGTCCGTATTTCCTTGTTGTCCCTCTTGCACTTGACCGCCACAAAGATCATGGTGACAAAAAGGATAGCAGCGATGGAGCCGAGGGCAATGATGAAGATGAGGGACAGATTGACGGGTCCGATGGATTCCTGGGCGTTCAAGTCCCGCGATAGGTACACCACGATGTAGGCCGAGGCAGACAGTGAGGGCTTGCCGTGATCCCGGGCCACAACTGTGATCTCGTAGGTGGACTTGGTGTTCTCGCTGAACATGCGGGTGGAGTGCACCTCTCCATTGACTTGGTCGATCTCAAAGAAGGCCCGGTCGCCCTCGGAGATTGTGTAGGTGAGGCGGCCGTTCTCGCCTTCATCGTAGTCGTCCGCCTTGACCTGGGTCACCATGTAGCCGGCGCCTGCGTTCCTTGGGATTGACACCTCGGCGGTGCCATTCACCAGAGGTGGGCTGGTCATGACGGGCGTGTTGTCGTTGACGTCCAGCACCACAATTCGCACGGTGGCGTTGCTCGACAAAGACGGGTTGCCGTTGTCGCGGGCGAGGACTTTAAAGTCAAAAGTCCTTGTGTACTCGTGGTCAAAGGACCTCATGGAGTAAATACGCCCAGCCGGATTTATACTCACATATGTGTTAACGTCCATGTGCTTAATCTCACCGGGGACTATGGAGTACGACACTGTTCCATTCATGCCCAGGTCAGGGTCCTCTGCCGAAACGGCCAGCAGACATGACCCCGGCAGGTTGTTCTCCATCACCATCTCCTGGTAATGCGGCTTGAGAAAGTGCGGCGGGTTGTCGTTTTCATCCGCCACTTTGACCACCAGCGACTTGGTGGCACGCAGAGGAGGGGCGCCGCTGTCCTCGGCTTGGATGGTCAGGTTGTACGTGTCCTTCTGTTCGCGGTCCAGCCGACCGTCCACCAGGATGGTGGAGAAGCTCTCGTACTCCTGCAGCCGAAAGGGGACGTTGCCCTGGAGCCGGCACTGCACCTTGCCGTTGGCCCCTGCATCCTTGTCGGAGACACGCACCAGGGCGATGACGTACCCACGCTGAGCGTTCTCACTCACCTCCACCATCTCTGTGTTGAGCGACAGCAGGCTAATGACCGGCGGGTTGTCGTTGGTGTCCATCACATTCACAGTGACTTTACAGTGTGCAGGTATAGAGTTGGGACCCAAATCTTTGGCCTGCACGTCGATCTCGTATATCTGGGCGGTCTCATAATCCAGAACGCCATTGACGGTGATGATCCCGGTCTGGGGATCAATTCTGAACGCATTCCTTGTTTTCTCTGTGACGTAACTGTTGAACGAGTACACGACCTGTCCGTTGGTGCCCTCATCGGGATCTGTTGCATTCAAATCTATGACAAGAGTGTTGATTGGGGAGTTCTCCATGACATTAACAGTGTACACAGGCTCGTCAAAAACTGGGTTGTTGTCATTGGAATCAATGACTTTGATGTTTAACTGAACCGCGCCTATTTTTGGCGGTTCCCCTCCGTCCTCCGCGCTGATCTCATAAGTATAGTGGGACTGGGTCTCTCTGTCTAATGATTTTTGCACGACAAGCTCTGCAATTTTGGAGCCGTCGCCTCGCGTTTTAATTTCCAATCCGAAAAGCTCGTTGGGGGTTATGGAGTAGGACTGCACTCCAAAGACGCCCGAGTCTGGATCGCTTGCCCCCTCCAGGGGAAACCTGGTCCCAGGGGACGCGTTTTCTGAGATCTCGATGTCAATGTGGCTCGTGGGGAACCTGGGCGCATTGTCATTCAAATCCTCAATTTCAACTTTGATGACGCAAATCTCCATAGAGTTGGACATCACTTCCAGAGAAATAATGCACTTGGGGTTCTGGCGGCACACTACATCACGGTCGATCTTCATTTGCGTGGTAAGAATCCCGGCCGGGCTGAGTTCCACCCAGCGCGGCTCCGAATTGGAGATGACCCGCAAGTAGGGCGGCTGCAGTGCAATTTGGAATCCTTGTTTGAGCGCGTCCTTTGTCACGTTGCCAATCACGGAGCCGGGCTTCATCTCCTCGTTTATTCCATATTTGAGGTTAATGACAGCTTCGGCGCCGACCCAAAATAAGAGCAACAGCACAATTACATGTATAAATTCCATTTCCTCCCCCCGAACTTGTTGAGTTCACCTTAATAAAAGATTTCGATTACGCACCCACCTCCAAAATCATGTCACGTGTTTTAAAAAGTGTCGAGACAAATGTTTCATGTGCATACACATTTGACATCTATCGGAGTCGTCCTTCCTGCGGTGTTGAGCTGCGAAGGGTGACGGCCGGGCTGTGCACCGCGCACGGTGTCCGGGAGGGCTGCAGTGATTTGACCGTGCACGTCTTCATCCAAGTGCTGCTGTGCATGTCCTTTCCGAGCAATTGTCTCACAGGAGCAAAGTGCAACTGATCCAAAATAAAGGGGGAGGAATCCAGTGAGAGGCAAGTCCCATAAAATAAAAATGTATATATGTTAAAAATCCCCCATGAGATGATACTCAAAAGTCCTCCTTGATTCCTGTATATATTTTACTTCAATTCGAAATCCTTGCTCAAATATAAGAAAATAAATCAACAGTTCAAGTCCGATTTTGTTCGCCCGTTCCAGGAATGTCTCATCATCAGCAAAGTCCAAGATATTTTTTTAATTCCAGCACATCTTACATCCCCTCCTCAAGTCTTGCGGATGCCACTTTCCCCCGCAGAGCACTTGAAGGGGTGAAAGCACCAAATATCCACGTCATTAAAGAAATCCGTTATAGATCAAAAAGAGAAAAAACGCGCACACAAACGTAGCGCCTATTATCGGAAGCGAGTCCACACTGGAAGACCCAGCAGCTTCTACCATCCAAAATAAAGGAACTCAGACTCAAACATGCGCTCCTCTCGCTCCACTGACGCACACTGGCAGACGCGCGGTAGCACTCGAGCCGATCGAGCGTTCAGTGCATGCGGAGCTGCAGTACCCCCCTGTCCCCTTACACACAAGCACACACACACACACCACTTTCTCGTCCCCTCCTCAGCCAATCAGGGGTTACACAGCCGGGGCAGGAGTCGCTTGTGGGTGGGGCAAAAAAAAAAAAAAAAAAGATACACAATGGCCAGCAGATATACTTGCTCCTCTCTCCTCTTTGCAATTACAAAATGTTTGCAGCAGCATTTCCTTAGCTAACACAGTCCATCTCAAGACTTGTTTGTCAAGTAAACACTCACTGGACACCTATGACAATATCTGCACAGTCCCTTGACAGCCATACATTGCAAGGGCCTTAAAACATAACAAAAAAAATAAAACAAAACAAAAAATGCCATTAAAATGCTCCGTTTTCGACAGGAAATCGTTAATTTACAATAATTAATATTCTTGTTCTTGTGATGCATCACTATATGCTGCAACCAATGACATGTTGTGAATTATTCTTTAACGGATCATCTACCTTACATCTAAAAAAAGACCTACAAAATCTTCCTAAGTTTCTGTATTCTCTTGTATGTGGCTTCATTTGTTGCATGAGTGAAACTGCATTTGAATTCTTGAATTTCTGCATGTTACCAGTTAAAAGAATGGTTCACTTTCTCATTATGTACTTTCTATATCCGCACAGCAACTCAACAAAGAGCCCCCCCCCCCCCCCACACACACACACACAAAAAAAAAGAATCAAACATTAGGGTTCTATTCATTAGGCTGGTGTACCAACCACTACAAACCAGCACTAGGTGTGTAAATTGTTAAAAAAGAAAAAAGACAAGAAGCCACATTCAACGCAAGAATCACATGCATTAAATACGAATTTTTCATTTTTCAGTCTGACTTTGAGGAGGTTAATGTCGAGTTCCACTTCAGGCCACACACGCACGCACGCACGCTATACAGCGGCAGACCGTCTTCAAAGTCACAAGGGTGACACCTAGTGTCCGCAGCCGCATGCATTGCTACTTCACCCTCTGCAGAGGAAAGAGAGAGAAAAAGACAGCTTTGGAAGGCAGGAAAATAACAATGGAACAATCAATTTGCTCTTTATATTGAAATGGCTTTGGACAGTTGGCGCACAATTAATGTGCTGTCCAAGAGGTGATCGAGGACTAAGCCACAGCCAATCATTGTTCATCAATGGTGATGACAGAAATACAAAATGGCTTTGAAACCTTGCATCATAAAAAAAAAAAAAAGAAAAACAGATGCACTATCATTAACTTCAGCCTCAGTGTGGTAGATTTACAACCATATGAAAAGCCACATTATTAGACAACTCTGCATTGTCAATTTGAAATAATTTCATTTTTGTGGATAAAGAAAGATAAAAATTGAAACATATTTCTTATCTTATTCATTGATCAATTGGCAAAATGATAATAAAAAAGAATTAGTTGCAGCCCTATTTACAATATCATTTATCATGAAGAATATTTGAAGAATGGCCCAGTTCTGCTGCAAACACACTGTTGAAAATCCTCTTGTTGCCAAAACCACACAGGTATATACGTTTATATATATATACAGCATTTGTCTCATTTCTTGCGCCACCTCAACAAACAAGCAGGTATCAAAAGCAATTTGTTTGCTTCTCTGTAACACTTTTCGAGATATCGCCTTCGCAGAAGAGGTGAGGTAGTGCGCCGTGGGAATCTTGAAGCTCATAAATTCTTAACGTCAGCAAGTTAAACTACCGTAGGCGGCGGCTGGGGACGTTCAATTTTCTTAAGGAGGGGGGCACAGTGACATGGTTAAGATGGCTGTCTATGGCCCTGACCCAGTGGCTTTTTGCTCTAAATATTGCCTTTGTCTGTGACTCTTGAGGCCTGACTGATGGCAATCATTTTCAGGAAGGCTTAGATTATGACAGAGTTATGTTTCTATGAGGACATTAATTTACGTAAAGTCATCCATGCATTCATTCATTTTCCATAATCCTTCCCATCATTAGTGTCAAGGGTGGTATGGAGACTATCGCAGATGACTTTTGGTAAGAGGCGTAAAACACCTTGGACTGGACTCCACCTAATTACAGCTGGCATAACCATTCACACTCACATTCACATGTACATGTGGACCATTTACAGCCTTGTTGCATGTTTTTAGAATGTGAAAGGAAGGCAGAGTAAACTCATGCAAGAATGGGGAGAACATGCAAACGCCACAGTGGAGGTTCTGAGCCAAGTATCGAATTCCGTACCTCAAGTCAAGTCAAATTTATTCATAAAGCCCTTTATCACAGAATCGTCTCAAAGGGCTGCAACTGGCAGATATAATTTTGCCAGAAAATATTACAACCCTCCACATGCACAACCAATTGACCCGAAAGTTGACGTGAATGTTCATTATAACATTTCCTGTCTCAAGAGGTCCATCCACTTGACAAAACATACAGCGGTTACACATTATCCTTATTCTTCTGATGGGCAAAGTACTGGATCTCTTTCATATCCAGACAGGTTATGATACACAGATGAATGATGTTAGACTGTCAGGATGTGTTTTGATTGCACATGGAAGCTGTGGTGTGGTGGCCAAGATTTTGGCTTTGTCATTTCGTAATTTCAGATGATCACATCTCATCACTGGTGGCAAAGTGATTTACTCGCCTGAATTGTATGCATCGTGGATTCAGTTCCCACATTGATGGTGTGAATATTTGTTTGTCTCTATATGGTACGTGCCCTGTGATTGACTGGTGACCAGTCAAGGGTGTAGTCTGCCTTTTGCAAGTGGTATGAAAAATTGATGGATGGGTGGTCAAATCAGCACTCAAATTGACACTGTGTAGTAAAACTCTAAGGCTGAATGCAATAGTTGCAATGCTTTTGAGGTGTATAATTCAGCTTAACTAAAAATAAACACATTTTCATTTATTGTCAATCATCTCTTTCCTGTGAATGATTGACAATAACATTACCGCACTTCGGCATCAGCACTCATTCCTGTCGAATATGGAAATAAAGGTTATGACAGAAATCTGATTTCTTGTACTCCATTGCATTTACTCATGAAAGGTCACTCATTGGATAGGTCATTTTTTTCTTATGTGTTTTGCCCAAACTATAATCCTGGCAAAGGCTGGGTGAAAGGCTGAGTGCTCCCTAACCAATGTATCAGAGAGTTAATTGTACACAGGGCCAAGCTGTGGTCTGTAGGTTTCTACCCAATTTGAGCTGCTTCGATGCATGCGGTGGATCAAAATGTTGCAGATATATTTACCCTCGCAGTGGAGTGCAGTCTGGAAAGGGAAAAAAAGAAGAAAAAAGGCAGCAGTCTCGCCCGGAGCGGCAGACTCAAACATAAACTAGCGCAATAATTTAGCCACAATGCGTTTCTCCTCTCGCAGAGAGAGCGGTGGCATATTTCATTTACGAGCTACAATCTAGCTTGGTATATACTTCCTTCTGTTGACGTGCCTTTTGTGGACATTATTGATTGGAGCACAGTCGAGGTGCTGATGCAGGGAGGGAGTGGTGTCACACTGACTCCAGTGCCACCATTTGATTTCCAGTCACCGTTGTTGAAAGCATTTGCTCATCTTTTAATTAATTTCCATACTGTATTATTTATATTGATCATTTCTATTCCAAGCACACTGGTCGAGTACTTTGTAGTTACCACGTCTGCTTCACAATTCCGAGTTGTGTTGAATTAGCATATAGTTGTGCTCGCGCTGGTTTTCTCCTGGTACTCAGGTTTCCTCAGACGTCCCAAAATTTGTATTATGTTACCACACCACAAGAGGGTGCCAGTGAAGGTGAGAATGAAAAATGTGTAAACGACCGTAGAAGCAGTACGACGATGCCTTTCCTGGCGGCTCGGTGCAATATGGCCATGCCATGGAAACAATACATTATGGGGAGCAGTGTGTACATCAGAAAGTAAGAGGAGGTTGATGGGTGGTATACAAGCTGAGGAAGAAGCAGGTAACTTCATTTTGTCACTCTGTGAAGAAACTCATCTCCTAAGCACACACCATGTCATGACTCAAAACAAAATATGGAATCATGTCAAATGTGTGGCTGTCATGGTATTGTCACGCCCGTGCCAGAGCATGCTCGGCCTGCACTTCCCTCGGCCACGTCCCTTTCGTTGCCGTAATGTCTGTCACCCGCTTCTTCTTGTTACCCTGTGTATTTAAGCCCTGCCCGTGTGTTTCTCCCAGTTGGTGTCTACTGTTGTGTTCCGTCCCTCTCCGTGCCCAGTGTTCCTGTTGTCTGAGTTTCCCCTGGTCTGTCTGGAGGCTCACGGTCAGAATTTTATCCTTGTCCAAGTGGACTTCTGTCCGTCAGTTGGTCTGTCTGTCTGTTTGTTTGCTGGCCGTGAGTCTCGCTCCTGTCTGTGTCGTCGGTTCCCCATCTGCCTCCCTTCCAACTCCCTTTCCTTTCAATATATCCTGGTTCAAGCTGCATTTGGTCGCTCTGACTCAACTCATTCCTGACAGGTATTGCATTGATTTGTCAGTGATAATGAGATCATGCACATCAACTAGTGAAACATCCAAATCCACGTTATTTACATAACCGGAAGTGAATAATTAATTGCGTTCCTTGACACACATATGCCGCATGGTGCTGTGTGCACTTCAAGGTTTGTTCTTTAACTTGAAGGCAACAGGCAGCGTGAGGCTATTGAAGTCCATGGGAATTTCACAAGTTTGCATGGTGTTTGAAGCTATTTGAAGCACTTGTGGCAGAAAGCTTGAACTGTTGCAGCTGAAAGTACACACAGAATTTTATCTCGTATCGCATATTTCTTTCTGCTCTCCTGCCGAGGAATGGCACACGTGGCGGCTGACTTGTCCCTGAAGCTTTCTCGGGATGGAATAGCTGAGCCTGTGTGACAGATGCTGGTGTTATCACCCCCGTGGCCCGTCTGGCAATGGAACTCGGCACCGGAGCAAGGGGCATCGGACACGCACGAGTGTATCCTCCTCTTGCACAAAGTCAGGTGTGATAGGTTTCAGCTCATCTGCCACCTTGAAGGGGAAATCAAATCAAAAATGTTCATCACAATAAGATGTTACAGCAAAATTCACCCATTTGTATTATTATTATTTATTATTATTTTATTTATCTGATGGACTGGTTATTATGCCACTTGCTGTTTACTAAAAATGACATCACAGTGCCAAAGAGCTCAGGTAACGACCAATCATGTGGCAGTACAAGACAAAACAACTGCCGCCCGAGATGAATAAAAATGATGCATTATGCTGCTTAATTTATATTCCGCACACACAATATTAAACAAAATATAGTGGTTACACTCGTGGCATTACAATATAATATTGTAAAGAAAACGTTTGACTTGGCTTCCCCTTCCATGAGGAAATGTTAAATATGAAAAGAGATCCGTCTGATATACAAATGACCCTTGGATGCTTCATGTTATATTCACATTCATCATATTTAATTTTTTTTTAAACAGAAGATCTTTGCTCTGCACGATTGTCGCTTAAAAGTATGTCAGAATCGCCTTGTATAAGACAGCTGTGGGACCATATTGATGAGCTCAATATTCGATTTGATCAAGCAAGTTGGATGGACAATATTGGGAGATGCGGTATCGGCTGAGGTCTTCGCTCCACCGAAGGCCGCTCTTGGTTGCGATGGAATATCTGAGCGTGTGAGACAGATGCCGGCCTTATCACCTCTGTGGCACTCCCTAAAATGGAACTTGGCACCGATGCAAGAGGCGTCAGACACAGCTCGTTTCGCCTTAGCCCAAGATGACATTGGTGTTATTATAATCTGAATAAATATGAAAAAAAGTGGAACCAACAAGTTTAATTGTAAATCACAATCTTGCCCTTCACTCCATTCCACCTCCTTCTAGGATGCATCAATTAGTATATACCTGTAATTTCTACTGTCAACCATGTCTACTACTGTCAACCATGTTTAGTAACAAAATGGGCCTTTGCTTCTGCCTTTCTGTAGATTTTCTTTCTTTTTTATTATTATTTTTGGTCTGGTGGCTGTTGACGTGGCACTTTTAATCTGGACCTGTTTTTAATCCAAATTTCCCAAAAGCACAAGCCTGATGGGGCTAACTGCATTGGAAAGGAAATTGGGTACATTGGGTTCATCAGCTTTGTGTTGTTCACGCAATATCCTGAAAACTCACCACAACTTTGTGATTTCTATGCTGCGCTTAGGTGGATACAAAAAGTACGTTTGTGTTTTTGGTGGATGCCATTGTGTGTGCTCTTCCAAGGCTGTTAGTTGTTTTTTTTCCCCTTTATAATGGAGGGGGATCCTGGTTAAAGTGAGCCTTTTTTAACTTGAAACCTTTTGATGTTTTAAGGTTCCAAATGAAAACAAGTAGATGTGAGCCTTTGTAAAAC
This sequence comes from Syngnathus typhle, assembly GCF_033458585.1. Taxonomy (NCBI): domain Eukaryota; kingdom Metazoa; phylum Chordata; class Actinopteri; order Syngnathiformes; family Syngnathidae; genus Syngnathus; species Syngnathus typhle. The sequence continues at coordinate 14,945,961 of NC_083738.1, read as the reverse complement.
TGGCAGCCACCACATGGTGAAGATACTCTGATATATCCAACCAATATCCATTTTCTGTACCGCTTTGTCCCCATGGGGGTCGCGGGCGTGCTGGAGCCTATCCCAGCAGTCATTGTGCAGTGGGTGGGGGACACCCTGAGCCGGTTGCCAGCCAATTGCAGGGCACACAGCGACGAACAACCATCCACACTCACACCTAGGGGCAATTTGGAGTGCTCAATCGGCCTACCAAGCATGTTTTTGGGATGTGGGAGGAAAACCGGAATGCCCGGAGAAAACCCACGTGGGCACAGGGAGAACATGCAAACTCCACACAGGAAGGGTTGGAGGTGGAATCGAACGCGCACCCCCCTAACTGTGAGGCGGACCACCGAGCTCCACCGACCTGCCCACTCTATGTGCATTTTAAATCAAATTGTTTGTCTCATCTGTTGGATGATGCCGGGACAATTATGTTATTAATAATGACAGAGGGACAAGGAAGGAAGGGTGCCCAGGACGGCCCAGCAAACTAGGGTTAAGCGCCCATCTCTGGCAACACCATTGTTCATGGTGTAACTCGCCTTTTGCCCAATGTCAGCTGGGGTCGACTCCAGCTTAGCTTCATAAGCACAAGCGCTATAAATGGTTAGATGGAAGTTACTGATAGCTTACCCTTTTGGTGCTCTCCTGAAGAGAAAAACTTAGACTCCATATTCGCCACTTTGATGCAGCAGTGTGGTTTCTCTCCATCAGTCCCCTTTTGAATGAAAGAGCCACATGCTTTGAAATAAATACAGCAGGCCTCCGCCACACTTGTTGTTTGAGTGCCTCAAATGACACATTAAACGGGTTTTAGTTTTCACAGATTTAAATTGTACTATTTTGACGTGGGAAATGCACCCTTCCGAAACTAGCAAGTCGCATGTGAAGTTGAAAAGCAACATTTGTATTCATATGAATTATCATCATCTACTGGACTGGAGTGTAGCAAGAACGTCATGAGTTTGAATAAAAGCAGTAGGGTGGACATTTTTAGAGCTTTTCTGCCTTGGCGTTTTATTTCCCCATGAGTGAAATTCTAGTTGGATGCATTCACATGACAGGTCAAGGCTTTTGCACAATAGCAACATTGCAACAGTTTGCCTCGTTCTGCAACAATTTGATGCATATGTCCTTGCATTGATTGTCTGTTCCATACAAATATTAATAGAGCGACTGAAATGTCTGAATAGGTCGTTTGAAGTTGCATGGTTGGTGGAGCCCCTGGACATCAAAAAGCCGCGTCTCATTTAATATCCAGTTTGTTGACATTTAACTGATTAATAATTAGTAACCCAATGACCCATTTGCCTCTCCAGTAAAAACATGTTTAGGAGCAGCATATTCCATTTGTGATGGTTGGCGCTTTTGATGCTTTTAAATGGCAATTAAGACACTGTCTGCTGTTGACGCATCTACCACTGCTGTTCTCTTTAAATGACTCTTGTATTATTTTCCACTTTAAATTAGTTCACTAGTACTTTATATTGCTTGTGTAATTTCCTCATGAATGTGTGATTTGTTGCACGGGTGAAAAGAAAATCAAACATGTCAAAACATTTCTTGCCCTTGCATGTTGTCATTTTAAATATTCGAGCCAATGGACAGTGGATTTTTGCTGGGTCAGCCTTGTTCTCACTGGCCCTAAACTACAACTGGCCAGCTAAACTAGAGAATATTTATATTATACTATAACATATTATCTGCCATATTAGTACTTTAGTACTGTATATTTTTACTACCAGATGCACCGTATCTTGGCCAAATCTTGTGCAATTGTGAGCATAGACAACGCACATCAAATAGGGCTACCTATAAATCTGCAGCTGTGATCTGTGAGTGCTCATGCTGTTTCATTCATTATTACAATATGCTTGTTTGGGAGAATACATTTGAAAAATGTATATGCCTCATTTTCCAATCTGTATGTATCATAAATGTATTGTATCACTGGCAGAGTAGTGCATATTACTTGTCCTTATTAGTGTCATGGCTGATCTGGAGCCTATCCCCAGAAGCAGTGTTGAAGTTACAATGCTCACTGACGAATCGCACAGTACATATAGACAATCAACAATTCACACCTACAGTATATTACATTGGACAATTTTATGTATTCAATGAATCTATCATGTATAGTCCATTGGAATAGGTTGATAATACTATTGGGTCGCTAAATTGGCCTTGACTGACTCAAGACAAAACTATTTCTCATTAATCTTCTCTCTCTTTGTGAGAGTGCATTTCTCAAATTTTACATCTTTTGCAAAATCTATGCAACGCTTCCTTTGTCTTTGCCTTCTCGTCCTGAGAAAAACTGACCTTGTGACGGTGTTCTATGAAACATTCTCCAATTGTGGAAATTTAATATTTTACCAAGGCAATGATCACTTAAGGCAAGCCGGTGAAAATGTGTGTATTTTTTTCGCCGTACAAAGTGAACATTATCCAAGCTGCATGTTTTCTCTGCAGCTTGAAATACAGTCTCTTGAACTCCACCCCACCCCTCAACAGGTGGTCTGAAGCACAATAGGCCAAATCAAAGCTTTAATGCCATGTCGGAGTTTTAACATCAAGCTGATTATCTTTTGGCCCCAATCAAATGTCTTTGTTATCAGGACAGCCAGTCAATCAAATGACATAGAAGAATATAAGACAACCAATTGACAAACTGTTACTTTGTACGAATTCAAATACCGTTATGATAGAACAAGCGCACTGCATGAGTGTGTGTGCCCTTCATTTTACTTGAGATGAAGTAAGATATTTTCACTTTTAAAATGTGCTAGAATGTACCCCGCAGAATGTCTGCAAATGAAGTGTGCGATGCCATTGTGGGACTTTGTTGCCATCTGATAGCATCCCTGCCACACGGTACTTATCTCAACGGTGACCCTTTTGAGAGGCTTTTTACATCTGTTGGCTAGTCAAGACAAATGAGGGCAAATGTGCAACTGTTTTACTTAATCGGAGTGGAGTGACCGAATAGAGACATGAAATCTGTCCTGTCTGTCTGTCTGAGTGGGCACAACCACTGCTGCAGGCACACATGCTGTTTGTGTGATAAATCCAGTGGCCTAGGGACGAGGTCATATGTACTGCCTTTCATAAGCGCTTTCTTGTACATGACAATGTCATGTAAAATGTTGAACTTCATCATCTTATAAATTTCAGCAACATCTCATTCTCATAGTACATCAATACCTAATCTTCATTTTCACCCTCCCGCCTACAGCTAATAAACGCAGACTGCTTTGGCATATTGTGTCTCAGGGAAGATAAGAGGTGAGAGGCTTCTGGTGTGTATTTGTGTCTACAGTACAGCGCCGTGTGAGTGTGCGTGCATGTCAGCAGCATGTGTCAAGCCATTCTCCACCTCGGAAAGAGTGAATCCAAAACACGGGCGGAAATACAGAAAGCGAGAGAATGAGAGTGAAAAAAAATAATCTCGTGCTATGTTATCCCTGCAAAAACCTGACAAACCACCCGCGAGACTGATCTGGCTTAGCATTCAGTGCGGTTAGGGGCTTGTTTGTGTTTCTATGATTGCAGCAGGCTGGCTAAGTTGGCATCATAATAGTCCAAGTACAGTGGAGCCCCAGAGGAGTCGAAACAGCTGGGGATGGTGCTTCTGTCTAGTCGCATCAAAGGCAGCAGTGCATCTCCTGGCTGGACACTCCAAATGTTTCCTCCCTCGGAACGAGGCTTAATAATTGCACCAATGCTGACGTTGGGAATTCCAGGCATGTATCCCAGAATGCAATTAGACCTCAGCCATTTGATAGAGCGACATGTCTCATGCCTGGTCTGGACTTACCGTCATGGGAGGTAGAAAAGAGAGAAATAAGCATGGAAAGTAGCTCTCTTATAAGCCGTTGGCGTTTGACGTGGCATGAGTGGATCGGTTTGCTGATGTTCTGAGAAAGTCGAACGATTGCTTAGTTTCATGGAGAGATTGTGGCATTTTGCGGTGTGGGATGTGCTGTTAACAATACTAGAACTGTACTTACAGTTAACCAAACTGTATTCCAAAATATGATTCCTACTTTTTATAATAAATCGTATTAGTAGCATCTTCTTTGTGTTTCAAACCATATTGGTGCATAACAAATTCCAAATCTGAAAGAGGTATATACAGAGTGACAGGGTACCAAAGTATTGCAGTAGTGCTGTACACAGAGTGAGTGAAATGCAAATACTGCCGTTTATTTCCCCGTGGTGTTTTCCTGGCCTGTGTGGATCAGGTGAGTCGTGTCTATTGTGTGCAGGCTTGGAGGTAGCTATGCAGCCCAATCAGTGCAGCGCAGACCTTTCCCTTCCCTGAACTCAAGAAAGTCCTGAGCCGCTGATGACTGAAGGGCAGTGTGCGCCTTCTTTCCGTCTTTCCCTCTTTACTATCTCCTACCTTCAAACTTCAGGCTGCCTCCGCTGAATGCAAGCTTTCCTGATGCATGTTTGAAACATGAATGTGCCTCCCCATTATCCAGGCTTTGATGCTAAATACCAACATATTTAATATGATAATCCTTGGCTTCATTATCTCTCGTTGCTTAGCATGTAGTCAGTGCGTTGGTGCTGCTTATTTTGGCCAGAGGAGATCTGGCCTCGAGGCAGTGGGGATTCCTTTCCCCCGTGTGTCAGCTCATGTTTACCCGGGCCTGAAGACCGAGGGTGGATCACAGCATTTCATAATCCACAAGCCATACAGTGAAGCGAGGGCGGAAAAATAATTCTCTTTGTGTCAACAGTTATTTCATTCATGGTTTCTGCGGTAGAAATAGAGAGAGAAAGAGAGAGCTGACCATAGAGGGATAATACTGCCTCTTGATTGGCTGTCTGCTGTATGTTTCTCATTCATGATGTATACTGCAAATGTACACAATGCAAGCCACACAATGCGTGGCACCTGTGTGTGATGTGGTACTGGTACCTCCGTTGTCGATGACATATGGCTGACTCGGCCCGACCGGACGAGGCTAAAATAGGGAGAGAAAGCTCAGGCATAGAGGACGATGCCCACCTCTGTTCAAAAGTAACAGTTTATGATATTCATATCGTTTCCTCTTGATGTCGACTTTTTGCTTGCCCACCTACCCTCCAGCATCAACACAGTCGTTATCGTGCCCGTTGATATGTATTCACACTGCTGTGCTTGCTGCATACTGAGTCCACCTGTTCTGCATCCTTCAATACTCATCAGTGTGGAACAGTGTTGACGGGTGCCTCATCACGGCTCATTGCCTACATCAGGGCCCACGTTCAACTGACACTTTAGCACGCTCTGACTGATATCTGCAGGGCGCAGGGCTGCAAAGGCGGGATCATCTTTAGCTGGATAAAGAGCGACTTTGCCAATCGTAACCCTGTTGGATTAACCGCTGCCTTTTCTCCACTGATAAGGAGGTGAACTGCACATCCTGCGAGATTCATTGTTGGCCAATGAGGATCAATTGGTGACATTGTGCAGTATTGTGTCTGTGTTGGGTTAGTCAGTTGACTGTTAAGATGTGTATTCATTCATCTGGTTCTTCGTTATAGAAGGAACTAAAGGGACCAACAGTGTGAGCATCCGAGTTAAAGTATTTGAATTGAAGAATCGCTTTTGATTCAACAGTGAGTGCATTGAATCAAATTGTCCTTTCATTAAGGTTAATGAGAAGCATAATTCAAGAGTAATACATGCTGTTTATTTGTATTACTATTTTTATTGTAATGGCCTAATGCAGGAGTGTCAAACAAATTTTTGTTGCTGGCCACATCGTAGTTATGGTTTCCCTGGTGGGGCCAATAGTAATAATAACTATCTCATAGTATATTATGTTATCTTAATAATAACTATTAATAATAACTATCTAGTATAATAACTATCTTATATTATTACATACACACAACAGAATCCAGCATAAAAAAGTCGAAAATTTATTTTTAAAATGGGGTTATAAAAAAAAAAAAAGCAATATCTCACTGTTATTAAAAGGGAAGACAATTTACAATTTTGGTATTTGAACAAGAAATTAATGCTGGGGGAGGTACGTACTCTATGTATTACGTACAGTTCTCAGATTGGCTTATTGCCCCAGTCTACGTATTTTACGTACAACATCCTCTGATTGGTCACACAAAAGGCGCACTTTTGCTTTTTTAAGGCTTTTAAGTGTGCCTTATGGTGTGGAAAATACGGTAAATGAAACTACCTTACCTTGCTCCTCTGCAAGTCGGCTACATCCTTAGTTAAACAGGCAATTTGATTCCTACAACTGAAAAAAACTTGATTAAATACAATCAATATTTGTTTCAGTTTTTCATTCATACACTCCAAACGCTAGGTTAAGGACATGCAGTCGTGCAGGGGAACAAAAAGAAAAATGACTCAGCATGCGGGTCTTATTTTGCACTAATGATGACTGAATAGTTATTTTCATTAGACCCCCTGCCAGCTGGGTCTCCTTCTGTTCGAGAACATCGAATATTCCTTAGAGTGAATAAAAAGTTGCCGCCACTTGCGACATAAAACAAAGTAACAACTTTGCAGCCTGCACTTCATCTCCCTTTGAATGTTGTACTTTCCATCAACCTCGCCATGAATCGCAATGGCCGCCGCTCTTGCTGTCCGACGCAAGATACTTGTGAAATATAGACAATTTGTGTGGTATGCCGACGTGGCGAGTTGTACGCTCATTGATTTAGCTCCTGTGTACTACGTTTCATTAACTTTTGGAACAAAATTATTGATTTTTTTTCCACTTTGAGATCTGGTTTAGCTCATGATGGTGAGTAAATTTAATGTAGGCACTTAATTGTTTTATTATTCACACTAGGTATGGCTTATTAAGTGGATTTTGTATGCGGTGTTTGTCAACAGCCGTCATGTCTCTTTGACTTGAATCATCTTCATGCTGAATGCAGAAAGGCCAGCGACAGTATGTCACAATATGTTTCTACTGTGTGTTTGTGTGCGTGTGTGTGCATGCGTTTATACACTCAGAAGAAAAATCACTAATGTGATCATTTCGAGCTGCTCTGCGTTTCCGCGGCCGGCGTCGGCCTAACAAGCCCTCTGTGTTAGATGAGGTTGTAATGAGATCGAGTCGAGCATGAGCGACTAATCTGATATTTCACCTCGGCGAGAGATGGGAAAGATATAAAAACGTATTAGGGGTGGGCACTAAGAGGATTAAAGTATGCAAAGGGACGTATGCCGTTATTTTTAATCCTCTCCTGCTTAGCCCTATCAAGATGCACCCAAAAATGCCACACAGACAACAATGAATATGTAGCGCTAATACCGTTTTTTTTCCATGTATAATACGCCCCCATGTATAATACGCACCCTAAAAATGGCATGTTGATGTTGGGAAAAAGCCTATACCCATGTATAATACGCACCCAAATTTTGACTCCTACTTAAATCCGTAAACGTAAAATTATTTCAGAAAAAAGATCATCTTTGGGAACAACCGGATGTTATTCTGCCGTCAGTATCACTGCGCATGCAGTAGCAAACTCGATAGCGAAGAAATATGTGAGACTTTCAACGGGATCACCAATATTTGAGTGATGTTCCAGTTATTTATCACAATTATTTATTATTATAATAATAATATATATAATATATATAATAATTATTTATTTATTATTTACAATGGTCATGGTGATCTTTCTGGTGATTTCTTAACTAGGCTGGATGTATTTCTTTTGTTGGCGTTGATTTCTCCCAGACTGCTCAGAAAGGCACCACCGCGATCAGTTAGGTTAAAATGAAAAGAGAGGAAAGTGACGTGCGGACATGTGAAAAGGCGGCTCTGTATGGGAGAGAAGTTGAAGAGGAATAAAAACACCCTTGGAAACCAAAACTTGCCCCTCGTCGTGACTCGGAGCCGCAATAAATGTTTCAGATTTGTGTAGGGTACGTTGTGACAGCAAACGAGCAGGTGATCGAGCAAGCGTCTGATACGAGAGCATTGTGTTCGCATGGAGCGTGTTTGAAGTAAACAGCAGAGAAGAGTGGAACAGGGCAAAGTGTTGTGAAATTAAAATATTACCTGTAATACGCATTTTGTTATTTGCTGATTGAAACTGCTAATTTAAACTGTGAATTGAAACTAATAGGAAGAAAACCGAACTCTCGCTTTTTATATAGCTGACGTGTCTTGTGCATCCGTTCTGCGCATACTGTAATGGCGGCCTCCATATGATATATGGGGTCTGCGATGGAGATTAAAAAACAAACAATATTTGACAATAACACACCATCAAGGATTGCACCATCGCATCAAACGATGTGTCGTCAATTATGAATTTGACTGACTAAGTGTGTTGGGCAGGATGGCTGAATGCGATGCGCGATTGACAACAAACAAGAAGAAAGGTGTTTTCAAGTTTTATTTCGAGGGAGATTCTCTTCAAAAATTGTTGTACCCATGCATAATGCGCACCCCGGATTTTAGGACAATAAATTAGTTAAATTTTGCGTATTATACATGGAAAAAAACGGTACATTTGATGTAGCATTTGCACACACATACTGTTAAAAGTTATCTAACAAGCAAAGGTGAGGCATGAACAAAAATGGTGATACTCGATGCGATACTGGAGTCCATACAAGTATCAATTCCCCCAAACTATATATTTTTTCAACAATTTTGGGGAATGTATTAGTAGGCATGAGATTTACTATTCACTTGCGAGGTGGATTTTTCTGTTTTCTTTTCTTTTGGGATAGATTCATTTTTACAATATAGATGTTATTGATTTACCACCAGTCGTTTTATTTTCAGCTTCCGAGCAGATGTTACAATATTGTCTGTGTTGTTGCTCATTGGCTCGTGTTAGCAGATGCCTTTTCAGATGGATGGCACTTTGTTGTATTTGAGGATAGACTTAGCAGGTGATCAAGCTACAGTTTCATTTTTCAGATTTTGACCTAATTGGGGTAGTTTGCTGTGAAAAGCCACCACTTGCAAGTCATCTGTGTCATTTCCAGACAATTACCTGATCTCAAGCAATAAGCGTTATTGCGGAGTAGAAGATGATGAGTCATTTAGTGTCTTAAGATATCTTTCAAGTTATCTTTCCAAATGTGAAACTGAGTTGCAAGAGCAATAACAGTCACAAATGAAACAATAAGAATGTCCATTTTTCCATCCATCCATTTTCCATAGCATTTGCTCTCATTAGTATCTTTTTCCCAGCTGACTTTGACCAAGAGGCAAGTTACAGCTAGGACTGGTCGCCAGAGAGTTCCAGCCCCCATTTAAACAAATATCCATTCACATTGACAACTGTGGAACATGTAGAGTCTTCAGTGAACCTAACATTCACGTTTTTGTCAAGTGGACCGAAGATGAAAACTTGACACAAAAAGACTGGAACCAAGGTTCAAACTCTGAACCTCAGAACTGTGATGCAGACCTGCTAACTGTGAGTCCACTGTGCTGCTTGATTATGTCATCCACCCCTTATTATAGAATATCACCAAAAATTCTCACCTGCACAGACTTAAATGTTTGTGCATTTTTCTCTGGGTTAATGTAGCGAAGCGCACAGGAGGACTTCAAGGTGACATGAAGCTTGAGTCAATCCATCACAAAGTAGGAAGTAATTAATAAGGATGTCAAGTACCGAGCGCAACCATGACTTCATTTTTCTTCTTAATTGGGGGATCATTCTGAATTTGGATTGGAAGCAGATAATATGTAATGATGATTGACATCTGTGATTCCTTCACGTGTCTCCATTACCCATTGTTGTTAATAGCACTGCCCTTCTCTAAGGTTACAGATATATTTTCTTTGTATGAGCTTTTTGTATCCATCCAGTTTCTATAGCGCTTGTCCCCATAGGGGCGCGGGTATCGAGCTATTTATATATATATGTATATATACATATATATACATATATATATACATATATATATACTTCAAAGGTTGAAGGCCAAAACAAGAATATTATTGAACCGTAATTCATTTCAAGCCTATGTGTTTGAGGTAGCTGGGTTCCATGACAAAAGTATATTTTCACTATCAGCATTCTAAGTCACAAATCTTAATCTTTAACCATTTGATGACTACAAATACTACCAGATGTTGTCGTCATTATCGTCCAATGTTCCTAAGATTCCTAAGAATTTTAAAATTGGATCCAAAGTGCTTTAAGTATTACTAAGATTCCTAATAATTTTTAGATTGGATCCAAAGTGCTTGAGGTGCAATATCTGGGGTTACTCACTGAGACACATTTCAACCGACCTTCCTCATATTTTCAGGAACTTTTTTTTTCCCCCATAACAAGATTACTATTGATTAAACAGCGTTTGATCCAAAACATCCAAGGCAGCTGAGGTCAAAGAGCCAATCACTCGGTTATTGACACAGCAGCCCGAGTTGGACAATTTTGTTTTGACTTACTTACCGTTTTGAACATTCTGACTGGGGTTTTGTTGTATGTCAAAACAAAACTTTTCTTTCTAATTATAAGGTAAAGTAACCTGAGGTTAATTTTAGTTTGTGGTTTAGGGCTGCAACTAACATTTTTTTAAATAATCAATTACTCTGCTGATTATTTTGACAATTAATCAATGAATCCAATCTGTTTATTAAAAAATAAAATTTGATTTTAAATTCACATTACAGAACACTAAAAAGTGTTCTGATTCAGTCAATGGTCTGATCCATCATAACATGTTGGGAAATGGGAGAAAAATGTGGATTGTTGTTTTCCAAAGTAAAAGCCCATGTTTTATTTTGATTCAGCACACAGATAATTAGTCTGTTTTTACATATTAGGTATTAGCATGTCTTTGGTCAAAGTTTCAACGATAGAGGAATTAGTGATGTGAACTACAATACAACGTTAGTAGTAATCTAACACCGCCACCCCCTTTAAATTCCCAAGTACGTTATGGTTTCATTATTGGACATAGTGCATGAACTAGACATTAAACATGTTAAAACACACAAAAAGTAAAGGGAAAACATCACAGACAGTGTGCATTGGGAAGCCGGAACAGCTGCAGCAGAAGCAGCCGAGCTGGGTGACAACATGCCGTAATTGGCTGCTCTGTGAAATGGACTTTTATTATCAAATTAGTCGTGGTGAATTAAAGTACTGTTGTTCATCCTGTCGTCTCATCTGTTATTTAGTTCCCTGGCACCAACCACATTGTGGATTTTAACAGCCAGTTAGAGTTTCACAATCAATCAGGGAGGCATGTTGATGTATGAAAAGAGCACATCTTCAGGAATATTTGCCATTATAGTATTGTAGAAATATAAAATACACTTTGCCTCTTTCACTACATCTCATATTTAAATCTCAGACACAATTCTCTTTCCAACAAAGTAGCTTTTTGAATAGATTGGTTGTGTCAGTGGCATTTGTGTCCTTGTGAGTGTCATAGTGATAGTTTGCACCTTTGCAGATGGGCTGTTCCTCCCAAGTGAGCCTCTGTCCCTCGCAATTATGTCTCAAACTCGGTTAGCTTGCAAGCTTGATGTTCAGTCGGAGCGTCTTATGCCGGCTGAATGTACGATTTGCTCTCCTGGGTGCAGACTATTAGCCACCTTCTTTTCCTTCCGTGCAACTTCAACGGTAATGCGAGTGACCCCACTAAATCTAAAAATGAAAGTATTTTAAGTGTACCTTATGGTTCAAAGAACATGGTATTTAAAATGTATTCATCTTGCCAATCGCTCATACTCATGAGGGTCGCGGGCATGCTGGAGCCTATCCCAGTAGTCTTTGGGCGGTAAGCAGAGGGGACACCCTGAATTGGTCGCCAATCACAGGAAACCGGAGTACCTGGAGGAATCCCACGCAAATATGGGAAGTACATGCAAACTCCATAAATGAAGGCCAAAGCTGGAATCAAACTCTGCACCTAAGAACTGTGACATGGATGTGCTAACCAGTGCTCCAGCGTGCCACCCACTTTGGAAGACGTGGCCAATCCAAAGAACCTTAACTTTGTGATCAGTTTTAAGAACTTCATGTTCATTGGTACTGCCGCACCTCCTCCTCGTCAGCTTGCATCCCAAATTCAACAGCTCAGCAAATTGTCAGACATCCTGCAATGAGAAACGTGAGCCCGGAAGGGGACATGATGATTGTGCACCACGGGCAGTTTCATTGGGGGGCGGTACGCTGCAGGGCCTTGGTAATGCTTCACTTAAGTATGATAAGAGACCAGCGGGGATATACCCAGGGTGCGTTTCCATAATTCACAAAACACTCACAACTTAACTAAAACCTCCTTGTCATTCCTTGCTGAATTTGTCGCTACGGGGCAAAAAGTCAAGTGATGTGCTGTATGTTTAGCTTATCGATTGCCATAACATCCACCTGACATAGTATGGGTGTGTTCTATCAGTGAGGGAAATCAGGAAATGTCTTGTCTACAGATCCCTTGTAGTTGGAGCTAAATGGTAACCGTTATTTCTATAGCAAAATTATTGCAAACTACAATACATGGGGATTTTATTGACTTACGTATATTTGATTTTATTGGTTTTATTTAATTGCAATCAGCCTCTTTGATGATATATCAAAAAAGAACAATGAGACGACCTCAATATCTGTCATGAAGTAGGAGCCCTCCCTTATGGTCAAGAAGGGCCTACCTCCGCCCATGCTTACAAATCTTTGACTTGTTCCTTGTTGTTTCATGTGCCATAGTCATTAGGTTATCATGACCTGATTTTTTTTAGATTTGGACTTTGACTGAGCCACTTTGAAATGTGGCTGATCATTTTCTCAGAACATCTTAAAAACCCTACTCGCTTTGATATGAAACGCTTGAAAATTATTGCAAGGAAGAACATAAAACATCTCAAGGACGCTGGAGCGGAAGCTAATGTTTCTATTCTGCTCGGTGTTAATTTGATGTTCTCACCGCTTCTGTCAAACATTGCAGTTGGAGATGAAGAGTGTCGAGGAGGGTTGCGCACATGCATCTACATCAAGGGCGTAAATCCAGCCTGTTTTAGGTGCAGCCCTACTACAATACACCCTAAGATTGGTGCCCTTGAGGACCGGACTTGGCGATCCCTGATCTACATCATGTGTGTTCTACATGTAATATTGCCTGCCACATTTGAAAATTCATGCTCATTTCTCCATTGTGAAGCAGCTACAGTATGTGTTCTATGCGGCACATTCAATCATTGAACACAGCAAAGAAGCTGTAGGCCAGGTGTTTTATCTATCGCTGCACTGAGACACGCTTGGTGCCAGATATGGAGAACACTGGAGCAGCAATGTGGCAGATAAACACTTGAATGAGGCCGACTGTAGTCGCTGTGGAGCCTTTCGCCGCCTGACCCGTTTGTGGTGATGAATAATAAATGAGCAGGACAGAGGAAGTTCCCATTTGGAGATGTATTCCTGATGAATGATTACCAGCCCCATCTATATTTGCATAGGAGATGTAAATGTCAGAAGGAAGACACATGGCTGTTGCTACAGCGGCACCGCTAATACTTTTGTCTGCTGAGCGGGCAAGTCTTCTAATGTTATAATCAACGAGCTTGGCTGCTCATAAGAGACCACACATAAAACTGAATAATCAAAGATGGGTGTTGGCGTGGCGCATGAGAATACACTTCAAATGGGATGTGTTTGGTTGTTATGCTAATAAATGACTTACTTGTCTGTCGCAGCAGAAATTCTAATTTATGTTTGTAGCATTGTGCACTGCTGTTGATTTTTAATAACATTCATTATGAGGCATCAGTATTAACAAAGGCTAAGAAAAAGTTTGTGGACATAAATCATACACATTATATTTTAAAGGAAATTTGCCCAATATGTAATCTATATGTGACTTTACACTTGGTGAAGCATGAACATAAACATTTTGGAGGATTATGTATAGTATAAGCAGGACAGCAATATTAAAGTAGACAAAAATATTTGTCACAGCGATATACAGTACACACCCCACCAAAATGTATCGTAACTGAAGCTAATGTTTTTATTTTGGCGTTCGTCCAACCCAATTTCCTGTTATTTTACATATGGATTGGCTACACCAATTTAGAGGATTGAATCTCATATATGAGGCCAGCCATTTCTCATGTGAACAAACATATGTATTAGAAAGTGACCGATGTGTGTTTTGTCGCCCAAGTGTGTCCTATTAATCAACATATATAGCACGACGCTCACTGATTTTGGGTTTGGCCTGTCCATCCATCCATCCATCCATTGTCTGTACGGCTTGTCCCCACGGAGGTCGCGGGCGTGCTGGAGCCTATCCCAGCAGTCATCGGGCAGTAGATATGGGACTCCCTAAACTGGTTGCCAGCCAATTGCAGGGCACACAGAGACAAACAACCATTCGCACTCACACTCACACCTACGGGCAATTTGGAGTGCTCAATCGGCCTACCATGCATGTTTCTGGAATGTGGGAGGAAACCGGAGTGCCCGGCGAAAACCCACACGGGGAGAACATGGAAACTTCATACAGGGAGGGCCGGAGCTGGAATCGAATCGAACCTGCACCCTCTGAACTGAACTGCTAACCAGTGCGCCCCCGTGTCGCCAGGTTTGGGCTGCAAAGGCTACAAACAGAAAATGTGTCGAATAAGTGCCAGGGGTCAGTCCAAATTCAAACTACAAGTTTTCCCCATTTGAAGTAATTTCCTTGATTCCCAATCCACTTGTTATTCCTGCCAACTGCCTCAGTCAAGAGGAAGTCGTGATGGGCACGACAGTTCTTTTACCTGAATCATTAGAATCAGTTCATTGAAAACACCCTTTAAATAGATTTGTTCACCAAATTGTTCATCCCCACTATGGGAGTAAAAAGAAAACACTCCTGATTCAGACATTGCTTCATTCTTTGTCAATGTCACAAGTTAGTTTATTTGTAACCTTTAACAGCCACCCCCCCCTCTTTTGTAGTCTCAATAAAATGTCACGAGTATAGAAATTGTAGAATATTACTATGATTAGGAAATACACATTTCAAACAAAATTCACAAGTTAAAAGACATCCTTTATGAAACTGTACAACTGTCTAAAGTATTATCAGGCAAAATCACCTTGGCCTTCTTTCTTCCACTGTTCAAGAAATAAGAAGGTTGCTAACATTGGGACCACTTTTGTCATTTTTGCTTGCTTCTTTTTTGGAAGATCAGTTGCTAGAGGGGTTGGAAAATAAAGTTTGCAACACCGCAGACAACAGTAGCATGACTTGCTTGCTTCCTCCTTTTACATAATAGACCAGGCATCGAGGGTCTTACCTAATCACTGACTTCTCTGCGACAGCACGTTCACTTCTGCTACAGTTTTACAGAAGGATTAAGGGACTCAATCTAACTGTTGTTGACTTCACCTTATGGTAGCACAATTGAACACAGTCAATAAAGCCAAAACTACTCATTTGACGTTAGTGGTGGTTTGCCTTTTTTGTGTGAACCTAAGGGCCATAGGGAGGTTTATGTTGTATACTAAATAGCCGCTGAGTAGGTGGATGGCACTGCAACAAAACCCATCTAGTTTAATGCTACTATCAGACATTTTGCAAACTCAGAAACAAGATATTGGTTATTTTGCCATCACAGAAAAAAAATAGTTTACACCATTGTCTCTTGGGATTAAATCATTTTCACACCAGCAGGTCGGCTGTTTACTGGAAAAAAGCTGAGCATCAATTACATTATATCATTTTTGCTCTGTAGCTGTCGATCGAACTAGTGACCGAGGCCGGGTGCGTGAATGGAGCGGTGCTGCGCAGTCTGTGCTCTTCAGGCTTTCAGGTCAGTGTCGGCATTTCCAAATTGGCCGGGAGTTCAAAGAGAATGAGAGAGCAGTGAGTGGAGATGAACCCTCTTATTTATCTCGGCAATCATACCACACACTCTTATGCCTTTTTTTTTTTTCCTCCAAGTGAAGATACAGTTTGCTGCTTACACGAGCAGCACCCTTAGGCAATCGCAGCGTGGAGGTATCAGCGCGTAATGTACGCCTTCTATTTGAATATGAGTCCTCCTTTAGCTATTTAGCCTTGATTATGCACAAGTGGAATTATTTAAGGCTGTTCTGGATTCCCAAACTCCTGTCTACCCCACTCTTCTCTGATTCATCAAACATGTTTTTCTTGCTCATTGGAAGCTGTCACATGGATACAGACAGAAATGTGAGACATCTGGAGAGTAGCTGACGGCCTAAATCATCATCCTGATGACATGTAAGAAGACGTTGGCCAGAGGGCAAAAAGCAGCACGCCATTTTCTTTTTTTAAAAGGGCTAAGATGGGTCAAATTCCATAAAATACACAAGTGGTGCTCTTTAATCATAGTATTTTTGTTTTCTTCCCAAAATTTCAACAACCCCACTTGTTGATGAAAAGCATCATAGTCTGTCAAGTTTATTTAAATTCACACTCGAAGTTTTAACAACTGTAAGCTGTTTTTTACTTATTGAAAGTATATTTGGATATGTGGTTATCCTGCATAAACAGTCTGGCTCACCATCTGTCTGGAAGAAAACTTCCATTCATTTGAAATCTTAAAATCATTAATATTGCATCACAAATGCTTCTGCATTCAACTGGTAATGTTGTGATAATTTGCATGTAGGTTAAGTAATCCTAAACTATAAATAGGCTACTATATATTTACTTTATACTTATATATGTATACTATATACTTTACTGATTATACTCTGTTTCAGTTAAGTATTGCATTGGCCATGTTGTGCTTCTTTAAACAGCCAACTAGACTGACTCATCAAAATTGATTGAACACACAAATTACCTTCAATCGACAGTCAATTAATCACTGAAAGTAAAACTATTCTACCACACTAACATGCACACCGTATTTTCCGGACTATAAGGTATACATTTTGAACCCTGCGGCTTATAGTCCAGTGCGGCCTATCTTTAATGTTTTTTATGATATTGTGTGACTTGTGCATATTCTCTTATACATGGAAATTAAACGTGAAAACATCTGCAGTTTATAGTCCAGTCCGTCTTATATGTGAACAAAACAGGATTTTCTTCTAATATATACTATATAGCTATATGGATAAAAAATGCTTAATGTATTAATTACTTATCAATGTGAATAGCACAGCAATTCTATACTATAAGGGTCAATACAAGCAAAGGTCTCGTAAAGGTTGAATCAGAATTATGAACCCCTCTTAATTGGCTGACACTCAGCTTGCTCATGATTTCGCAATGGGTGCAACGGGAACATTAAAGAAAAGCATAGAACCTATTGGTTCTGAAAGATGCAAGAATGTTTTTTTTCGCTTTTTTAGTCCTTGCTCGTCATTTCGCCAAGGACTAATAAAGCCCATTACTAACTTTATTTGCAAAATGCTTGTGGGTCTGAATTTAAATGAAATCCAATTAAAATCACAGCTTGAAAACAAATACTAGTAGGGGCTGACTGGCTCGACTTTAACGAGCTGATGGTAAAGAAAAAATGATTGCAATAAAAATTTTTTTTTGATATACTGGTAAATGCTGCTTTCTTCCAGAATCTTGCAGAAAGACATTGCTGCGACAAAATTTTCCAGAGGATGAACTCGTTTAAGGGCTTTTTTTTGACCAGTGAGCTTGACCACCTTGTAAAGAGTGTTGGTGAGTGTTCCTCCTCCCTGCTCACTCAAATATGCACCCCGAGCAATCATTCACTCACTCATTCACTAAGCAAATGTAGTTAAGTAAATACATACATAATAGTACATGAAGAAACAGTCATATACTCAACCTTACCGCTTATTGTGGTGATTGATTTTATTTCTCTCTGTGCAATCCATCCAATACATAAATTTGGAATTTCGTATTTTTGCATACAGGTGGTTGAAAGTTCTCTTATTTACATAAGTATTGTTTATTGTATAATTTGTTATTTCATATTCAAAATTATCCTGCCAAAAATATTTTGTATAATCATGACTAAATTCCTGTGTTAGCACAGATGAAAAATAGACTACATAGTGTGTTGGGTAAAAAGTTGATGTCCTCGCTCCAGAATAGCTTCACCTCCCAAGTACAAGTTCTGTTTTTAGATTTTAAAATTAAAGACATTTAATATATTTAACATTGGCCTTTTTAAAGGTTAAAAATCATGTCTATTGCTTTTTCCTTTATATAGGCTTTAATGGTGACTGTTTGGCCCTGGAGAAGGTTTTTACTAGCATTGTATAGGATTTTAAAAATACATAATACATCAATAAATTAATGAAACTTAAAGCAACAGAAATGCCAAATTTACATGAGCACTGAGCATTTTGGCAACAGAGCAACCCCTGCAGGCAATAAAGCCCTGTAGTGTGTTTGCAGTACACAATTAGTGTGTGTGTGTGTGTGGGTGTGGGTGTGTGTGTGTGTGTGGGTGGGTGTACTTTCTGACTTATCTAAGGAGGGACATTCGCTTCGTAACGTGTGTGTGTGTGTGCGTGTGTGTGTGTGTGTGTGCGTGTGTTGTCTGATGAAGCCAACCAGCAACTTATCTCACTTGAACAAGCGCCTGGGGAAACCGACTGTATTTCAAAGTCCACTAAAAGGTGCTTCCAGCGGCCTAGCAAGTGAGTAATGCTTTATGAACACCAGCTCGTTGCTTACCGCGCTGGCCGCCTCAGTCCGTGCGGAATCCCCAACGTGACACCATCTTTGCTCGTGTAGCTCACGTTCATAACTGTTGCTCTGCAGACAGCTTGCCAAGTTAGAGCACCACTGCCAGGTTCAGACAACAGTACTGTATCATACCAAAGCAACGTCTTTATAAGTGAAGATGGCTGCAATCCAAATGTGCTATCTTTTCTAGTATGTAAATGAAGCTAGGCGCTGAAGAGGCGAGAACGGACATGTAGCTCTCAAGCTGCTGTCATCTTAATCGACTGACGCTGCTTCCATCCACTGCTCATCCATATAGCTGTCACTTTAATGTGGACTAATGATAAGTGCCAGACGCTTAAATTAAGTTCATTACATGCGGCAGGCCACTCATACGATTCTGGTGAAGCTGCAGGCAAACTGTGGGATTGGTGGGAGGCCAAGCCCACTTTCTCTTCCTCTAATAAAAGTAAAGGGGTCACGACAAATGAATATGAGTCTAACTAAGTTCTCTTGTTTACCTGTTACACACTCCTACGTAGAGTGTTACAAGTTTGACAACAATGGACTCTTTGCACAAAATTACCTGCGTTGCAAAAACAGCAGTTTGGTAGAGTAGACTTGTCCTGCACTAAATTTGCTAGTTTTTACGCAGCGTGCACATGTGCCTGTCTACAAAAATTGGTTCTATGAAGTGAGTTACTAATATTTTAATATTTAGTTAACCCGCCTAATATTAATCCATTAAACGCAATGCAACAGTCTACAAATACTTGTTGGTGTTGGTGCCTGTTTTTACGCATGCAAACAATTAGTAAATCAACAACAAAAAGAAGTACAAACCTCCCAAAGTGAAACCAGTAACAGCACTAAACATAACTTAACAAACACTTCTGCTTTGTCATCCACAACTACCATGAGGCTAAAACACTTGTTAGTCCTTAACATAAGTACTTTGTACTTGGACTGAGTGTTTTCTAAAAAGTGCTCTACTTTACTCTCCACTTGCGTATTGTTAAAAACAAATCTCTGCAAGGGAAACATTTCACCTTGACATTCTGAGGACCGCTATGGCGAGTATTGAAACTTGTGACCTTCTGGCCCCCGAGCCGAATCGCTATAAAGTGATGGAGTGCCTGCCTTGATTGGACCTCTGACCCCAGCTAACACCATAAGTCACATATCATTCAAAATAACAGCACCAAGGAAGCGCAGACCTTTTCGAAGGCTTAAACATTCGATAGCCACCAAAATCAAATGAGAAAGCCAATACAATCTTGCCGCTTTATTGCTAAAGTGACTTTTACGTTACATCCACGCATCACAAATTACAAGCTGATATTCAACTTGACTGTAGAGTGATTGGAGAGCTGAGAATGTCACCTGTGTTGTCATGCGGAGCAAGCTCACGGTGCTTAATAATTCAACTTCCCATGTGGAGGCTTTGCATTGAGACGTCTTGTTAAACATTCATGCTCTTCACCCCCTGGAGGACATTTGACCACCAATGCTATAACTCCAAAGGAAAAAGCTTCTCACAGACATTAATATCAATTTGATATCTCTGCTGTCCAGCCATGACAGATCATGTTGCCTCTCAGTTTCATACACAATGTATGTGTTTGTAATTGCTTTATGTTGCCTGCATGGTGTCTTAAACTTGAATGAAATCCACTGAATTACTTTTCGCCTTGATATCATAGTCTTTCAATGTGTTGAGAATGAATCAATACCAATGTATAAATAATTCAAAACCCCTTTCTACTTTTTCCTCACCTGTAAGAAGACTAAACACACAGACTCCATGTGCCAAATACTGTAAGTAAGAAACCTGCACATTTTCTCCACCAGTTCTGTTCATTTGAACTTTAAGCTTAAACTTAATGAATCAATAATAAACCGATCACTTATTGGCAAAGCTACTGTGAAATCCTCATGCAAATGTTTTATCAATTATTTTACCTTTTGATTTGATAAAGTATTAATAAACGTTTGACACAATCAACTGCGTTCACATTTGTCCACATTTGTTGTTTCTTGCAGGGCTGCTGAGGTTGTTTATAAAGAGCGATCCATGTGTAAGATCTGACAGAGGAGAAAAGGATAACAAGGTGTGGCAATGCTCGCTATGTTAATGCAATCCATTCTCAGCGTTTTAATAGTTTTAGCTGCCTGCTTCTTTGACAGAGGATGCTTAAAGAAATCTGCACTCTGTGAGGTAACCATAATGACAAAAAGTCAACAACAACAGCAGCCAAGCAGATGCTGCTCGCCGGGAAGAAATTCTATTGACTTTGAGGTGGTGAGTCGATGGTTTGTTGTGTTGTGCTGAATAGAAAAAAGAAACAAAGGAAGTCATAATTCTCTCAACTCTTGCTTTTTTTGACGGTTAAGTAGTTTTTAAAAGGTATTGTTGAACTCTTTCTCCTTTACTGGAGCACAGAGCACACTCATCAATCACGCGCACTGCGCGAACAACACAAATTAGTTCTTTTTGAGCGCTGGTGATTTATAAGAATGACAGCTGGAAAATGCAAGATTACATTTATTTCCCTCCACTTTCATATTTCATTGAGAACAACATAATTCTGGAAGGTCAGTATAGTGCCAAGTTTCAAAGTAGAAAAGTTAAAGACAAATGAGAAAGTTGATGGTGATCTGAGTTTTTATGTATTCAATTGTTTTTCTTGGCTTTATTTTGGAGCTCAATTATGGTGCTCACAATGGCAGGCAGGACATCACTTTCACTTTATTTAATAGCTCATCCTAATTTTTTTAGTCTTTGTATTGTCTTCCATTTTATTATAATGTGTTCCATTTTTTTTTAAATATTTAACAAGGATGTCTTTCTTGTAGAGTGCATGCATTCAGTCACGAAATTTCAATTCAAGGCAATCACCGATGGGGAACTTTTGGAAGAGTTTTTTTAATAGAGCCATAATCATCATTAGACTGTATAATGACCCACAATGCAATGCTCACTTTGAGCTCCATCCTTTTGAGCAGAGTTTATTGGGAGGGACGTATTAAGACAGAATCGTCACCACTCTCAATTTAATTCCTTTAATGACCATGGCTGATCTAATCTATGAATTAAGAATTGTGATGGGGGCATGTATGTCAGACTGATGCGTGTTTCTAAGTAATAATACTACGTTTCCTGAAGTGGTACAATTTAGAATTTGACCAACATTTATCAGAAAAAGATGTTGTCACACTCCTCTCGCACCCTGGTCAGTGCCCCGTTTCTGTTTACACCAGTCATAGCCACGCCTCCAGAGCATTCAGCACTCATTGTCTGACACCTCTCCCTCGTTGATAGTCACCACATCTGCTCCCGGCTCATTAACTTCCCGATTTAAACTCCACACACCAGTCAGTCCTCGTCAGTTCAGCCCCGTATGCCACCCGCCAGCCCCGACCGACCACCCAGTCCCGACCGACCGCCTGTCTCTGACTACATCAGACTTCGTCTTGCCCTCCAGCCACGCTGTGTCTGATTTCCATGTCCCTTTTCCCCTAAAAACAATAAACCGAATGTGATGCACTTGGTCGTTCCATCTGGTCCGTGACAGATATCCTCGTGTGCGCTGTCACAATTAATCGACAATCGATTATCACTTTAATCGATGACTATTTTGATAATTGAATTTGACCCATTTTTTACCTTAGGTCCGAATCCTCTGTCAAATTTTCGCCAGCGATCATTCATTAATTTTGGTTTTCATTCATGAAAAAAATCTGATTATAGGTTGTGTTCAAATGAATCAAAACAAGACATTTGCAAACATCTGCTTTTACTACAGAAAACAATAACCACATCAGTAAAGCCCCGTTTCCACCACCAAAACTACCCGGCTCTTCTCTACTCAACGATCAGTGTCAAAATGTTTGGTGAGTACAACGTTAATCCCTCTTGTGTGATGTTCATGATTATTTGCTTGCTTTCATGAGGAAACACTAAACAATACAAAATAAATAAACAGTGAATGGGGAAGTTTATCTGATTATTCGATTTATTGATGGAAGATTTGATTGTTCTAAAAATATTTTATAGTAACTAAGGGTGGGCGATATGTATCATTTGTGAAATCATTGTGAATGTGGTTTTGACTGTGTAATTTTCTAATATTGAGGTTTTTTTTTTAAGTCGCCAAAAATCAATAACGCACGGTGCTAGTGGTACTCCTTACTATGGCGCCAGTTCCTTCAGGATTTCGCAAAATGGTGATCGCAACTAGTCACGCAAAAGCAAGAAAATCCCACAAAAGCAAGAAAATCCCGCAAAATCGCATTTACCTGCAACTTTGTCCAAGCAACACAACTTTACCGCGACAACATTTAAAAAGTGCACGTTTCAGGTCAGTTTTTCAGTTGTGCTGTGGTGGAACCCACAAAGAAGGAAATTTTACGTTACATCCTGTTTTAGATGATAGCGAAGAAGCGGGAAATGTTGTGTTACGGGAGTCAGCAGAAAAACGTAAAGCACTCACCAACTAAATTCACGGCGAAGAACCGTGCAAAGCAATATCCATACCTTCTACATGAAAGCAATAACAATTGCTGCTTTTCTTGTTTTTAGTCCATTGTTGCCTCGTCGGCCTTTAAAGCAATACCGTGCAGCTTTTCAGGAACAAAAGACAATGTGCATTTGAAAAAGTACACTGGAAGAAATTTGAAAAACATGCACTGAACGAAACTGGAGACTGCTACGTTAGATTTATTCAGCCCGCAGATGTTCACCATGGTAACAGTCAAATGGTTTTCTTATTTGTTTGTTACTTTAAAATATAGGCGGGTGGAGGTCACCGAGTAGACATGCATACATATGACACAAGAGAGCCGGACGACCGATCCATCTTGTAAAAGACAAGGAGGATTGTCTTTTAAGCTTTCCGGTTGTAGCACACATAAATTAGCCTCGGCCAAAGTGGCATCAGTCAATGATCGCTGGAGGTGGTGATTAGCGGTGGAGCACAAGCATTTTGGAGGGGAGGGGGAGATAATCCCCATCAGATGAGACAAGACACCCACCTTCACCTCCTCAAGGTGACAATCTTGACTTTTTGCGAAAGGTTGAGTCTAAACTGTTTTGAGTCGTGATCTCAGGAATGTTAGCACTAAGCCTTTAAGAAATGTATTTTGCTCATGTTCAGTGAAATCTTTAATTAAATATATACTAAATGAGCCCCAGGAAGTAACACAAACAGACAATTCACAATGAAGACTGACTTACTAGCACTGAAAGTCATCAAATCATTTCATGCCGTAAAAGTTTCATGGAGAAGGGAAACGTGTACTGACGAATTTTGGTTGGAAGATGTTTGTCAATGAATTTGTCCATGTCAAAGGAAGAGCAGTATGGGACTGATTTACTAAAGAAAACTTGTGCAAAGCTGATTGTGTTCTCAACAGATGTGGAACGACTAATGTGGCGCAGTTAGAGCTGCGTCTGCCGAATGTGCTAAATTGACAATTTCATTTTCCATATCATGGGAGTGTATTACAAAGAAGTGAGTTTAGCAAATAAAATGTAATTTATCAAACCTGAGAAGAATTGTGCAGGCTGATTTTAATTCTTAATTTTTTAAACAGCAAATCCAAAAGGCAGATGCCAACTAGTACATATGGCGATGTCAGCATAGCACAGCTAAAATGGAAAATAGCGGGCAGAACATTGCTGTTCATGTAGAAAACATTTTTTAAATGCCAACATGAATTACATCAACATATTGTATTATATTGTATCATACTTAGCACTGCGATTTTTGAGTTTCCGAATAGCAAGGGCTGACTGAAAGGCAGTCACAGAATGCGTCAGGATATAATAGTGTATTCTTTTGTTACTCAGGTTTGTCTTCCTTCAACACTTGAAATCACATCATTTCAGATTCCATTTGCTGGTTATGGTGCTCTCCCAAATGTTCCATGGTGAAAATTATCAAGTGCAATCCCGTATACCCCATACCTGAGATTGAAAGTACATTTTACCACATATCTTGGTGGTACTACCAAATCCAGATTAGCTTTTGTGCTGTGGTCATTCTATTCACCAAAACACAATTTTTAAAACAGAGAGGTCAGACAGTTATTATTTTCTGGTCATCCTCTGTGTTTGATTATCAAACTAGGAAGTTTTTTTTGTTTTTTTTTAAAGCTTGTTCTTGAGGAACGCAAGTGAGTAGTAGCTTTACACGTTTGCTCAGTGTCATGTTTGACATTTGGTGAATGTGGGCAGTGCAAATTTCACGCCTCCGCTCATTTCTTAGTTTTGCTTTATAGTACTGCTTGTTCAATGGAGGCTTTCGATATACCATATGCTGATAGTTTTCTTTGTTTCATTCAAGCTATGGAGCATGAGATCAGTTAGGCTCCACAGCAGATGTTGCAATAGTGTTTTCAACGGCCCGCTTTCATTTCTGCGCATGTTCTTGGCTTGATCCCCTGCTGCAACACAACTTATCCAGCGCTGTTTATCTTTCCACGTCTTCCCTATCTGTCTTTCGACGGTGACTGACGCAAGCCACGGTAACCTAACTAGCAAATTCTTAGGTGCGCAGTACATGACTGTATGCTGCATGACGTCCTGCCTTGCAAAATATCCTTCCATTTTGAAGGCACCCAACATAATCCTGCAGAAGGGAAGCTCGATGACTTCCCTTCTGCAAATTTCAGGGAATTAGTGGAATGATACAGGAGGGCTGGGAATCATCTGGTGGTCTGCAAGGCATCCTATCCTCATTTACATCTCAATGAAAAGGGATTAAGATATTTCTTCTTCCTCTAATGGAGACAGATGTATGCTCACATGGATGTACTATGCATCTGACCCAGCAATCAACACCTTTTCTCAAAACAGAAACATTTTACTTTCACATAAATGCATGTATTAGGCTCCAACACCCCTGTGACCCTGAATAGGATATGTGATGGATGGATGGATGGATGGATGGATGGATGGATGGATGGATGGATGGATGGATGGATGGATGGATGGATGGATGGATGGATGGATGGATGGATGGATGGATGGATGGATGGATGGATGGATGCACATGTCTATATACATACATCTATCTAGTATTTTTTTATGGTTAAATCTTCATTGAGTGCAAAAACATGCACAGCTACAGTACATTTCAGTGCTGTATCCCTAGCAACAAGTGTGACGCACTATAGCCTCCTATTTACTAAAAAAACAATGGACAAGCTGCTTTCCGTAAAAGTTCAGTAGGCGCACACAGGGTGGCAAAAGTATTCTCTTGTCTGCATTAAGTTCAAGGCCGCACCAGTTGGGGAAGCGAGCACAGGTAGCGCAACAAAGCCGTCACATTTTTACTGCATTATTCTGCATGGAGTAGCCATTCACTGTTTGTGCTCATTCAGGGAGATTGGTGTGGGCACCTTTGACTCGTGTTTTCTTCCTCGTTTCCAAGGCGGCACTATTCATCATTCTCCAATTGCGTCACTCTAATCGGACCGCGTCCTCTTCTGCTGTCACTCACTGCAACTACCATCATGTTGAGATATACAGATGGGGTTAGTGCGGGAAATCCTTGTCAGAGTATTTGAATTGCATATCTGGGCTCCATTGATCTCGAGCAGCCTGATGCTCGGCTCACTTTTTGGGATACTCGTTAATGAAGCGGCCCGGCAGTTTAACTGGAGATGGTGCTAAAATGCTTCAGGGCTTGGAGCGCTATCAACACATACTTCTTACCACTAATGTTGCGGGGCACATTAGACATTCTACTTCTTTTTGTATCTTTTCAAAGTTTTGTCAGACCTACTTTCATGACAGTGCTTGTCTTATTTTACGAGAGCTTGCCACAAAAATGCAGATATTCTTTAGCTGGCGAGCAAAGCCAGAAGACATCTAATGAGCCTTTGAGATTCCCCTGCTAAACTTAGCATAAAATACCCTGCATGGGAATATGGAAACCCGGCTTCAATTTGTCCGGAACGAAGCTTCCGAGTGTCGGTGTAATAGACACG
Source organism: Syngnathus typhle (assembly GCF_033458585.1). NCBI lineage: Eukaryota > Metazoa > Chordata > Actinopteri > Syngnathiformes > Syngnathidae > Syngnathus > Syngnathus typhle. Next base: position 14,919,368 of record NC_083738.1, on the reverse strand, counting down.
GCAGCTAGCACGAGTCTCATTTGTTCAATTTGCTTTTATTAATAAATAAAGGATTACCTCGTTTGCTCAACGGAAGATTGGATTTCAAAAGGGCTTGGCGTTGTTCCTCAAGTCGTCCATATTTTCTCATATTGCTCTGCTCTGTCAAACGTTGCCAATATCCTTGCCCTTGCTTATTAGTGAAGTTGGCGAAGTTGAACAGAGAACATAAGGTACACTTACCGTTTTTGCACCGCATGTATAAGAGTAAGCATATGCATTTACAAGGGGATTTTGATGAGTTTCATTCCAATGGCTGCGATGTAATCTGAAAATGTTCTTAAATTGGCTAACCTAAAATAATGCTGTAGTAAAGTCATAATTACAGTAAAACATTGTGATTTGAGGTCATGAATATGAAACAAATAAAAAAACATGAAGTCTTTATGTACCATGTGGCGACTATTTGTACTATCTGTACATTGTTCATGACCTCCAAATGAACGTAACCAAGGAGCTGTACAGTTATACTTTGAAGTCCAAACAAGGAGCAATGCAAGGTCACAAATACAAGCAAGCAAAATGACTTTCCGAAGCAGATTGTCTGGGCTCACATTTAGAGGGTGACAAGGTTAGCCATCTTGGAAAATAGAGGAGCCACATGCAGTGCCTCATGCGTCACTGTGCTTCATTCGCACCTCCCTGGTGAGGTTTTCCAGGCATGTCCCACCACGAGGAGTCCCAAGAGGTGACCCAAAGCATGCTGGTGAGACTGTCTCCAAGCTATCTTGGGTATCCCCCATAGAAATACCTGCACAAAGGGGCTGGGTCGATGGAAATCTGGGCCCCCCTGCGTAAATTGATGCCCCTTGTGACCCAACCCTGGATATATACATGGAATAAGACGAAAAATGTCTCTTATTTGATTAAATCAATGCACTCAGAAACAAGGTTCTGTAGTGATGATTAAGAGACCCATTCTGTTAAAGTGGAAGCAGTTCCAAACACAGGAAAACAGGGAATTAGATTTTCAACACTGTAGATCACTTTGGATGTTTTCAACACAGAGAATAAAATATCTCTTATTTTCCATTCTATATGAACTCACCGTATTTATATTTGCAAATTTGCTCCTGACTTGCTTGGACTCAAACCATAACAATTCCCATATTATCTGCCTGGACTAATTAGGACAAAAACAGACAAAGTAGCTTGGCCCCATGTGATCTCCCTCCGGTTTTACTATTTTGTCTGCATCATACCCATTATCTTAAAATGGTAATTGTGGTAATAAGGCTAAGAGAAAAATATCAAAGAAAGTAGAACAAACAGAAACTTATTGTAAGAGGCCATACTCACTAAATAAGAAGTTTGTTTGGTTTTTACTGGGAGTGGATTCTTTCTATTTCCTTACATGCAAAAAAATAAATTTGAAATCTCAGTAGTGTAATACCCGTGACTTTAAGTGTGTATTTGAAAGGCAGGGTCTGGTGATGAGCAAGCGAGGGTCAGGTTGGCAGGTTTATGCTAAATTATTAGCAATCTGCGTGTGAGTGACTACGTAAGTTGTGGTTGACAACAGCTCTTGAGTGAATCTGCTTGCTAAGCATATGTTCAATAAAGTGACCGAAAGTGCGTCGGCGACTGTGTTTCTACTCGACCAGATATGCGGACATTACAATGCATTGAAGGTTAGGGAATATCTTGAAATGGAAAGCCTCCTGAACATTTATTATGGTACACGGTTATAAACTCTTGCAGCAATAAAAAGTAAATCTCTTACTGCATTGTCAGTGATAAAACAATGCATACAATAAAGGTATTGGTTGTACAATGGTTGTGTAGCAGACATAATTCCGTGGAGCCTCACAACATTGTATATTCAGCTTTTCCAGTAAATAAAGCAACGTGACTCAGCTTTGGGAAGAATATAATTTAAGTGCACACGTGCGCACCGCTGCCATATCCTGTCTGCTACCTTCAGAGATCCCAAAGTTTGAAATGTCAATTTTTATGTTTCCAAGCCCCATAAACAAAAAGCTGCCTCTTGCACAGACAACAGTCTTGCTGCAAGTGATCTAACCATAATGAGGCGTCAGCCCGGCAGACACAACAAAGGATGTTCACTTTGATAGTAAAAAAACTGCGCTGCCGTTTCAAGTTACTCTTGTATTGATGTGCAGGGCCTCCATGGGCGCTGATGACACAGTCAATCGTACAGTGAAGTGAGTGTGTGTACTCACTCACAGCACAAGTCAAGTGCCTACTTGCATGGATGGAATGGGTGGTAACAAATTATCTCGATGTCAAAAGTTAAAAATCTTAGACTAAGTGTGGCATTGAAAATTAGCCAGTTTGGGCTCAAATGATTGAGGTAAAGATTAACAATAGCACAAATCAAGATTGTTTCTAAAGGTTTCTAGCTGTACTACTACATTACAATTATCACTACTGCTACTACTACTCAAATGTGAGCAATTTACCAAAGGTTGCCGGTCTGTACTCCGTACTTCGCAACCTGGGTACTCTTCCATCATTGTCAGTCCATCCTTATTCATAATATAATCATTTGAAAATGGTTATAGAGGAGTCGGGAAAAGTCCTTTAAAGTGTGACAATGTTGCTTGGTAGGAAACACAAAGCTGACTCACTCCGATGCATGCCCTGCTCATCATGGCAACAAAAGCCGCATCCTGCATTCCCATGAGACATAACTCCCAAAATCAGAATCAGCTTTATTGGCCAAGTTTGTGCATGCCAAACAAGGAATTTGACTCCGGTTGATCTCAGCCTCTGTACAACATTTAAGTGACTAACAACATTCAGGTGATTAACAACATTTAAGTGGCAAGAACAGGAAATTATTGCCCAATGATGTCTCTGAGACTCTATGAGTGGTGTGCGTTCATCAGAGCGACAGCTTGGGGAAAGATGCTGTGTCTGTGTCTGCTGGTTTTGGCATACAGCGCTCTTTAACATTTGAACAGACTGTGACCTGGTTGAGAAGGGTCTGTAGAGATGTTACTTGCACGTCTCCTGGTCCTGGACAGGTACAAGTCTTGGATAGATGGGAAGTTGGTTGATATGAACAAAAATTGATATTGAGTATGCTTGACATTAATTCTGTATTGTATTTTGGCAAAATAATGTCCAAAACCTTTGTTTAAATTTGCAAGTCTTTTTTCACATGCGTGTGTGCATGCGTACGTATGTACGCGTATGCTTGTTATTATGAGGTAGTTCAAGTATATTACATTGAATGCATCTTCACTATGGCAGTTGTCCTTTTTTGTTACAATAAATGATTTAGAAAAATAATAAAATAACCACAAGATAAACAAATATCTGACTGGGTACAGTGCAAAGAATAAGTACAAAAACAGTTTAGCTTTATTGCTATTATGACCCTCATTTACCTCTTGTTCAAGAGCAGAATATCTTTCAGTGTGAGTTTAAAGATGCAAAGAGCTCAGGTGTTGGGTTATTTTAAAAAAAAAACTTTAAGTGCTTTTTGGTGTTCTGTATGAAGATATGCTCATGAGCAAACACTTTGATTGGGCCACTGACATCAGTGACTGGGGTTGACAAAGGAGGCTGCATCCGCCCGCCTCATTAAAGCCCCGTCCAATTATAGAAAAGTAATTGATCATCTGCTTCACACATCTGTGCACACATGCACACATACACACAAACACACACACACACACACTCACACACACTCACACACTTACCTTGTTTTTATCAGATCAAGTTAATGCATCAAAGTTGCAACAGTATTTCTTTTGGATTTTATTCCAATAATGCAAACATCATCATTTCAAGGCAAGCAAGTTTTATTTTTTTATTTTTTAATAATTTACCTAGTAATAAATAAAATTCATGAAAATACAATTGTGCTCAGTGTAAAGATGGGCACATTTTATTTTTAGTTTACTGCGATCAGGAATTTGTCTGTGTTGTGGGGGTGGGGTCAATATACGTCAAAACCCCTTCCATCGCAGGTTGCTGGTCCTCATGTTTGTATTGTTATGAGTTATGCAGCTTTGATTTGAGTGTACAACCTGCGCATCATGAAAAAAAAACAGGCAATCAAAGAAAAAAACAACAACAATCATCATAATGCTGAAACAACACAGCTCTTCTTCAGCATATAAGGTGTGTTAAAGCTTAGATGAGCTCACATATTGAGAAGTTGAGTCAATCAGCAGGCGAGTGCCATTCATCTCTCAATTAGAGCTCTGCCTTCGCATTGCTTTGCTCGGCCGCCATTTGTATGGCGACCGACATGGCTCCTCCGGTGGCCCATTATGAATAGACACTCTGGCTTTGTGTGGGCTCATTATTAAATAAATACGAGGATGCAGGAGGCAGACAAACCTTTTTAAGTCTTGTCAGGGTAGACGCCATGGCCATTACAGGCTGAGCATTAACCATCTATAGAAACTGCTCTTATGAGAAAGAGACAGTGAAAGGATGAATGGATAGATGAAGAGGAGCTGTGGTTATGATTGTATTGTTTCTTTGTTATTATAGCTTGTGTTGCATGACATACGATTGCAACAGTTGCCTTATTGTTCTTGTGTAGCATCAAATAAAAAATGAAAGCTAAAAATAACCCAAAAAACAACCAATGGGATCATGACAACATCATCAGTATTGAGTGCAATTCCTTCCTTCATTAATACTATTCATGACAATAATTAAAACTGGGGCTAATTATTAATTTAGTTTTAAGCATGCACGGGAACCCACCACTAATGGACTCCACCGGTGAAGACGCTCGCTCACATTTTGTGTCGGTGAGTCATTAAGTCGCCTTGGAAGAGGGAAGTCGCCAATCTGATCCATCACGGCAATAATGAGACAACGATGAACTCATCAATTTCATGCCGTTGAGCGCCACGCAGCTTTTACAGATAACAGCCGCCTGCAGCTCTGCGACGCCATCTTCACTGACTCCCCTCACCTTGCTCCAAACTCTCCCTCAGGCGATTTTATAACTCCTTCAAGGTGAAACTTTATCTGTGCGAAAACTATCTATCAAGCTATTTTCTTGTTTGTTTTTCCCCTATACCCCCTCATACACACACACATAAAGAAAGACACAAAAACCAATAAATTGTTCTCATGCTCTCTCACAAAAGCAAATATGTACATGTGTATAGCTGTTTTTGTATTCAGCTTTACAAAATGCATTTTTTGAATAATAGTACAGCAAGTCTTTGATTTTACTGTTTCAGGGTCAAGAATGTCACAGACTGAACCGGATTTTGCAGAGGCATACTAGTACATGGTCAACCAACACTCAATTAACTAGTTTGTGCTGTGCTTTAGAAATATAGCCAATGTGCAGGGCCTAGGATTGTACATAAAACCTAAAAAAAGAACTGTAATACCAATAGATAATAATCATTTCAATCACGCAACCGTTAGCGTAGGTCAGTGATTGGGGCATGGCAGAGGCGTAGCAAAGCCGGGGCGAACCGGGGCGGCGCCCCGGTTAGGACTCCCTGCGCCCTGGTTTAAAAAAATCGAGCTTTTTTGAATCTTCATTTTCATGCCGTTTTTTTTCTTTCGGTCTTGCGCGAATGTGCTTGCGCTATTCTATGTGCGCGATGTTATCCATTCACCGTTAGCCTCCCGGACCCGGATGTTGTTTTAGCGATCAGCGAACGGCGTGGGTGATGTTCGATTTTTTTTCCTGTGGGCGTGCGCCCCTACTGGAAAAATTCCTGGCTACGCCTCTGGGGCATGGCTGGAATTGGGGCCTAATTTGAGCAAATAAAATATTGTAAAACAATTTATATACATAGCAGCATATATTTATTAAGTATGTATCCAACTATTTTTCAACATGTCAATAAAATATGACAATACACAAGCAAACAGTTTTAAAAATGGTAGGCCGATTGAGCACTCAGAATTGCCCTAGGTGTGAGTGCGAGTGCGGATGGTTTTTCGTCTCTGTGCGCCCTGTGATCGGCTGGCAACCGGTTCAGGGTGACCCCCGCCTCCTGCCCGATGACTGCTGGGATAGGCTCCAGCATGCCCGCGACCCCTGTGGGGACAAGCGGTATAGAAAATGGATGGATGCATGGGTTTAAAAAAAAGCAATCTGTGTTGACTTGGACTTTACTTTCAGCATTTCGTACGTTACTTCAGCTACTCAACAATACATGCCTTCTAGTCTTAATCAAGCAAAAATGTGAAATACTTATATTTCATTTGTCATCAAGTATTAAGACCAGCGTTATACGACAATGTTCGTTCGGCTTTTTTAGAGGCTTTGTGACCTCATCCAGCTCCTCGGCTTTCCATTTTCTCCATCCGCAGTTCATCACCAAGCTAGCCGATCATTGGCAGTACTTAATGATTCATGAACACAGAAACTAATGGAGTACTTTACACGTTGTAATCGAGAGAGGCCATTATAGCGAAACGAGCCGCTCGCTGGGGCTTTGATTAAGAGAGGAACATGGGGAGTAACACGATCATGTGACATGTCATTGTTGCCTTTTTTTTTCTTCACATCTAATGTATAATGGCAAAGCTGCTTTGGAAAAACAATGTCACCTACATGAACAAAACACACATCTCCAACTGTCTCATTATTTCTGGTTTATTTTCCGTTTTGTATTGAGTGAATCAGTCATTTTTATTTGCACTCTTTCGTTGATTTCCTAACTACTTTAGTATGTATTTCTTAGGCCATGATCCATGATATTGAAATGAAATTCAAACAAAATATATCTTTTTTTTTTAGTACAAGTATTTAAAGCTGGAATATGCTGTGATGAAAAAACACACTTTTTTGTAATACAGTATTGGTTAAAACTATCTGTATGACCTGACAGTATATTATCAAAATCATCACCTCTGACCCATCTTGTGCCTCAAATTCAAATATTATTTCTTAACTTGTCACGGCGTACCTAAAATTAACCAGTCAGACACTGTACATTATGGACAGTAGGCGTGACCAAGGGATGCATCCATCATTTGCTGACAAGCAGTGTGACTAACTGAGGGAGACACAAAGGAGACTATTACAGTTCAGTGTCGAAGCTAGACCTTTATCCTTGAACATTGAAAAAGCAAAAATTTATACACACTGTTACTTTAATAGAAATATTGGGTATCTGGAACAGATTAATTGGATTCCCATTATCTTCCTTATTATTATTTGTTATACTTCTATATTATACTTAATATCATTTTCATTGTTATACTTCTATATTATAGTTCTCATTTTCATTGCCAGATTTCATACCGTTCAGTTTTAGTCAGACATTCTGAAGTGGAATAATCACAAAGAACAGGTTCCACAGTACATGTGATGTCATTATGAAAAGGTATATGTGCACCTGAATCTCGATTTAATGCAGACTTTGGGGTCCAGAATTTGCGAACCGCATTAACCCGGAAAGCATGTTGTGTAGAAAGTCTTGTTTTTTTACAAAGGCATGTTTTTAGGTGCCCGAAGGGATCCTTTGTTACATTAATTTAGGTCAGGCATGATGTTGGGCAGCCGAAGGGGTCCGTTTGCTGTCCGTCACCTTGAGTGCTTCACACACATCTAAGCCTGTTGACATTTTATTGAACGACATGCAATACACAGATGTCAATATCAAGCGAATTGAGTAAGTCGTTTTGATGCTATTGGGTGGAAGAGAGGAGAATAAAGCAGCACTGTGTCTGGCCAAGCTCTTGGACTGAATGAAAAACAATCCTATCTATCCATAACGCTGTAATAAAGCAGTCATTCAGATCAAACAACCCAACTTCTATCAAATTCCTTTAAATTTGTCACAGAAATAAATAATTTAGCTAGTCATTTAGCTTTGTATGGTCCTTATATCATCCATTTAAAATACTACTTGAAAGTGTATTTATGACAAAGAATAAATTGGGATCCATGATCAAACCGTGGGAGACAGAGAATCGCCTAGGATCGAAGCGAGTAAAACCAAGATTTAGGTGTAAAATGCCCCTCCTCCCTCATAACATTATAATGTTCAAGTTTCTTGAATTGGGATGAGCACTCAGGCCCCTTCCTTCATTTCTGCCTTAGCCCAGTAAATTAAAATGCTGCTCCACTTCTTAGTCTTTCAAAGATTAGAGTGAGCACATGTCTGCTGTTTCATCCTCCCCGTTACATGTCAGCTGAGAGCTTAACTTCCTGAGGGTTTCCATTTTAGCTGGGATCAATAACCAAATTGTCGCCGGCCAAAGCGTCATCAGCGTCGGCCTTGCGCAAGACGAGAAGGCGATTTTACAAGCGCCCCGCTGGCCACCTTAACTCCATTTCCTCATCGAGACTTTGCTCCGCTGTTCTGACAGGTCCATTTCATGGTTTAAGTAGGTGACCTGAGGGAGTTGATTCAAATGGCCCAAACAGCCCCCGGTTCATGATCAAGAGGCCTAGAATTTGAGATTATAGGTGATTACGCACTTCTAAAAAAAATAGAAGAGATAAATCTGTTTAATCCTCCTCTCTGGTGAGGCTTCAGAGAGCGCCCAGGGACGGCTGGCATGCACGGTGGGCCTAGAGAAGTGTCGAGAATACGAAACGAGGAGAAGCGCTGGCCCCAACTCGGAAGGAGAAGGAGGCCAGTTGGCCGGGGAACAAGAGGATCTGGTTTGACCGGGCTGGTAGAGACGCTGCTTGGCCAAAGATCACAGCCGTCGCCCGAGACCTCAATGGCCCGCCAGCTTGCGTTGGGAGTGCCCACGAGAAGAAAAGGGAGGGGAGGAAGGACTTCAAGATTGACCTTTGACTTGGCGCCCATTGACCACCCGCCAAACCTTTCCTCACCACGAGACAGATTGACCCGTTGTGTTTGTCAGATAACCAACATTTTCTATTCTTGAAATTTGGGGTTTATTTTTTTCAACTTGTTGACTTTTTACTTTCAATATTATGACTTTTGTAATATTATAATAACTTAATACCCATTACATTACAACTTTTTCTGTTTCTTCTGGAACCATTACAAGGTTTCACTTGTAAGTCTTAACTCATAAAGATGTCATGTCTTTTTTCCAATAAAATGTTATATTGACACTTGATTCTTGAACCTTTGTGTTTTCTTTTCTTAACATCACCTCATTATCTAACCTGAGACCTCGCGTATCATATTTTGTGCCATGTTGTGTTGGTATGACAAAAACTCCTTGAATTGGTATTATTGGCGGACGTTGTTTACTTTGTTTGTGGGAGCAAATCAACGTAATGATCTTGCTCATGGACGCATGTGTGTGGTCAGTAAGTCAAACGTTTGGACACACACCCTGTGCTATTGAATGAGAAACTGTCTAAAACTTTGGATTTTGATTTTTGTATAAATACAGGATCCATCATAAATAATTCTGTAAAAGTGCAGACACGTTATTTCTTTGGTTGCATGGTACATGCTTGGTATTTGTGATGGAACACATAGGAGATGAGCCGAGGTGAAGTAGGTGTGTGTGACAGACACAAACATTTCTGCTTTTAAGCCCAAACAAGAAAGGGAAAAAATACGAGTCAACAACAAAAGCTTAATCCTGCTTTAATACTGATGCTCCACCGAAGGATTTTCATGTCAAAATTTGACATGTTAAGTACCACCTGTTTCCGTGCTGGAAATATATCACCTACCATTTGCTAGTAATTGTATGTATGTATGTATCAAACTAGTAATGTAGCATTCAAACATTGTTTTTTGAAAAAAAAAGCAATTTTCCTTCCTCAATAATAAGTTTGCATCTTTCAAATATAGATGTTATACTCAACGCTCAACTTACACCATTTTTTAAATAACATTTCTGTTAATATAATGTCATGATTTATACTTTCTTATAATTTGTTTTATTGATACCACTGTAAATTTACATCAATTTTCTTGAGGGGCTCTTTTTTTCCTCCTTCAGATGGTTGCCCTATAATGTTCCTTTCCAACATGGATGGTCGGGTTCATTATCATAAGTTCTGTTGCTATGGTCCCCAAATGTACAGTATGTACGTGCGCAACATCGGGTACTTGTGAGGGAAAAAAATGGTAATGGACTCTTAAGATCAGTCTCATTTTTATTTCACTTGAGCGTGCATGTAAAAGTTCAATGGTGAAAGTGACATCAAGTTGAACCATGGCAGATTTATAAGGGCTTCAGAAATATTTCAAGGCGATTCAATGGCACTCGCCTGTCAGCATGAAGGATTAAAGCCGATTAACATGACGTTTATCCGGGCAGGACGACAACGCGCGATCAAGGCACATGGACGACCGGCAAAAATCCCTCTCTTTTCAACCCTGCCTGGAAAACAAATTCTGTCCGTGGGCCCACCTGTCACTGCACAGAGCTACAAACGTGGCCTGCCGCACCGCCGAGTGGAGGAAGAGCCCTCTGACCAAAAAGAAATGTTCATGATCCATTCATGACATGGTTACCATTTTGTAGGATGTCATCAGCTTGTCTTTGAAGTGATAATCATAACATTGAGGGTGTCCTTGAATTTCATCTCCCCATTAAAATGCTTAATGGGAGATGATTTCTGTAATTCAACGAGGAGGAGCTATCTCAGCCTCCTGCTAGGCAAAGCATGTCAAATAATTCTCTGGGGGGAGGGAGGAGGGGAGCAAAAATAATGCAAGAAGCTGTCTATCGGCTGGCAGAGGGACTCGAGGATTGCAAATAAATGCAAACTGTGGGTGGGAAACAAAAGTGTTAGTTTCACAATGGCGCAAGACGCAAACATGTATTTTTTTTTATTCTCAAATGATGTCTGCAAATTAAATCTAATTTGCCACAATCTATTGGTCTCACCTTGTAGAATTTAATAAACGCTTTACAAAATGAAGATGACACAATGAGAAGGTGGACCGCATTGTATTACAAAATATATATGTACCTGCAATATTTTCATACACTGTAACCTCAACATTTCAATTTTAAATTGAAGGAAATCTCTCAAAAGTAAAAGAAAAATAAACATGCAATAATGTGCAAACGTACACCCACCTTCAAAGTTTGTTGCAGCGACATTGGCTTATATTACACCATGCAGTTTTTATGAGAAGGCGTATATCAGTGGGGCACACCTTGACATGGCGACACTTACCTGCTACTCTTTGCAAAAATGCTCTAAATCCACATTATGAGGGCACCCGCTGTGATTTCTCCACAGATGTTTGATGGAACTGATCATTATCTGGGCATTCCATCCCAGGGATGTCAGTAACACTAACATGGAAGCCTGCCAACGATAGGGTTTTCCGTTCTTGCTTTGTCTCACATCTGAAATCCCTACATTCAGACCGAATGGGAATGTTAAAAAGAAAACAAAGTTCTTCACAAGGTGGTGGCAAAAGGAGATTCAAGTGATTTCTTTGACAGAAATACGTTTCTCTTGAGTTAGAGTGTCAACCACATCTTGTAAAATATTCCAACATATTATCATTTTGCGTCACTGCAGTGTCTTATTATGTCATCATCAAATCAATTTTTCATTCTGCAAAAACAAAAGGAAATGGATGCCCATAAGTTAAATGGATGTGAAGAGTAAATAAGACTAAGGCTAATAGTTTTAAAAAGTTTATTTGATTCTACACTTGGCTACAATGCAGAAAGGGATCTTGGTTGAAGTAGGTCATTTTAAACATGAAACCTTTTGACATTTTGAGGTTGCAAATGAAAATAAGTGAATGTGAGGCTTTGTAAAACTCTTTGGCATGGTGTAGATACTCTGATATGCCCTCCACCATTGTAATCAAAATAGGCTTCCGATGCGTTGGACTATGACCACTATGACTTTTTTTCCCCCCAGACTGACGATGGATGGAGAAAAAGTGAAAATTCAACTGGGGAAACAACTTTTGGAATCGCAAAGTAATATGCCTAACATATTTTCGCAGGTTAGCCAAGGCTCATTCCTTAACAGTTGTGTTGTATCTATCAAGTGAAACATGTTCTCGAGGCCATAGGAGATCACCCCAAAAGGGGGAGACCTAAGCACTCGTAATGTTCATTGTGATGATCATCACTCAAAGACTGAACGAAAAGAGAGTCATGTAACTAAATATTGTTTGGTGCAGATAAAAAAAAAAAGCCTTTCAGCAGAAGACTTGAATCGTCTATGTATAATAGTAATGGGATGTTAAACTCCAGCTTAAAGCCCATCAAGGAAATCTGTTAATACCCGCTTTGCTTTATTTCAATTCTGATGTATTACACTGTGTTCTTCATTATATGATAAAACCACACTTGTGCAGTCCGGAGCTGTGATAACATTCCCCACTGTCAACATAATCCAAGCTCATGCTATACGGGGACTTTAAACACAGGCATATGGTGATGGCTTTATATCATACTTAGCACTCCCAATATGGGGCAATAAATGCAGGAAATGCTCTTACTGAATGAATACTATGGTTTCGCTCTCTTTTTTTCTCCATCGTTTTTGTGTGTTATATCTTTATGACAACAACTTGTCAATGAATGCATTTATACGTTTTAAGATGAGGCTACCCAAGTGCAATTCTCTTGAAAATTGTGCTCAAGATGCTGATTAAAGAGCTTAATAAAGAGAAACAAGGGAGCATATTGAGCCACCATAAAACAGTTTGATTTTAGTCTGTAGTTTGTGTTATAATTCTTGATCCTTTGGGTAGTTTGACAAAACCATGTCACAGATGTGTTATCAAAACACCTGGGAACTCTTAAACTTGGGGGAGAAATGCTCAATATGTCTCCTTTAAGTCATCACACATTTAAAAGGTATGGCATTCCACATGAGACAGAGCGTGTGGCAAAGTGCGTATTCTCAGCCAGCATGTATGGTCGCTCCCAACAGCTGTTTGCACGACCCCTGGGGAGGTAGCACGTCAAGTCGGATGCCTTCTGCTGTCACCAGCTCCGCAAGGTGTTTATTAAAAAATGTTAATGGCGTCAACAAGACGCACACACAGCCAGGCTTGGCGCCCGTGACGAGAGCATGGCAGCAGCCAACTGTTCCCACTTGCCGGGGAAAGTGCGAGCGCGCTCTGTGTTTTCATGCCCAGCAGGATCTGTTAGTGGGGAAGACACCGTAACAATCATCAGAGTAACGTTTGCTTATTGAGTGTCGCCGAGACGTAACGTCATCAGGGAGCGCCATTGTACAGACTGCTGCCAGTTGAGGAGAACACCTGATGCATTTAATAAACTGTATCTCCTTTTTGGTCAATCAAATCATTCCATAAGACTAGGAAACATCATTTTGGGTTTATAGATGAACAAATAGGTGCTGTACAACAGGATTGGTAGTTGTAGCTTGAATAGATTAATAGAATAGATTTTTAGAATCACAGCATTTGTGTGGATGTGGTTTTCAGCTTCTTGTCTTTATCACTCCATCACCTGAGCCCCAAAAACTTAGATAACGGGCAACGAGGGATTATTTCACTGCATATTCATCTTTTAGAACTATTCATTTATATTGAATTTTAATAGAAGGGGGAATTCATGGAAGAAATCCTCTGTAGACAATTTCATGTCAGCCAGACCACCACAATCTCCTTCCGCTCCCTAAAAATTTGAATATTTTCGTTATTTCTTTCCTTCCTGCAAAATTTTCTCAGCCAAGCGAAAGGCCGTGTTAAAGGGAAGTCAAGTAATGTATTATTGACCTCTTTTGCCATCCAAGGGATTGCAATAACATCCACAGCACTGTTCTCGAGCAGAAGCTGCTCAATGAGGTATACATAAAAGTTTAATTTTCATTCAAGAAGTGGTTATAGCCACCATTTTATTGTACAATTTAATATAAAATATATATTATTTTGGGAGGGATTCAAATGGATGTGATCATAATCTGTTTTACGCAATGAAATGTTTGTTTGCTCAAAGTTGCAAATATTTCTTTTCTTATGTTTTTTTTCCCCAATGTTTTCCTATCGTGACTTTTTTACATTTGATGTGAAAAGGCCAATGTTTTCCAAATTGTGATACTAGTATGGGTACAAAATAACAGTTTTAATATGCATCCCCTAATTGGGAGAATTATCTTTGGCGTCTCCATGGCAACCATGCATAACCTCCATTTTTGTGATATATGATATTGGTAGACTTACCTCTAGAGCAGTGCCTCTTAACCTGGGTTCGATCGAACCCCAGGGGTTCTGTGAGTCGGTCTCAGGGGTTCGGCAGCGCCTCCACTGCGGAGGTCCGAAAACACTTTGTTGTGTAAATTCGTGATGATGCACATTTTGCAGAGACAACAGCAGAAGTCACACTGATTTGCAGTTGAGTAATTTGTTGTGATTTCCTGCATTATGTTGTTTTTGTTCTTTGAACAAGGTGATGTTCATGCACGGCTCATTTTGTGCACCAGTGAAAAACATCTATGTCTTGAATTTGATTTTTTTTTTTTTTAACTTAAGAGGGGTTCAGTGAATGCGCATATGAAACTGGTGGGGTTAGGTACCTCCAAAAAGGTTAAGAACCACTGCTCTAGAGCTTACAAAGCAAACCGTTCTGATGCACAATCACCTCCCAATGGAAGGCTCATCCATCCTAATGCAAAGGTACAGACGGTTAACTTTAATGAGGCTGCTATTGTGGCTGGAAATTAAGTTATCATTATTATTGTGTGATTACAGTGATGAGCGCAAACAAAACAACACGGCAGCGCCGTCGTCACTCTCTGCATACGTGTCGCAGGTAACGTGGAGCCTTTATTCATCGCTGCCTATCATCTTGAGAGCTGTATTCATCAGGTTGCCATTAATGAATGCCTGCGCAGTGTCAGGAAGGACACAGGGGAGTGCTAATGTGCAGATACAACACGGCTTCCCCTCAAATTATGCATTAATTCATTATTTTCATCTGCTATAGAAATTAAAATCAGGCTTGAAGGGCAAAGTCATTTTGAGAGTAATCATATTGGATGTTTGCACGCATACGACAGGCCCTTATTGTCCTCCAGTGATTGGAGATGGACAAACATGTTGTCCTGTGACGTGAGGCTTTTATCATGGCAAATGGCAAGCAGGGCGCCTATTTGGACCGGGTTCTCTGGAACAGAGGCTTTGAGGTTTCGGGTTAAATGGGATTTCTCCCTTTGAATCATTTTTGATGACCCGCCGCAGCTGAGTCTGCAGGTTGTGCTGCCTGCTTTAAAGCGTATTATGGGCCCGAAATTGAGCACAAGTCTCGGCTTAACGTGCACGCACGCATGAATGCAAACACACACACACACACACTCGTATGTTCACGTGCCACACACACTAAGTGGGAGAGGTTCAATGTGTGCTACTGTCTGGGGAAGGCAGGCAAGTAACTCAAGGTGAAGTTAGCGGTAGGGTAGGTCTAGGTTTAAGAGGGTTATGATTAAGGTTAGGGGTTAAGGTGCGAGGCTGTGATCCAGATGTTGGGGTAAGGTTAGTTAGATTTAGCCTAAAATGCAACACTACATCTTTATTTATACAGTGCATATAGCTGCAGCTGTAACATAGTTAGAGTTGGGTTTGGTTTAGAGCAGTTGGTGATAGTATTGGTTTGCTGTTAATTTAGAGGAGTTAGGGTTAGGAGTTGGATTTAAGGTAGCATTAAGATAGTTTTGGCTGAGTTTATGGTTAGCTGTTGGCTTATGGGTTTGAGTTAGTGTCAGGGTAGTGTGAGAGTTGGCCTCTTGGCACATAATTAGATAGTGGGACCTGAGTTTATTTGTTTATTGGTGTGGCTTTTTATTTTGCTGAAGGCTCTGCACATTTGCCTATCTACATACAACACAATTTCCCCTAAAAATCATTTTGAAAAAAGATAACAACAAGGAACTGAGACATCCTTTGTACTGCTTGATCTAATTATCATGACCATCAGAGCAGAGTAGGAAGAGACCAAAGGCGTCATCAGCAGCTACAATCAGTGGCAGGGCAATCAGAGTTTGCACTCTGCACATCTAAACTCACAGCGGTTACTTTAATATGCAGCTGCCCCACTAACAACTGATTAGTGGTAGATAGGGATCTCTCCTATCTGCCCTTTTCCTTTCCTCGTTTGCCCCTTCACCTTTCTCACCTGACTTTGCTTTGGGCAGGACATAGAAGGCCATGAAAATGTCAAGATATTGTAGTTGAGTAGGGTGCAGGATGCCACAGGTTTGACAGAAGCCCACAATAAGCTTTTCCATTTTTTGCACTGTTTGCCAAGCAATAAAAAGGAAGAAACCCAGTGCTTGTTCCTGCTGGTTTTATTGTAAAGTGATCTGCAGTTGAGTCTTATGGATTTTTCATGGTTTTCGTGGTGGAACTCGTAATTAATTACTAACAGACAGAAATGAATCAAAGCTTTGAAAAAAGGAATAAGTCCATCCATTCTAATGATGTGACAAGATCTGAAAAGATTTAGGGTCGGTCAGGAGTGCCATATGAACCACTTCTTGGTGTGCTTCAAGCTGAGCAGGTCGCTATGCTATCTTTATCACCACATCTGTATGACATTTGTCTCGGGAGACTAAGGGTGTATTCAGACCAGAAAAATCCTATAGTCCAGTTGCTTGGTCCGGACCAAGAGCGGACTTATTTTTTTTGGTCCGTTTCTTTAATCAGCGCCAGGATTTGTTTGCGTGTATTCACACCTGCACAAAAGGTCCGGACCAGCCTTCCAATCGAACCCTGGTCCGTTTAAAGTGGACCAAACAGTCAGGTCTGAACCAGGGTTCGATTGTAACGCTTTTGTGTAGGTGTGGCGTGGGTTAAAGAAACGGATTGAGACCCACTTCAAAACGAACTCTGGTGCGGTTTGCTTCAGGTGTGAATACAAACAGCATCGATCCAAACCAACAGCACAAATATGCAGAGCAGGATTGCAGCGCGTAGGACTCGCATTTTTTCCCCCATTTGTGCTCTGTGTGCCGCCCTCGTCATTGCTGTCCAATGGGAGCACAAATCACCACAAGCGTGGTGTGTCTACAAAATATACTTCGCTTGCAAAATGTATAGGAACCGCACCAAAGAAAAAAAATGAAGTCCGTTTTTGATCCGGACCAAGCAAGCGGACTGAAGGACTTTTCTGGTCTGAATACACCCTAAAGCACTGCATTAGCAACTCTTCCATGCTGTTTTCAATGTTAAACTCAGTATAATGTTGGGCATATCAGCCACCCATTCATGTGCTGGTGCGGGTTTAAGGCTTTCTTAAGTCATTACATCAATAATTGATTCAACAATCAACCCGTTATCTTTTAATCTCACCTATTAATTCAAATGCTCTCATATAAACATTTAACATCCTTTCAAGGATCAACTCATTTATTTCATCCATGTATTCATTCATCCATTCATATCAATTTACCAAATCATCCTGTCCTTCCATCTTGCTGATCAATGAATTTACCACCTGACATCTGTTCATTTCATCATCCAATCCATCAGTCATATCAACCTATTCAAATCAACAGAAAGTCCAACACACCCAGAGCTGTTATCAATTCCCCCTAACCATCTGGAGCACTTATTGCATTGCATCACTAAATAAGTAAATCGGTCCTTCAATGCAAGGCATCTGAGTCATCATTGTTTTTGTGTCCATCAATCTTTCCATGTATTGAAGGCACCATCCCACCAAATAATTTATTTCTATCAATTTTTTCATCCATTGAAGGCATCCACCCATCCCTTTCATCATTTCTATCATTCATTCATCTATCCATCCATCCATCCATCCATCCATCCATCCATCCATCCATCCATCCATCCATCCATCCATCCATCCATCCATACAATGGCATGGATATGAAAATGTCTCCATCCATTCATGGTATTCACCCATTCTTTCAATCAACAATCCATTTCTTTTCTCGCCCACATCCATCCATCCATCCATCCATCAATCCATCCCTTGGACAGTCAAATTACGGGCATGCCGCGTTCTTTTCTTCCCATCGCGTCCATCAATACATGCGACCACATAGCAATCCCCTTATTCCTAGATCCATCTCTTTTAGCCGTTTAGCGGTGACATGTTTCCCGTTCATTACTGCTCTGTTAAAAGTTTTGTGCCAAGGTCTTGCGCTGTTCCAAAGCAGACCTGCATTTTGTATTCCATCAGGGAGATGAACATCATCAAGTCATGTGAAGTCATCTTGTGTCGCTTTCTCTTTCATTCCCAACACACACTCAGCTGATATGGTCGAGGTCAAATCTCTATCAAAATGCATTTGAGTTTATGCCTTTGACATTTAAAGCAACGTCTTTTGACTATGCTAGCATAATATTTGTTTACAAAGAGATTTTGGTAATTTAGCAATTCTTGGTCTCGATCAGTGTCAACAACTTCCCACACAACCTTTTGAAATGTTTACTTTTAGCTTTTACGCTCTTCTACCTATCCCTGACCTTTGCCAATACTCAGAAAATCTTCTGCCTCCCTTTGCTTGTGGATTCCAAAACACACACACACACGTGCACGCACGCACTCACACACACACACACACACGCACACACACACAACCACACGCACACAAAGGAACGCATAGCTGACAGACACATTCTTCTATACACATTTGCATATAGGCCAAGAGATCTACACCACTTTTATTTTCACTCACTTTCATCTCCCCATTGATCGTCCATCAGCCTATTTTTGCCCTGGCCGCCTTCTATCTGAAGGACCTCAGAAAGGTGGTAATGGAGGGCCGGCGGAGGCCTGTCACTTTATGCTCTTTCACCCCGGAGACTCTGAGTGGGAAAGTAATGGCCGAGCCTGCCAAATGTAGCAGTCACTTTTAATCAAGTGTACGGCTGTCACTCCACCTTTATTGATCCTGGCGAAATCCCCAGGCAGTGTGCAATCAGACCAGTTTCTACCTTACAACAACTTTCCCCTTGCCTTTCAAACACTCTACATGCTGCAGCATCGGGACGAAGACAATCCAGCCATTGTCGTGACAGACAACAAAACCAGACAGGGTCACAACATGGACCAACGACTGCATGCACTGGTCATATTCACCCACCCTCGTGATTTTTATGGAAGTCTTGATATTTGCATACTACTTAATGAGTCTGTCCATCTTTGTGATGTTTCATCCATGTGTGACTTTTAGTGACTTTGTAGTTAGTTGTATCAACTCGACATACGCGCCTTCAAGTTTTTTACTATTTGGATGGACCACCCTTGCAAGGTAAACAAGATAGTCGATAAAAGGCAAGCGTCCAAAACATTCAATATTAGAGTGAACTTCACAGTCACATATGGTGACAAAATGCATTGTTTGATCAACTGCATGAAGAGCTAGTTGCGTGAGTGGATAACATATATCAAATTCCTGTCACAAATTTGATTTCAGAAAGGCAAGCTATGCGTTGAGTAAGAAAATTATGTTGATTCGATTGCTGCAGGCTAAAATTCAGATATACATGTCATTTTCATGCACAGCAATTATCTGATTTGGTTTAGAAAGAAACGCTTTCAAGGGCATGCAAGAGTAACATGTGGTGCTGTAACTAACATCCTCGATAACGTCCTGAATATATAGCAAGGTGAAAATTAAGATCATTAGGATTATTAGTCTCTTCAATGTCATGTCATTGAGTATAATAATAATAATAATAATCTTAATGCTATAATGTAAATCATCGGCCAGAACAGCAAAGGACAAGGTGCTGTAAGAACAGTGGTAAACTCCATTTTTTTTTATACACTGGTAAAAGATAACTTATTGTCGTGGTGTACAACAGTCATTCTCAACTAATGGCCCGCAGCCCGAAATGGTACTGGACCATACAAATGGACAGAGGGAAACAAAAGTGGGGGAGGGCATCATACAGGAATGTATGACATCCCCATGATCTGCAAAACAACCGCCCAACCCAGGTATCAATCTGCTCACTCACATCTATAGCAGGGACCACATCAACCCTGTCAAACAGCAAGTCCACTGACTCCTAATTACCATACACATTGAGGTAAAATCCTTCCTTTCACTCACGGATCCCTCCATAATTAGACCCCTTCTTACCACTCTGACCCCCTCTACCACCACAAACCCGCTTGCAGCCACTGCTTCTCAAATGCCAACTTTCTGTCTTCACTTCACAAGAACAAACATTGAACCTGGAGGAACAGTCGAGCCTTTCCCATCTCTATCTCGCTTTCTTGAACTTACTTTTCTAACCCCTATTCATTTCAGCTAACCTCCACCTTCAAATCACTTCACAATTAGAGTAGTTGAGATTTTGCAGTGGTTGGTTGGTTGGTTGGTTGGTTGGTTGGTTGGTTGGTTGGTTGGTTGGTTGGTTGGTTGGTTGGTTGGTTGGCTGGTTGGCTGGTTGGCTGGTTGGCTGGTTGGCTGGTTGGCTGGTTGGTTGGTTGTCCGTCCGTCTGTCTGTCACTGCACAGTAAAAAAAAGTATTTCTTAATATTCGTTTTTGCCGGCTACAAGACTGTAGGGAATTATTACGATCTGCATTTTCAAAATTTTCAGTCATGTTTTTTAGTCTTGATATTGTCAAGTGTTTCTTTGTGTCTCCTTGCATTGTGCAACTCCCTAACATGAGAGGTGAAAACTGAGTTTGTCATTGGAGTAGAGAAGTGTGTTTTGATTCATATTGATGCTTAAAAAGAAGCGAAGGCTAAGTAGGCAATGATAGTTGTCTTGTGATCACTTTATTCAAACAGAAGAATAGCTGAAGAGTGTGGCACCTCAATTTTTCCTGGATATGTCGCCCGTCTCGGCTTTCCTTCATGGTTTGCCGAGGCCATTGGGGCTGACTATTCCTCATTCCTATTCCTATAACTCGGCAGGATGATTAGGGAAGAATTATAATGTAGATCCAACTCGAAGAGTGGTTGTGGCCAAGCACTCACTTTATTATATAATGCTCATATTAAGCAAACACAGAGATAGGACAGCACAAAAGGGGGACATGAGCCTGTCACTTGTGCAATAAAACTTGCTCAAATTGCTATTTCTGTGTCGTTTCCATGTTGCTGTTTACATTCCTGCTTTATTGCTGTCATTCTAAGTGAAAGCTGCCTCTCTTGAGGGAGATGCTACAATACAACGGTCACTTTTGATTCCCAGGTTGTTCTTCAATCATCGCCGAAACTCATTTTGTGCGTGTCAGGGTCGTATCTGGTTGCAGGTGAGAAAGGTGACGAATAATACGCTCTGCCATTCAGAAAAGTGTCTGACACCATGATGTAAATGCCATTGACTGATGCATTAAGAGCATAAGGAAAGATATCAGGGTATGACATGTGAAATAGAAGGCAGACCAATCACCTTCCCTTTACCACGCCTCATCCCTGCATTTCACATGTACCCCACAGCTCCACAGTGTCGTTTGTTTTCCAGGAAAAACAACTTGTACAACACATACTTTTTAATTTCCCAAAACAAACAAACAATCAGAGTGCTGAGCATACTGTGGGCAGTCGGAATGTGAATTGAACCCCAGTAAAACGATTCGGAAAATTATCCCAAATGAGATGCATACGCCTAATAGAAAGCCATTGTTACATTTGCATATCTTGTATTTACATTTACACATGTTGTATTTTATTAGATATCAGTCATTACTTAGCCCCAAAACCGTTTTCTAAACACGCAGCGATGATTTATTGATGTCCATTAGTTCAAGACTTGAGCCATACAAATTTGATAGGCAAACATTAATTGCTTGATGTATGTTTTAGAAGGTTTGTGAAGCTACTTTACCAAGAATTTTGGTCTATAAAGGCTCATAGTATTTTCACTGAACCTTTTAAATTGAATCTTACTAGTTCCTCAACTCTGTCTCAGTGGAGCACACAAAGGCAAATTCATGCAAAATGTCCAACTGCACTAAATAATTATGAATTTGACTTTGGCTTATTATATTGCAGATACATTGACAGGTTCAAAGGGATGTAAGAGAATAAATGCATAAGGGTTGACTCGTACGTCATCCTCTCCTGCATGAAAGATAAGAATACAAAGAACAAGAGGAATAAAGCATCTTTGTTAGGCTATCCATAAAGACTTGAAACAAAAAGAAAACAAACCAATTTTCCCATGCTAGTGGTACATTTTGTAATACAGATCAGTGTTCCCCGCCATTTATTGAGCCAAGGCACCCATTTTACATGCGGAAATTCCCGCATCACACCAAACAAAAAATGTCACAAAAAGTATGAATACTAAAATAATGATGATCTTGTGTAACGTCACATTTTCACGGACTCAGTGTGACATCTGGGCCTGTTTAATTTAACTCAAAGCTGATAAACCCGCAAGCAATGATTTATTCGGTTGTACTATATATGGGAATAGGGAAATACACAGGTTTGTTTTACCATCTAACATTTAATGGAAGCGTACTTAATTACTCTGCCTGTCACTGTATAGTACATCAACGATGAACATAAATATCTGTTTGTAATAATCAGACAAATTTAAGTGCAAGTGGATAATTTACTGCTGCACCACCGATGATCTCTCATGCACATTAGTGTGCCCCGGCATCCTGATGAGAGATCATTCAGTAAACTACATTGATTTTTTTGCCTGCACAATACCAGCATACTGAAGGCCATCACTGATTGCATACGTGGTGAGGAAGGGGTTATCTTTGGGCCATGTAAGAGAAACATGGATCCGTAAGCACTCTGACAACACAACTGCACAATCCTTCCTCCACCCACTTCATGGTGAAACACATATTTGGCACACACCAGGAAGGAAAACAAGAACAATGCAAAAAAATGCTTCCAATGCTTCGAGCTGTCTTTGCTGAAGAAACTTGACAAAATCATTAAAGCAGTGACAGCTCACAAATTTGGTCTGAGATGCCTGTCAGATTTGTCACTTTCAAATGACATACCTATTAGAAGCTAATAAAAGCCTCAATTTCGGTTGAGCTGGTCAGCACTGATGAGATGTCTGAGCGTGGAATATCTCTACTTTTGTTCAAACTTTTTTTGCTTCTCTGCTCCTATCATGTTAGACAATGTGGCTCCCTGAGAGCCTAATCTATGCTGCAAATGTCACAAACCTGTGGTGACCCCTCCTAGCTTCAACGGGGATTTGCTTGAAAGTTTTTAGATTGAAAGCAGTCACAGACATAAACACTTGCACCAAGAACTTAGCCACAAACCTAATGCATCTTGAATTTGTCTTGACCTAGGAAATCTGAGGGAGAAAATTGTTACTGTCATTTCTGTGCCTTAGGCCACACTTTTTTCATAGTTTAGGTGGTCCTGCTACTTAGTTGCAACTTTTATGTATTAAGATTAGAGCTCAAAATGGCACTCGTTCCCTATAACTTGGTTGGAGCCAGATTGATGTGTGAATCACTCAAAGGAGTTCTCCAAGGTATCAATCTGGGGCTGCCCCTTTGTGATTTGCTCAGTGAAGGCGTGATTGACAATACTTCAAGCTGATTGGGTGAATAAACTTGTGGACGCCTACCAAATTATTGCTTTGACCAATCCTTGCAATGGAAATCCAAATCCATCTGACGTCTTTACCAGCTAAAAATGCACAAGCACTTCTTGCTGTTTTATGTGTGATTCTTCATAACAACTGCAGCATTCATGCATTTGTCCACCGGTGTCGCCATGTTTTGTTTTTTTGTTTCCCCCACCCGGGTTGAACATCTCTCTGTCTCCATGGCCTGACACATTCTTCACACCATGTACCCAGCTGAAGTACCTACGGTAGAGTACACTACATTTTTGTCACACTCTGACTAACCAAACGGTACATTTCAACAATGTTCTGAGTTTTGTAACGTTCGCACTGCATCGGAACATGCACTCCTAATTGTGTTGACAGCAGCGAATGAGTTCCAAAGGAATTTGGTACTACCGCTTCAAACAACGGAAACAGTTGCAACATTTTGTTTAAAATGGCTTACCTTGACTCTGTAGAATCCTGGTCAGTTATTGCACCTTTTAGTACTATAAATAGTGAATCCTTGTTGTGGCAGAAGCAGTGGAAAAAGGTCAACAAGTGATCAGATTTACAGTTTCAGGGGTTGTAATTACGCCACGGAACGTGATCCTTTCATGTCACTAGTAAGTACCTTTTCTGCTTGACATATACGCATATGGATTTGTTTACATTGCACCCTTCATGGCATTGTAATACAGCTATCATCTCCAATGAAGATTGCATTGTCACGTAAATTTGGCCCCGCCCCAGCCCCATTCCCTCAGGGTTCTATTATTGTATAGATGCGCAGTAGGCTCCAATCCATGGACAAGGCTGCCTTAATTGGCCTCACAAGGAGAGTGAATCTCTACAACATAACCTGTGTGCGCATTGACTCCTGAGCTGACATTGTTGTGACGTAGTCCTCAGTATATCACAGCAACTTTTATTTCCGCAGTAAAATCCAATTGGCCACTAGACGCCGAGCGAATACAACTGTAGTCGGCAATGACATGATATAAATTCAATCAGTCAATACATTGATTGGCAATTAAGAAAAGGTAACAGGCGCAAGCATAAAACATTTAACGACCTGAACTCACCATGAAACCAATAAGCCTGTGAGTTGTAGTGTATCATATAAATTAATTGTTCATTGCCGAGTCATGATAAGGTTCAGTGATTTTGTTTTTCCAATTCACCACCACATCTGACCTCAATGCAATTGTGATTCCTTGAATTTCAATTTTTGTTTTCTGGATATCCATGCCACGTCAAAAGCAACAGCTAAGCAGACTAACAGCATAAACTAATTAAATCAGACTAGCTAAAATGATTATCATCATTAGGGTCTGATACATGGGACATGGTCAAATGGTTTGGGAAGTTGTTGACCAGCAGGTGCACAGAATTTGTGTTTAGCTTTGTGCACCCCATGCAGCAATGGACAAGTGCAATTCAGCGATGTCATGATGAAGTGCTCATTCTACATGATGGCACTCACTTTATGGTAGCCAAGTCAGTCATGCTGTTGTTATTTCTTGTGTTCCGTGCTTGTCTGATACTCCTAAATGGCCTTTCGGTGGAAAGATTTCAAACAGAGTATTCTAAATTGATTCCAATTGTTATTCTATATTGTTATTTCCTTATCTAGTATATCAGCTGTTATTCTTTATCATTGGTGTATTTTGACACAAGAATATGACACAGCTTTTATTAGGACTCCTGGGAACTCTTTTATACTGTACCAAAATGTCTCCAACTAACCACTTGTGTCACTGTTGAAGCATTTTTGGAGGCTAAATTCCAAAATGTGAAGCCTTGGGGTCAATGAACTTGCATATATCCACCCAGAAAAGAAATTTCCATGCATATGTTTTTAAACATAAACATCTGCCCGACGTCTCAATGGCTGTCTTGTCCGCTAACCTCTCGAGACCAGTCTCTCACCCCCAACTGTGACTTAACCCCTGTACATAAACACACATGCAATATAGCTGATGAATAATGTATCAAGTCCCAGCTGACAGTGAGCTAATAAGTTAGTCGCTTGCCGTGGCTAGAGAGACAGACACCGTGACTCGTGTGATGCTAACCCTGAGACGTCCTGCCTCACTCCACTCCGTACTCTGTGGCAGATGTCTGAGGTGCAAGGTGATGAATTATAGGTCAACCTTCTGGCCTTGCCCACTGCAGAACGACCACATTAGCAGGCGAGAGCGTCGCGGTTTGGCCTCTGTGGTTGTGTGAATGTGACTTTGTACAAGGATCTAGCGGATTTAGTGTGGAGGTGGAGAAACTTTGATGCTTGAAATGTCCAACACTTGTGTTTTTTTTCAGCATTGGTCTGATCACACACAAGGGATGGAATAAATAAATTAAAAAAACAACAGTTTTGCTGGTCGTCTTAGCACAACCTGAAAAGCAAGCGGAGGATTGTTTATGCATGCATGTGCCAACAAATGCATGACTGTGAATATGTGATCATCCTAATCATTAGGACCTAATGTCTTCCATGGTGCTTTTTCTCATCCCTTCATCCTCTGCATGTCCTTGTGATGAATGTTTCATTTAATATTTCATGAAACAACAGTGGTGTAAAACACTCAAGATGTGTGGGATTGCATATATCTGATGCCCGATGCTTACTGACACACATTCAGATGTAATGCATGCAACTATCTATGATCTCATGCTATGCACGACAGAGGTCGGTAGTAACACTATTTACTTGGTTACATTTCATAAGGGGTGTGTTTTATAAGTGTGTTTCCAGTTTTAAAGAAATCACACATTTTGTCATATGTTAAAACCAGCAGTATTACCTGACAGTATAATATTATTAAAAATATATATTTTTTAAAATAACTCGGTGCAAGGGGAACAGAGATAGAAAGCCTGACTGAAGGGTGTCTCGATCATTTGCCGTCCAGGTTGGCACACACTGTGTCCTTGTGGGGGTAAAACCCAGCAACTTTCGATTGCACGTTGCAAAAATTAAACATGAAGTTATTATGATTTTGGGCTCTGCTTTTGTGACTAGCGTGAAATCAGCCTATCAGCTAGCCTAAATCAGCTTGGCATAAGTTTTGGCATATTTATTTTTGTATTTATATAGTGTCATAAGTGTTTATTTATTTATTTATTTATTTATTTATTTATTTACATCTATATTATTTACTACATCTTGTATTCAATGCAGCGTGGCTTGGTTTTGTGTTTAAAGACAGCAAATATTTTATAAACACAACAAAAACTACACTAACAAACTAAGAGGAGACACAAGTGGGAGTATGTAGGCAAGAATTTCAACATCAAAGCGTTAGTGAATGACATCCACATAGACATGAGACCAACTAACAATGTGCCTCGAAGACTTAACGTGAATAAAAACCTCAGTAAAACTCTCCAAATCACCATACATCTCCTTGAAAGTTCAAAGCGCCACGGCGACGAAGATTTTGCCAAACAAAATGGAATTGTTTTACAATGACTACCAGAATAATCAAGAGGAGGCTTTGGTTATTCATGAGTGCAAATGACAGTGCCAAAGACACACAAATTACAGAAAATAGCCAAATCCTTTGAACTGACTCACATCGTTGCTATCCGAAGTAGTTTTTCGCCAACTGGACTGTACAGCCACCCGTGATTTCATTATGCATGCAACAGGCACTCGCACAATCAACACTGTCTTTTATCTTTCTATTTACTGTGATTTTTTGGGGGGGTAAATGATGTTCCCGACGCTCCCCCACCCTTCCACTCAGAGCCCAATCAGTGCTATGATATCCTCTGATTCACAGCACAACTGTAGAACTTTATCACAGAGGTGCCTAATTACTCGGGACTTTACAGAGGCCAAGATTCATCTCTGGGATTTATTTTCTAATTAATTACCAAATTCCTTGCACTGCAATTCACATGGAAGCAGCATCTAAGTGGAAGAGTTTCTTTTAATGAATATGCATCAACTTGTATCAAAGCAGTTGGGTCTTTTAAATTGTCATCTTCCCAAAAATGATATTTTTCCCCCCCACTTTCAATTAGCCGTATATTTAAAAGTTCTTATGGCCATAATCTAAAACAGTTCTCAGTAATTAATTAAGTATTTAGTTATTGGTAACTTGCTATAAACATCTGTGTCATGTTTTTGTTAAAATAACACAAAGATAAGAAGCTATTACCCATTCCTTTTTTTTTTTTTTTAGAGTGATGTGTCACATTGCTTACCCCAATGATCATTAAATTAGTTTAAATCAAGACTGGAAAGAGAAAATACATGCAATTGGACATGAAATGTACAAAAGGTTAAAATATTTTTTGATATACAATTATAGTAGTTCTCCATGTACTGGGGGGAAAACACTTGCTTTAGTTGTGATTCTGGTGCATCAAACAATGAACTAACAACTAACTGATTAAGTGTAATTTAATGAGTTAAAAACAAATAAATCACCACTCACTATCCATTAGTATTAATTCACATATTTAAATATCCTTTCCAATCAGTCTCAAGTGATGTCACATGACAATAACAAGCCCATTCATGGGCCGCCTGGTTGACAACTAAATGACATCTAATATGTTTACACTGTGTATGTTGTTAACTTTTACTGATCAATGGCATCAGTCAACGCACACGCTTTGTCATGGTTTCCTGTGTCCTTTTAAAGTGACACCAGCATGAACGCTGCCACGACTTTGATGGCAATCAACCAACCTGTGTCATCATGAATCAATAACACGTGTAGAATGCATGTGAACATCAGTCTTTATACCCGTGGCATTATAATCTCTCTTCATGTAAAATTACAAAATATATATTTTTTTCATTTCAACATACGCTACTTACAGCAGTTTCCATCAGTTGATCAAAAATGTCCCTCCCGTCTATCACTGTCCTTGATTTAATTTTCTGATCTTGTATGAATGTTGACCGTGTTAAAGCACATCACGAAATGCCGTTAAAGCATGTAGTAAATAGCAATTACCTTGACATACATGTAAATGCTGACAGGTGCTGTTGACGAGCTGAAATGTCAGAGAAATAAATACTAAATACTAATCTTGTGCTGTATCAGTGGTTAATGAATCACAACATAATAAAGCAATCCCGAAATAGTGTCCTAATCTGCTGCTCAGGAACTGCGTGCAGGACAGAGATGGCAATCAGACCTGACTTAAACAACATTTTTAAGGCCTCACTGCAATTTGTGTCCATGTTTGTCTTCTCGCCTTTACATAAGAATGTCTAAATTGCAAGATATGATAAGAAAGAAAAAAGACCAGTGGATGACTATGCATTTGGCAAATTTTATTCCATAGTGTTGCACAACATCTCACAACTGTATTTTGCTGTATTATTTTGTATTATTTCTCTCACTCTTCTTGTTACCTCTTCGGGCTTCAAATGTCTATCACAATGCACTTGTTCAGACACTTGCTTTCTTCCACAATTTAAGCAAGAATTTTAGTTTGGGTATAAATACAGAGGGAACTACAACTGTTTCTGGTTAGCAAATTAGGATTAGAATTAGTTTTATTGTGTTTTATCAATTTTCTATACATTATTATTTTGTGATATATGTAATGAATTTCCTTCCAGGGATCAATAAAGATCGATCGATCTGATCCATATCTATCTAGCTATCTATGTTGCTTTTAAAATCAGGTATTCAGTAACTTAAGTTACTTTCAAACTCAGGTAATAAGTAACTAAGCAACATCTTCAAGGTAACTGAGGCAACACTGGTGCTGTCGTGCTCTTATCACCATAATCAGCAGAGAAACGTTCTCATTACAACATTGAACGGGAAGAGCAGTATAGAAAACGACACTAAGAGCCTCAGCATACTGTCCGCCCCTCAACTGCAAAGTAACATTTGCTGGAGCTCTGTTAGGAACTAAACAAAGACTCGTCTTAGAGTGACAAAGCCAGGCCTTCCCTTGATACCCAGCTCACAATGTTGGCAAGGATCTTATGCCCGGTTGGCATAGCATGGGCAACAGTCTTTTGGACGGAGGAGTTCCTGCACATGCATACTTGGCACACTTATCCACATTCTATGCCGGGCTTGAAGAAAACCCCCAGCATACAGCCATGCTGACTGATTCTCCTTGGGTTCATCAGAGAACAAAGAAAAGTGCTCAGAGCCCTCCCAACTTGGCGTCGGTTCAGACGTTACAGAAGCCTCATACGGCATCGCCTTCAGAACACTGACGAGACGTGTGAGACTCCTCAGCTCACTCTTGCTCTCGACCCCGCTGTCCATGATGGCGGTCGCCGAGTTCCGAGGTAGAGCCTGATTGCCACCCAGCATCGAAGGCAAGAAACTGCAATGTGATTGTCACTTTCCCAGGAGCAAGTCTTGCAATCTGGGGACCAAAGGCAGATGTAAGGTTTCCAGACCTGAAAGAAAGGCAGCTGCTTTGCTGTGCGAGGGCTGTGTCCTGCCACACACAAAATGGTTCTCTATCTGCAATCAGACAGAGGAACCAAATGACACAGATTAAAAGCTCTGTCCCCATTTTGACAACTACTCTAAGAAACAATGCATTTAGTTGGCTAAATTCTATAAGCATTCAAAGGTATTTTTTTTTTACTAGCTGTGACATGAGCAAGAAGATATTGACATTGACTGTGACTTTATTTTTTGGACCAGTATAAATTATCGTTTTTTTCCGTGTATAGTGCGCAAAATTTAACTAATTTATTGTCCTAAAATCTGGGGTGCGCATTATACATGGGTACAAAAAAATTTAATTTTAATTTTTTTGCTGTTCACTTCAAACACGCTCCATGCGACCGCAATGCTCTCGTATCAGACGCTTGCTCGATCACCTGCTCGTTTGCTGTCTGTCACAATGTACCCTACACAAATCCGAAACATTTGTTGCGGCTCCGAGTCACGACGAGGGGCAAGTTTTGGTTTCCAAGGGTGTTTTTATTCCTCTTCAACGTCTCTCCCATACAGAGCCGCCTCTTTCCCGTGCGCGCACGGAGCGCGGTGGTGCGTTTACGGGCAGTCGGAGAAATCAACGCCAACAAAAAAAATTACATCCAGCCTAGTTAAGACCATACCAAAGACTATAAAAATGGGACCCATTGCCTCCCTGCGTGTGTGACGATCATTGGGACTTAAAAAAAAAAAAAGAAAAAAAAAGAAAAACATTTTTTTTTTAAAAATTCATAAAAATTGGGTGCGTATTATACATGGGTACAAGCTTTTTTCCAGCATCAGCATGCCATTTTTAGGGTGCGTATTATACATGGGGGCGCACTATACACGGAAAAAAACGGTAGATGATCAATATTGGGCCTGGTTTGTAAGCACTTTTTTGTGCCAGGTCACGGCTTTTCAAATGTCACTGCTCAACCACGGAAGGGAATACTTTTTAGGTGACTTTTCATAAGATGCCAAATGTCACTGGTAAACCACGGAAGAGAATACTTTTTAGGTTTCGTGTACCAGGTTTTTGTGTATTTTATGTGCATAAAATATAATATTTGTGTACGTAAACTAATAAAATGCCCACTTATAAGAAGCCTTGAATGAGAAAGCCATCACTGTCACTGATGAAAGCCCTTGCAGGTATTTGACCGGCTTCATTATTGCAATAACAGACACTATGATTAGGTGAACATAAAGAGTACCAACTTGAATTATGTACAGTAAACGTGCATTGAGGCAGGTGGAGGTCAAAATGCTCTGTACTCAAACATTACTGCTTAAGGTTCCATGAAATGTGGTTGTACAAACCCTAAGAAATAATAAACGGAATAACTAAGACAAAAACGTCTTTATGCTATTCTATCTATTCAAAAAGGATATTTCAATCTTTGCAGCCTTCATGCGGCAGTTTTCCCAACATGACTTTCCTCATTTCATCATATAGATGCTTGAATCCTCTCCACACACAAGTTGCAAGCAGATGAAGGCAGAAAGTGATTAAAAAAAAAAAGAATACAAGGAAACCAGAGGCAGATTTAGCAAGTAGAGGACGCTGTGCTACACCGATGCAGGCAAAACTAAACAAAAGAGTCCGAATGGAGGGCAAAACTTAATTTTCAAGTAAAAAGACAATTGAGTGTTTTCGTATTTAGGCGGTTTAGAGCCGCCTGCAGGCACACACAGAGTTGTTTTCTCCTCTTCACAGACAGTAATTTGAAAGATACAGAAAATAAATATTAAACCAGCTTGAGACAGAAAATTGAAGATTTCATTAATTTTCACTTTGTCTTGCAAAAGCGTGGAAACTTTTATGCAGTGATGCTCGGAATTACCAAACGAGGGCATAAGCGGTCGACGGCTTCATCACGGACAAACTTCAATTCAGTGAGCAGAAGAAAAATTAAATAGACCACAGAATATTGTCAAAGAAAAATTGTCAGAATGGGAAAACATAGCAGAAGTAAAGCACCCCGGTTTCAAAAGAAAGAGAATGTTTCATTTCTGAAATAATTGCCAAAAATTGCAAGAATTACCATCATCTTTATGTTCTCCATGATGCTGGGAAGTATAGACTGCACTAAAAATGCTTTATTATTTCTTGTAGTTTATTAACGTGTCGCATCTCCGCTCCGCTCTCGCGCTGCCGGCCAGGTGTCGGCCACTTAATATTTGTAGCTATGTGCTTTTAGCTTGACAAAGATTATTGTTAGCTATGTTTTTGTTATCTTTCTTGTATATATTATGCGACCTGTTGAAAAATCTTTATTTTGGGGTGAGGGGGCTTCCGCAAATGTCCTAATTTATATGTCAGCATTTCAAATATGTATGATTAAAGTATGGAGAAATCGGTGGCTGATTTTCCATGTGTGCTGCTGTACTGAGTCATGTAGCATGGAGCGGCATGAGTTTCATACTACAACATGAAAAAAAAAGAACGTGCATGGAGAGAGATTGTCACGCAAGCTTAGTTCTTGCAGCTGACTCCCCCACTTCTCTTAACATCGCTCACCAAAGACTACTTTCCCTTGGTAAAGTCTAATTTATTACACAGGGAGCCCCTCACCCCCCTACTCCCCCCATACAGAAGGTTTGAGAAGGCCAGCGTCGATACGGGATGGCAGCACACTTGATGAAGCCGGCAGAAGTGACATGTTCTCGCTGCAGATTTGCCCAAGTTGGCTGCGAGCGAATGGCATATTAGAACTCTTTAATATATGCTAAGCTCTTGCTTTATGAGGGCACTGTTAATGGGTGGGGTCGCTGTAACTGCCTTAAACAAGGGATTAGCCTGTCGCTGATGAGTCGCTGCTGTGTGATGGGATTATTTACATTGCTCTGTTGGCAGGGCGCAGGTGTCAGCGCATATACAAATCCCCTAATAAATTTATGAAACGGGTGGGGGGGCATTGTCAAGTGCGAAGAGTATCGCCCGGAACAATGCTTGTGGCATTTGCAGCCTTGTGAAAAATGGTAATCTGGTTAAATGGCAAAGTGGAGAAAGTTTGGTCTTAACTTTGTCACCGCTGTGATTGGCTGAGCATGAACAATACACTAACGGAAGCGAGGCTGAGGTAAGTGCATTACAAATTCCTAGGATAAATATACTAATCCAATCCCTGTTCCCATGTTTTTAACCGACCGCTGACTGGTTTAGCATCAACTCCCCTTGGTGGCTGCATACATTAGCATTCTTTTCATATTATCTATTGCATAAGAGGAAGGTGGTTAAAAAAAAGTACAAAACATGCAGGATCATTGCCCTGACTGTTTGAATCGATTAACATACACAAAATTGCTTTGTTGTTTTGCTAAGCCAGTCAATGAAGTGAAGTCAATTTAATATAACATTGGTCATAAAATCAGTATTGTTTTGAGCCTCTATTAATCTGATAAGACTTTTTTGGTGGCTTTAGCTCATCAGAGTAGGTCATTTTCACTACTTTTTGGATCAAAATCTTGACCCAGCACCGCATAAATAACCCGGTAATAACTGGGTTAGCTATTTTACCCAATTTTCGTTATTTTTCACCGAGCACTTATAGTATTGTATCACCGATTTTAGACATTCCACATTTTTGGTGGGAGATTCACTATTTTAATGTTACTATGGGCTTTTATTTATATACGTAAAGAAGTTGGATAATCTGTTGCAGCTCTTAAAAAGAGTATTATTAACTTGCGTTGCAGTCATACAAGCCAAGGGGACAGCCACAAAACACAGAGAAAGTGATTATTGTAGCTATAAAACATTTTATTCTAATTCAGCGAGACTGTTTCTCCATTATTCTAATTCAATGAAACAAGAGAGTCACAGTTAAATGGCCTAAATGGGCCTTTTAGAAAGCTCAGCTGAGCAATTCGTTTTTTACAGGTAGCTAGTTCTGTGATTACTCTCACAAGTAGGACAGGCGTGGTAAATTTCTGACTTGCTTTCTGCACACACAAAAAATGCATTGAAAATTGTAACAACTGCAATTTTGCAAATTATTCTAATTCACTGACTGGCACCTGTGGATGTCATGTATCTATGTCAATGTCTTCAAAATGAAATTTTCGCAACTATGAGGCATAATTTTCTCGCGTTCAATTGATTGCATCAGATCTACACAATCATTAAAAGAATAAAACACGGATGCTGCGTGTACTAATAAGGCAATTTGTTTGAAAACTTTTCTCCCTTCAAGTTTTTTTTTCTTTTTGATATTGAATGAATTGTTTTTTTCTAAATCTCCAATCATTCAGTCTAATTTACATAGAGTAGAAAAAAGCAAATTTTGAATAGAAACGATACAAAAATAGCATGAAGAGGTCATTAAAAAGAAATATGTGCACATGAACGCTTTAAAGACTGCATCAAAAGAAGAGCACCAAATCTTATTTTCAATTTGTGTTGTCTGTGGAAAAGGTTGCCCTTCTCCAAGCTGGTAAAAAGAAATATCAATACCTTCTTGAGGACACTGAAACTTATTATGTAGCATGTGAATGTGAGTGAATGTTTCTGACATTTAAAGACAATTGACAAAAAAGGTAAAATAAAAACTCATCATCTCGTCTCAGCCCGAGGTTATGTTGAATATCAACAATGTTGTAGCTGTGAACGAGCAACAAACTCACATACAGAGGTGAAAAGGACGATATGTACGACAATAAATTAGAATAAACATTGGGCGGTTGGACAAAATGGGACAAAATTCTTCATACCTGCAAAGGCGTATTATCACACCTCAG
Source organism: Syngnathus typhle (assembly GCF_033458585.1). Classification (NCBI taxonomy): domain Eukaryota; kingdom Metazoa; phylum Chordata; class Actinopteri; order Syngnathiformes; family Syngnathidae; genus Syngnathus; species Syngnathus typhle. The sequence goes on along the minus strand of NC_083738.1, from coordinate 14,884,829 downwards.
AATTTTAGTTCTTTTAATGATAGTAATTAATAGTTATCTATACATAAATTAGAAGCAACCTAATCAACATTTAAATTTAAACCGAATCACCACCCACCAGATGGTCTAATCTTGGGATGTTTACTTTCTGCTGTCTCCGATACAGACAAATGAATAGGGTTCAATCTTCTCTCATAGCCAAAGGGTGCTGATTTTGGAATCTTTCTTCTTTCATAAGTATTGGGACACATCGGACCAAAGGAAGTGTAAATGGGGGAAATATAGATGTGATCATCGTAAAAAGAACTTTCTCAAAGTTCTTAAAGTATTGTAAGCACAAGTGTCTCAAATTATTTGTTCAGGGCCACAGGGAAGCACGAGTCTGTCCCACTTTAGGCCACAGGTGGAGTACACCCTGGACCGGTCTCGAATCAATCACAGGGAAAAAGCATTCACACTTGCATTCAGACTATTGGAGCGTACTTAACATGCATATTGTGAGAATTTGGGGATAAAGACAAGGAAGCCAGACTAAATCCAGGTAAGCACAGAGGGAACAAGAAAACTCCACAAGGAAGGATAAAGCCAAGGCTAGAATTCAAACTCAGAACCTCTTCTAACCAAACCTTTAAAAGAGAGTACAGTGCTGAGTGATGGGACCTATTAGGACCCTCCTCGCGTATCTTCTGACTTGTATCTTTGCACTTTGTGACCCTTTGACTAATTGATAAATTTTGCCCACCACAAAATGTGCTTTACACATTGTCTCACACCAGGCTCACTTTGCCCTTTTACACTTTGACAACCATTCACAATGATAAATGATGACCCGTAAATATACGCCACTGAACTAAGTTGTGAAACAATTGCCGCGTCATCTGGAGTGTTGGGTCGTGGAAGTTGTCATAGGCAGCAACTCTGCGGGACAAAAAAAATCCACTGCAGGCAAATTAAACAAAGCTACGTTTACATTGCAATTTAATTCTGATTTATTTGCCCATATGAAATCTGAATCTGTTTTTTGTTTTTGTTTTTTCAAACATTATGAACAGCTCAATCCCGGTTAGTTTCAAATCCAACGTAGGGCACTTTAATATGTGGTCCTAGATCGGATACGTATTGGATGTTTTGCAATACTTTTTGCTTGGAAGGGAGACTGAGTTTTGATGTTGGATCACATTTACTTCTGCAAACACTACATTGCGAGTGATGTCATCTCTTTCTTGTGCACATGAGAGCGCATGTACTGCATACACACACGCGTGCACGCACACACACGCACGCATCCACACACAAGCGCACACACACAAAAAACTGAAATTCTAGCTTGAGCATAAAGACCTGTGAATGTATCCTAAAAGTCCTTTCACACAGTCAATTGCATTAGTTAACACATTGTGTGATTTGGACCAGGGAAAGCAACTACAGGTGTGAAAACAATTATCTTCTTTTACTGTAGCTCTGAATAACTGACTCATGTACTGTAAGCTTAAGTGAATACTGTGATAAAAATGTTCAATGGTTCAAATCAACTCTACAAGGTATAGTGTTTTAATTAGATTTGTCTTGATTGCATGAAATCCAGTTTTTCTTGCCTTAGTTTTTCCAGCTACACATATGTTTCTCATCACCTATTTAAAAAAAAAAGTACAATCAGACATTGTTGAAGTGGGTCAGTTCAAGCACCAGATCGATCATCGCCTTCCACAGGCAGCTATTTGTACGTATTTCTGGTCTCCGAGGACACCTCAGTTGTGTTAAAACACAAACGACATAGTGGTGTAGAGAAAAGCAGAAGCATGGAGGAGGGATGGACCTCCTTTGACCTCACAGCAGCTTCAAGAATACTTATGCAGCCTGACGTAACCAGTGAAGAAACTCCAAGACAGGACTGTAGTGATACAGACATCTTGAGGGGGCCGCAGAAGGCGACACTTTCAGGAAGTTTTAATCGCCATCAATCGATCAACACTGGAATCTTAAAATACTCAACTTTGTATAGCCTCCCTCAATATAAAAGGTGTACCTAATGGAGTGTCCGAATTCTAAAAGCACATTCAAGTGTATGCGCACACCTGGGATCAAACCATGTTCTTACCGAGCAAGAGCCCATGTCACTAACCAGTAGGTTATGTCGACCTGGCAGCCCATGGCCGTATGCACTCTTTTGTACTAGTGATGTGCATTCCAGTTGAAAATGAACGGAATCTTTAGAATTGGTTCACTCAAAAGATGTGTTCAAAAGAATCGTGCCACACCCGCCCTCACCCCCACCTCCTGATTGGCTGTTTGAGCTGTGACGTCATTCGGACACTCCATTAGGTACATCGCCATTTTCAGGTGTACCTAATCACAGGCCACTTCATTAGGGAAAAATCATGGTCAAAGCTTTACGGAAAGTGAAAAGTGCCACAACCGCCCTCACCCCCACTTTCTGATTGGCTGTTTGACCTGTGACGTCACTCAGACACTCTATGAGGTACACCGCCATTTTCAGGTTCGTTCGCGAAGATTCACGAGTGAGTGACAGACAGCGTTGCTGCTATGCCAGCCGACACACGTTATGCCGACATTGATGCTTTAATTTTGTATTTGTTGGATTTGGATGATGGATAACAATATTTAGGCGTATATATGCATACACGTTATTTAGCAACTACTATAAGTGTTACGTCATATTCTTCGTTTTGTTTTACGGCGAGGTGGCACCAGCTTCAATGGCCATTACCGACACCTACTGGTGAAAGTCATATGAACTGAAAAAAAATGTATTGGTTATTTTGAACGAATCGTTCGCACACGAACCAACACTATTTTATAGCGCTTTAGCAACATCGTAGGCTGCTCAAAGCATTTTAAATAGCCAAATAATAATCTATTTGAAAATGTATCAAGCAGCAGTTTTGTTCTTACGACACAATTTTTTATTTTAGTATGGTTTTTGAATGTGACACAATTCCAGCATTTTTTGTCCATGTTAACCTTTAAAGGCGTTTTCCATCACTATCAAGTCCAGGCATATGCCTTGATGGTCCTGCCTTGACAGAGGTCCATGCTACACTAGAATACATCCAGTTTCCTTCTAAAGGTACACTCCAAGGAGCGAACCAATCACTAAAGAAGCAGACTTAATATAAGGTTGAATAATAATAATAATAATAAGAGGATGTAAGATAGATAAGTAAGATAGAGGACACAGGTGATGAAGAGAAGAGAGGCAAAGATGACGACACAGCAAAAAAAACAAGACGGATAAAAAAAATGAAAGAGACTTTCCATATTTAGATCAACCTTTACTAACTTAGTTATGATACACCTTTAAAAGCTGGGAACAACATCATTCTGCAACAGCTAGGTGAAAAAAACATATTTCGACAGCAGTGGGATGAGTCCATTTGTAAAAGTCGACATGGTTGAATTTAGATTAAGATAAAACAGTGTAAATAAATAAATACTGCGGCTTCTACCATGCGGCAGACACCACGTGCCGCCTAAAATGTGTTTGTTTATTTATAGCTTCTCAGACAGTGTGACTTCCTGCGCAGTGGCACTCTGCGTTGAAGTTGTGATAGAACTGGACTGATTGGGGGCACTGAGAGAGTTTGACAGTGACAGGGTTACATTTTACTTTCACAGTGAAAGTTGAAAACAATCTCTTGTTGATTTGTATTTTTCAATATATTGTCCCAATCGGCAGTACACACTGGTTAGTATGTCCACCTCACAGTTAGGAGGGTGCAGATTCAATTCCACCTCCGGCTTGCATGTTCTCCCCGTGCCCGCGTGGGTTTTCTCCGAGCACTCCGATTTCCTCCCACATTCCAAAAACATGCTTGGTAGGCTGATTGAGCACTTGTCATGTTTAAAGTCCAACTTGCCCAACTGTTTAATTTGGATACAGAAGATGTGGACTTTGACGGATTTGCACATTAATATCGATTAACAATGTGAGTACAATACAGTACAAGATTAAATAGTAGAATAAAGTACAACCGAACTCACTGTCTTGCTCCCGTGCCGTTTTTTTTTTTTTTACTGTAAGTCATGGCGTGCATGATGGTATAATGCGGTGCGTCCTATGCGTAGATTAAGTACATAAAAGCCCCCGGAATCGAGTCTTCGCCTTTTAACCCGAAGTGCCGAAGTGGTGCAGAAACAACGGTAAATGGCCTTTGGAAGTTAATTGACTGTTGCTGTCTTGTTTTTCTTCACTCAATGCCATATATTAAAATGAAAAATCTAATTACTTTGAACATCAAAACATCAAATGACCCTAACCATTTGAGCAAAGTATTCAACTTAAATTTTTACAACTTGATATTGTGCATTTGTGTAGCATTAAAGTCAGAAGACCTCCAATACTGAAACAGAAGTGTGAGCGATAATAATTTATGCAAAGTGTAAAAACTGACCATATGCGCCACCATAAGAGCATTGGTGAATGTTGAACCTGCTCACTGAGGGAATTTGATTGGCCTTCTGTTGTTAATTTCCAGTTGTTTTTGAGGTGGTGTCAGATGGCACAGATTCTGGCTTCCTGCTGGATAAAATATGTGAGTGTGCATATAAAGACAATGTTATCATCCAAATCTCGCTTGTAGATCAGAGGAAGCAGCTGGTTGAAGGGGAGGGGAGGCTCCTTGCCTCTCCTGCTGATCTTAATATTGGCTAAGGTAATGCCAGCAATTCTTCAATTGCAAGATTCACCTGTCAAAGTCAGGTAGCCCTACACATACGAGTTAGAAAAGGTGCAGTACTGCAGTCAGAAAAAATATACTTCCTATTAGAGGTGTCAAATCCAGTTCCAGAAAGGAGAAACCCTGCCACAGATTGGCTTTAGCCCCAGATGCTGCTAATCAACCGGCAGGTAAAGCTCCAGGGATCTCCTTAACCTGCCCCTGCCGACGAGAAGCACCTCTGGCTGAAGCCAAACTGTGGCATTGCTTTTACTTTCTCGACCTGGATTTGACAGCTCTGCTTCAATTTCCCGTCCTCCATAGTGCCGACATCAACATCCACGTCTTGAAAGCAAGTCGGACAAACTTTGAAGTCAATTGTCATTAAGATAGTTAAATTCTTAATTTGGAGGAAACTATGCAATTACAATATATAGTATAGGTAGTATCAAGTTTTTTTTTCATCTAATTCACTATAAACATTTACTGCAGTTAAGATGTTTAAACACTTCTGTAAGTTGCTGTTTTTGCAGTATATGTATACGTATCTATTTCCTATACATTAATTGTATATTTTCTAATATTGGCGGGGGTTTTTGCTTTCTCATGTACTACAATCATGTATTACAGTTAAAATGTCCTCAGGACAGTAATTGTATTATTTCTAACAGTGGGTTTAATATTGTAGTGGGACCACTACAGTGTGGGATCAATGGATCAAAGTTGAGGGATTTCATTTGGGGCCTCAGGGAGGTCTGGGTCCTCCTCGATTTTCACATAGAAAATATCAAGGGTGATTCCGTTCAAAATCTCGCGGCAAAACACACACACAGGTGGAACAACTTAAACACAAAATAAAACTTAAACCACTTATTTTTAAACCATATATTTTAAAACTTAAACCACTCCTTTAAGACTGATTCCTCTTTTTATCAGCAACACTGCAGACATTTGCCTTGTCAAAAAGCCGCAAAAGCTCCATCTCTGACAAGCTGATTAAATTGTCTTCATGATGTTTTCCTGGAAATGATCTGTCAAAAGGTGAAAGTAAGCATATATTCCTCACCGAGTTCCAAATTATGCTAGACCCATCATTATAGGCCAATAATTGACAATAATCGAGAGTTCTGTGCCAATGGTGGCCTCCAGAATCAAGAGCTAGGCGCATGATTTGAAAGTTATTGGTTTTAACCACTGACACTGCAGTACCTCCCTCCAAGGCGGAAGGGAGCAAGCTGCGTCTCTACCGCCACTTGTCAGAGTGCCCCTGAGCAAGGCAATTATAAAACAAATACTTTGTGCTTGAGCCAGAACCCACCAACAACCAGGCATGCATTTTAAACATTGCAAAGTAATGAAGCAGATGAGGCGTAACAAGGTCATTGAAAGCTACATAGCTTGACATGAATAGGACATTTAAAAGAAAAAAAAAAAAGAACTTGACATAAATTAAACATGACAAAATAACAATATTTAAACACTAAATGCACTTACCCATGGTAGAAGAACCAAAGTCATTATCGCTTGAACTAAACTCTTCAGTGTGATGTTGTGATCTCAGAGGCGAAGATTTCCGGACACGCACCGAAACCGGAGAGACTCCGCGGCTCATCCGTTCCGCTGTCACTGTGAATAAGGCGTGATACCATTTCAGTTAAACGAGTAACGCTCATTCTAATCCAAAGCCTCAATCTGTCTGCTTACACTAGATATTACACTGTCGTGTTTATCTTTTGCTGGGCACTAGAGAATATCGGCAGAGGCAGCAGCCAATGTAACCCCTGAACACATCCTAATTGCTCTGATATTCCTCATACCATTGGCCCTCATTTGTGTGTTAAGGATCAATTTTTCCTAATGCATTGCACTCCACACCTCTTCCCTTGTTTCTAACTTTACTGGTGCAGAAAGAGAGCGAGGGAGTAATGGAGCAAACCCATCTGTTCACCTGTCAGACCTTTTTACCTCACAATTCATGGCATGTCTGTTTGTTGAAGTGCCCTTCCTCCAGCAGCAGACGCCCCCAAGACATGCTGCAGTAGTGGACAATTCTCGTATAGCTGGAAAAGGATGAGCTGTTATGATAGTTTGCTTGGGTACTGTTTGTGGTTGGGTGTGTGGCTGGTCTCCTTGTAGAAACAATTAATTTTAAAATAAAACAATCAAGCTGTGACTGACAAATAGACCTCCAGGTTTCATTTAAAAGATTTCACAAGAAATATGGCATTTACCATACATTAATTACAATACATAATTGTCCCCTACTCATCCGACAAGTTGGTAACAAAAAGTCTTCAGCGCTTGGTGTGAAATGTTTTAATTCAATGTGTTTGTGAATTAGACACAATACACCTCACTGGGCATTTTGGCCTTGCCCCAAGTGCATCTGCAAATTGAAGCAGCTTTTTTTTAGATGGCACTCTGTTCAACATACGGCTGACAACGCATTGTCTTGCCATTTCTTAAACCCCTTGCTTTTAGCCAACAGTGCCATCTAGAGAAGTGTAAAAATACAAGTGGTTCATGAAGCAAATATGGAGATTCAGTTTCCCATCACAAATATGCATTTTGCTGCCACTCTCTGGTCATACTTGAAGTTGCAATTCAACCCAGCCCCAGTGTTTATGGTGTGCGGGGTCTCACGCTCCCATTTGTGAAAGACTGGCAATAGTACACTTTGTCATAGATACTCAAGCGGAAACATCATGACAGTCAATAAAAACAAAGCGAGTAAAAGCAGTGTCTCACAGCCTCGAACAATTGTGGATATCACCAAAAATCCGTCTCGTCACTTATGAAGCTGCGCCTGTCAGGACTGTGAGAATGATGGACGTATTGAAAATAAAACTACAAAAGTAAATGTCTCTTGTAAACTACACACAGTAATGAAGATGGCCAAGGACAACGGTGTCTGTCAGTGCTCTAGAAGTCCTTATTTTAGTTCAAGAGTGGCTCATTGAAGAGCACCGTGGAGAGCGTGGTGTTTGTCCACTCAATTATCAGACGTCACAATTGTTCTTAGCGCTTATCAGAGCACCTTGACAGTAATTTAGTAATTATTAGTAGACTGAACCTCTCGGCGGAGGATGGAAGGATGTGTCAGCTGCATTTTGCACTTCCTAGCAAAGGTAATTGCCACAATGTCAAAGCATTACGATAGCACGCAGTATTGATTAATAAGACAATAAAAAATCTTTGTGGCTGGATCGTAAGGTAATGTGGTGACTCACAGTGAAAATCCTCAGTACAGTATTGAATTTTTAATTTTAATAGTACTGGGCCAAGGTTCATAAGATCCGTGTAAATGCTCACACGTGATCTGACTGAAGCCCTGATTATTTCTTTCTCATTATCATATCAGATTGATAGTATATTGATACAATCATGTGTTCTGCTTAATATACAGTTTACTGCCATATATATCTGCATGTCAATAGGTAATGTAAGGAAGAGTCCTTGGGAGTCACTTAATTGAAACGATAACTCAATTTTGTATTGCAATAATGTCTCTGTGCTCTTGCACAGGAGGGTGTCATAAAATCTCCTTTTTTTTTAACTTTAAAAGCACATGCTCCCACGAGTCCATGCATAATGCACACATTATTAGATTGGTTGATTTAATGACCGAACTAAGCAATCAAGTATTGTCTCCTAATCTGCACGTGGCACCGATAATGGTAATTGTTCATTTGTAGCCATATTGCTGTCACTTAACTCAAGATTGCCATCACCAAAGAGCATTTATCGGTATTTATTGGAAGATGTGTAATGTCAAAATGCGTGTACTATGTTTAACTGCAGCATATGAGAGGATAATTAAGGAATGGATGTAGAATGGGGCCGATGCTTATGTTTGACATTTACTTAAATGCCACGTATCTCTGCAGCCGCTTTTATGACATAACGTAGCATGAAATTGTAGTTGTGAGAGCTGGGAATCGCAGAGTGACTCACAACACTATATTTTTTTTTACCAATGAACACAATAACAATATCACTATTCTACACAATACTACGACTACTACGACTACTACTACTACTACTACTACTACTACCAATAATAATAATAATAATAATAATAATAATATCTATATTGGGGAAAACAGCAATGCATCAATGTATCTATGCCTTGGAGCAGGAAAAAAAAAACACTAGAGTCCCGTTGAACTGAAAGAATACATTTCATTGTGAAGTTTTTTTAAGTGAGTAAAGCTACATTTTATTTCACTTCTATAATAAAACAAGAAAACAAGTAAAGCTGAAAGACTATAATTGAATGCTTCCATATTTACTTGCTTCAAGAACAAAACTGTCACATTCATGACAACTCCAGCTGCTACACTGATTTTTTTTCTGGTGTCGTCGTTTTTGGCTTGTTGTTTTTTTCCCTCCGCACCAACCGCACGCTCCGAATAAAGTATATGAAGTAATCATTTTCACTGCAGACATCAGTCAGAGGAAGATAGGAGCTAGGTATATCACTTCCCACCATATGGTCATGGCTGTCAAGCACCAGCCAATCAGGTGGCCACAATTGGACACAGTGGTCCTGTTGTGATTAAATAGTTCCAAGGACAACTGTGGCACACAGGAAAGCTCTTTGACTGGACTGATACTCATCTCTGGGTACTGATTGGAAGTTACGTGTTTCTCTCTTACGGTGTCTGTCTGGATTTGTTATGTTTTTCATTCAAACGTTCCCCCCAGGCTCACTTACTTTTTTTTAACAGAAAATATTAACGTGACTATCACTTGGTTCAAAATCATGAAAAGTAGAGAATGGGCCTAGCGTGGATATATTTTGTACAGTTTTCAGACAGAAAATCACAATGAAATGTGGACATGAATATACCATCAAGACATGGACAAAATATAGTATTTTACGACAGAGCATCTGGAAGTTACAACTTTTTTTGGATACAATTACACTGTTGTTGAATCGTAAACAAGTCATTAAGAAATTTACGTCTCATTGTTTCAAAAAGTAACCAAAACATAGAGATCAGTGGCAAAAGCTGCAAAATAAAATCCAGAGACTGAAAAATAAATTCCCAATGGCTTGCCTGAGAAATATAAGCGCAAAAGACACGCACGCGCGCACGCACCCGCACACACACACACACGTACACACACACACACACACACACGCACACACACTGGATTTGGATCGATCTAGTCCGAATGAAAACTAATATTCCAACTATCAAGTTTTTCAGCCAATCAAAAATCTAATATGGCTACAGCGCCTGCCTTGATAGAGTAGAACACTTACTAATTTTTATTTTTGTTTTATTATCTCATCATCAGAACAATGCAGCAGTATTTCCCAACCAGGACCACACAAATTTGACTAATTTTGGGCTTGACCGTTGGTCTATCCCTGTTGCAAATAGAATAGTTAGCCAATTACAGGCTTTACTGTAAATATTCTATTTCAAAGATATGCAAATATTAATTTCATAAGTGAATAAAGTGGGGCACTAGTGCATGCTTCCCAGGGGCCACAAGTGTTTTGTTCCTGATAATTAAAGTTTAAATGGGACTTATTCAAATGAGCTCCAGTTTTTTTACGGTTAATGTTAGAAGAGCTTTATATAATATTTTTAATATTTATTTTCAATGTGATGTTATTTTTTTGTTTAATTTACAGTAACTCAGAATTTAGTTGTTATTTACTGTAACTTTACAGTAACTCTAAATAACTCCAATGCCAATATTTACGGTACAGCTCCTATTGCATTTGCCAAAAGTTACCGTTTTAGTACAAATAAATGCTTATGTGAGGAAATGAAATGTTTCAATCCGTCAAAAATATTTCACTGGCCAGTATTTAGCAATACAGGAAAATTTAGCATGTCTAGTTTTTGGTGAATTTCATACAAACTATATATCCTAATAGACTGTGTGGAGATTTGTTTTTGTGAGTGAGTTTTTCTGCAAACAAGCAAAAGCAATAGTTGTACAAGCATTTGACAATTATTATAAACAAGACGCTTGTGCTGAGTAATAGGCGATGGGGTGCTATGTGTTTATTTGAAAAGGTTCTATTATTTTAAATGGCAATATTTTTAATCTAACCGGTATTAACATTGGATGACCAACAACATTCAATCTTCTCCATCCAGAGTGACACCTTTGGCTTCGAACCATTTCTCAGGTTTGAATTGAAATACCAGAGCACCACCCTCTTACACTAGTCACAAAAGGAAAATACATACATATCGGTCTCTAAAGTGTGTGTAGTATTTATTTTGGTACAAGAAAAACAAAGATGCTTTGATGAATTAACATAATGATTTGTCGGTCCGTAATGCGAAAAGCAACCTAGACACAGAATTTTACATCAGAGTTCAGACACGTTTGCAGCAGATGCCGTCACAATAACACACTGAGTACAGTAAATGGAGCGAGGTCATTGGTGCGAGACTGCACAGATTAAATGATAGGTACATAAAACATCAGTGACTACACCGTATCACATGATTGGGAAGATGAATATTTTTAAAAAATCACCTCTGGTGGCTCTTCAGTGATGTGATTGAGGCTTCCGTCGGTTCCGTTAACCCTGCTCACTGTTTTAGCTGTGATAAATAGCATTAGCCTTAGACACCTTAAGAGGTCTGACTAATGTGTGTTATTGAAAATCACTTTCAAGATGAGAGCCATGCGAGGGAATTAAAGCACACAATATTCATCTTATCTGTGAACCTGGTGTTTAATGGGCTGCCTATAGGATAGACTCAGCAGATGTTCATTTCCTAAACACATGTCAAGGCTTAAGGCCTGCTGTAAACACCAACCGTGGACAGAGTCGATCGGTGACCTCACAAACTACTTACTTGCAGTATAGCTCTAAGCTACATTTATCAGGCCTATGCACTCACCCGACTCACTCATCACCTTGAGTAGAAGGGGTGGTGCTGTTTAGCAAGGAAACACTGCTCACACACAACATCATCATCTAGGGCAGTGAGTCCCAACTGCTGTGCCACTGGAATTAGTAACCAGTTTCACTGAATTAGTCCCAAAACGGTTTTTTTGTTTTTTTGTTTTTTTTATAAAATATCTTTGGTCATCCACGGACATATAGACAGGCAAAACAAGGAAAGACTTGGGTGGTTCCCAGGGCCACCTTCCAAGGGGTCATGCCCAGAACACCTTACCAGGGAGGCACATCCTAATGAGATGCCCGAGCCACCTCATCTGGCTCCTTTCAACGAGGAGGAGCAACGAAATCCCACCTGAATCCAACCCAGACCAAGCTTGTTATCCTTTCTCTAACGGAGAGCCCAGACACCCTGCGTAGGAAACTCATTTTGGCCACCTGTATCCAGGATCGCTTTGTTTCGCAAACGACCCACAGCTCATGACCATAGGTAAAGGTAGGAACGTAGATTGACCAGTATATCAAGAGCTTTGCTTTTTTTCGCGACGGCAACGGCGACTTTTGGCATGTCTAGTAAAATCATCAGTAATCTTTGCACGTCTTAGTTTCTGTATGCAGAAATTCGATAGATTATCGACAGATGGACCGCAAGATCAATAATTAATTTAGACATGATATCAGTTTTTGGAGAGTGCCTCATTGGGTAATTTTAATTATGATGTTTTCATGACGAAAGTGAATTGAAGTACTCAAGGAAGGATCGGGCATCAAAATAGATCACATGAGGGACTATATTTTCTAAAAAAAAACACACACTTTTTTGTTATGAACAGTGGACGTCTGCAGAATATCGCAAAACCTTCCAAGTCTTTTTTTACACACTTTTCAATAGGCATTGAATGCAAAGAAGTGCAATTTTCAGAGATCTGAGACTAGATGGAAAGACTATGAATGTTTTTTATTAGACTTGAGATTGTCTTTTAAATTCTCAAAAAAGCACAAGCACACTTTAAACATATTTTTACAGACTGGCAGAGAAAGAAATAGAATAAATAATACTAATATAAAATTATATATAGAGAGAAAAGGCATGTCTATTAATGCTACCCAGGAGCATAATTGAAGCTCTTCACAGTTGTAGGTGAGCATCATAAACAAACAAAAAAAAAAGATTTGCTTGCGCCAATATTCTCCGCTAATAAATTTCACAACCAAACACTGTTATCTCAGACTCACAGCGCCTCTCTGATCAACTCAATAAAGTATATTTTGTTCAGGCTCTCTGTGAGACCACACACTATGGTTTGGGGACCCTGCTCTACAGTTGATTAATAAAACCATAAGCACCAGTAAAAATGATTGGTCTGGCTGGAGAGCTGAGCCTTGTCGATATAGTTACATGCCAACATTGGCATACTGCTTGAAATTGTAGGCAATAAGACAAGACGAACACAGGAACAAGTTTGGGACAGTAGCAGTTTAAATGTGGTACTTAAGACTCTTTTTTTCTGGAAGTGTATTTTGTGCATTTGATGTGTGTTGCATGCACCACATTCACAGATCTGTGCAATCGGTGACAAATTAATTCAGTGACAAAGTTTTTTTCTCCCCTAAAAAAAAAACAACCCACAATTCATTTTTTGTTTTACCGCTTGAGGACTTTTTAGAATTTGAATTGGATGAGAGGCCACCCACGAGCACCACCCTTTGCTATTATCAAGTCAAGTTTATTTGTATAGCCCTAAATCACAAGCAGTCTCAAAGGGCTTCACATAGACAAAAATTGACAATTATTCTCAAAGCATCCCCTGATCTTAAACTCCCAAAAGGCCAAGGAAAAACTAAAAAAAAAACTACCAGGGGAAAATGACAAACCTTGAGAAGGGACCACAGATGGAAGGATCCCCCTTTCAGGATCACCATCATTAATAAATTATCATTTATTAATTATTACCCTGAGAACTGGTTTTACTGTTTTGAATTATGGGGAATTGCTTAATCTGTCTCGTTTATAGAATATTTCACAAACTAGACCAGAAGAAGCAGTTGGTCAGCTAATGAACATACTGAATGTTCAATTCTGATACAACCTATGATACAACCTATGATTCCTGTATGTAACAAAACACTTAACAACCCCCCCCCCCTTTCTCTCTATTTTTGTTTTGCTTCTTTCTTTTGCGAAAATGTTAAGGGACTATAGCTTGGGCCAAGGCTAAAAACATTCAAGGAGCTACTTTTTCTGTATTTCAGATCAGCGGTGAGTTCTCCTTAAGTGCATTTCCGTCAGTAGATATCTGCAACCACCACCGTCTTCCAAGCAAAGTATTTTTGTGAAGGGTAAAACATTACTTAGCAACTTGACAAAGAAAGCACGTGATGAAAAGATGAAAATGATCTTTGCAAATTATATACATCAAGAACAGGTCAAATGTAGCCCTCGTCATACCTGCATTACATTCATTAGAGCTGCATATATATGTTTTTCTTTTTCTACATTTGGCATAATTACTTCCACTCTGTCCTTACTTTCACCATCGGACTAATGAGTTACATCTACTTCTCATTTCAGACATGGCTCACTACAAAAAGCCTTTAAGTACAAACGCCCACACGCTTACGTGTGAAAGAATAGAGCATGCCCAGTGTTTTACAAGACCTCAGAAAGTTTCTTCAGGGTTTGAGAATTACAGGAACATGCCTTGAATTCACCTGGAGTTTTGCTTACTCGTGAACGCATTCATATCTCATATAGATTATTAGTGAAAGCCTCTGATGGAGAAATAGATGGTCATATATATTACTTTTTGGATTGCCAATGTGGGTCTCCACTTTTATCTGTCGGACATACTTCCATCAGTTCTAGCCATTATTGAGAACCAGGCATTTATGCATTGAGGTCAGAAACTTTAAAAGAACTCAGAGTAACATGTGATTTCTTCTTTTAATTTCGGATACAGACAGTGAACTGGAAATAAAGTCCAGAGGGGGCATTCTAATTTCAAAGCTTTGTGTAGGCAGACAGTGAAACAAGGATTTTCTCCACTAGACACTGCAAGTCAGAAAGAAAGTGGCGAACTCACCTTTTCACTTCTTTGTTTACCTCACGGTGGATTATAGTTTCTGCTGAAATGAATATTTGGATTGAGACTTTAAATGTTGGCCGTGTACAAATTACTACGCCCTTAAAACTGCTGGATTAAAAATTGGATGCATGGATGGATGGATGGATGGATGGATGGATGGATGGATGGATGGATGGATGGATGGATGGATGGATGGATGGATGGATGGATGGATGGATGGATGGATGGATGGATGGATGGATGGATGGATGGATGGATGGATGGATGGATGGATGGATGGATGGATGGATGGATGATGCATGATCAGCTTTTTATTTCTAGGTATTACATTTATTTCAGTGCTCTACATTACTGTGTCGTCACAACCGAGTGCAATACGTGCGTGAACTGTTCACTAAGTTATTTATTATCACTGACTGCCATCTAACGTTATTAAAGCTGTTTTCCTATTGAAATACAAATAGAATGACCACACGGTTTCTATGGTTACAAGTACTGCACAATCTCCTAATTATGTTTAGAGAATACATTTTGAAATTCTCAGCCAAAAAACTACCCAGCTTTGTTCTGCCATAATCATAAAGGTGGGCTGCAATTAGCATCACAATATATATGTATGTAGCCTCCAAGGGGGAGAGCTGGAATGATGCAACTATAAAGAAATATCTCTGGATAGAAGGTACCCACCTCGGGTCCGCCCAGGTAGTTAATATTACATGAAGGATCGTGGTGATGTGACGCGACAACCTTCTAAAAGGACAAGTATTTGACTGCTCCCTATCTCTTTATGAAAGTTCCTCTTTTCCATAAAAAATGGCTCGGAGGAAAATATTAACTTTTGCGAGACACAAACGGAAGCAGATGGATGGTCATGATTGATTTTCATGTGCACCTGTTCCCCATTTAACAGACTTATGACGAGGCTTATATAATTCCTAACACCGGGAGAAGTTTGTTATTCTTAGAGATTTAGAAACAGATTTTCAGATGATCTCCAGGATAATGCATAGTGATTGCCATTTGTCACAATAACATTAACATATTTTCTCTTTCAGTAGTAAAGATATTCAAGTGGCTACACGATAAATATGGTAATGTAGCCTATATGAGCACATTCAAATAATTTTAAAATGCAAAATACTCCCAAGCAAACGTCTGCATTGCCAAGCTTTTGTAGCCGGTCATTCAGGTCATTCAAATTTTTGATTATGGTGGATACCTTTATTTCTTTTAATGCCAACGCCCCTGCTGGTGAAACTGGTGGCTGGACCTCTCACAAATAGTGCGAAGGAAATCCTTCACTTGTCCTACGCCTGGCTGGTGACCACTTCAGGGTGTAGTCTGACTTTCACCCCATGTCAGCTGGGATAGGCTCCAACACCCCCACGACCCTGCACAGGGTGAGCAGTGTTGAAAATGGATGGATGGATGGATGGATGGATGGATGGATGGATGGATGGATGGATGGATGGATGGATGGATGGATGGATGGATGGATGGATGGATGGATGGATGGATGGATGGATGGATGGATGGATGGATGGATGGACGGACGAACGGACGGACGAACGGACAGACGGACAGATCCTGCAATTGTTCCATTTCACTTTGGGCAAGGTTTGACGTCAGCATCGTGTTTTGAGCTGTTAGTCTGCCTTGCAATTCCTTGGATTTGCATGGATTTTCTTTGGGTGCTCTGGCTATTTTCAACATTTAAATAACTGTGCCTCTTAGGTTTATTGAAGACTTAAGAGTTATTTGGTGTGATTGAATGCGTGACTACTTGTCCATGTGCTTAACTGACTTAATGCACATTAAGCCCGAGTTCTTTTATCCACGCCATGCTGCCTTTGCATGTATCTAAATGTCATTTTTTTAATCAATTAATTAATCAATTGGGTTTTCAATCTTCACTTTGTTTAGGTGTCCTTGTCCAAATATAGTACAGCGTATCTTGTGAGGGCAAGCTCTACTAATAAGCACCCATCTCAGTAGGGTGTGATGAGGGTCACAGTGAAAATAATAATACAGGGAAAAGGGTAAAAAAAATGAATCTAAATGACTGCAGTAGCGGTACGTAATAAACTTACTTTAATTAAAATCCAGCCTGATATACATTTTATCTTGTCGGGAAGCAGTGTTTGGCGGCCCTCGTCACTACACGGAGGCGCTCCTCAAATCTGCTGACAGCGCCAAAACTTTGTAATGACTATTTTGCCATGCTTTGGAATGTAAAGGATGTATGCTGGGCTCGCCTCACGGGACAAAGTTACTGATTGAATCCGCTGCACAGAAATTGCCTCTTTGACCCAAAGCCCGCTGGCTTGATACGGAAATGCACACCACGTTGCCAATTTCACCATCACTCAGTTCGTTCTCAATGACAGTTTTAATTAGGCCAACTTTCCCCTGGTGTTCAGCACACACTCCATCTTGAAATTTTCAGATGTCAAACCATTGCGACAACTGGAAGATTTGATGAAGTAGGACCGAACACTTTATTGCTTAAGTAATTGCCAAACAATTAATTGTTTTATCCCTGTAAAATAAACAAATGAAACTTGAAAAATTAAATTACGTACCATTCTTAGACATCTGAATGTGTTACCATTTGATGTTAGGCACAGACAGGATGGAGGGGGAACCTGAAGCAGTGTTGCCAACTTTGCAAGTTCTTCAAAGACCCAGGCCCTGAACCCTCTCCTAGCTGGGATTGCTAGAGTGGTGTTCAGAACGCTAGCCCCCCTCAGCTTGACTCAGCTGGCTGCAATGGGAGATGACGTGCTAGCCCCAGAAATTATCTCGGCAACCCACCCCCCCCCCCAGAAACTCTCGGATGCTCAAGGCAATCGAATAGAATAGAATAGAATAGAATAGAATAGAATAGAATAGAATAGAATAGAATAGAATAGAATAGAATAGAATAGAATAGAATAGAATAGAATGAGAGCAGATGTATTGTCATTTGTGAAGAAGCCAGTTGTCCTGCCAGAAGTCTTGCCTCTTATCTCACACTAAACAATGCAAACGCTGCGGGATCTGTTTCGTGACGTGGTGGTCCACAGGGTGGTTTATCAAGGTTCACAGAGTTTAGTTTTGAGTTTGACATACATCTTTTGTCACACACTCTTGGAACTTGTTGAGACCGTCAGCAATTATTAAAGGAAATATTTTGTTTTGATTAGCTATCATCCTAATTGAGAGTTTTGAGACAATATTTGACTTTTAAATGGTGTCTGAATTGTAGGTGTGCTCACATATATGTATTCATGATATGTATAAGTGTCTCTTGTGATGGCAAAAATTGCATATCAATCTCTTGTTAAAAGACTCATATCAGTAAAAATTATCTTAGTCATAAATTATCTGTCTTTTTTTCTGTTGAGGAGGTTGAGCAAGAACTAATGAGAAATAGTTTAAATCCCCCTTAGGGAATAATAAATAGCTAGTGTAGATAAGTTTGACCTGCTACTGGATTTCTCTTTTTAAGGAGACAGGGTCTATCTGCATGCGCAAGTGGACACTTATAACTGGCATATAATTACAGCGCAAGGATGTGGCAACCTTGCCTGGGAGTGCTGCGATGATGGGAGACTTATGAAAGTCAAACCGCTACTTAGAAGTTGAAGGTGCATGCCAACTGACATGAAAAATCTGGTTTGTTGGCCTCAGGGCAAGAAGAATCTGACGGAGGGGGGAGTGGGGTGGTGCTGGAAGCGCACAATTACTCCCGGAAAACGTGCGGCGCTCGGCATGATGACGAGTGTACCTCTACATGACGGTTGACCGCTGCAATGACCTCCGGACAACGGTCATACATAGACTCACTGAAAGTGCGATGTGCCAAGTGCGGGAAGACAGCGAGAGGAAAGCGGAACAAAGAGATCAACGTTCGATCTCCATCGTGTGTATCCAATCAATTACTGTAATTTGTTCCGGCTGTATACAAAAGAGTAAGCATTGAGCAAGTAATATAGCAGATAATGACCACACCTCGAGGGGATACAACTGCGGTATGTAGTTAATGCTACACACGTCATTGTCATTATAGTGATAGAATATGGATAATCAAGCTTGTGATTGATCTTGGACCAAAATATTGCATGCTGAAGTCCCACCGTGGTCAGAAATATCTGAAAGTTAGGGCAAACGTTTTTGTTATTGTTTGTTGAGGAGTTGCAGGCTTTCTGTTTCTCCTTTTGTATACCTGGGTGGCTCTTTTGGAACTGTATTTCAGAGCAATCTCAAGATATGCCACTCCGCTAATATTACATTTCAGACAGAAAGGGAAAACGCGGAAGTGATCAGCAAGGTGAGTCGCGCACTGCGAGTCTGCTGGCAGAACACAACGCTAATCGTCTGACAAAACATTTGCAACGCTCTAATTGGCGGAATCAGTACATGCTGGTATTTTTGTGACATGTATTGCTCAAACCAATGCTGCAAAATGCCAACAAATGGCGAAAATAGACAAAACCCCTATCCCTCTGATTGGCGAACATTTCCTGCGCTTTCACGTAAGGTTTCTTTCAAGGTCGCAAAGGTTAACAGGTTAACTAGCTTTGCATCTCCATTGGCGGTCAGGGAATGTGGCAGACAACTTGCATACAAGGTGAGGTTTAATGTAATGTGAGAGTATTCATTTATTAATTAATTTGTTTGTTTCGAAAGGTTAAAAAAAAAAAACAGGAGAGCACTCTGAAATGTCTGTTAAATGTTTATTTGTAAGGTTTTAAACTAACCCTAACTCCAACCTTAATCCCACTAGGGTCAGGGTTGGCAACTAGTGTTTGAAATTAGGGTTAGGGTATGATTTTAAATTAGGGTTTCAAACTGGGATTGGGGGTTTGAAGTAGAGTTTCCGCTGCAAACCCCATACAAATCAGTTGGCCCACACGCGGGACGGAGAAAAGTTAAAGTTGCGCCACCTTGTGGCCACTTACAAGTCATATACTGTATTCCTGGAGATTCAAAGAATTCCCAACATTTTAAGATACAATCATATCTGCAGGCTCAGCGACCACTTAAATCAGGGTTAGGGTTAGACGACAGGATTGGTATGGAGTTAAAGTAGGGGTAGTGTTTCGAAGTAGGATTTCAAATTGGGGTTAGGGTTTCTAATTAGAGTGTCAAGTGTAGCATAATTAGACTAGATCCATACTCAACTCGGTTATGTATCAATCGCACATGAAGCTAGCTTGAATACAAATTGTTGTTTTAGAGTCATTTAGAGCCAATTTTTTTTTTCTTATATTTATGATTGGTGTCCCACAACATTATGAAAAGGCTGCTCCTCAACAAGTACAGAAAGTCTCACTTCTGAGCAATTTTCCAAAGCACCAGAAGAGCTACTCAATAGCTCAGATCAAAAAATAAAAAAGCACAATTGTATGTTTCTGCGGCAGTTTTAACCTTCAGCGGTGCTACTTCATCAACAGACCCAACATTCTTAATCCATCAGATTTTGTTGTGTTTTGTTTCCTGCTCTGCTTTTTCTCCATTACATCTTATTGCTTAATTCAGTACCCCAGCACCAGTGTTATCCGTTCAAGGCAAAACCGCCTGTCACATTATTGCACAAAATACCACCGTCCTGTTGTGTTTCATTCAATTCTATTTCAAAAATCAAACAAATACTGGCCTTGAGTTACCAAGCCTGCTAAATTTGAGAATTTAACACATTCAATAAAATGTTTGTTTCTTCATTATTACTGTCCATAAAGGCAACTATGTTCGGTGATTTGGAGGCCCTTCGTGTTTGCAATTCCCTGCAGTGAATTCACAAAGCCTGGTTGCTTGGAAACTGCTTCCAAAAGATCCTCTTTCTCTACTTACTTATTTATTCCGCTTTACCTAAATCCCTGAGGTATTTATGCAAGTGCAATACATATTTTGCCCTCTAGAAATGTTTAAACTTGTGTATCCAGGAGATTATCAGCACTGTTTAGTTGTTCACCTTCACCCTCACTGGAGAATCGCCCTCTGCAAGGGATTAAGGTAAACTACACGTCCTAATCCAATTAAAGCATGTTGGAATCTATGCTCTCATGGAGTGCTTTGTCAGAACGATAACAGACTGGCTGTAGTTAGCAGCTCCATTGTCTGTATAATCAGCTTCATATTCTGGATACAAATTTCATCATCCAGTTATTCGTACAGTGACTGCAATGGATCGTGACAGTCTGCTGTCTGTTGTTCCAAGCCAACAGGTGTGCGGGTGATGGTTCAGCATGGGATGATTTCACAGATCACTTTATCATTCATGCCACTGTTCTAGTCAGTCCGTTTCACACATGCTGCCATCTGTGTCAGACTGTTTAAAGCTTCAAAAGGATCAGTTTGTTCAAATATCACTCCTCGCAATTTTGGTATACCTATCTTCTCAAATTCAAACACTCAAACAGCAGTACCCTGAGGAAATTACACTACCCTAAACGTGTGTGTATGTGGCCACTAAAAATGGGCTTAATAAAGCTGTTGAGTAAAATCGGAGTGCACTCCATTTGAATTCAATTTGTAGTTGGCGTTTTTTTTTCTTTCAAATATATATTTGAGTGCATTATTATAATGCATTAAAATGGCATTACATTTCACTGTCAATAATACAACTCTCCCATTTTGCACTAATCGTGTAAATATTATTGTAACATAATTAGACTACCTACCAAATGCCAATATGCAATCTAGTTGGTCTTTTTTCTAAATTCTTCTTCTTTGTAATCCTACTAAATTCTAGTGAAAGTGCTCCATGACATTGTTTTAACGGTAATTAAACTACTAAACAAACATGACATGAGAAACAATATGCATTGGGGGAAAAATAACAAATTATTACGCTTTGCATTAAAGTATTTGGCCAAAAAGCTACAGTTGAATCAGCATAATCTATAATTATTGATCCTTTCAATGGATGAATAATTGCATCTATTCGCACCCTTTAATTTATTAATACCGAATGGCCGAAAAATATTTTTTTTCCAATGCAATGAAGAGGGAAAACAAAGCACAATTTGGATTGATTACACCTTCAATTTCAGCACTACAGGTCGTATTTAATAACTCGCATTCAAAAACTCTGCCCAAATCCTGTTTATATTTTTCAACTCGGTCTCGCACCAGACATTACTGTTTTGTTCCGGCCTGTCATTTCTTAAGACTGATTACTCACTCAAAGGAGCACGCATTTATTTAAGATATTCTGCAAGAATAACAAGATCATTGCATGGATGCATGTTAGTGTGTGCAGAAAAAAATATGAAGTCAGACATGAAAAAAATTTCAATCAGAAGATCAGCTAATGCACATTCATTTGAAGTTAGTCATGATGCAACAAGTGTTCACAACACAGACAGGTTGACTGTTGGTGAGAGAGTCTTTCATGACCAGCGAGGTGTCAAGTCGTGAGTGTCTATAATAATCCCAAGGAAAAAGAAATGTTACAAGTGAGTCATAAATTCAACCTGAAATGAAATATTCGTCCTCCCTTTGCAACAGTACGGCTGGTGAAGCCCGTGGCTAATGACTGGCCTTTACCTGTCGTCGTTCATCTTGAGGAGTCAATTGGTTTGCTTCTGCTGGGTGCAGAGGTAATTACAAGCCAGCTATGACTAACGTTTGGCTCGATTGTATATTTCCATTGGACTCTGTGATGGGATGTCGGAGACTCAAAGCTTGCCGCACATTCGGGAGAGCTCCACTCTGACTAAACAACCTCAAAGTGAAAATAACGAAACAGAGAAAATATTATCACAAGAAAATGTTTTCATCTTCTACCTGGAGAAATATATTGGTGGAAATACGATTACAGGGGGTACTAAAGAAGGAAAATGAGTTCTCTTTCATTGCCTCTGTTCCAGTTTTGTGTGATTAAAAATGCTGAAAAGCAGGAAGAACAATTTTCTGCCATTCCAGTCAAAATCATTTGCACAGGAGTGCTCTTCTTCAAATCTCAAATTGTATTAATTTTTAATCGCATTATAAATTGGCTGGGGAATACAATTATGTAAGTAAATACATCTGTCTCACCAAGCACGAGATTGAGAAAACTCCTCGGCAAGCGGCAAGGTGCGATGTGAGGAAATGACTGTTTAAGCGTGGGATGTGGGCCGATGCGGAGAGGCATAATCCACATTTCTATTCATCGACTTCCTCAATGTGTCAGAGAGAAACTCCTAAGAGATCGGCCTTTGTGATTCTTCTCCAGCACATGTTTGGTCTTCGCCTTGAACATCTGTGATGAAAGGTTGGAATCGATGCCGGAGTATATTAAAAATGTATAGGCAATCTTTCAATCACCCGTTGCGCCTCTTATTCTCTCACCGCCACTATCAGTTCATTTGTCCCGGAGAACTACAAATTGTTATACACACAATAGCAGCAAAGCCAAACCAGAGTAAAAAGCGTCATTGCTTCAATAATAGTGTTGTCATGGATAGCCAGGAAAATTTTCAGGTTTTTGTTCCTCTTCAGACCTTCATATTCTAAGCCTGTGTTCTTGTAAGAATTGGCTTCAAACAGCAGCCTGTTGATACACTGCAAATCAGCCACAAGCGAGCAAATTGCTAACCAGGTGCACTTCAGCCTATGACTCGACTGACAGCGACACATCCTGGTGGTTCTTAACAGGGAAAGTCATTTCTTTGTTGTTCCGTGCAGCCCAATTAGTCGAAACACATTGTTGTGGTATTAAACAGGCAAAATCCACCTGGGTTTTTTATACATCTCAGAGGGCGACCATTTTGCTGTCATCTGAAAATGACATCACGTTTGCTCAGGGCACAGGTCACAGCCAAGGTGATCTTCATATTAGTGAAACATTCATTCTAGATACAAGGGGGTGGATGTTTTTATTTATCTATTTTATTTGGTCTTTAAATAGAGTAAATAATACATACAACTGGGAATCAACTACTGTAATTAGAATCAATTTGCTGTGGTTTGTATTCCTGGAGTCAAATTAAAGGAAAGGATTAAAAGACATTTGTGAAAGCTAAATGATGGTAGAGAATCTTAAGGTAACCGGAGGATGAAAACCATGGCTTAAAATGATAAATTTCAGTTTTGTTGTCATTTCTTAAATGTTTTTAAATTATTTTTTAAAATATTTTTAACAACACTTGTTCCAAAAGAAGAAACATCTCTAATACGAGGTGTTGACACTAAAAATGTAAAAAAAGTAAAAAAATAATAATATTAAACGTAAAGGTGAGGTTTTTTATTACCAATAATGATTCCCCTTGCTTATGACACTTGAGAACTGATAGTGTGAGCTGCATGCAATGTTTCCTTTGTCATCCGGGTGCTATGATAATGACAGGGTGACCTTGCAGTTCATCGAGGTCAAAGAGCATCCACAAACTGTATCAATTCCATCGTATCACAACATAGTGAAAGCAAGAAAGACGTGACAGGTGTTCAATTTGTATGCTGAAATTATCTTATCAACCATAAGAACCATTGTAAAGCATGTTTTGACAGTTAGAATATTACCTGTGGAACCGTTAGAGTATTACCGGTTGAACAGAGGCTGTGATTTACCGAAGTCAAATTCCTTGTTTGAACGCTCAAACATGGCGAATAAAAACTCTTGAATCTTGAATGTTTTGACAGTTAGAATATTACCTGTGGAACCTCAGTGAGTGTGTTGGATTTTTGAAGCGGTACTTTATCACTAGGTGTCAGAATTTAACTGGAAGAACCAAATGTCAACTGGGAAAAACCACAGTGTAAACTTCCTGCACAAAGCATTTTTCTTCCCCGCTTTTAAAGCAGCGTGAGGGAAAATAGTCAACGATGACAGTTGGAGAGTCTCAAATCTTCTTTGTCTCGACCGAGATGGTAAAGGTGACTGGCTTTTCGAGTCGAGCCCATTCCACTCCACCTCTGCTTCCTCTTTAATGAAAGCCTGAGGAGCTGTAGCGGCATTGAGGCAGGAAGCGGATGATTAAATCACACAGGATTACTTGTCATATTTGACCCGAATGGACCCAGAGGAGATAGGGTGCAGGTGGGAAACACATAAAACATTCTCAGCTGCGCTCAGGTTGTATCTGTTTTCTAAATTCATACATACCTTTTATTCATGCAAATCCTATTTTCTTTCTGAGTAGCACCAGTTTCCCTTCGTGTCGTAAAGGACTCTTAATGACTGTGGATATGCGGGCCTCTTTCTTTCTGAGTGACAGACAGGGGATCTGCCTGAAAAGGAAATTTATTTTCCAGACGGTCATAGAAGGAGAGAAAAATACTTATCGTCTTTGTCTGAGGAAGCAGCATCTGCTTGAAGATATTGTTATTATTTGAGGGAACTTCTATGTTCTTTTGTAAAGAAAAAGCAAATCAGTGGGTTTCACAACTGGTGATGCAATCAGTTTTAACAAAGCCAATCAAAACTATAATGTGGAGCACAGAGTAAACAGTGGAACATTTGGAGTGTTGTTTTTGTAGTATGCTCTATGTGTATGATCTATGTTTTTGCTCAATTACCGTTGGCTTGATAGGGCACTCAATCATTTGTTCTTTGCATTTCCACTTGGCAATCCAAAATCATAATAGTCACTGATTATTTCAGTGTATTTCAGTTTTTTTCAATCTAACTTTACAAAATGGCAGTGTTGTTGAAGTGATGTGCCTTGTGGCTACTAATCCACCTTGCTGTGTTTTGTGTGGACAGGAATGAGTTCAAAACAATGTGATCAGACAGAAAAACAGTAGCAAGGGCAATTGTTGAGTACGACGTCTAAAGAGTAATACCTTTTTTTTACTGGTAATACAAAGTCGTCCATGTTGTACTTATGTGCCTGATAGATCATTCAGATCTTGTTTGTGGTCTGAACTTAGCATAGTTACCATAGTGTATGTATCTGTGGTGGATTCCATTTTATACTCCCGTGTGTGATGCATGTGAGAAGCCGGTTCTCATTTATTGTTAATTTTATGATTAAAAGATTAAAGGGGTTTAACACTGGTTCTATTTTATAGACAATTGGTCATTTTAAAATGTTCCTTCAAATGTCGCCTGTGGATTTAATAAGTGTTACGATGGTACCGGCTAAACCTTGTAAAAGGTAAAGAGGTCCCAAGATGTGCAACACTGCTGCTGACACCACAAATCCTTAAAGAGAAGTGACTTGATTTACCAAAGCAAAATGTCACAGTAATTGGGAAGATTTATATCAATGGGAAAAAGCTGATGAGGTCTCGCCACTATCAGATCTTGACAACTTCGATACGGGCTCAACTAAACGGTTTGCAGCTTGAGCACTTCTCCAAAAGATGGTCATCCTGAAGCAGAATGGACCGAGCATTTCTTCTACTTTTCTACTTAGAATGTAAAGCACAACTCATGTATAGCACCACCTTTAGATTCAAGATTCAAGAGTTTTTTATTCGTCACGTTTGAACGTGTTTGAATGTTAGGTGACTGGAATCCAAGTAAATGCAAATGTTACTCATTTTAAAATAAATCTGTTGAAGCCAAAAGGCATTTTTAAACACTCCCTGTAACGGATTTTGAAGTTCCACATTGACAATACACTGTACCTTGCTTTTACTTTTACTTGAACCACAAAACCAAAGATTAGCTTGTGCCCACGCTAAGGAACTTGTTTGGAGATCCAGGGATATATTTTGCACTTTTCAAAAGATACCTCTCCTCGCGTAGGAGTGATAAAGCTGCCGAGTTTTGTTTTCTTTGTATTATTATCCATCCATCCATCCATTTTCTGAACCGCTTAGTCCCCACGAGGGTCGCGGGTGTGCTGGAGCCTATCCCAGCCGTCTACAGGCAGTAGGCGGGGGACACCCCGAACCGGTTGCCAGCCAATTGCAGGGCACAGAGAGACAAACAACCATTATTATTATTATTATTATTATTATTATTATTATTATTATTATTATTATTTATTAATATTATACAATAGGGATGCTTTCATTCTTTGATTATGTTCCCTTTTTTGCTAAATCTAAATCCTGCCTGCTGCTGGTAATGTAATTAATTATTATACAAACCCAAAAGGAAGTATCAGATGATTCTGATTTACTTATATACATGTTGTATAATTTTTAAGGTGTTCCACTTTTGCAAGGACTGCAGCCAATTGGGAACATTTAGGATTGTCTTGCATCAAGGGATGTTTCACATTGTAGCTAAAGGAAAATAAAAGTAGATGTAGGTGTTATCAGATACGATTAATTATAAAGTGGGATTATTTTTCTTTTCACACTGTGTGGATGTTGTTTTTTCAGTGTTATTACCCAAGAAGGATATCTACAGGAAGCAACCGGTGCCAAGACAGTCAGCAAAGAACGCCTCTCCATGACCTTCATCATATATCATCATGTCACAAGGTCTCAAAGTTTATGAGCGGCTGAGGTAAACATATTAAATGTTCCTTACACCTTTTTTTCCTCGCAAAAAATAAATACTTAACAGTACGATCACACCTTTTATGGAGTCTCGATGGCATTTTCAACAGCGCATTGGACAGATGAGACAAATAACTGGGTATCAGCGGTTGACATTATAAAGCTCGCCAAGAGCTGAATAAAGTTTTAGGATGGCATTATTTGAACAGCTTCAATCACTTATTCAGTCATCCCCTGAAGGCCGTTATAGCCAGTCCAATAGTTATTGCATTTAGAGAGAAAAGAAAATCATTACTACTCTGAAGTCACAACTTGGTTAAAGGAGAAAATATAGTATATACAGTGGAATCTCAGTGATGACTGTTGTGCTTTTCTGTGGTAGCATTACCAAATAAATAGATAAAATGCCAAATAAACAATAAAACACTCAGGGAGTTCAAGTCTCACAAGATTTGCTGGACAAAAGTACTGGCACACTCTAGTCTGCATCGGAATCATAAAAAACTGTCAATAAATGTCACTGGCATAGACAGATGAAAAAAGATACATTCTGAAGATCCCTCACAGGACATGTGCCATGTTTCACTGACAATCACTGTGCTAGTGAATCAACACTTTCACACTAGCAGTTGTACAGAGCTGAGGACAGGCACCCCGTCTCATTTCTTCGGGTGGATGTATCATGGCAAATCTGGCTGGAAAAACTAAGAACCCTGATGAAGTTTGACTTAAGCCACAGATGCTTCACAGGTACTTGGGCTCCCGGAACTTGTTTACTTGTCAGTTAAGTCGAAGCATCTGTGGCTAAACCCAAACTGCTGAAATGTTTTTGCTTACTGGACCTTAATTTGCCACCTCTGCTGCTTACTAGCAGGCCAAAAGTCAGACTAGCATATGGGTAAAAGAGACATTCTAGTGCCTCCTAGGAGCGTAATGGACCTTAAGATGCATATCAGGGATATCAGATAAATACTCAAAGGGTTTGCCATAAGATAGTGCTTCTATTTCATCCATGCTGTGCGTAATTTCTTCACCAGAGGGCCGCTGGTAGCGTTCCACCTTTGAAAGGGGTGCAGGCAAACGGGAGACTTCTGCCTTGACTTTTAATGGCTATCACAAATGTTGCAGTAATTCCACTCCGCCTAAGAAGCTTCCCTCCCCTTCCAAATTGCTGCGATGGAATGAGGCTGTAACTCTTTTGCTTTGCGGAGAAGAAGGTTGTTGTTTTTTTCCCTCCAAGTTTAAGGATCGGAACACATTCCTTCTGCAGGCTTGCATCATGGAGGCGAGCAGCCAGTCTAGCAGCCAACAGGTTCCCTTTAATGATGTGAGTATTTCTTTAAATTTATTTTTCAAAAGTGGAGGGGAAATTCATTGCATTTGGTATTAAGTGTTCTTTTTAAGAAAATATTGTGTTGTATTCAAAAAGCTGATCACCTGTGAAGTATTCCAGCAAAAGCAAATTAAAAGGATGGTGGCAGTAGAAGGTCATTATCAACAGAGAGGGAGAGAGAAAGTGATCTTTGAATAAAGTGAAGGCTGCATGTGTCGACAAAAGAAAGCGTGGCCCGGTCTCTGCTGAGTGCTTTGAGTTTATCCAGAATTGAAAGTTTGAATCCACTTTTTTATTTATAGCTAATATATACTTGTCCCTCACACTATTACTTAGCAGGACGGAAAATTGCATTTTCGGCTGTGAAATATGTGCTCTTTTCACCTGTTGCAGATCCTCTACACAAAAGAGTAACCTTGAAGTCCTATTAATATTTATGCAAATAACAAAGACTTGACTCCCATCAGATTCAAATCCTAAATAAGATGAATAAGTGATGGGGGTGGCTGATTATTATCTCAAATGTATACCTAAGCGTTTGACTGTGTCTTGGTGTGCCATCTCTGCTTGCTGCCTCTTCTGTTTCTCTGAGTGAGTGATATTTTTTTCCCAGCAACAGCGGGGGGTGGGGGGGTGTGGGGTTAATTTGCAGGCGCTATTCTCCTCATAGCTCTTGTCTTATTCTGAACTCCAAAACCTTTAAAACAACAGCTGACAGGCGGGCCGCGCACTCACACCGCTCAGTTGGTCACCATCGCTGCCTTTTCTGCAACTCTTCTCTCTAGCCCCACTATGTCTCTTCATTCCGAAACGGCAGACAGTTAAGTTTCCACTGGGCTCAGAGCTTATGCAAGGTGCCCCAGGAGAGTCGTACGCTCCCCAGCAGGCCCCACTTTGAAGTGCCTCACGTTTTATGGTCACTGTCACTGACGTGTCTCATCCGTGGAATGCATTAATGGCAAATACATTAGTGCTCCTACCAAAGTCATGCAGTGTAAGTAGAAAAAGAAAACTTTATTCATATTCACTGCTGCTCACCTTGCTACTGTTCTCTCAAACAGTAAAATTGGTAGTACAGCAAATTAAACAGTACTTTTTTTAAAAAGCATACTACATTACTGTAAAACACTTGAACACTTTCATTTGGATTTAAACAGAGAGCCCAAAAGTACTTACACACTGTATGTGGAAGTACAAATACTTGTTTAAAAAGTAGAAGAACTGAGTCTACTCCTGTAATTGCATTAAAGTGAAGAAGTAGCTCAGTGGCCTAGTGGTAGAGTGTCCGCCCTGAGACAGGAAGGTTGTGGGTTCAAACCCCGGCCGGGTCATACCAAAGACTATAAAAATGGGACCCATTGCCTCCCTGCTTGGCACTCAGCATTAAGGGTTGGAATTGGGGGGTTAGATCACCAAATGATTCCCGAGCGCGGCACCGCTGCTGCTCGCTGCTCCCCTCTCCCCCAGGGGATGATTAAAATCACACAGGGATGGGTTAAATGCAGAGGACAAATTTCACCACACCCAGATGTGTGTGTGACGATCATTGGGACTTTAACTTTAACTTTTTAACTTAAGTACAGACATTGAAAATACAAGGAACAAGCTGTTGCGAAAGTAAGAAGTAGAAAATATTGATATATTTTAAAGGATTTTTTTTTTAAGAAAAACAAAAACTCAAGTACAGTAGAGGTAACTGAAATAGTATATTAGTTTAGTAACTAAGAATGTTTACTTTTTCCTATATATGGAAATGGAAGTAAAAATCATATATTCAACGGGTGGTGCATTCAACAATAGAGGGTGCTAGGGCACAAAAAAAAGGCTGAAACGTACACAAATGAAATAATGAAAGTGAAGTATTATGTAAAGTATCTGTTTTTAAATCGTTCCCCCTTGATGCATGTTGTACACAAAGGCTATCACTAATAAAAAGATAATGCAACGAATGTCGTTTTTGGGGGGATAGTGCTCCATCCCCCAGCGAGCCCACACAAACAATTTAATCAAGTATCTAATTAAGGGGCAAATTCTCCCGTGTGCTTAAATAAAATAAAAAGCACACTATAGCGCACCTTTTTGACTGTGCATTCTCCCATCAACTTAAGTGTGTCACCCTTGAGAAATGTACACACTTCGGGTTCAGGCGTTCCCTGAAATCTGCCAGTGTGCTCATTCTCCCAACGACAAGCATCTTTTTGTCTTCTGTGCTCAAGAGGCTGTACTAATGTGTCCCGCCCCCCCCAAGGTGAAACATCATATTTCACATTTTTTAATCGTTCCACATCCCTTGAGAGCAAGACTCGGCGGATTTGTAGTACTGGTGTATGGATGGGCTGGGAAGCACACCTGTCGCATCTACGCTCATCGACTGCCCAATGGCTGCATATTGTCGAGTACATTACACTGTTGGCAGAAGGTCGACATTTTATCATTGGTCAAAAAAAGATCAATGTCAACAGACTTTTGTCTTCACCCGTGAGGACCATTTCCACATGACGATGGTACTGAGAGCTGAAGTGCGGGTCACAAACAATACAATAATTGCAATAATGGGCCTTGAGTTATAGATTTTTGTATTTGAGGCACCACGCATGCAGGGCGTTGCTTGGCAACATGGTCTCCTCAGCATTCCGCAATGAGCATGGAATTCTGATTAAATTGCTTGTCCTGCGTTTATTAAAAAGTGAATGCAAAAACTACACGCTCCTTTACAGCAGCATATTGATGAGCCACGTGCACGCCACTGGCAAAGATAACTTCCGGATCTACTACGCAAGTTAATTTCATAATCAAAATGTGACAAATTCTCAAAACGGATCTGGATAAAACTCTATGATCCGGTAATTAGGGCTGCCGTTAGAATTAACTGAATCACGCGTCTTTGGTGGTTTTCTGCACAAATTATGCAGGTCACACATGGTGGGGCTGTCCGAATGTCTAAATTGATGAATTGCAACACCTTGAAAGTGTGCAATAAAACGTACGTAAGAAAAGCATGAACGGGATGCCCGAAAGTGCATTACGAATGTGTCTTTTTGTAATCAAAAGAAGCCAGGAGGTTGTCCAGCCCACTTAGGCTGAACAGTCACAATACAAAGTGCAAATGAGAAGCTTTCATTTTCTCCCTACAGAAAGTCTGCTGGAACAAAAGCTTTATGAATTTGTGCCGTCAGGCTCAGGGAATTGCTGACAGTGGGCAGATTAAAACTAAATTTGAGAGAAAATAAATAAATGAATAATTGTAACCTTTCCGCTGAACTTGTTGCAGTCCCCTCATCCGTATGGTCTGGTCAAGGAGGGTGGCAATAGTTTAGTCTTCGGGAGTTATAAATAGTGGATAAATCCTGTAGCATGCCACAGTCAAAAAGGTCATTTGTTGTTTTAATGTCGATGTGAGAAAAGAAGAGAGCCAGAAGAAAAGCGGTTTCACAGTGACTTTGAAGTTAAAGCTCCAGACTGTAGCTGCTCACCGTTGCGTCATAATTTTCGACATGCACATTATAAGATAAATTGGTCGATGTGTGCTTAGATGTGCCCATTTCCTTTTTAATGAATGAAACTAAAAGGACAACAAAGGGTCAAAATTGTTGCCATCTCTTGGAATGCAATGTTTTGAAATCAAAAGATCATATCAGCAAATATAACCTGGCCATGTGCTGTATCAACTAATTCATCCCCTAATATGGAGCTGCTGAAAACTTTGCTGGGGGACCACCACTATGAAATCATTTAAACAAAGCATTCTTCACGCACCTGTGAACAAGACCCCAGAAAACTTTAACTCCTCTACTTGCGGCAGCATCTCAACACTGTACTTGCACCTCAAATGTTTTCCACTCTGTTGTTTACTTCAGATCATAGCTTTATGAAATAAAAAGAACCAGATCATCTGAAGAGGCTCAATAGAACGCTTTCTTTACTTTAACATCATACGGATTTTAAATGCTGTATTATCTAGCCAGTATACGCTTAAAATGTGGACATTTTATATGCTCATTTTGCATTTAAAGACAAACCAAAATAGGCCTGACTAAAGCTGCTTTTGGTAGGTCTGTCAGAACATGGCATGTCATTTCACAAACTGACCTTGAGTTTTGTCTTTTCCGAAATTATCCTATGGTAGTGACCGAAAATTTTGCCTTGGAAGTATTTTTATTACCGTTTTTTTCCGTGTATAGTGCGCAAAATTTTACTAATTTATTGTCCTAAAATCTGGGGTGCGCATTATACATGGGTACAAAAAAAAAAAAAAAAAATTTTTTTTTTAAATTGTTTTTTTTTTTTTTTTTAAATCCCAATGATCGTCACACACGCAGGGAGGCAATGGGTCCCGTTTTTATAGTCTTTGGTATGGTCTTAACTAGGCTGGATGTAATTTCTTTTGTTTCTCCGACTGCCCGTAAACGCACCACCGCGCTTCGTGCGCGCACGAGACAGCAAACGAGCAGGTGATCGAGCAAGCCTTGTCTGATACGAGAGCATTGCGGTCGCATGGAGCGTGTTTGAAGTGAACAGCAGAGAAGAAAGGCAAAGTGTTGTGAAATAAAATGCACAGAACGGATGCGCAAGACACGTCAGCTATATAAAGAGCGAGAGTTGTTTTCTTCCTATTAGTTTCAATTCACAGTTTAATTAGCAGTTTCAATCAGCAAATAACAAAATGCGTATTACAGGTAATATTTTATTTCACAACACTTTGCCTTGTTCCTTTGGTCTCTGCTGTTCATCCTAAAACACAAAGGCGCTCTTTAAGCAATGCGACAGTGAGCGCCCGGCGCGCTGCGGTTGCGCGACCGCACCAAATTAAGCTCCCTGCGCAGTGCGCACTGAGGTCCACTTAAATTTTAGAAAGTACATCAGGACTTTAAAAATATCTTCTAAATTTCAGCGACGGCTCTGTCACAATAATCGACCAGCCCGGTGCAGTTGGGCGGTCGGCGGCGCGCTACGGTTGAGCGTTCTCTCCCACGCTCTCCCTCTCGCTCTCTCTCGCTCTCGCACACACGCAAACCGGATATCATACGGAGGCCGCCATTACAGATGCGCAGAACGGATGAGCAAGACACGTCAGCTATATAAAGAGCGAGAGTTCAGTTCTCTACCTAAATCCGTATTACAGGTAATATTTTATTTCACAACACTTTGCCTTGTTCCTTTCTTCTCTGCTGTTCACTTCAAACACGCTCCATGCGCACGGAGCGCGGTGGTGCGTTTACGGGCAGTCGGAGAAATCAACGCCAACAAAAAAATGACATCCAGCCTAGTTAAGACCATACCAAAGACTATAAAAATGGGACCCATTGCCTCCCTGCGTGTGTGACGATCATTGGGACTTAAAAAAAAAAATAAATAAATAATAATAATTTTTTTTTTAAAAGAAAATCATAAAAATTGGGTGCGTATTATACATGGGTACAAGCTTTTTTCCAGCATCAGCATGCCATTTTTAGGGGTGCGTACTATACATGGGGGCGCACTATACACGGAAAAAAACGGTATACCCTTTTTTTTCACACGCTGTTTTGCCTACTTTACCTCCCCCCAAAAAAGAGAAAGAAACCAATACTGATGTCAATCAACTGGCTACTGGACTTCCTCTGTCAGAGGCCTCAGGTGGTACGTGTTGGCGACAAAATCTCCGCCAGCATCACGCTGAGCACGGGGGCCCCCCAAGGCTGCATGCTCAGTCCGCTGCTCTTCACCCTGCTGACACATGACTGCGCTGCAACCTACAGCAACAACCACATAGTGAAATTTGCTGACGACACGACTCTGGTGGGTCTCATCACCAAGGGCGACGAGACAATACAGGTTGGAGGTTGACCTTCTGACCACGCGGTGCAGGGACAACAACCTCCTGATGAACGTCAACAAGACCAAGGAGATTGCTGTTGACTTCCGGAAGGGTCACACAACACCTGCCACTGACCATCGACGGTGCTGTGGTGGAGAGAGTGAGCAGCACCAGGTTCCTGGGGGTGCACATCAGTGACGATCTCTCCTGGTCCACCAACACCGCATCACTGGCGAAGAAAGCTCAGCGCCGCCTGTACTTCCTGCGGAAACTCAGGCGAGCAAGTGCTCCTCCGGCCGTCATGACTACATTCTACCGTGGCACCATTGAGACCGTCCTCTCCAGTTGTATCGCTGTTTGGGGTGGTAGCTGCACTGAATACAACATGAAGGCCCTGCAGCGCATAGTGAACACGGCTGGTAAGATTATTGGTGCTTCACTCCCCTCCCTGAAGGACATTTACACCTCCCATCTCACCCGCAAGGCGACCACGATTGTGAGTGATGTGAGTCACCCCGCTCACTCTTTGTTTGATCTTCTGCCCTCTGGGAAGAGGTACAGGAGCCTGCGGTCCCGCACCACCAGACTCACCAACAGCTTCATACTCCAGGCTGTTAGGATCCTGAACTCTCTCCCCCCTTCTGCGTAGCGTCCAGTACTTTTGTGCTATATTCTGACTGTCTGCTGTATGCACACTTGCTCCATTTTTGCTCCTCTTATTTATTATGTTATTTGTTTATTTATTATTTATTCATCACTCTTATTTATTCATTTGTTTGTGCCTTCTTGTTTTTATTTTTTTGTGTTGTTTACTTGTATGTATATTGTGTACTATGTCTTGTCACCGTGGGATAGTGGGAACGTAATTTCGATTTCTTTGTGTCTTGGCATGTGAAGAAATTGACAATAAAGCAGACTTTGACTTTGACTCAATCTCACCAATTACAGGTTGAGGCAGCTAAAGGGAAGAAGGCCAAGTACCGGATCTACCAACGCGTGGGCCTGGTTCTGGCGTTTGTCTTCCTCCTTTTGGGTCTCTGCATCTTCAGCTTGGCATATCTGTGGAGCCCCACTCTGGGAAAAGTAAGATGCATTTTACTTTATGTCATCAACTTCTGTATCGTTAGATGCAAAACAGAATCAAGCAATGAAGAGAAATGCAGTTTTAATGAAAATTTGTAAGGAGGACATCAGCAGCACACGAACCACCTGTAAAGTGTCAGGTATTTTAAAACACTATTTGGATATTTGTTTAATTTCAGCTCTCTGTCACTTTAATGTCCTCTGAGTCCAACGAAGAGTATGTCTGAGTATGTATCGAACAACAAACTGAATCCATGTTTGCAGTACATGTTTGAAAAGAATACCATTGTCACTACATTTGGTAAATGGTGTCAAGATGAAAGTGAGATGAAATCCCGCTTCCATTACAGAAAAATCACGCAGGTTGCATCAAAGCATGACTACATAAGTACTGTGCAGTGTCACGTTGTAGTCATGAAATCTTGTGGAGCTTTTGCTGGTGAAATTTCAGTCCGTTGCATTTATCTCATTTTTGATCACACTCTCAACGTCTTCGTCTAATGGAAGAAACTCACCAGAATGCCTGCAGCAAGACGCGAACCCCATGGCAATGTAATCGGGATAAACTCTTGTCCTGGCAATTTATCTTCCAAAATTCAATCCAATCATACTTGATGGAGACCATTTTCACTCAGCTGCTTTCCCCACAATATTCCCAAGGTGCCAGAAAAAGCGTATTTGCCCAAACTAAAAGGAAAACAAATCAATAAGGTGACATCCAAAATGTGTGATACATTGTAAGCACACTTGGAGGGAAAATAATTGAAACTATATGACGGTTCGAGGCATGCTCATACATGTTGAACGTATTTTAAAAGCCATTTCTGAGAAGGTTCACATATAATGCCCTTCACTGTAGACAGTATCATTCCTCTTTAAATTCACATAAAGATGCAGAAGTCACCTCAAAGCTCAAATTAAATCAGGTTCATTTTTCACTTCCAGTGTCGACAGTCTTGTCCACGTTCTCTCCTTTCAACATATCACCTTTGAGAAATTTCCTTTGTCCTTGTTAAATGTTTCATGCTGCAGGTAGAGCAGTCATTATTTCCACTTTAATAAGCTGTGATCGTCCTCACAAGGCACCAAAATGTGTTGATGGCAGAGAACCCCAGGTTTTGCCTTAATGGGGTCTTTGGGGAAAGACTACCTCTCTGTCCTCCTTATCAATGGGGCGACATGGAGCCAATTTGAGGAGAAACACCAGTCTGTTCCACCTGATGGACAGGTGCTTCTCGCATTCAGCAAAAACACAACCCCACGCAAACCTCTGTGAAGGCCATTCCAAAGGTGAAGCAATGGATTCACAACCAGACAGACAGATGGATGGATGGATGGTCTGAGACATTTTGCCAGATGGTTCTAGTGCAAGATTGTAGGTGCACCTTGTTTGGTAGCCAGGGTAGGGGGGTACGGGCGTGGAGCAAAAGCCATCATTTGACAGTTAATGGCTAACATGAAGTGACTATAGTGACTTTGGGGGATATATAAACTCAGAGTTCAGTGTTTACATCCTCAGAGTTAAGTACGCAATGGTTTTCAAAGACCATTTCTAGCGTCCCTTTAGACCAGTCGTTCTTAACCTTTTTCCTTGTTCGCACCCCATTCAATTCACCAACCAGTTCTCGCAACCCTAAATAATTATCATGGTTTACTTTATAGCTATAAGTCTTAATTAGCATTATCCCTAATGCCAATTAACACAATGAGTTCTTGATTTCCAGAATTTTTCACTTTTTTCGGTTACCCGACCATTATCCCCGAAAAATTTTAAATTTCCCCCAGGGTAATTCCCACATACACGTGGTAAATTATCTTACTGATCAGTCCAGATCACAACAGCAGCTCACCAAGACATCGCATTATGTTCGCACAGCATTGTGCGTATGTCGAAACCCAGCCTGGTAATTTGCTTGGTGTGTTCTATCTCAATATGACAGGAGAACCACCTGGGACCTTCCTTTAATTACCTGTAAACATATGTTGTTACACAAGCTTTGGGAAGATTCCGCCATCTTCCCTGTGCCAGTGTGCGTTGGTGTGTACGCGTGTCGGGCTTATGCAGTCTCCATTGCGTCAGTGTGCGTTGTGTTTGCATTCTCTTTTGGCTTATGGCAAATTTTCTGTTTGCTATGTGCTCATTATTGTTCTGGGCCGCAAGTCTCGCTAGGGGATTTCGCCTGCTTGTAAATCCATTCTCTGTTATTACTGGTTTACAGCATCACCCTTTGAAAATTAAGACTGAGAAAAATGAGAATTGAGTGAGGAAAATGCTTTAGAAAATGAACCAATGCAAGGTTAATGCCACAGCTGCCCAAGGTAAATTCTGTAATGGTATTACACTAGCATCAAGAAGCTGTTTCACAGAAATGGATCTTATCTGATAACATGCATTGGGTTAAAAAAGTCAGCACAACTGGTAAACATACATTCCAAAACATGCCCCTGCCACTCACTCAATGTGTGCTGTGAAAAGTGTCCAGCATATCTCCAACCATAATGACGACAATAAAAAAGGAATGGATAGACTCACTGCTATCCTTTATTTCTGACTACAAAAAAAATTGTTCATTAGCAGTGAGCTGCCTCGAAATTGGTTGCTAAAAGGTGCATTCAGTTTTAAAATCATTCCAAATGTGTAAACTCAGTTGTATTAAAATAGTCCACATTAAAGCACTTAACGGTGCTGGATAGTTTCTTCCCCTTTTCATTTCAGGTGGTGTAAATAAGGGAAAAAAATGTTATAAATAATCAATTTGTTAAGCACGTAATGTGTGACGCCATATATTATAAATCAAGATTTTCATATGAGATGTGATCCTGTTATTTTTATTTCATGAATCACTTTGAAGGGGATTATCTGCAAACGGACAGCCGGGCTAGGAGTAATTCCAGACCTCATTGGCGCTGCCAGGTTGTATGACCAAAAAAAAAAAAAATTCAGGATTACACAAATGTGAGGCAACTGCACCATTAAATATGTCAAATGAAAATTGCATTACTCATCCTGTTCCAAGGTAATTGCTAGTTTGTCCCAGATGGTTTCGTAAAGGCGTAACTGCCGGGATCGCCTGGTGCAATGAGTATTTCTTCTCCACCTGTCACACATACTGGTATATCTACCTGTCTTTCAAGGTTTGGACCCATCAACACCTCCCGACCTGTTTCTTTTATTTATTTATCTTTTATAAGTTGTGTCCCTCTCTGACCCCTTAGTGTCCAAATGTCAACATGTAACCGGTGCTGAGGGACGTTATTTGACGTGATTAGGGCAATTCGTATTTTTTCCGTGTTTGTTTAGCAAGTGTTACAGAATTCATTCACATTCATGACGGGTCATGTGGAAATTATATGTTCTCTCTGGGGATAGCAGTTTCTTCACCCAAACCCAAAATGTGTATTAGATTAAGTGAAAACTGTAGGAGTCGCTGTTTAGCCACTATGATATTTTGCTAACAATATAATGATAGAGCAAATTTTGCAGTAATTGAAAAGAGGAAATTATGCAATAAAAAAAAACATTATGTAACTGGAAACAAATATAAAACGTCAGATTATGTTCAAAGTTCAGTTTAAAGTCCAAATCATAAATACAATTTGCTCCTTGGGCCCAAAATTACAAAATTACACTAGGAATGCAGCAAGTGAATCTTGCAGTATTGAAGTAGCCACACACAGTTTTGCTTTTCAGTGTGTTTATGTGAGGCGCGATTTGCCTCACAAACTACAATGCAAAACCGCTTAATTTGATCCTTGAACTCAATCGCTATCTGTCCAGGATCTGGAGAAATTAAGTTCCAGGGTGTCTTCTGGACCCTTGCAAAGGAACTGCATCCATAAAATTGAAGGATGGAAGGCAAGGGAGCATTTGGTAGGATAAGGCGTTTTAACAAAAAACACTCGTCTGTTTGCTTCTGAGTCTGATTAAACACATAAAGCTAAATTGTTCATTAGCAGGCAAATGTCCACTCATATTTCACCCCGAACACCACGCTTCCTTCCTAGATGATGCATTAGCCTTTTACACCGGGAAGTCAGGATGACTTGGGGAGAGGGGGGAGTGCAAGCAGGGAAAAACAAAGGGAGTTTGTTTTAAATTGTTGCCAGTGGAGTGCCTGAGGTGGGAATGCTTGATTGTTGGTGGCTGCAACAGCAGAGCGTGACAGAACTGCAAAGCCCACCATCAGGTATTTATTGTGCCGCACAGCTGGGATGTGTTTTTTTTTTTTTACCCTGCCTTCTTTGAAAGCATAGTTTACGCCTTAAAATTGATGCATCTTAATTAGCAGCCCTTCATTTTGCTCAGATCGTAGTATGTCGTATGTACAGCGTGTTGGAGGCGGTAGTGTGGTTGATAAACACAAAAGCTCTGTTTTCTCTCTCTCCTCCTCATCTTACCACTTCCACAGCCAACCAGGACTCCACTGCTCTGTTGTACAATTTACAATGTGATTGAGCTTTCACATTCACTTTCACTCGCCCGGTAAGTCAGTGGCGCTTGTCTCTGCGGACACCAGCACATTACCAAACAGGCTGCACACAAAAAAATCGGCACACTGGAAATGCGCCATTGAGCTTCTCCTTCTCTGAGAAATGTGTGGTGGGGTGGCAATGCAGACATTTTTAAGTCCTAATGGATGATTAAATCTCTATCCTGAAAATAGGCCAATTAGTCACCTCACTCAATATGCAAGAAGAGAAGCGGCATCTAAATCATCACCGCAGGTCTCTGTCTGGTACTCAATCTGAAACCTCATGAAAAATAACCACAGCTCATTAGCCTGTTAATGTGAGAAAAATTGTTGCAGCTCCAAAGACTAGAATTTTAATGACATGGAGAAGTATTACTACCACACTGAAACAAAAGTTGATCACACTTTTCTTTAAGTCATTATTTTGAAACCAAAGAAATAGGAATAAGTAAACCAGATATACAGTACGTGTTATTGCAACAATGATCTATTCTAAGCATGCTTTGGTCTGGATGATTGGATGTTTACAATGCTTAATGAGGCGGAGGAAAAATTAACTTACACTTTTACAATAAGGGAAGAGCGTGAAAATGAGGAAAATTTGAAATTTAAGCATCGTCCCTGCAGATTTATGTTAGATTGGACACATTGAGCACAGCATAAACTTGATGATTCCCAATGTGTCCTTAAAAAGGTATGAATACTGGACTTTACCTCTGCAAAGAGCGATAGATATGAATCCTAATGTTTGTGTGTAACTAAGTATATTTTCATTGCTGCACATAATCTCCAACGTTGTTATTCCAATGCTAATGTTGGCACTGCCCTCAAATGGCCAAAGATGAGCAACTGCAGTTAGAATTAAAACAAAAACTACTCTTGTTTTGTTCATTCTGTTGAATGTTAGACAATCACATTGGCTTATTTTTCTGTTGTGAAAAATGACGAAGCGCACCACACTCCTCTTCAGTTGCACAAGAGGTCTCTGACTCCTCTGAGCATGGAGCATCCTCTGGGCTTTTGTCTCTTGCTGAGATAATTTGGGGCTCATTAGCTGCCTGACAGGAACAAACAATAGCCTAGGTGTAATGTTGCAGGGTTTAATTAACAACAACACTGTAATAAAGCAGACATTAATATCAAGCACCCGCTGTCGAGCAGGATTAGGATTTGAAACTTTTGAAGACTTCTAGGCCTAAATGATCATCATCTTAATCACAGGTTTGGTGATTAATGGTCAGATATTTGTTAGGTAACTGCAACTGTTGGTCTGGACTTGGTGGTAATTAAGGGGAGTATTCGGACCATGTCTTTACAACGCTGCCTGACCTTTCTCCAGGGCGTATTCACCAACCTTTCCCCTTAGTGGTGCTCTTATCTCCTGGAGTAAATTGTACTTCAGTAAATTGAATCTAGCGGCTGTAATTTATCTGTTGAAACTTACAGTGGCTCAGTACGTCTTGTGAAGCACTTTATGCCACTTCTTTGCACTGGAAGGTACATTGCTGTGCTCTGATGATTTTGCATTGGCAAAAGTAGGCACCACAGAGTGGGTCCAAAGCAAGCCAGGTCCATGCCACGTACAGTGGTGATGTAAACAACTGCTTGTCGGTCATTGGTCAAACAGATCATCGCCGTATCGTTTGACATTGCAGAGCTAGAAAATTATGTATGTTCATCTATCTATGCTGTAACATTTGTGTGACATGTGACAGGCAGAACAATGAAATGCTCTTTCACTGGATGACAAAAGGTAGAATTAACCTGTGTAACTGTCACGGAACAGAGACAGGGTGACCAAGTGCTTTATTGAAAAAGGGGGGAAGGGGAAGTGGAGCGCTGGACTTGCGGTCTGGCTGGCGTGGCTGAGCAGCAGAGCACAGCGCGTAGTCGTAGTCGGAGGCAGGCAGGTTGTCGAGGCAGGCGGCGATCAGAAGCGTGGTCAAAGGACGAGCAAGTAGTCGGGGCAGGCAAGACCTCCTGAAGAGTAAAATACATTTGTGACTGAACTGACCCCAAAGTTGAGTATTTGAGTATCAATATAGTTTTCAGTCATGTGCCGGGAGATTTTTTCTGAAGAATATGTACCTTGGGTCAGTAACGATCGTGAAGTATTGCTGCGCCTTATTTCTGGACAATGAAGTATTATATTGCAAAATGTAAATTATAATAAGAAAATAGACTTGGTTTCACTCAAAAGAAGTACAAGAGATACTTGTTCTCGTAAATCTGCAAATTATTCAAACATTTGGTATCATGTCAGTGAGACTAAATTATATTACACATTACATTTAGCCAAGAACACTATTGACACAATAACCTATTTTATGATGACAAGTTTTGGACTTTATATGACTATAATGCTTAGTATTCTGTGCTGGCATTGGAAAAAAAACAATCTCTAGCTAATAGGGGTGTAACGATTCATCGATACACATCGATTAATCGATATAATGCTCTACGATTTATTGGCATCGATGCTAAACGTAAACATCGATTTATATCGCCGTGTTTGACTTCGGACATTAGACGCGACTTTATTTTGAAATCCAGTTCATTGTTGCTTGCTTCCTCTTTCCGGGAGCAGTGCGCGGCGTTGTTGTGTTGTGAGCAGAGCAGGCACGTGAAAGGGGAGTCGACAACTAGTACGCGGCTCCTGGGCTGGTGCTATGGCTAGTGTCCAAAAAGACGAGCAAATTTGCTCCCCTTTAGGCTTCAAGTCATTCGTTTGGAAGCACTTTGGATTCCAAAGAAAAGATGGCTCAACGGACAAGACACGTGCAGTTTGTAAATCCTGCCATGCGGTGATCAAATATTCAGGGACCACAAATCTCTATATTTATATTTAAAGAAAAAACACGACATCAAAGTTCAGTGTTAAAATAAGCACTTTGTATACTACAATACTCTTGTAATTTCCTAAATAAAGAGTTTGCAGTACCTTGTTGGTTTTGCGTATGAATTGTTATAAATCAGGATATTGTTCTATATTTTTTATTTTAAAAAAAAATATCGATCGTAGAGCACTATATCGCGATGTATCGTGAATGAATCACAGCAGGCTTTAAGATATCGGCAAATATCGTATCCCGGTTCTTTGTATCGATATGATATTGTATCGTGACAAAACCCGCAATTTACACCCCTACTAGCTAACCTTTCCTGAGGTCCCAATTCAAGGCAAGTTCGAGCTGCTCTACTGTGAAGCCTTTGCTAAATTTAACTTAATGCCACAGACTGAATCAGAATTCAAATCAAAATCTCAGTAGCGTAAAAGAAACACCTTTGTGCAGAACACGTGAAGAAGCCAATGAGTGCGTTATAAAAGCAGGATTGCGGCATGTGTTACCATGGACAACGAAGCAACATTTAATCACACGTTTGCGTGCCTTCTCTGGTCCATGAAATAACTTGTTCAGTATTGCCGAGTATTGTCCTCTGTTTGGGCTGAATCATCAAGTGTGTGCGTCCTCTGGATTAAAAGATTAAATTTGAAGTAATGTCTTGAGTAGCCTGTGTCTCTAAAAGTTGCAATTTAATTTTTCTCTAGTGTGTATCAGGCATTTAGCAAATTGCCAGTAAGTGTTCTTAGGTTCCCACACTTTAACTTAAATAGCTGTTAAAAAAAAAGGCTTGAGGATTGCAGTCAATGACGCGCACTAAATGTAAATCCAAAGTGACAAATGTACAGGATTTGGAATTTGAATGTTTTATTTCAGGAGTGGTGTTGATAGACTGAGTTTCCAGTGGTGTGTTGCACAACTACCATAGAACAATAATTTACAATGATTTTGATGTAATAGCCTGAAACATTTATTAATCTGTAAAATCCCAGGCCCAGATCATTCGAAGCACAATTTAATAGGTTCCCCCAAACCAGATTCCAGGCATCATTGAAGGAGA
The DNA here is from genome assembly GCF_033458585.1 of Syngnathus typhle. Classification (NCBI taxonomy): domain Eukaryota; kingdom Metazoa; phylum Chordata; class Actinopteri; order Syngnathiformes; family Syngnathidae; genus Syngnathus; species Syngnathus typhle. The sequence goes on along the minus strand of NC_083738.1, from coordinate 14,841,248 downwards.
AAAAAAGGCAGTTGAGCTGACTTGTGGCCCACTCAGGGGCAATGAAAACAACGAGCTTTTCATCAGTACCCATTGTTCCAGTGTCTCTGCATCCAACCATCACTCCCCTTTTTATTGTGTCTTCCAGGCACATACACCATGTTTGAACAATTATCGGCCAATGGATGTCCTTGCAACGATGTTACGAGTTATCTACCTTGTCTCAGGCATAAGTGATAAGAGCTGATGAAGCAGCAGGGACTGGACTTGTTGTTCTGGGCCATCTGCCATTATCATAAATGAAGGCAGCCATGCTCCCGTCGTGGCAGTTCTGACTTTGATCATCTCGTCCGCTGCTGTGTTTTTGTTGTTTGTCAAAGAGCCTTGCGATTACATCTGTCATCTTAAATGTACCTTAAATTTTAATACGGGGGACTCTGTGAAATCTCTGTCGATATATATCCCACAGGATGTAATGGAAATTAAGTAAAATCACTCCGGGGTCAAATTTCAGCCATCATCAGGCCATTATTAAATTTTTACGTAAGATTGTCATGCAAGTGTTAAATAATAATAATAAGATTAATAACAAGAACAACAATAATAATAATAATATAATAGTAAAAAATATATATACCTATATAAATAGCTGTTGTGTAATGTGTTTATATGTTCAATCAATAAACCATCAATCAATCAATCAATCAATCCATTTATCTATCAATCAATCAACAGAAATCAACAAATATATAAAACAAATACATAAACAAATTGCCTCTGTGTTTAACATTAATTTATATGTGCTGAGGATTAGAATTACTTCACGTATCATGCTTTGTCATGTGCGCAATTTACATTTTTAAACAATTAGAAACAACAACAATAAGAGCCATACTCAAAGATTGATGAGTGAACACAATTGTTAATCATTTTGCTCACTGAGCTTAAGTCCCGTGTGAAATGTCATAGGGAAGGAACAAAAAATTTATTCTACATTAGTGCATTTCATCTCTCATGCAGTGGTGACAAACTCATCTTCATTCTGAGCCATATCGTAGTTATGCCTCGCCTGCATAGCTTTGTTGTTGGTTTTAATTTTAATAACACATTGATTTGATGGAAATCGGAAAAAAGCATTCTCATTTAGTTAACACTCTTATTTAGTTTTGTGTTAAGAGTGTTATCAGTGGGCAATAATTCATAAAATTAAAATTTCATGTTGTTGATGCAGATTTTCTTACCAAAGAAAATTAAACAAAGCGACCAATACCACTTAGCAAGAATTATTTGCTTTCGTGGGCCACGTGAAATGATGTGGCCTAGAGTTTTGTACCTGTTCTTAATGTATGGAACCGCCAAAATGAGAACATAAAGCATCAATACTGACACTATCCAGTATAGTGATAGCCAAATGAAACACAGGCACGTGAGCACATTTGGAGAAATTTCTACCATTTTCACCTGTGAAGCTTTGTTTGGCCTTCTGAACCAGAGGAAGTTCAATTACCATCAGGCTAACAAAATGCTGATTGCAATTAATGCTTTTCATGAGGATAGATTATGGCCTTGCATTTAATTGATCCAAATCACAGGCTTGAAGCACTCACAAGCCATTTTTAAAATGCCACTTGGATTCAGGATAGGTGAGTGGCCTCTTGTTTGATTTATTTGGAGATGAAGCTGACGAAAACCTGGAGCATGACCAGGAGACGTATTCATAATGGAGGTCACTTTTCTTGTGACACAGCATCAGCTTGCAATTATCTTTGTTGAGGTCTACCACACGTCCTCCGCTTTGCCTTGGAAACCGGGGGAGATTATTTTGGCAAATACAAGACCAGACACAAAAGTGGGAACACTAGATGTTTATCAAACTATACAATATTGCTCCCTTTCCCCATCAAGACCGCAATGTGAGATCTCCGGAGGTACACTGTAGGCCTAAGATCAAACAATCAAGAAACTGAAAAGAAAGGGGAGGAGAATTTGGCAGATGACAGCCATTGCCAGGGCTGGGTTGTTGATTGCTTGATGTGATTCAATTTTTATATACTAATTATGGTCACTATTTCTTTTGGGAGAAATTGATATGGAATACAACGACGGATCAGAGGTCCATTATAAACCTTGGTTTCCACAGTAAGGTTCCAAGGTAAATTACATTTGTGAACAGCATTTAACTATTGTAGACTTGAGGTATGATATTGGAAGTTGTATAATTTGGCTTTAAAATGTATTGGGGATAAAACGCAACAATAGCTCACCTATCAAGGGTTTGGTTTTGATGAATGCCTAAGGATTAACATACACTGAGGATAGCAAATTTCAATGTTGGGACTACTTGTACGAGGGTAACACACTTTGTGGGCCTTGTTAAAATGCCTCGTGGCAAGGCAACGAAAGCCCAAATGGTTTGGGGCTCACTCAAAAGTGCTGTTGAGGTATGATCCATAAAGCCGTTAAATGCAGCATACATGCATCACTCGTCAAATGAAAAGCCGCTTAGTTTCAAAATACGTGCCAAATCATTGTGATTGATATGATGGCTTGTTGATGAAGTGCTGTCTCCATGAGTGAAAACACATTTGATGCATTTATGTCTTTATGGACACTTGCATTTCTCTTCAGACCGTGGGCTTCTGCAAACAGTGGACGATCACCTTGTCGCAACTCCCCAGTTCCATTAGGTTGTCATGGTAACAAAAGCCATACTCTCTCTTGGCCCCACGGTACAGCGGGTGGGGTGAGCATTGGTGTAAAACAGGACCACTGCCTCAAAACAGGCTCATCTTAGCGATACTCTGATTCTATTTTGACAAAAGTACGTTAATACGACACTGGGGAAATGTTTTAAATTGAGATGCACAATTTGTTTCTTTTAAAAATGTTTGTATCCCCGAAAGCATATTTACATGATGCCTTTACGGAGAACACTGTGGATTTTGTAAAAAGCTCCAACTGTAAAAAGGTTTGAAAAGAAGAAAGAAAATGTGTTTTTAAGAGAAAGGAAGAAGCATCATATTCCCCCCGGCGGTTGCACAAAGACAATATAACCCTTTGTTGTTTTCGCTTTGATTTTGGTTGCCTCATAAGAGTACACTGAGCAACAATATGTCCCAGTCTCGAGTTAACTAGCCCAACAGTTCTCAAAAACTACCTGTTCCATTCTCTGCCACAAGCGTGAATCTATTATCGGTACAGTAGCACGTATCAAGGTGATTTATTGCCACCAAGAGCTCGAGTTGTTTGAAATGACTGCTGTGATTAGTCATATATGCTTCGGAGCGAGGAAAGAAAGGCGAACGGTGCTCCTGTAAATTAACAGCAGCTGCACACTATAGTCGACCATGGCAAGGTGGTCAAACGCGTTAAGCAACAGAATTGCCGGGGGACAAGGAGAAAGTGGGTCATTACACTCTTTTCCGGTAGGAGTGGGTTGACAGAAAAGAGAGGGAGACTGGTTCAAGATTCAGAGGTTGTGGGATTAATTGATTTTTCCACAGTGGAAATAAAACAGCAGAAGAATGATAGCCTGTAGCCTTTGCCAAAATACAACTTGAGTAGCTGCACATATGCTCCATATATCCCACCCAGATAAAGCCATGGTTCATTACTCCAGACAGAAATGCGCCTGTTGAAGAGCCTTTTGGCTCACAAGTTGTTTTTTGTTTTCAAAACTTGTGTGATTTTCCCCTCAGGTTGCCAAATTGGCATAATCCTGTCAGTCGACTTCAGAGATGACGTGTTCAGCTAATGTTAACAACCAATGAAATCTACTTTTTTTAAAGGGATAGTCTGCAGAATGATCTGAATATTAATTTATTATCACTAATATTATTATATTATTCTATAATTTTAACATACATTTTTCATATATAGTCATAGGTGTAGTAATGGCAAATGATGTTATATTATATGGGTCGCGCCACACCACACGGGACGCTGTCATGTCTCACCACCATAGTTTTGCTACATAGACCCAAAGGAGACAATCACAAGATCATAAATTTAAGTCAAGCTCAGACATACCGAACAAACAAGACCAGTAAATCATTTAAAGATATTTGGCTTTCACCGGCAACCAAAAATGATGGCTCTGAAAAGATTGGAACTACATTTTGGAAGCTAAAGCTGTCTAGTAAAAATCTTTTGTGGCTGTGTTTTATTTTTTCCTCTTGAAAAAAAGAAAACAAGACTGTGACATACACCATCATAAGACAGTGACAATACCAATTAATATCTGATAAAAACCTCTGTGTTATCTCTCCCCAAGTTGTCTTGAAAACCAGAGACTACTTGGTTAATCATAGCAATGCATACATGGTTACTTATGTAGCCAGAAAAAAAAAGTCTCCTGCGTAGTTGGAATAAACATATATATACAGAGTAAGCATAGGGTACAGAGTAAGCATAATTGACTTCATTTAAGTAGTTACTTCCAATTAGATTTTCTCTAGCTTTTAAACTGCAGTGCAGAAAACAGAAAACAGCCACCTGTTTTTTTCTACACTGAACTGACAAACCACTGCTGTTAGTGCATTTCTTCACAAGTAAACAAAATGGTGTGAACAAGAAACTGGAGCTTTGAAATCAACTCGGGTAAGGTTCACAACTTTTAATGCCAAATCCACAAATGAGAAATTCAGTTTCCATTGGCTTCTGAGTACACCTAAATCTCAATTTTACTCGCTTCGATCCTATACACGACTTTGTCTAACGCAGTCTGGTCACTGACACCAATTTTTTTTGGTCATAAATACTTTTTGAAGTACTATTTTAAATGGATGATCTAAGGACCATTTGAAGCAAAACAACTAGTGCGGAAACCTTAGCACTACTGATTCGATGAATTCCCGTGACCAATTTAAATGCGAAGTCGGGCTGTTTGATCTTTATGACTGCTTTATTACAGTGTTAGGGATAGCTAGGATTTTGTTTTATTATTCAGAAAGGGGGAAGTCCGTTGAAGCACCTCATTCACATAGAGCGTCGCCGGACACAGTAGTAGAATAAGTGGCTACTTTATTCTCGTCTCCTTCATCCAATTCACTTACTCAATCCGTCTGATATTGTCATCTGCGTATTGCTTCGCTTTTATTAAAATGTCAACAGACTTGATGTGTGTGGAGCACTCAAGGTGACAGATGACAAACGGGCCCCCTCGGCTTCCCAACCACATGCCTTTCTAAAAAAACAAAACTTTTTAAACAACGCGCTTTCGAGGTTAACGCTCAGAGATGTACTGAATAGAAACCCAGTCGGTGCACAAGTTCGTCTTGGAAGAAAAATATTTTCTTGAGTTATTTTGGTGGCTATCTTTTTAACCCGGAAGTAAGCCACCTGGTTCACCAAGACCCTGCTTGGAGAAGAGGAATAAGCAGAAATACTCCAAGATGAGTGAATGGAGGATAACATCACTTTGGGGTTGTTTGTGGTGAGGAATTAGAATTTTAACATGTCTTAAACCTTAATAAATAAATGATTGATTGATTATTTAGCATGATATGTCTCCTGTAAATGTGAAACAGACTGGCATATCGATCCAAAAATTATTCACTGATTGTCCCCAATGACGTGGTGGCTACTTTGAAGAAGTGTGAATGTGTATTTCTGTATTTAATGAATAAAAAGGTTCAATCAGGGGACTGTGCTCTCAAGATTGAATGTATATTTATAGTTGTTCCATTAGTTGAAAAGCGAGTGAGCCGGTAAGCGTTGCCTAGCAATACTTCTCGCCGCACATGCGAATGTGTCATATCTAAGAATTTCACAACCGACATGTGTCAAAGGAAAAGAAAATGTTTCAAAATCTAACTCGCCATTGCCTCCATTACCCTGAGTGCAGTTGTGAGCAGCACTTTCAGACAAACTCCAAGTCACCAGCACTAGTCAAGAGCCACTCAGTCACGCTGCCATCATCAAAACAGCACAAAAGCAGTTTTAGTCAAAACAAGGGGCATCCTCATTTAAATGTCGCTCCACCAAGAGTGTGTCCATTTCATGAAGTAACATGAGTGACACAATTAAGATGATGCGATAATATGAGCATCACAAAAAGTGCATGATACCACATCTTTTCTCACTTAGCAACAGCAGAGAATATGCCCCGTGGGGGGTTATCAAGGGCAGAAGACCTGAAGGCTACAAATACAGAACAAATAAAACAAACCTTTCCAATCTGCTGCACAATCAAGACACACACCCAACATGAGTATTGTAAACTGCATGTTTGTGTGTAAATGTCAAGAATTTACTTTCTGCCATGACCATCTTTTTTTCATGTCATTGAGATTTGTCTCAGATGAATTTTCCCCTCGTTTCTTGTTCTCATTGAGAGTCGCGTTTTTATTGAACATCAGTGTAAAAAAAGTGAGACAAGGAAAATGGTTGCTCTCTTCCTCTCGACAGACTAACTTTGGAAATCTGACCTTTACTCGAGATGCTTTAGAGCAGGGCTTCCCAAGTCCGGTCCTGGAGAGCGCCTATCCGGCCTGCAGCCTGACAATCCCTGACTGTAGTAGTTATACATCTCTTCAGAACCGGACTTGGGCACCCCTGCTTCAGAGGGTTCCGCATGTGTCTGTGCTTAAACTCCCCCAGAAATATCAAAGGTTTTTTGAATTTCTCGATGTTGGTGATTTATACCACCCAATCTGCCTTTGAAACACATCATACAATAAAGTAAAGTCAGAATGAAGCTGTATTTGTGGTAAGCTGCCAACAGATTTTTCCATTAAGTTTGACATCTTGACATGACACTTGGTTCATTCTTTGAGAGGCTAATTGTAGCATTTCTCAACTGGTTTTTGGCATCAAAGTGACGCCTTAAGTGATTTTTTGGGTGGATTCCGAAGAGCACTTGAAATCCCTGCCACTTCTGCTTTTAATGCTACATACGTACACAACATGCTCAGAATGGGATTTGTTGGAGCCTGTAATAATTAAGTAATTGCAAAGGCTTCAGCATCTGTAAATAGCTCAACTTTCCCTGTATTTACAAACTTAATAGGTTGGTAATCCGTTTCCCCTTTATGAAAACAGAACTGCAGAAGAGTGTGGCGCTAATTATAATGTAGCACTCTAAGCAGCACTTTGCGTTTGTACATGTATTTACTCACTTCCTTCATATCCTTTAATTACCACCTAGTGCATGCACTCGACACGTTTTTTAAATGTATGATTCTGACTCCTGAACGTCAAGTCCATCCAACTTCGAATAACACTTATCCTCATTAGGATCGTACTATGCAGAGATGGATAGAGTAACCACAAATTGTACTCAACTGTTATTTCAGAATAGCAGGACTGAAGTAAAATGAGAAATAAATAAGTATACAAAATAAAAAGCAGTCCTCCGAATAATTAGTAGAGTTTTCAATATGGAAACTAATGAAGTACTAAGCAACTAGTGAGTAAAGTTCTGATTTATTTTTTAATCAAAGCATGAAATAGCCTACATAAAATGGCAATGTGCAAATTTAAATTATTGCCCAACAGTTTCTTTTTCACTAAAACAACAATAAATCTTTATGAAATGACATAAAGCAAAGCAAATTCTATTTCAAAGAATTGTCTTAAATGTTCTTTCTGACGTTCGCATTGATATAGCAGTACATTAAGCTTCATACACCGAGGGTGTGGTCATGTGACTGCTTGACTCTTTGATTGGTCAAATTAAGTCAAATTTCACTAATAGCATGAATGGCTGTGTTGGAATGAGAAATTCTAAATGTTACTATTTTATTTCAAACGGATACCAAAAACTTTGTTCATTGTTGTTGCTACATAACATAATATATTAAAGTACGAGTGTCATGTGGATCCTGTGGTGTTCTCCTCTCTCACAGAGCATAGCTCAGTAGCAGCTTTGTATTAAGAGTCAGACCCAACTTTTCAACTCTGGTCTGACTCTTAATACAAAGCTGCTACTGAGCAATGCTCTGTGAGAGAGGAGAACACCACAGGATCCTTCAAATCTCTGGATATGGCATATCGACAGCAACTGTTTAAGCTCTGTTGGATATACTGAACTATGTCAAAGCACTATTCCGCACTTCTTAAAAAAAATTCCACAAAAATTGTACAGCTGTTATGCACCAGTAGACCTACTATTTTGCTACACATGTTAAGAAGTTAGGTTTCTAAGTGCGAGGGGGTTTTCAAGCTATGATGCACTACAACAAGCAACAAAACACAAATTGGCAGCAGTGTAGTGTCTCGTGCTTTTTGGCAAATGCTAATGCGGTGTTTGGCAGCACACAAAGTCATCATCCTCCAGATATGCAGTGCTGTTGTAAATTTGTAGCATATTCTGAGGTCTTTTGACCTGAAACTACTTCAATGATTTTGTTGTTATGATAAAGTGCCGCTCCAATGTTGTCCTGATAAATATGTGAAAACTGTCTGGTTGGTTTAACTAAAAAATCTGATTTTGACAGTTACCAAAGACTTGTTTCCATTAACTACCATGCACTACGGTTAAATCAGGTGCTGAATACACAATTTCTACTGTGAAAAATATTTAACCCGCTTCTTCTGAGGTATGCTTGTGAGAATCGCACCAAAGTGTCTTTTAAAAAATACTGCAAATCATGTTGGCGCCAGTGTAACTTGTCATGTGCCGTAAATCTTCTTTGTTTTCCAATTGGAGTCTTTCCTTTGGTCATTTATATTACTGTCGACTTTACTTTTAATTTGTTTTCCAATATTTTTTGTTAATGTGTTTAAATGCTGTGAATGCATGCTATTTTAGCTTTTTTTTTTTATTAACTTTAGCTATTTTAGTCATTTGTGTAGCTACTTTTGTTTTTCTCTGCTTTTCTTCTGAATGTCATCAACAGTTGTGTTTGTAAATGCTCAGAAGTTGTTGACTTGCCTTGTGTATGAAATGTGCTATACAGTAAATGAAGCTGTCTTGCCTTTAATTAATTGGAAGTTTACACGTTGTCTGGCCCCTAAGACACTATGAAAATTGATGCACAGCCTGCTTATAGCCTTACTGTGGAGATGCAGGTTAATCAGGGCTGACCTGATTCGAAACTTACCATCTGCTACGTGATGGTTCCCACCCTTAGTAAAGTTTGATTTGTTTCTTACATTCCTATTGAATAAAATTTGTAAATGTAACAAAAATGACTGGTCCGTGCCATAGCACATGAGGTACCCTGCTGTTTGGGACAAAACAAAGTGTCTTGCTTCAATCTTTAAGGACCATATCACATTGTTAGAGTCCCCGAGAGCTGGGAACCAAGTGTTTTGTGGTACATGGATGGAAGGAATAGAAGATGTGCCTCTCGTCAAAAGCATTCAACAATCAAGCACAACGAGCTGTACTAAACCACCATTTAATGGAACCCTTCAAATGTCCATTGGAACACATAAAAATTCAACAGTCACAACGTGAACCTCATACCGTGGAGCGTTGCACTTCTTCAAAGAGATTAGTGTGGCACATGGCAAAAAGTATCATTTTACCCTGTAGCATTTGAGTTGATAGTAGTGAATGACAAGCACTGTCCAAATTGAATTTTCTAAACTGGCATCCATCCAGAACCAGCTGCTCGTATTCATCTGGCATCATCACTCCAGCAGGCTGGACGTGTTAGTTAGCCGCAGAGTATTCCTACTTCATTTATCGGAATTCTGTAGGCCTTGGGAGTTGACAGCCTTGGTAATTAGTGTCCACAAGCATAATCCCCGTGGTCTCCAGACACCACATTATCAGATCCAAATCGCCTTGTGAAAGAAAGCAGATCTGCAAATGTTCATCTCACGGCTGTCAGCAACAACCAAAAAAAAAAGGGTGTAAATGTGTTAAGGCCATGCATAGCTCTGTTTCTCAGTGGAAAATCTATATGGGCTTTCCATCTTCCATTCTTATACTTGGATGAATCTGCTGCTATTCTTGTTTGAGTTTAATCTGTGTTGCTTCCTCCCAGGTTTGTTTTCATTACCTATAGTATAATTATTCTGTGTTGTTTTGCAGATAAAACTTGAGTGTGTGCAAGTCTCTTTAATCATCATTATACAAGGGTCTGGCTTCATTATTCTGGAATAAACAACAGTAGGCTTGTTTGTATTTGTAAAGATGCAAATCTGCAGAGATAATTTAGAAAGGATGTTGCCGTGATGTTCAATTTTTTAGACTGTGATACTCTGGGAAACGTTTTAAAGGGATGTATTCAGGCAAGACGAGTGTAGTTCTCCTCTGGGTGCCCAAGTGAAGAGACGTGAGATCTAAATAAGTGCGCTGCCGGCGACTTGACGACACAAGTAGAGGCGAGGGAGCCAGAAAGTGCCCTCTCTCTGATTTTTCATGCTCAGCTGTTTTGACTTCAAACTACATTTAAAGTCTGGGGATTTTTTCTTCTTCATACCTGGGAGACAAACATCCTCAAAGTGCTATTTCTATATTTCCTTTTAAGATTGGAAAAAATATTGTCTCTGACTGCATATAATATACTGGAAAATCCCAGATCCCACACAGATCCATTTAATTTTTTTCACTTATGTTTGTCACAATTATTACCGAATAAAATTGTTCTTAGATGAAGTGTTCCCATCATAACAGCTCTATTAATTGTATATGCATCCATCCACTTATTATACTTTTCAGGCTTTTGAGGGCCTATCCCAGCAGGGTTATAATAATTTGAGATTTTTCATTAATAATAATAATAATAATAATAATACATTTTATTTCTAAGGTGCCTTTCAAGGCACTCAAAGTCGGCGTACAAACATAAAATAGCATACACAATAAAATTTAAAAAAAAGAGTATAAAAGCAAAGAAACATCCGCAGAAAATCAAAGCAAAAATGTGAAAAAATGACCGGATTTTATGCACGGTTGGTTTTGACTTGTTTTAAGTTTTAATTACTTTTACTCTTTTAGAAAATATTTCAAGTTGGTTTGTTTTAGTATTAGTTTTAGGTTGTTTTTTTAACACATGCAGTATGTTTTACTTTTTTAGAAAAGTACTTAATTTATTTTGTTTTAATATTAACTTTGTTAATACATGCAGTATTTGTCAAGTGCAAGGTAAAAATGTCATATTATTTGTACAATTTCCAAATAACCGGTCCTCCTACTGCACATGCAGTAATACAGAATTAAATACATTTAAAATGTTCAATGAACTAAGGTCAAATGACACACACTAAACTCTTGAGACAAATTATGTCTCAAACTTAAAATTGCGGGCATATATTCTTTATATAAATCTGAAAGTGAACACATTTTTCAAATCAATGTCAAAATTACGTTTAGTCATAAATAAAGCATTCTTTTGTTGATCTTGTGGATTCCATATACTGTATCACGGCTCACCTGCTAAATCCTCATGACATTACGATTTTTTTTTTGAATCTCCTTGTCTATAACGGTCAAAAAATATAGTGTGTAGGAGGGGTAAAACAAACAAACAAACAAAAATCTAAAGACAGTCACTCTATGATGCAGATTATTACCAGTATTGGTGGGTCTCTTTGGAATGTATCCCTCCCAATGAAGCAAAGTTTTGCTGTATAGAATATCAACTGTGGTGTTTTTTCCCACAAGTTGTCAGGTGAGAAAAAGTGGAGAGGACCTTATAAGGACTGAACCCAAAAGGACACAGTGTTCATCGGTGTAGCTGTCTAAGCTGCTGCCCACCTCAATCCATCACAAGGCTGCCTATGGCTCCCCAGAGGCCCGATGCACGGTGCTGCCCCCCCTCCCTCAACCCCGCTCCACCTTTCCCTCCCACGGCTGCCCGCCTCACACCCACCACCGCTGCCTTGGCCGCCACCCGCCTGCGGTGAGTGACAGGCATCTAGTTCCGCCTGACTGCAGCCTCTATCTCCTTCCCCTCAAGGACAACGAAGAGGACATATTGTCATCAACTCATCTCTCTCACTCCCACGGCCGCCGCCTTCCTCATCGCTGAACATATGCGGGCTGTCTCTCGCCACACGCATTTATGCACCCGCCGATCCAGTCACCTGTAACAACATCCATACGACCTTTTCCTAATGTCCATGGGCTCAGCAGCACTACAACCCGTTCACACAAACAACCCGCAGGTTTTGCAGTGCCTGCCGCTTTTATTCACTGCTTTCGACGTGACTCCGCGGCGGAAGGCATCTCGCCGCTTTTGTTAAGAAGCATGTCAAATGGAAACCTTGAGTCAATAAACAGGGTAGTGTGCGCGAGGGCTTTGACATGGATCGCCTGAAATATTTTCCTCCATGTCGATATGTGACGAGAGTAGTGATCAGGTTGTACAAGAGAATAACCAACAAAATGAACGGCGTGTGTCCTAAAAAGACACGTGGATATTTACTTTGGGTATCGACATGAATTTCAAATTCGTTTTATCTGTATGGAGAAAAAAAAAAGAACTGATCATTTCTGCCAGTTGCTTTTCTTCACTTGACAACTGGGGTTCTGCACTGAACCACAGATTGGAGTCTGTTATGAAACAGTGGCAGTGAATTGAATTGGGAGACTGTCAAAATCACCCAAAATGATGAAATGAGATTTTTCAGGGACCTGCGCCAGCTATCAAACGCACAGTTGTGGTTTTGTTTTTTCTTTCAGGACGGTTACCTTGGAAACAGTTTATTCAAGTAGCGATAACTAAATGTGCTCAGGGTGTCTGGAAACACATCATTCACACATTACTGTACGTAACCTAATTAATACACGCGTGAACATTGTAATTAACAATGGGTCAAAGGGGCCAAGTAATGGGAAAAGGGTCACATGTAAAAATTAACCCGCTGTTAATTATGACCTAGTCTTCTTGCTTACTTTAGCCTCATTTTACACCCTACAAATATAACTGTAACTACTATAAATCTTTTTTTTTTATTAGGCATGCTGCATGCCTTTGAAAATGTATTTTATTTTCAATAATGTATCTTGAACATTTTGCATATTTTTTTCTCGCCAATAAAGGATATACTTAGTATAGCCTAAATTTTATTTGTCACTCTTGACATTTTTAGAAATGCTCCGCGCTGCAGACAATAGAAAGCGTGGGTGGTGTGTGTTGTGGTAAAGACATTGAGCACATGGTGGTATCAGTCATAGCACATTTGTCCATCCATCCATTATCTGTACCGCTTGTCCCCACAGGGGTCGCAGGCGTGCTGGAGCCTATCCCAGCCGTCATCATGCAGTAGGCGGTGGATACCCTGAACTGGTTGCCAGCCAGTCGCAGGGCACAGAGAGACGAACAACCATCCGCACTCACATTTGCAATATGAAGTGCTCAATCGGCCTACCAAGCATGTTTTGGGGATGTGGGAGGAAACCGGAGAACCCGGAGAAAACCCACGCAGGCACGTAGGGGGGGCCAGAGGTGGAATCGAACCTGTACCCTCCGAACTGTGAGGCCGTCGTGCTAAACAGTGTTCCGCCGTGCCGCCCATAGCACATTTAATTACAGTCAATTACTTGCACAAACCACTGTTTTCCCTTGTGGTGAGGAATTTGTTATTTCAAGTGACCCAACAGGTCAGGCTTGGATGAAATACTGAATATTCTACCCCTCATTGTGTGGTTTGTGCTCATATTTATCAGCATGACATTTCATTATAAAAAGTTTACTTGGATAGACTTTTTAATTTTTTGGTACAATTATAGGTGGCTTTCTGCACACTGGACTAGGCCAAACAGGCAGTGTTAATCAATGATGCCAGGTACCTTGACTTATTTTTCTAATTACCGTAATTGTTGGACTATAAGTCGCACCGGAGTATGAGTCACACCACACCAGCCATAAAATGCCCAAAAAAGTGAAAAAAAACATATATATGTATATAAGACGCTCCTGAGTATAAGTCGCCCCCCCACCCAAACTATGAAAGAAAACGCGACTTATAGTCCGAAAATTACGGTACTTGTTTTGAAAAGTAACTTTGTTACTTTATGATTACTTAAATTAAAAAGTAGCAATTTTAGAGTTCAAGTGACCTTGATAGTTGATGGTGGGAATTTCTGTTTAAGCATCAATGCATACAGCACTGTGATTCGTGTATTTTTTTTCCATCTGATGGAGTGGTTTTGAAGCTAAATCACAAATTTTGCCAATACTGGAAAACGCTCATTTTGGAGTTACGCCATTATCAGCATCACTGGTTTTAATGGGACTGTAGAATCCCAGAGGATTTCAAGGGCCTATTTCGGGATTCAGAAAACGGATGGATATTTTGTCTTTGATTAAGAAAAAAGTGACATGGTGGCCTTTAAGAGTCCTTTCTACAGAAAGTATACTGTAATTTAAATCAAAATTTTCCATGCACTTTCATCCACTTGCACTATGAAGCTAACTAATTTTCATGGTGCTTTTTTAATTGTCTTGCAACGCAGTGACATTTGATATTTCAAACTTTCGTGTAGTTTTAGTACCACAATGGAAATAATGAGAACTAGCACTTCAGCTATTATTAACTGAATTAACGAGACATGCTACTGCATCGTCTCAGACCCCCACTTGTTGACCCCCACACACACTCCCCCCACTTCTCTTTCTCTCTCTTTCTCTCTCTTTCTCTCTCTCTCTCTCTCTTTCTCTCTCTCTTTTTAATAGCCTCAATTTTATCCACAACGGCCCAATTGACACTTAAATTTCAAAGCCATCTTCATTTGGCTTCTGCTGGCAATTTTAAGTTCCACTTCTTTTTGCCGATGCTGCTGTGACCCATGTTAATGGAGATTTATAGGCCAATGCGACTCTTACAGCGATCTGCTATTAAGAATTGTATCCAATTATCACCTTACTGTTCTCCAACCAGACAAAAAAAGCTTCTGATGACATCATGTAAGCAGGCAGACACAAAAAAATGAGCGTGTGGGAGAGCAAAACGTGAAAGCCAATTTTGTCTTTGTGCATTGGCGGACAGATGTACATAAATTCTGACAGAGTCCCGTTTGAATGTATTCACTAATAATGCGTCTCATTGGCAGAGAAAGATGAAGATGGACTCCACGATTTATTTCTCCTCACAAACACAACCCTCGCATAAATATTAATGGCATATGTTCAGCTGGCGGGCATGAATCATTTTTCAAACAGGGAATTTTAACTGTCATCCAAGCGTGTCTTCACTGCTTTAGGGCCACAGTGAGGAGAACGCTTTGTAACTATTTATTTGAGATATTTGAGGAAAACTCACTGATCAATGATTGCATTTGTCTTTTTTAAGGTGCATTTTAACATTGTTGTATTTTTTAGGCACTTTATTTTTCCTAAACTAGATTGCAGCCTCGCACTATTGGTGTGCAATTTGGTGATGTTTACTCTTCTATCCTTTTAGGTCTACGACCACGAGTACAAAGCGGTTCTGGATGGCGTCGAAACACCCAGCCTGTTGGAGATCGACTCGATTCAGCAGATTGAAATCTTCCGAATGGGAAATGGGAGTCAAGAGGTGCTCGAGGTGCACGATTTCAAACATGTGAGTGAAGGTATTACTCAAGTGCATTCAGTAGAAATGTGGCAGATCATGTTTACTTGTTGGCCTTTGAAAACGTTAGTGGCTAAAAGGTACTAAATAATAGCTGATAACGATAATTTGCAGTTGTGAGATCATTTAGATCAGTAATTGTCAAAGTGTGGTATGAGCACCGCACAAGTACAGTTCAGGTTTATTAACATTAAAGTTGAATACATTTGCTGTTTAAGAGCTGTTTGTTTTAAAACATTTACTTAGGAAGAATTGTTAATTAACCACTGTTTCCAAAATATTCCAATTGAATCATTCTTTAAAGGCATTACAGACGATCTTTCGGACAGCTCAGAAACCACCCAGATGCAGGTCAGGTGTGAGTGTGAATGTTAATACGTGATTTGCTGTCTGCGCCAGCCAGGGCGTGCCCCTTCTCTCCGCCAGGAGTGGCTTCAGCTCCCCACAAACAGGATAATTGGTGCAGAGAATGAATGAGAGAATGACCACAAATTCCTGTAATAACCGCCTAAACACACAGTCATTAGAAGAGCAGATTTACGGTTTAAAGGCACTCACAGCAGCCCCAAGAGGGAGGGTTGCTCTTTCCTAAAAGACTAATTCTATAGTAGCAAGTCGTTTGCACTACAAACACCATTAGGGAGCCTGTCTCCATTTGTTTCACACAGCAGCTTTTGCAGTAGCAATTTTGTCTCCAGCAAAACTCATTAGCTTACCTTTCATTTCTAAATCCTGCCCCAGTCTGAGGGAGGTTGCACAACCAGCGACTCAGACAAAGGACCCAAAATGCTCAACTTGCTGGTGGGAGCCAATATTCTTACAATATTATTTATTGACTATGAAATGTCAATAGATAAACCTTCAATTCAGGACAAAGCAAACATATTCACTTGTCATTGTTTCGGTTACAATGGCCAGCAGAGTGTTAACATCAATCACCCGCCCCCCTCCCTCGCGCCATTTCTTTATCTTGCCTCTTTCTATGTTCTCTTGCTGACACTCCCCCATACACACACACACACACACAAGCCTGTTGCTTGTGCCACTTCACGCTAGTGAAGCACATCCCCTGAGGCGACTCAATGCTCTTCCATGAAAGACTAAGTAACAAGCTAGTAAGCACAGTAATTCAAACCTTATTCTGAGAAGAAGAAAGCAGAATGGGAACGAGATGGTATAAAACACACTGAAAGGCAGCTGTGTGCTGATGGTGAAAATTGATTTCTAACAAAAAGAAAAAGGAGACCGTTGCTTGTTATTGAAAATGACCGCGCTTGGCCAGTCCAGACACGGTCACATCAAGCCCGAGGGCATTCTGGGCTTTATGCCACCAGAATTCTGAGCCACAAATGATTTTCAGCTGTTTATCTTCTGCAACAATTCACAATTCATAAACAACAGTGAGGAAAAATACATCCTGAGACCAAAAAAGTAGCCATTCTTCCAGTGAAATAATAATTACTGAATTTGGCAACAAATTTGCACTGAACACCTCCAGCTAGAATTTGGTGACCAATGCAAGTCTAAATCTGAGTGAATTTGGTTGGACAGGGCTTTTTCAAAGAAGGGCAGCAACCACAGCAGCGGTGTGAGCACAGCCCACTTGATTCATTGTCAAACAAAGCAACTGCTTCGCTTTACATGTGGCGTACTCGCATGGAGTCACAGTGATGTCTGCATGGCTGAGCCATTGTCATTTCTCTTGGCTGGTGTGGCAACAGACAATACAAGCGGGTATCCTTATTAAATTCAGAATGAGCTAGTGATCACAGTTGGTAATTTAAATATTTTCTTGTCTTCCAGTTGGACAATTTACAGAGGACTGTCAACTACTCAGTCGGCTGCTGTCGTCAAAATGCAAAATGTCTGGCTAACAAGGCAACACAGTCATCATTTGGGTCTGAGCATGTGAAAATCATTTTGAGAATGAGAATAGAAAATCACTGCTAGCCTTAAAACATCCACAAGACAGCACATATGTTTTGTCCAGTATAGCAGGACCTAAACAGAACTTTATCTGTCATGTTACGTATGTGTTATAACACCAAACTTTGACATCTCACTTAGATATACATTTTACATGAGAATTTCTTCTCATAAAATAATACGCTTTGACCATGAATATAAGACCTCCACAAAAACTTGAAGTATATCATTGAGAGGTTCAGCCTTCACTACTTTGGGACAAACTGTCCAACAACAAAATCAAATGTAAACTCATGGGGGAAAACATCTCCCCACAGGAGTGACCACATGTGACCTTCAAGTCTACTGTGTAGAGGAGCACAAAAGAAGTGACATTAGAAGTGGGGTTGACTTCAGGAAATGTGTTCTGTGCTCCAATGGTCTCAGATTGTTTCCCCGCGTCACGGATGGCGTGTCCTCTGGGCCGAGGAGGAAAAGCCACAACCAGATTGCTCTCTCCACTTGGTTGACAAAGCAGCATCTGCGGCGCTTCGAGGGTTCGCATTGGCGCCCACGGCATTGATGCACTGACTTGCGCATCTGTGACGGCACCATTAATACTGGCGGGTACATGCTTAACATCCATAAAACGATAGACTGAGCGACTCCAGCCCGTTGTAATGGAGCGTCCAGTGTTACCACTTCAGCACCAGACAAAACAATGTGGCGTTGAGCCAGTTGACTGTCGTTTTAATGTACCGCGAAATCGGGACCTAGCTCTGCCGCGAGTACTAAAAAAATGTAAGTGATTGACACCCTCTCTAAAAGTGTTTAGAATTGCCTACATTAAGTACCATCCAGTGAAATCACCTTCTTTCAAATTATGAATCACCATTTAGGGCGGCCTCGATGTGTCCAAAAACGCCCTTTTTCTTTTTAGCAAGTATTTGTCACGGATCGGATGGAGCAGGGCGACCAAATGCAGCTTGGACCAGTGTTTATTCAGCAAAACAAACTAATAGACTCTGCAAACTGACATGACTTAACGAAATAACAAAAGGACTAACCGACAGGGACGCGAAACAAAGGACGTGAAGAGAGGAACCAAAAGACATCAAGACAACAACAACAACAACACACAACGATCCGACGGGTCGTGAGGGGCAGACAGGACTTATATACACGACAGGTAACAAGAGGCAGGTTAGAATAATCAAACTAATCATGGGCACACAGGAGGGGAGGGGCGAGCACACAGACAGAAACCAAGACAGAGATGCATAGTAACACGGCTGGGGACGAGACGTGACAGTATTTGTATCTTGGTAAAAATATAAATACTTTATGGGTCATGAGTAGTGCCACCTGAAAAGTCAGGGAAAGAAAATAGCAAAGCATTTATCCGTGAATAAACTTCACAAAGATCAAGTTTCATTATATATGGTATGTGTCTCGTCACCGTGGGATAGAGAAAAACGTAATTTCGGTCTCTTTGTGTGTTGTGACGTGGAGAGATTGACAATAAAGCTGACTTTGACTTTGACTTTGATAATAATTTTTACTTTATATTGACAATGTTAGAGTGATACTAAGTTTACAATTTTTTTATCATAGTTATATTTTTTGTGGTGAATGTCCATGGACTGCTCGAGGAGACAAAAGCAATTAGATCAAGAGATGAAGTAGTGTGATGTAACAGGGTGGCACTGCCTATATTAATGTGTTTTTCCCCCCAAATGTTGAACTGAATATAGGTTGAAAATAATTATGCAAATCACTGCAGTGAAACTTTTCAGAACAAGGCTGCGTGAGACTTGCTGACATTGCTTCAAGATCTTTCCTCACAGGATCTGAATGACACATGCTGTTATGTCCTCCATCCTGTTGAATAGACGCAGCTGAGCGTCTCGCAAATGGACTACTTTTCCCCTTCTCCTCGCGCCATCTCTCAAAATGACATCGCTTTCCATTTCTCATTCCTGTGTTAATGTGTCTTTCTTCATTTTCTGGTTGACCAAGCCCTGTAATCATTGCATCTCATCACAAGAATGCCCTTTGCTTCCCCGCCCTCCACTCCCCGCTACAGCATAGCCAAATTAAACGGAGACTCATCACAATAAAGTCAGGCATAAACATCATGCTTCTGTGCTTGAGACTATTATTGTCTCGGGGCAGATGAAATTACAGGCACGAGATCACGACAGGCTTCACATTGTATCATGTCATGTGTGGCCACTGTCTGTTTTCTAAGTGATTGCACCTTCCCCAAAAATCCACAATGCAGACCCAGTGGCCACAGGGTCAAGTTAACTGATTAAAAATGAGATGTCACAGCAATCAGTGGGTCGCCGCAATTAAATTGAGAGAAAATCAAGTTCATTTACGTGGCACCACTCATGCAATTTTCAGCTGATGACAGTCTCATGGCAGATGTAGATCCTGCTGTCTCTTCTAATACAGTGTGATGAATGAGCAGCTCTCTGCAGGAAATAAATTGGATAAAATCTGATCTTGTTGCGCGTGTTTCACACGCTGTCTCGGTTGAATATGTTAGATTAACATACAATAGTGTGGAGCGAATTAAAAGATCTCTCTCGTGCCCATTGAGGCTCAGCGTGTCAGACTGAACAGAGCACCCGGTGGAGAATCACCGGCTGCAACTGAAGACAGTGACTTCCACACTTGACTGCACAGATTAAGAAGGCAAGAGAAACCTGTGAGTGGCTAATTCAATGGGGGCACTCTGCAGAAAACACTATATTCTCCAAGCGTGTCACCCAACTCTCTGGTGTATCTATCAAGTGTTGTACAGCCACAGCAGAACACCCGTGCCGTGTCTTCTGTTTCGCTTTAAAGCAGGAGCCTAGCTGCATTGGTCAATAGTCTGCCATTACTACATAACGTGCGGCAGGCAAAATAAAAGGGCCTACTGAACTACATAGGGTTTCCCCAGGTCATTAATAATGCCCAGAAACATTAATTAAATCAAACAATCATTGGTAGGCTGAAGGTTAGCGGTTCGCACTGAGCTGCGTTGCTGCAGCTCACAAAGGACTTCCGTACCCTTTTGAGGGCCAAGAGGCAAGTGTCACTTGGAATGACTCCAAGTCATTTGCCTTTAGGCGTATTTTATTCAGCAACTCCTAAAGATAGCTCGTGTTACGGCATTGGATGTTATTTCAAGCTCGTTTGCAGCAACGTCATTTTTATATGGCAAAATGTTGGCTTCCGTGTTAGTTCTACTCTCACATGCACTTTTCCATCTAGTGCACTTTAGAGCGTCCAGTTGCACATTTGAACACTTCATCAATTGCATAACACGCTCTCCAAAAAAATGATTTCAAAGAACTCATTGTGTATTAACTACTCTGGCTTTGATTATCTTTTCAAATGGACACCTTTCAGTACAACTGCGCGGGTGCTTATGGGAGATGCACATCACATGGAGTTAATGAATGAAAGATGTATCCGAATTTCTGAGCAAGCTTTTTCTTTCCTCCATATTTTCAAAGGGACTCACTGCTATCCGCTTTGCTGAACATCAGAGGTGCTACATCAGGAGCCAAACCAGGACGCTACCCATAGTGGCAGGAGTGGAGGCTGAGGACGGTGACTTCGAGGTATGCGTGCCGCGTAGCCAAACAGAAAGTTGCCATGCATACTGAAGGGCGATAACCGGAGTAGCATCTCACTGATCCTCAACCTGCCCATCCCCATCCTGTCCCTCTTACTGAGCTTTGTGGTGCCTGCGGAACTGTCAGCTGCCCACAACCCCACAGACTCTTTGTGGCTCACATCAAATGGTGTTTGCTGTCAATCCTGAGCCAATATTAATTTTTAATCCTGTTCTCCAAAGGCTCCACTCAGATAGCTTAAGGGGGGTGGTCTGACTGAGGGGGGTGACTGTAATATGTATGCTATTTTTTTTTTTCTTCCTAGTAAAATACTTTTTCTGTGAGCCTCCTCTCAAAGTTATAGGGATTCATTTGACTTTTCTGGGTGTTAGATAGCTGCATGGTGAACTCTGCACAACGAGTGGAAGGAATTCAATCAAAGAAAATACCCACTTTTTTTCTTGTGTCACAGTGCAATTCAGAGTGGGCCGCATTTTCAAACGGAAAATCCACACTCATGCGCGCTCATTTCCATTTTACCTTGTAGCTGAGAAGAAGAAGCTGGCAAATCCGCAGCAAAGACACTCCATTCAAAGACACAGTCAGCCAAATGTCAGCACAAGCAAAATTTAAGTCTCAGTTTGTTTGTTTTTTAACTTGAAGAACACAAGCTGCAATCAAATAACCAAACGCTTGTTGTTTTCCTCTTATCTAGATACAAGATCAGGTGGTCCACACAGTTTGTCTTTTTTTTTAGCACTTTGAAGTGTAATTGACTGGAATGGCAGCTTCAAAGATAATCATCTTGAGCCAACCAAGTGATTGAGGCCAAATATTGGTCGTTGTTAGTGTGACTGCCATGATGATGATTCTGGACCATGTTCTGTGGAATCCATATTTCAGAAAGTGGTTTTAAGCAGTGGTTTACAAGCATGTCGTAGTAGCCATTGCTATACAAGTGTGAATTCACTGTAGTAGCCGCGACAGTGTTGGGAAGCAATAGTACTAAGCCGGAGCCTCGTGATTTTTTCTGCATCTACCTATGAACCAATTTTCGACTTCCGAATTGACCTACCAGCCAGCACACAATAATTTATTAGCTTGACTTTTTCTGTATCTTATTCAAGGATATTTTTAGCAATTGTAGAAAATTAGAACCCTAAGCAAAGTGAGAGGTCAAGAATAAAGTGACATTTATTTTCGTTAAAGGTTTGAAAAAGCAAAATAAAATCTATTGTATATAATTGACAGTGAAATTTTATTTTTACTTTTGTACATTTCAGGGTTTGTACTTTTTTACTTGAGTCGTTTTCCTCAGAAGAAGAATTTATTTTTCAACGTATTTGGCAAGTTTAGTCCCCTTTAAAGAAAGTTTTTTTTGGATCAGTCAACTTCCATGACACTATGTGCAGCTGCTAAGGGTTTTTTTTGTTTTTTTCTCGTCTTAACCCTTGACGCCACAGGAGAGATGCAGTAAATATTATCATGGGGGCTGTGTTTGAAAAAATATACAGTGACCTTGGCCTGGCCTCACCAACAATAGACAAAATCCCCTGAACCTTCCTCTGTGAGAATACTCCCACATTTGACCTGCCAAAGCTAAGCACAAGTTCCCTCTCAAGTGGTGGAACGCACAAAGCTCACAGGGGTTAAAGCCGAGCACTTGCAGCTCCTCGCTCAACCCAGCCGCGGGCTTTCTTCACAGAGGGCTCAGAGCAACCACGGTGGGCTTCAGTGGCGCACCGAAAAACAATGGGAAAATGGTAGAGAGACTGCAGGCGACTGATAACAAAATCCAGCCGGTGTGAGGGCACCACCAGGTGACAAACATGAATTGTTTGCCAGAGTTTTCCCCACCCCTCCCTTTTCAATTTGCCTCTTCCATGCCACCTCTGAGGGGGTAATCCCTGAGCTTCATTTCACTATCCGCCGACTGATACACAAGTCCTCTTCTGCCTCCCTCGCTGCCTTTATTGTCAACGGATGCTGCCTGCTCCATTTAACAGTCACTTAGTATGGATGACCGACACTCACCCGGCATTCGAGGACCTCCTACTCAGACAGCTGTAAACATGAGTGAATAGCAAGCCAATACACCAAATTTGTGCAATAATAGCCACTGCCACTTTCTTCAAATGCATTGCAAAATCGGAGTGGCGCACTACAACACCATAGAAAAGGGTGTACTGACAATGTATCGGACAAAGCACAAATCATCCATTGCAACAAGAGGCAAACATGTTGGAGACACTTTTTAGGGTGAGGATCACAGTCCACCATGGTGAGACTAACACATCACATCACAGGTACCATCCAATCCTAGAGCAGCAAGAAAAAACAACACATTTAACTTTATGTTTGAATTTTGAATTTAGCAGTTCAGTGATCCCTCACCACTTTGCTCTTCACCTATTGCGGATTCGCTATTTCGCGGGTTTATAGGTGACAAGAGAACGGCGTTTAAATACACGCTGATAGAGCAGGACGTGCCTGTGAGCAATGTGCGTCACTGCCCATGTGACTGAGTTCAAGCGCAGGAGGCCAGCAGCCAGCCATGCGTAAGGCAACAGCACCAACCAGTGAGATTGTCTATTGTAAAGCTACAATACATGCACAGAGCAGTGTGGGAATGGTTATTAAGGGAATGGGAAAGTTTTATGTCGCGTTAAAGTATTGGGGAGGGTTTAAAAAGCTTTAATATTGTGTAGTGGACCACATTGCAACAGGAGATTTATGCGCAATTGTGACTCACTTTGGTTTTGCGGTTAATGTAGTGTTACAATTCTGAAGGTGGACACGTTGTATTGCTTGGCAAGGAAAAACACTCTTCTAATTGACTTGCAATACATCCATGCCCTCCAGCGGGCAACAGGAAACACTACGTATTGGAAATGTCATCCATCCATCCATCCATTTTCTGAACCGCTTAGTCCCCACGGGGGTCGCGGGAGTGCTGGAGCCTATCCCAGCCGTCATCGGGCAGTAGGCGGGGGACACCCTGAACCTGTTGCCAGCCAATCGCAGGGCACACAGAGACAAACAACCATTTGCACTCGCACTCACACCTAGGGACAATTTGGAGTCTTCAATCGGCCTACCAAGCATGTTTTGGGGATGTGGGAGGAAACCGGAGTGCCCGGAGAAAACCCACGCGGGCCCGGGGAGAACATGCAAACTCCACACAGGGACGGCCGGAGGTGGAATCGAACCCGCACCCTCCTAACTGTGAGGCGGACGTGCTACCTTTTCTACTTCGCTACTTGCGGGTGGTTCTGGTACGCATCTCCCACGGTAAATGAGGGATCACTGTTTTCTCGAACTGTTAATATTCCATAAGGTAGATCCAGCCCCCCAACACACACACATGGACACACACACGCATGCAAATTTCTTGCAGAGAAATAATGCAGCGTAACAACTCTGGTACCACTATTCTATTTCGTTGTCCAGATTCTTCCGTTATGGTTTGTGACAGGTCGGCAGCCAAAACAGAAAGCAATTAGGACTATGACAGGTTTGTTAGTTACCTGTCATAGTCCTAATTGTCCAAACTGCTGCTAACATGAGCCAGCCCGAGCAACATCTTAAAATGCTCATTCATCTTCCTTGTCATCCTGGTGACTAGAGGATTGCTACAACCAGTTCACATTAATATTGGATAAGGGAAAATATTTGCGTTCTCTTTTTATTAATTGCACCAAGACATAATTTACTTTCCATTGACCTTGCTCCAAACACTCGGGATTGGAAAAGCATGTCTGAGGAATTTATGATTGACGAATGTGTAGTCGTAGCTTCATGGATACGATATTGCAGAGTTGAACAGCCAGTCTGATTGCCATGGTAGCAAAACTTGCCAATATAAAAATGTCAACTGAAATTCACACACACACACACACACATACGTATATACCGTAATTTTCGGACTATAAGTCGCGTTTTTTTCATAGTTTGGATGGGGGGGGCGACTTATACTTATTTTTCACTTTTTTGGGCATTTTATGGCTGGTGCGATTTATACTCCGGTGCGACTTATAGTCCGAAAATTACAGTATATATATATATATATACACATGTGTGTGCGTGTGTGCGTGTGTGTGTGTGTGTGTGTGTGTGTGTGTGTGTGTGTGTGTGCAACAAAGCTCCTGCGTGCCATGATAAAACATTTGTTGATCTTTGTTAAACATAGTAACACTTTAAACAGTGTGTCATGGCCAGTGTTTTCCCAGTTGGTTCCTGATACAAGGCGAGGGTAAATTCATTAACTACAGTACAAGCGCTGTGTAATTAAGTCAACAGCACTGGAGGCGGAATGTCATACATCCACAGGGAGTATACATAACACAAATGATTATTTCAAAGACAGTTGATAAGAAAAAGCAGTTTTCTTGTGTCCTAACATCACCTGGTTAGTCAAAAGTCTATGGAAGGGCATTGAAGAGGTGTGTATAGACCAGGGGTGGGCAAACTTTTTGACTTGCGGGCCAAATTGGGTTCTAAATTTTGACCAGGGGGGCAAAACAGGACCAGATGGATGTCGTGTTAGTGAGTACTATAAACGACATGTAAAGGTCCTTGCATAAAAGGTTTTGCCCTTTAGTAGGTAATAAAGCATGGCTGTTCAAAAAAAGCTTTTTGAAAACAAAAGCATTTATTAATAGCATTGAAAAAAATATTTCACCAAAAGACTACTATCAGTGATTCTCATTAAATACGACACTGTTATTATGAATAACAGTCTCCATCACTTCAGCACCTGCAGGTCAGATTTATGAAAGATGTTTATCTTATGAGGCAAAATCACATCAAACGGCAAACACTCTGACCAAATACATCATATTGATGAATCAGTAAAAGAATAAAGTAATAAACAACTCAAAACGGCAACATGGTGACGGATATGTGAAAATCAGAGCAGAGTTTTAACTCACAAACACCTGGTGACAGAGGTGAGGAAACAGGAAACACTTCCTTAAAGTCGGCCTTAAGAACTTTAAAAGTTAAGATTAGTAGCGAACAGGTGGTGCATCAATGTCCCTGAGCGTCCCCCACATTCTTTGAAAATGAAAATGGTCGCTTGTTTCAATCCCTGCTATTTGTACAATCATTTTGCATCATAGTCTGCCGGATGTTGTCCGCGGGCCATAGTTTGCCCATATCTGGTATAGACCAAGGATTGTAATCATGTTGTCTTTCTTCCTGTTAACTGGCATTTCAAAATCCCTGCCCCATGCTAAAAGGCTGACCTTTGTAGCACACCTTCCTCCTGGGTGCGGACCAACCCGCAGCTCTTCCTTACAAGGTATTGCTGTCATTTCTCAGCTGTGAAAACCAAGTCATGTTGTGAGCCATGTGTCGTGACCTCCATTTACTTTATACTCAGCTTGAGTGTTTGAGAGGTCTAATTAGAGTGGGCAGCGAGGGCACCTCATCTTTGACTTTAATTTCTGAAAGCTGACCGACTTAATGCCAGGGAGAGTTGTGCAAGGAGGGGTACACTTGCCAGCATGTGTGTGAGTCAAACCAATTACTCCCATAACCCAGGACACGTCCAGCACTTTGGCATTTTTAGCCCAGTTACAACACTGGGGAAGCACAGTGATCTAGTTACTAGATTTTCTAGTAGTTATCACATCTGCGTCAAAGCACTACCTTCCTTTCAGCCTTGCATGTTCTCCCCATGCTTGTGCGGGTTTCTTCTAGTACCCAGACTTCCTGCCGCATTCCACAAAAGATACACGTTCACTTAAGACTTTGGGCACTATTTTCATTGACAATACAATATTGTACAAACCATCTTTATTTATATCGCGCTTTCACAATTGTTGCGAGAATAGAGCGCTTTATAGAAAAAGTAACGGCTTTGAATGGCCAAGGTTAAAGTTGAATGGGACAACTCCCAGAGCTGTGCGAAATTATCAACATCAGGTGCCCCCCTAACTAGGGATGTCACTATTTAATATTCTTAGAAGCGATTATTCTATCGATTAATTGGATACATTTTATTTTACAAAAAAAAGTATCAAAAAAAAAAAAAAACATTTTGCCAATTTACTGCTTAGTTTCCAGTGTTTAGTAATCAAAAAGAAGTGAATAACAATTAGTCCATATCACACAAGAGACAATGTTAACTTTTTGAAACTGAGTCGGTTACTGGTGCAGTTATTACTTTCTGTGGTAAAAAAAAGACATTTGCAAATGTCTTGTTTTGATTAAACGTAAATGATAATTTGTTGGTTTTCATGAAATAATGCAAAACATAATGAACAATTGCTGTTGAGCAGCTGACAGATGATTAGGACCATTCCAAGGTAAAAATGGCTCTGAACAATTTCTTGTTTGTTAAAATATACTCCATTAATTTGATAATTGATTACTCGTCGATTAATCATTTGATTTTGCCAGCTCTGACCCTCCATGGAGCAATATTCTACATGCTGCACAGGATCAAAAGAGAAATAAAGCCCTTTAACATGTCCATGGGCATGAGGGGACACACGACAGGACACATTGTGAGGAGAGACGTTTTGACTGAAATTATGACTTTTTTTTTTCCTTCAAAATATAACCATTTTGTCTATTAGTATAGATTCCATCGACACTATACCACTACCACCTACTAGGCTGTGAAAATAAACACTGTCAATTCCCGGATATGTGACGTTCAGAGCGTTTTGCTAACAGAAGGTCTCAAGCTGGCCTATTTTTAACAAGGAGTGACAGGGGCAAAGGGGGATACAAGCACACAGTCCAATATTAATGAGTCCTGCTCCAACGATAGCCCCAGGTTCCAAGTTTAACTAATGTGCAATTAAGTTTTAAACTGAGGGAAAATCACCATGTAAAAACATTTGTCAAGTGAACTGTTCTTCTGGCTGGCTAATTAAAGAGAGACTTGGAAGTCTGTGTGTTTATTTACGTATACATGAAAATAAATGTGTACCGTATTAGCAGAGAGCCCATCACCCATTGCCTGTCATATGTCTCTATTAGACAACACTGACATGTAGTTGCGATCATTAAGCAATGATAGTTTACTTTACAGCTCATGAACTACAGTATCAACAAATTAAGCTCACTGATAGCGCTTGGATGGCAAGCGATGCATCGTGGCAGAGCAGGGAGGAGAAGATGAGGAGGAAGAGGAGGAGAATACGAGGCTTTATTGTGTCTGTCACATTAAACGATACTGCCGCCACACGCGCAGTAATGAAGATCACTTGCAAAGTCATTTGAAAGTCAAATCATCACTGTCTGTGAATTTCAATTATGTGTCTTAGAAAGAGCGTGCTGCAGGGTTGATAAAGGAAAAGGAGGAGGATCAGGAGGGGGTCAGGCAACAGGAGTCAGGAAGTCGGCGCCCTTGTCTCATAGAGATGATAGATTAAAACAATGAGGATGATGAGGTTGCTGTTTGGCTCACTAAGGGTGTGCGGGTCTGTGTGCGAGCAGGTGGAGGCCTCGGATACCAAAATGGAGGACTCCCGAGTGTGGGTCCCCGCCGAGGAGCCTGTCGCTGACCCGGCGTTCCTTTTCCAGTCCAAGATCTGGGAATTCTGCCAGGAGTTGCCCATCCACTGGATCAATCCCTCTCCCCTGAGCGGTGAGGAATCGGGAAAGGGCGGTGGGAGGCGGGGATGGGGTAGGGGGGCTTCTAACCCACTATACTAAACATAGACATGAGAGTGTGTACGTAGTGCCCAAAGCCGTGCGGATAGTTTGTAAATAGGCTCCATCCAGCGCAGAATTGAGTACACTACACATAGCAGTCAAAGTATGTATTGACTGATTTGATTGACATTCTCCTTTTAATTTGACAAAAGCCCTTCGACATTTCAGATTTTAAAGCAGTACGACAACAACAACAAAAAAATACTGTCATTCAGTATTAAGGAGACGTAGGCAACGCCGGTCCTCGAGATCCAGTGTCTTGCCTGTTTTAGAAGTTTCCCTCCTCCAACACGCCCGATTCAAAACAGTTGCGCGACTGCACGGGCATCTTACTTTTGTTTTTGATTCAGATTTGGAGCTGGAGGAAGAGGAGGTAGAGCATGTGGACGCGCCTGACACAGAGGTGAAAGGTCATCGTTCCGCCCGTGAGGTGGAGTACAACCCTCCCGTGAACGACTACGTAAGTGCGCCGTGACATCCGAGGAATCCGCCTCCAGTTACAGTCAAGTCACTTCAATTAGCCGCGGCTCTGCCTCCACTTTGTCCGCATATAAATTGCTCACTAATTGATGTTAAAACTGACTCTGTGCACCAGAGGGCACAGCAATTGCTCTATATATCTGTTTAAGTAAGGCCAGTTCATTGAAGACTCCCTTAATGTCTCTCCATTAATTGAGAGAAACATCCAGCCGTTCCAAGGCAGAAAATTGTGCCTCTTTCTGTGCCTTCTCTCACTTGGCAGAGCAACGCACCACACGAAGAGCGAGTTCAAGGTCACTTGTGACTGTGCAAATAAGTTACATTTATTACCAGTGCTTTAATTATCAAAGTGTACAAAATGAAGAGGGAAAGACGGACGGCATATTTCGCATCTAAACCACTCAGCAGCGCAGGATTAATTATCCGTGACGGTGGGAGAAAAATATTTTAGGCAGCGACATAGAGGAACGCACTCTCCAAACTATCTACACACATGCAACACACCACATTTATCACTTACACGTGAATGGCCACTAAAGCAGAGGCGCTGTCTCCTCGGTGCAATGCGACACATGGGCAGAAATGAGACTTCCGATAATGGTCACATTTATCAGGACCGCCCCAGAAACACTTCTCAATACTCCTAGACTTTAGTTTGTGAGAATAATATGCGCTTTCAAGAATTTAGTTGGGGGAAAAGTTAAGGAATACCGTATTTCATCATATAGTGCCAAGAGCCCTTTATTAACCCACCTGCAGCAAGTGAGAGGTGTCTAGAGTTGAACATTTCATTTTGCAATTATATGAAATATTTTCTGACACAAATACATAATGAGAAATGTTTAAAATATATTAGAAACTCTTATATAGTCAAAATGTGTATTAAGGCCTGCAACATTCACTAATGAGTAGATGTCAGTTGAGTTTTGCCTGTGTAGAACAAATTCACGCTAAAAATGTAACAAAAATATAACTAAATCTGTCTTTCCTTGTCAGTGGACATTAAATCATTTTTCAGTCATTTTGAAAAAATTTCCAGCTTTTTCTCCATGCTCCATGTTGTTTGAAACATTGCCTTAAACTTCAGCTTTACAGATGCCACATTGTGGTAAGCACGTCTACATTGTGTTATCAGCCAAAGTCAAGGTAATTATGCACAGGCACCTGGTGGATGTGATCTATTACATTGGAAAGTATTTCCAAGGTTCTAATTATTCCTAATCGTTCTTCTTCTTCTTCAATCTTCTTTGTTGACCTGGTGTTTCTTTTCCAGTCCTTCTTCTTTCAAATTTACACCATCTCAGATTAAATTGTGGGCCATCAGACTCCACTCAGTCAGAACCACAATCATGTTAAAGCCAAGTCAAGCTTGCAGTGTTGTAGACAGTACTAATGATGAAGTGCTTCGTTTACTATTTATAATCAAAATCTACATTTAATTTTTTTTTCCCAGCACAGGGAAAATTAGTGACCCCTAGAGTGCTCTGACCTTTGTACTATAAATAGCAATGACCCCACAATCTCATGCGGCCGTTCATACTGGCCTTCAGCTACACTTTTTCTTCACTAAGTGTAAATGTTTTGATTAGTTGACATGACTAAAAGTTTTTAGTGGACTTTGATCATCTGCTGCCACTGTGTTTTCATTCAATTTTGCAATGAGTATCTGCACAAAACTTTTCAAAAGCCCGAAGGGAAGACTTTCCCCTCATTGAATGGCTGACATTTTGGGGAGGTGTTTGATTGTGCATACTTGCATGTGGGCTGAAATCACGCGTAGCAAAGGAAACTAATGGTTCTTAGTCTTCATTAACGCTGCTTGTTTGGGAGGACTGCCTCAGATTTCCCAAGGTGAGCCATTCTTATCAACGCAGCGTTCCCACTAGAGGAGGCGACTCAAAGCCGTAGTGATTAATATGTGCCACCCGTTTTAAGAGGCTAGCTCTGATTAATTGCTTTTAAGGTACAATGCTGCCTTTTGGCTGTTTGTTTGATTTGTTTTACGGTGTGCCATCATTTGAATAAAACATTTTCTCTGTTTTTCTCAAGCAATGTCCCAATTCGTTGTGTCTGAAGCAGATAAGATAATCATTGCTCCATTGAGGGGTTAGCTGTTGTTTCTATAACAGATTTTTGACAGCCTGTTGATGACCCTCAAACTTGACAAACAATAAATCATGAGAAACCTGCCTCTGCGTGTCGTGATGATAAATCAAACACGCTTAAACAAGATATCGTCCGTCGCAGCATTTCTATGTGCTTTAGGGCTCCCAAGTTTGTAGTATTACTCGATTTATCAGAACTCACATCAGAAGTCTCCAAGTATTGGTCATGAGAAAATACCATCAATTACTAAAATCACATTTGTGTACATCTGACTGACATTATGTCCACCAGCTAACCTCAAATATGTATCTACTTTTAATTGTGACAGACCAAAATTAGCCCATGTCAAAAAGTACAAAGACAATCTTAAAAACATGTCTACGGCAGGCTGCCTGTCAAGTACTATATGTCAAAGAAGGCAGCTTGGCTACGAGGGTGACATGCAAATCACGAGATATGCAGTTTAAGTTATATCAACAGAGTAATCCCTTTGTTAGAAAATGTGTTAAAATGTGTTTTGGTGTTGTATTAAAAACATTTTAAGAGATAAGTTAGCATACAAGAGGTAGATTTATAAGTTCATGTTGTAAAAATCTTTTGTATTTTTATTACATTTTTAGTTTGTAATTTCTATGCAATCTTACATTTGCAAACATTTCTAAGGTATAGATTTTTTTTCTCGACCCACAGGATACTGTGTTCAATTTTTCTGCACTAAAACTACCAAATGAAACAACAGACTCTTTTTCTTAATCAGCAACAAAAAAAGTTGGATTCTGCTTTTTTCTGTTTGTTTGTTTTACAATCGAGGTAGTCCTGTCATCTACTGGTGGTTGTGTGACGGTTAAGTTGTTAAACTTGAAATTTACCGTCCAGCGGCATGAGAGCCTCATGAAAAAGGTGATTGCGCTCACACGCAAACTAGTTCCTGACGTCACTCACTTGGCCATGCCACTTAAAGATCAAACACAGATATTAGTTTTTATATCTCATTAAATTAAAAATGTTTATGTACTCTTTTCACAGTTCTGATATTTAGGGTTTAAGTACCGTATTTTCCGGACTATAAGGCGCACCTTCACTGAATGGCCCATTTTAAAACTTTGTCCTTATATAAGGCGCACCGGACTATAAGGCGCACCATTAATGCATCATGTCAGATTTTTAATCCAAAGCAAATCGTTCTCCATTTTATCTTTTTTATTTCAACTTCAGACGCAACCTTGTTGTGGCAATACAAGGACTCAAGCAACAGTTTACCGGCATGAGACTCACTTTTGTGTCCACCTCTGCATGTTCTCCTTCCCCACTAGTGAATGCTTTGCGTTGCTGCAGCTTGACTCGTGCCGACTCTTCCCCAAGAATCTCTGGCAGGTTTTTCCGAAAGTGAAGCCGGAGCTGGCTCAGAGCGACACGGCCTGATCGTCTCAGAGGAGCCATTTACTAAGAGAGATTGAAATGTGGCGCAACGTGGACTGAGGGCGGTCGAGTTAAGTGGCACTTCTCCGAAGCCCATTAGGCGTTGCTTTTGATCAAAGGCGCAGGCCCTGCGAGTCTTCCAGGGCGTGAAGCAGCCGGCACAACGGCGAACGCCAGGGGTCATTAAATCTACCTAATTTACCTTTCGTTCGGGCTCCAATTGGCCCCTCAATAAATTTAGAGGCAGCCAGCGAGAGCAAATGAAAGAATCCTTGTTAGGCCATCATTAGCCTGCTAATTGCTTTAGAGATGTGATACATACTTAAAGTCAAGGTCAGGGGGAGGGTGCTCATTTGGATGCGGTAAGGGGAGGCAGGGCTGACGCTGCTGCGGAGTTATGAGGTCAGAGATGAATGAAATAGTGTAATGACGCTGCTTAAAGGCACGTTGGTGCATTTTGATTGAAGATCTCTGCAATGGACAAGTCAGTGATGATGCTTTTTGTGTGCGTGTGCAGCACTGCCATCGCTGACCCTGCCAGAAAGGTCAAGGGTATCGCATCACACTTTATTACCCTGATATTTAATCCAACTCGAGCTCGCCGTTACATGTCACCTTCTTATGTCGTCGTGGCTATCGATTCTTTGCACTGATCTTTACACCCATTCTGCCTGACATATGACCGGCCAAAGTTCACCAGATGCGCATGCACACCTTGAGGAGCCGCTGTCATAACCAAAGCCTGCAGTGAGGTTACCGAGTGTGAACACTGACATATTATGTGTGAGGGGACAGACACATGCGTGATGCAACAAACAAACTGTGGCCATGCGTGGTAACCGGACTTGCGAATTTACCTGATTTCATGACCACCACATCTCAAATCATTTGAGTCAAATCATTTGTATCTCAATGCAGTTTCCTTATAGAAATGACTGAAAATGGCTTAATCCATTAAAGTGATGTCACCAGTTACTAGTAAGGCAACAGTGCTGATGTCTCTAGCAAGACCAGTAGCAAAAACACAAGTAGTCATGATTTAGCCAACACGCTGTTGTTGGCCTGCTGCTGACACCAGCAAGACTAGCTACTGCTGATTATTAAAGAAAAGGAAACTTTTTATTGGGGTAAAAGAGAATCTACTAAAATGTCAAAATGCTGTAAACATGCTGGCAATGAATGAGTAAAGTACAATGACAAAATACTTGCACTTTGTTACTTCTCACTACTCTCGCTTTCTGTATGTAAATATATATATATATATATATTTTTTTTTTAAAGTTCTGAAAATTGAATTCCATCCTGGTGATAGAGACTCAAACCTATGTCCATCCCCCAACAGAGAGCCGTGGGTCTGGAGCTGGACAACCGCCTGGATGAGCGCGGTTACTGCTGCCAGTACTGTCACCACGGCTACCGTTTCTGCCGCCGCTACCACGTGCCCCTCGGCGGCTTCAACCCGTGGCCATACTACTATCGGGGAGGCCACGTTGTCTGTCAGGTGGTGATGCCGTGCAACTGGTGGATCGCTCGCATGCTGGGGAGGATCTGAGGGGGGCGTTGTCCGCCTGGAATCGTTGCTTTGATGCATCTTTTACGCCACTCCTGAGATGAATGTCGACCGACCGCTGTTAATTATTTCCTGAGCTGAGTTTTGGCCGGAGGCGTACTTGTCACTCTAAATGGGGCCTGGGGAATTTTAAAGGCTTTCTTAAAAGGCGGCCGTCGTTTATCATTTTTTTTGCTTTTGTTTTTATGTCGTCCGATATAATGCATGCTACCATGTTTGGACTATGTCAAATATTTGAGGAAAACGCGCGTTCTTTTTTGGTTTTAAATTGCTGTAATGTATGAACAGTTACATACAATATAACAGTAATTCATGTTGAAGTTTCCAATAAAGTCTTTAAAGTCACTTTTTGAGGCTAATTGCTACAAAGAAGTGGCGAGGGAGAGCGAAGTTTGAGCTTCCCTGCTGAAGCTGCTACCTCCGCAACCTGGCCAAGTGCTAATTATTTGATGTATGGATTGATGTATTTCAAATTAGGGTTTGAAACTATAGTATGATTTTGAGTAGCATTTGGATTCCAAAATAAGGTCTTAAAACTAGTGTAAAATTAGCATCTCAAAGTTAGATTTCAAATAGGGTTAACGTTCTAAAGTGTGGCATGAAAAGAAATTGATGTAAACCACAGTTAGGGGTTCACAGTAAGGTTCTAAATTAGGGTTAGATTTTCAAAATGGTGTTTTGAACTCGTTACATTTTTGAGTGTTTTTTGAACAAGAGGTAAGAACTCAAAGTAGGGCTTTTAGGTAGGGTTTCAAATTAGGGGTCCAACAAGTATTAGGGTTTCAAAGTAGGTTTTTAAATGGGGTCAAGGTTTCAAATCATAATTTTAAACTAGCGTTAGGATTTCAAAGTAGGGTTTTAAGGAAGGGTTGGGTTTTAAAATTGAGGTTTTAAATTCAGAGTTAAGTTTTCAGAGTAGGGTTAAGTGGGTTAAGTTTTGAAGTCGAGGAATTAACGTAGAGTTCGTGTTTTGAAGTAGGGTATAACTTGGGTTAAGGATTTCAATTAGGGTTTTACAATATGGCCACTTCATGTACTTGTACTAAGAAAGTGCAGTATATATTAATGATGCACACTCCACAACTATCAGTTGTGTCTTCTCAATGCACAACACCTTTCAATATTTCATAAAGCAATTATGATTATTAGACATTAGACAAATTCCGAAGTGTATTTGATCATTTCAAACAGTTAAACAAAGAAAAAAAATCTCACTATTATTATGGTTGCCATTCCTGATTTCTTTCAATTAAAATGTCATTGAATATTAAACGTCACATCTTCGGTCATTACTAAAACAATACGAACGCGCTCAAAGAGCCGTGACTTCCCTCGGGTGCGCTGTCAATGTGGGATTGAAAGTAATGCAATCTAGATCATTCTTCACTGAAAAAAGCAAAAACAAAGAAAACAAGATGTCAGTCAAGCATGTTCCAAATGCAAACCAATGCACTATAATGTGCTGCATCTTGACCTCAGTGGCTTGTGGAAATGTCGCTGATAAAATACAATTTCCTTGTGGATGAAAAAGAGGGAATGACATATTAGCTCATGCAAATATGTATGGATCGAGCTCAGGCGGCGGCGACCACATTCTTATTTTTAAATCCATAATGTCGATGGCCCGGAGGAACATGTCGAGTAAAAAGAATAGTAGCGCTATTTAACAAATGCAATAATTGCAAGCATACGTCAAATGTACTGACAAGTGTATTGCCAGTGAGAAAAAAAACCTGAGGCGCTTTGGGAAAGTTCACATAATCAGTTCATTGCTCCACCTCATCACAGGCTTTATTATTATTATTATTATTATTATTATTATTATTATTATTATTATTATTATTATTATTATTATTATTATTATTATTATTATTATTATTATTTAAGCCTTCATGTGTAGATGCTGCTGCACTCCAATGTGGAGGAAAAAGTGTGTGTGTGGGGGGGGGGGGGGAGGGGTTTCCACAAGAAGCCGTTGCCGGTTGTGGTTGTTACGTTGTGCGTCTCACAAAGTCGCCCAGGAATCTTTTGTGCTGTTGAGAGAGAGCCAATGGTCACGGAAGCCTTGAGAGTCCCTTTGAATGTTGAATGCTCGTAGATACACATATTGAAGGCTGCTCACTGAGCGCTCATCACGTCTGTTGGGACACTACATTCAATATTAGCTACAAAATTGGAGCTATAAAAGCCACTGAATCGAACACAATCCGATTTGATTGTCATTCAAAACAATTTTCCCCATAGGAGATGGAAATAATAGGATCTAGGGTCAAACTGTGTGCATCACAACAATTACAGCTTTGTTCACTGTAAAGGGAATTTGACAGTCTCATTGAAGACACTGGAAATGTTTATTAAAATCTATAAAGTTATTCAAATGTAAAAGCAGAAAACCCTAACCCTGAAAATAAGTTAACCACTGCCAATTATAAAATATAAAATTCACGGACTTTTAACACAAAGGAATATATAAATATAATATAAAAGGAAAACTGAAAGGCAAAGCACAAAGTTTGATACAATACATAGAGTGTGCTATTATCCAAGATGACAGTCCATGTTTGGGGGAAAAAAAGGCAAAATCAAAACAGAGCTTTGATCCTTTGATGCTCACGGAAATAAGCTCTCATGAGAAACACTGCAATCTTGTACTGAATTGTAAAAAAGTCATAAAAGGCAAGCAAAAAAAAAAAAAACAAGACAGGAACTGGACATTGCAGCAATGTTGCCATAGCAGCAGTTTTATAAGAATGGGAGGAGCGATGATTGAAATTTTAAAAGACCCCAGTTGTGTCAATTGTGCAAGTCTTACGGCACTTAAACAGTGACATGAGAAAATGATCTTGAGCAAAGCAAAATGTGTCATTGCTTGATTATTTGACTACGACTGTACCTATTTTGCTGACTCAATTTTATTTGGGGCTGTCTCTCCAATTTTTAGCCCAGTAGTTTTAAGGGTACGGTGACCAGATACAGAACAATTTTGTCTCAGGCAATTGAGACTTAATTAAAAAAAAAAAAATTGGGGTGCAGTTCTAAGCGTTCACATTTCATATTAAATGCAACCTCCGTTCGTCTGGTGTGTGAACATATGCGTCCCCAAAGTGATCCACGTGGACAGAAGAAACAACATCATTTGTTGATAGAAATAAATCTGATCCAACGCGTACGGTCCCGGGCTTATGTTTTTAGTATCTCATATATACAGAGAGGCCATTTAGGAGAAGTAAAAATACAGTATTTGGGGGTAGGGAATAACTCTGGGACGGAATGGTGCGTCCGAAAATAGAAAATAACATAAGAAAAGGAAAACATTTTATGTCCAATCCAGAGCTATTACAATGAAAAGACAATTATTTTCAATTGATACAACAAAAAAGTGCAACATCGCATCACGCAGATGTGCCAATTGGCAATAGTAGTTAAGAACATGAGCCACATAAGAGCTCATTGCCATTAAGTAAATAAATTGCACTTGGAATAAATGAAAGCAAAAGCATTATTGTCCTCCTCCTAGGAGCCCTAAAACCGACGGCCTGAGGGCAAAAGCTCAAACTCGTACCGGAGTGGATGATTAGGACGACACAAAATAACATCTGCCTTCCTAAGGATCTGTTTATTACTGGTAGACATGAGCCGGGCCTACATACATCCGACACGCCGATATTTTTCCAGCGGATTCAACAAAGCTACAGAGGCGATTTGTTCAGATTTCCAAAACATGCAACAGTACAGAAGGATCAAACGGATTCGGTAAAGGTTCTTATTTTCCTTGTGCAATTGTTGATAAACCTTTTTGGAGCTTTAAAGCAAAGTTTATTGTCGAGGACCACACCAAGACCTAATTTGTATTCCTCCACCATCTCAATATTAGCACCTTTAATAAAACTAGTTGGGGAAATAGAGGTTCCTAAAAGCAGCTATCACGTCTTTGATTTTGTTACACTCATTATAATCTGTCCAGTTCTTTACTTCAGGCCATTCTGTATATCACAGGTGTCAAACTCAAGGCCCGGGGGCCGGATCCGTCCTGCCACATTTTTTTATGTGGCCCTCAAAGGCAACTCATGTGTTGAAATGTAGAAATATCATAAGTCAATGCAAATTTCCATCCATCAATCCATTTTCTAAAGACCCAAGATAATTCAGCAAAGCCCTCTAAATCAAAGATCAAGTCAAATATTAACCCTGTGTTATCCTACAGCACAAGCCCCATGGCAGACTTGATTGCATGTATTTTAAAGTAACAGAGAAGCCAATACAATTTTATTTATTTGTTTATTAAAATATTTATTTATTGCCCCTACAACAATATAAAGCTAATCAATAATATTGCTATGGTTTAACTCTGCTTTCTTTTGATCTCATTTCAAACACTCCTTCTCATGCATCTTGGAAGTATCCATTGTAAACGATCGGGTGGATGTTCGCTACTGTTTGAATGCGTGGAGGAAGCGGACTGGACGAGCAATTCTCAGGTGAGTGCTGTTCAAAAGAGCTTGGCCTAACTTCCCCTCTTCCTCCGCCACCCAGGCCCATCCTATTATCAAATGAAGGAAGCCCTTGAATAATTTAATTGGTTTTGTTACATATTGAGAAAGCGCACTCCCACCACCCCCTTATTTTCATTTCAAATCATCGTCACGTGCAGCCTTGAGATGGCAGTCTTGCCAGGCTGGGAGAATGGGGAGCAAGGCATGAGTTGGGGCCTGCAGGGAAACACTCTTTTTTTTCCCTGACAGTATAGCGCCATCTGGGGTCGAAAGAGGGGAATACCATGTAATAGCAAACGTTTTCCCCAATTTACAGCATAGTTGTGGGGCAGCATAAAGTATTGCTACACCGGTAGTTCTTGCATAAAAAGCATATAAAACAAAAATGCTTTCCAAATGCCACCATCATGGCCAACATTAGAATACAGCTGCAGAAGGCTTATACATGATCATCGAAAATGAGAAAGAAGTTTTACTTCTAAAACATATTACTGTATACCACTGTAACATTTCTCACAGTTTTGAACATTGCTGCACTTAATCTTATGAAAAGCAAAATGAAAACGCTTTTTATGAATCAGTTCAAATCTATTGCAGACGTCTGAATAAAATTGTAAAGACAAATCAGTTCCACTGAATATAAATATAAAGCACTTGAAAGTAAAAATACAATCGAATTGTACTTAGGGGTGTACTACTAGTTGAAGAACATTAGCTACGTTTGGAAATGAATAGGAGCGGATTGCCCACTGCCTTTCCTAACACAATCTCAGAAAGTGCACGAGTGTCAGAATGCATTTCTGAATACGCCCTACAACTTTAGCATTTCTCTTCCAAAGGATTACAAATAAAACAATATTGCAGGACAAAACAAGAATTCAATAAAGTTGCCTCAAGCACTCACCTAAGAGCATCCTTTTTGCTTTTTAGAGAATTTGTTTTGTTGTTTTGCAGCAACAGATGTAGATTTATTCCAGCTCAAACTAAATACTTCTTCCGTCAGATCAACTGGAAGTTTAAGCACATTGTTGCCCCCTACTGGGCAGGTATTATGAAGTTACAAAACCACTAACAATAACCATTTCATCCATGCATTTTACTCAAGATTTAGGCTACTGTTCCCAATTGCTATTTGTGCAAAGATTATTATGCTCAGATCTAGTTGTACAGTTATAATTTAGTCAGTATGTAAAGCTGACATAGGGCCGCCACACTCGGGTCGTGAATCCATATGGTCAGGGAGCGCAGAGTGCAGACCACTGAGCTATAATCACAGCCTGACCATTCAGCGTTGGCCGGTTAGCCTGACGTTGAACTATCATTCAACGTACGCTGGCATCCATTACAAATGTACATTATTTACTATATTTAGTTAAATCATCCAGATATGGTTTGGTTTTAGCTAGACCGACACAATATTCTTAGCTGAATAGTGTGCTATAATGTCCGTAGTTGTTTTATTTCTTCCCACCATTGCCTTTGTTGCAGGATGTTTTGTGCACAAATGGCACATTCTGCCATGTTGCATTTAGACTCTAAATTTTAGAGCATCTCGTCCCTGCACCGCTTCTCACCACGCGCTGGAGGCGCCATCGTGTCAGCCATCATCCTTCAAGCTCTCCCACAGGGAGGTGCACAAGCATTAAACACTAGAGCTGTGTCAGTGGCCGTGGGCAACACCGAAATAGCCCCACCCCCAGCCCACCCATAGAGCCTCGTGCCATCTTTTTACTTTCTGACTCATTAAGCAACAGAATAGTGTTAGTCGCCTATCATTTGAGTCTTCCATAACGAGTTCACTGCAGTTGTGATCAAAAGGAGGCTAGTTTGTTGACAAACGGGTTGATTTATCCCCTCTTGTTTTCCAACAAGAACAGTGCAGCACGAGGGTGAGGATGCAAGTAGGCAAGCCCAAAATCCAGACAGCTTCCTCAGCTAGCACCCACGCACAGCTACAATCCATGCAGCAGAAAGACACATGTGCTCTTGGAAAATCCATCTTAGTCACTCTGCTGCGGTGTGGTGGTGGTGGTGGGGACAGACTTGGATGTCTGCAGCTGTGTGTCAATTGCTAACATGCTAATATATTCATCCACCCGCAGCCATAGATCTTAAAAAAAAACACTCTTAGTGTGTGCCAAAGGGCCCCCATATTCTTTGCACCACGGGTTTTTCCTCATTCAAACATCCATCCATCCATCCATTTTCTGTACCGCTTAGTCCCCACTGGGGTCGCGGGCGTGCTGGAGCCTATCCCAGCAGTCATCGGGCAGTAG
Organism: Syngnathus typhle; assembly: GCF_033458585.1. Lineage (NCBI taxonomy): Eukaryota > Metazoa > Chordata > Actinopteri > Syngnathiformes > Syngnathidae > Syngnathus > Syngnathus typhle. The sequence goes on along the minus strand of NC_083738.1, from coordinate 14,800,282 downwards.
GCGGGGGACACCCTGAACCGGTTGCCAGCCAATCGCAGGGCACACAGAGACAAACAACCATTTGCACTCGCACTCACACCTAGGGACGATTTGAAGTGTTCAATCGGCCTACCAAGCATGTTTTTGGGATGTGGGAGGAAACCGGAGTGCCCGGAGAAAACCCACGCGGGCCCGGGGAGAACATGCAAACTCCACACAGGGAGGGCCGGAGGTGGAATTGAACCCGCATCCTCCTAACTGTGAGGCGGACGTGCTACCCAAGTGCGCCACCGAGCCGCCTTTCATTCAAACATGCTTTCTGAAATGTTGATTCTGTCCCAGCATGAAGGGCAGAGTGTCTTTGCTAACAATAACCATTTTTACTGTACAAAACCAACCTTGCAATACCGGTTTGCAATGAAACTGTGTCCTTAGTGGTTCTTGTATTGTACGTACCACCAATTTATCCTTCCCGGAATGAGACACCAGAGTAAAATGACATGACGCTGTGAGCCCTCGCAAACTGTTTTTGTCTCCAAGTTTAATGTTTCTGCATGTTGTTTTTTTTCGTTTTGGGGGGCTGCGTGTGATTTCTGGACATCTGTTGTGTCACAAAACAAGGAAGAAGCTTTATAAGTATACTCGGCATTAAGAAGGCCACTGACAGATAACGGTCAAGAAACAACAGTGCTTTAAGGCGAGGTTGGTCCACATAAAGGCTAAGTATATGGAGCAAATAAAGCAGCAGCATAAACAAGATTTGGATAAGAAAATGTCTCCAGTGTAATTATTGATTGTCATTATCTTGCATATATTTGAACAGTATGTATACATTCAGCTTGTCCTTACAGAACCAAACAAACAAAGACTAGGAGTTTACATAACTCCTGCTCTGTGAATCAAGGTCAGTGTATCTGCATGACCCCTTTGTGCCTCCACCCATTGTAGAGAACGTTTGGCCTGTTTAGACACGGCACTATGGCCGATGGGGTCCAATCATAAATCTGGCCTCGGGTGTCGTCGGCATGAAGAATGCACACACTGGATTCACATGTTAGCAGGAGCCGAGAGGACGCGTCTGAATGAACAGAATAGCACTGGTTCAAAAGAAATGATATATGACTTTTATATCCCTATACTAATTGATTCTTTTGATACTGACTCTTGAATGCTTTTAATGCATGACAACTACAATATCCTTGCTAAACAGAAGCGCGCACACAGCAGGATATGAACAACAAAATGTAAGGGGAACGGAAACAAGGGTAAGAGAAAAGCGGTTTTTATATTTATGGAAAAAAAAAAAAAGGTTGGTCTTCCTCGTACTAAACACGTATATATATTCTTTGAATTTTCCCTCATGTAAATAGAATACAAATGCGCCTTTTTATACAGAATTTAGAAATTCACAAAATAAATAAAATTTGCCGTGGCCATAATAGTGAATCTCAAGTGTATTATCATTTGTCTATACAGAGAGAGATCCATGCATATTCCGTCTCATATCAACAGGATTTCAGCCTCAAAATCTCCAGCTGATATAAAAAAACGTTTTATCGAGAATTCTGTCTTTGCCTCCAATCTGTGCCAAGACTTATTTTCTTCCAAATGCCCTTTCCAGTTTGGAAGCATGAAGTAGTCTACTCGAGAGGACTTTGCCTTTTGCTATTGCTTCTAAGAAAATAAAGTAGTACTATGTCCCAAAAGCAGTCATCAGGGTCCTCTTTGCATTTGAGGGTCTGCAATGATGCTCATTGGTTGCTGGCGTTCCCTCAGCCAGAAAGTCCAATTTCCTTGCTCCGTTTTGTTTTCAGTCCCCCATGTTTTGGTTTGTACTGAGCCAAGCCTCTTTTTTTCCACCATTCGCATGTCCACTGAGATTTAAGACAATAAAAGAATAACTGGCACAATTGGCAGACAAGCTTCCCTGTGTCATCATCCAATGGCTGTTCTCCTTAAGGGAGGTTGGTGCGTGAATATCTTCGCATGTCCAAAAACTGAAATGTGACATCTTTAAAAAATATGAGACACTCGCTTGATACATTTTCTTTAGGCACATGATCACAGAAAAGTGAGTAAACGATTTGAGGCAGAACTAAGCAGCCTGGAGGAGCAACAGCTGATCCTGGATCAGACTGCAGCAATGTGGAAGAAAACAAAAACAACCACCATCATGTTCCAAATGGTATTCGGGCTGCTTTTTAGTTGAGCTTGAGAAGAAGAAACAGAAGCAAGTCAGGCCTCCGCAGGCTCCGTCTTTATCTGGATAAAGTTTGTGGGCACCTGCATGGAGAGGGGCAGCTCCTGCAGGCCTTTGATGGCCTGTTGGGACTGCAGAGACATCTCCCCTCGCACCTCCAGCTCCTCCACAGGGGTGAGGCCTTCGCAAGGGCTGCTGCTCTGGCAAGAGAGTCCACTGAACGCCGTCTCGCCGGCAAGCTCCTGGCCATGAGCGTGGCTTGTGTCGATGATCACAGTTCGGTACTGCAGCTCCGCCTCGCTGGTGTCCATGTTCTCCTTGGCAAAGGTGTTGGCCAAAGAAGGATCGCCGTTGACCATGGACTGGAAATAGCTGGCATCCAGCATCTCCTCTTTCACTTGCAGCCCGCACAAATCGCCCGATTTCAGCACGGTGGCGATGACGGTGCCGGGTTGCTGCGCCACCATGGTCTGCCCGCAGGTGGTGTTGATGGTGAGCAGGCGGGGGAGGCTCGAGGCGGAGGAAATGGTACCCGGGCACGTGGTGGAGGCCGACGAGATGGCGGACGTGCCGAGGTTGGTGACGAGCAGCTGCTGGGGGAGGCCCTCCTGCAGGCCGTTGGCCGCCTGGATGGTCAGCACATCGCTGGCTGAGGTGCTGGTGGGGGGCATGGAGTGGAGGAGGACGCGAGGGGGAGAGCAGTGAGTGGGGTTCCCGTTGGAGAGGACAGTGGTGAGGGGCAGAGACTGAAGAGAACTCGAAGACGTCAAGACAACCGGAAGTGAAGCAGTAGCATTCATGGCCCTGGAAAGAAAGCAAAAGGAACACTCGAATGGAGAACAGTCATAAGAAATGATGGAAAATCAACTTTTGAATTGCTTTTACAATTAGTATTATAAGTCTACACAAATAAATCATTTTGTTTTAAAGTTCTTCTTCACCAATAATGTGGTCAGCAAGCTGTACAACAAATGACATTTATTCCCAAAAGGGGTAATTAATAAATAAATAAATAAATAAATAAATAAATAAATAAATAAATAAATAAATAAATAAATAAATAAATAAATAAAGGTAACGTAGACCCTCTTACAACTGAGATGTGACTATGCTCAGAATTGCATCACATTCACACTTTTTCAACAGAACTCAGCACCAGCCTACGATTACTCCAAATAAAGTTCAGTTGTTCTGGTATCTGATATTTTGTTCTGCTTTCCAGTAGAAGCCTGAAGGCTTTAGGCATTTTGAATTGTTCATAGTTCTGTGCACCTTGTCTAAGACCCGAGTTCCAGCTGAAGAAAAACAGCTCCCAGGCTTCACAGTAGTTACAATATGATGTTCTTTTGGAGTTTTGTCTTTGTATCCAAACACTTTTGAAATGATAGCCAAAATGTACAGATAATATAATAGAAGAGTATAGTAATACCAATAAGTGCCTTGTGTCTACCAAGAGTGCATGTGTACCTCATAGCCTGTGCCATGTCCACCCCCTGGTTAGCTTGCAGTATATGCAGGAGTTGTTCAGCTTGTCCTCCCTGCACTTCCTGCTGCAGACATTGCTCGACGGGCTCTTTCTTCATCTGCTTGACCTGCTGGTGAGCCCTTCCTCTGGAGCCCCCTCGTGCCACAGACCTCCCATTGGCAGACCTCTGGGCGTTGTATTCGTGATCGTCAGACCCTGCGTCGTCGTCCTCGATCACCACCAGGTCAGCTGGCATCTCCTTGAATTGGTAGACCAGACGCTGACCTTCCACCTTAGCCAATATGCCTCGCTGGTAGTAGTACCTGCAGTTAATGAGTGTGACATTTGATTGGAAATCATAGAAATATTACCTGAAGATTTATAATTTCAAGATATCGTAATATGCTTTTTTTCACGCAGGTTGTGTGCCTGTATGCGAACTTGTGAATTGCTCGCGTGTTAGCTTTTCTTATTAGAAATCGCACGAGTCGAGCCCTAATTAACTCAGCAAGGTTTGCTAGCATCTTGAATCAGTTCTCATTAAAATAAAATAAAAAACTGAATGGTGATTAATAGGCAAGATGTATTATACTTATCAATCTGTCTTAATGCTTTCTCAATGCAGGTTGCTACTTTTTTGTCTGTTACCATAGCATACTAACTGCTCGCATGTTGATATTAGTCACCTTTCATTCATATACAATCCGAATAGTGAATATGTACAGATGTAATATCCTTATGGACGCCTTACCTAATAACACCTTCGATAGTGCTAAAATGGGTGACTGCACAAGTGTCCTTATCTTTTCCTGTTTTCGTCAGATGGCATGTACTCTGAGCACTTTTACTTGTTTTTCTGCCACTTTCTGCCACATTTCCACTGCCAGTGGTGTCAAATGTTCTGCGCAAATACATTTCTCCAACTATGACAAGCCCTTTCCTTTTGTACCTGAGTGCTCGTCCCATGGTTTCGTAGTTCATGTCAGGCTTGTTCTTATGCTTGCCCCAAAGCTTGGAGACTGCCTTAGAGTCAACCAATTTGAAGATGCCTTTCTCCCGCTGTGTCCATTTGATATATTTGGGACATGTGTTCTTGTCCTGCAGTAAAGCCAGGAGAAATTCCCACAGGTAGATGGTGTTGCCTGCAAATGAGAATGGGTAAACAAATTTGCATCAGCAGTTTTTTTTATTCTTTATATATTCAAACACACATGACATCCATGGAGTGGACTTCTATTATACATTTCCCATTGTAATATTACAATGTTACACTTTGTAAAGCATTGTATTGTCAATGGTCTTTAAAAGCATTAAGGGAACGAAAGAAAAAGGATATACAAAGGAAGCTATGTGAAGCAAGCAACTAGTCATTTAAGCATTAAGGTTGATTCTGACAGCTTTGAAGTCAGACGTGTCCTACCTCAAACCAGGAAATTTGTATTCAACTAAGGTGAAAGCATTTAAATGTTATTTTTATTTTCTATTGTTGTTTTTTTTGCCTATAATTAACTGGGATACTATCGAGGTCTGATCAATAAGTGGGGAATTTGTTTTGAATGCAGGATTAAATGAGAAACAGATGACTTCATTTTTCTGATAAAAAAAAATACAAACTGAGCTTGTTAGTAAAAAATGGCCTTTTGTGCCTTTAATTTCTTTACACTTGAATGACAAGTAAATTACTTGTTCTCCGTGACAAGGTTAAGGTTACTGTTTTGATGAGGCTATTATTCTTAACATTAACACGAGTTAATACATGTTTATATTTACATTTAATTAGTTTAAAATGTAAGAATTAACTTTAAAATGCCTGTACTAGAGTAAATGCAGATTTTATCATAAAATGCCCATTATTTCTTAGTAAATCTCAACAAATTAGGGAATGACATCATCCTGGAGAAGGTCTTGTTTGACCTTGTATTGAGTGCATGCGGGCGTCTTGGGATGGACCCGAGAACAGAAAGGCAGGAAGTCGATTAGTCTAATGTGCAATATGTTTTAACAAGAGGTGGTTAAAAACAGTAACGCTCCCAGTTGTCACCTAAATCCTAGCCGACGTGACAGGGTGATGTATATGGGCGAGACTAAAACGTGTCACCCTGTGCGGTTGGTTCACAGCAGTCTCTGACAGTGGAACATCAATGTGCCTGCAAGTGCGTCCCTGCAGGCCCTGCGAAAACCATCATTCACACCCTGGCTGTTTGCACACAGGGTGACACAGAGTGCGCTCCACCAGAGGGGGAGAGACCTTGGCTTTGATTGGCTCATTACAAGGGAGGCACACTTGTTATTGAGTCTTACCTTTGCCCTCTTTGCTCTTCTTCCTCAGTGGCAGGTTTGGGGTGGAGATGGGGGAGCATGAGCGCACCGCCCGGGGCTTTCTCACTGAGACAAATTGAAGAGAGCAATGTGTTAGAAGAAAAAAAAAGGCACCATACAACATGCCAACAAGCTCACCTTTGTTTTTTCTCTGTGGCTTCAAAGGACATTTTTGGGGGATCTCGTCCATGGATGAGGTGTCCTCATCCGGTGACATGTCAAGTGCGGCGTTCTCCATGTGGTCGGGCCTTAAGGGCGCGTACGTCAGGTCCGCCTCGAGCAGAGTACCGTAGTTGTGAACTACACCATAGCGGAAAAGACCAAAAATAAATCAAAAACAGAGAGGCCACAAAATTGTTAAAAACGTGGCTTAATTCTACTTGAATACATTTCCAAAGAATTTTTTTTTTCAAAATCTAAATTAAAGCCTTCAAGCTTAGAGGCTCCACTCCATATTGGCTTTTGATTGTGGTAACAGCCAGCACGGTAGGACAAGTACTCGTTAGGTCGAGAGGCTTGTGGTTTGAAGCTCTGTGAAGTTTGCGTGTATATCCCATTTCTATGGTTTTTGTTTCCAAGCACTCTGGCTTCCTGCTGAATTGTCTGAGTGTCAATTGTCCATAAATGTGAATATGAGTGGCATAGATTGTTAGTCTATATCTCCTCTGTGAATGGCACGTGACCTCCTGCTCGGTCAGCTACGATAGGCTCCAGCTCACCCAAGACCCAAATAAACGCTCTAAAAAATTAATGTTGGGATGAAAATAACAACATACCCTTGTGAAAAAGTCAGATTAATATTCTAGAAACAGCCTAATTTGCAACAGACGTCTTACACATGCGCTTCTCGTCCAATATGTTGTTTGGCGACTCCATGTTGAGCAGAGCCGCAGCCGCCTCATTTGTCTCCATACTGTCTTCTGCACCCGAGACAGTTTCTAAAAAAGAAAGAAAAGAAAGACCAGACACATTATTAGCTCCTTCAATGTTGTCATGAGGCGGTGACAGCTGGTCCAGATTGCACCCCGCCTCTCACACAAATTCACTTGAGATGAGCGCCAGCCACGGTTATAATAGTTTTGGATTTGTTTTCATTATAGTTAGCATTTATGTTGTTTCTATTTTTGCTTTTCAAATTCAATTAATTTTACATCCTTGTTTGCATAGCGCTTTCAATGGCTTTCGCTGCAAAAGTGTTTTACAAAAACATAAAATAACAATACAACCTAAAATATCACATAGAACATTGGCAATAAGACAAACACAAATCACTATCCCTCCATATGACTTGTTATTTGAAGCGGTTATTGATGAAAGAAAAGAGAAGAGATTCAAAGTCTCCTCTCACCAGAGGCGTTTGCCCCAGCTAAATTTGAAAAGCAAACAATCAGCATGGACAGTCAGAAAGATGACAGCATCCATTTCCCCGTGCATGAACCATGACAAAGAATTACGTTACCGAACATAGTGTTCCACGAAAGCGGAGTCACATCAAAAGCGTCTTGCCAAGTGAAGGGTGCCGCACCCCACTCAATGCTGCTATGCTCTTGTTTGTGGTTAAGGGTGACATAGTCACAGATGGAATTTGGTTGCTTCATTTATCGTGGCACTACAGACACTCATAGAAGAAATGCTATCATCTAGAACTCACGCACATGCATGCCACTCACTAACTTGAAGCAACATTCAAGATGAACTGTCCCTTTGATCTTTTGCTGATGTCACAATTGTCAAGCATCAGGCCCGCCCCCTAATAGCCAAAATGACTTTTGAGTGTTACCTATGGGGCCACTCCATGTCAGATGTGACTGCTGTCATGCACGTGACTATCATCAAAGCAGGGTGACGGAGAGGTGAAATTGTCAAGCACTTCCCTCAAAAATTGGTCACCTTGAAATATCTATGAAGTATTCCTCCCATGGTTTACTCGAATGTTGGCTGTTAAGGGCGGGCCAGATGATTTGCGGTTGTGACATCAGCAAGGGCAAAGGGATCTTTCGTCTTGAATGTACTTGAAGCAATTAGAGCACAATAGCCAAATGATCACATGGCCTCTCGCAATCCATTTGTTTCTGTCTCCATTCAAAGATATCTCATGAACTTGAACTTGCTATGGATTTCGCCACGTCAATCATAACTCAACTTCAGAGCCGCCTTTGAAGTGGTCGATCATAAGATTTTAAATTGGCTCGAAAACGTGGATCAGCGCTTTCTTGATTATTGGCCCAGCTCGACACGGGCACTTGTTCAAGGACACCGCTGTGTAAAAGTACCATTACTCTAAGTGACTCAGGCAAAAATCTCATCAGTATATTTGACTCAAATGCACATTCACAATATTATCAAAATCGGTTTGAATTTCAAAGACGCAAGTGCGTGGAAACCAAACTGAATCATTCCACTTTAAATGTATCAAATCGTTGTCTCTGAAGGAAACGCCACAGTCGCAGGGTCTGACAAGTTCATTCGTATGAATCACACCGAATCGTATCGTTCCACTTCAAAATCAAACCGTTCTTGAATGGTATTACACCCAGAAATGTATCAAACCAAGAAACTATTTGGTACATGCGTCCTTACTATACTAAGTATCTTTACTTTATTTCTAGAAAATGGACAGATGGACTCTTCTAGCTCTCTAGATGTCAAGTATTCCAACCTGAGAGGTCCACGCCTCCCACCAGGATGGAAGGCACCTCGGCCACGTGCATGGCGTTGTCCATCATGATGCCGTTGGTCACTTCGTCTGACTCGAGGCCCGAGTACACCTGCAGCAGATCTGTGGCGGGCACCTGCTCCACGATCACGGCGGGGAACACAGACGGGTCATCCAGCTGTGACAGATGCACACAAACACACCCACACACATGACTGGGATGCAGAGGGTTGGCTCCATCCAGTGTACATCGTAAAAGGTACATAAAATACCCTGGTAGATTAATATCACAGCCTGATTTGCTGGCTGTTATTTTTACAGCCGTATAAAAGCAGGCTAGCACCATGTGCAATTTGGGCTAATGTGTAGCAACGGAGCAGAAAAGCTCATTTCAAAGGCTCTGCAGTAGTCCGCGGGGAGCCAACCGAAGAAAAAGTCAGGCAGCAGAAGTGAGCCTACTTCACCCACAGAATGACTACTTGGCTAGGAAATCAAATAAAACCACTCACTGTGGATGCTATAATTGGAAATTTTACACAAAATGTGCTTTGGAAAACCTTCCTGTGGGGAATCTGTTACGTTTACGTTTTAGTGTTGATTGCCTCAATTTAAAATGCTATTATTTGCACTCCACTTAAAATATCATGGTTGAATGTATTGAAACGCTAATGTTGGTTCCATAGTTACTCACCTGCCAAAACATCAAATCCTACCATTAAACAGATATTAATGCAGATTTTTTTTTTTAAACACACTGAGAATTATTACTGCAACGGTATTACATATCCTGTGAGCAATGTCATACTGTATCATACACGCAAAGTGTCTCGTCACCGTGGGATGGAGGAAACGGAATTTCGGTTTCTTTGTGTGTCTGACATATGAAGGGGTGACAATAAAGCTGACTTTGAACTTTGAACTTTTGAAATGTTTTGGTTACCTTATACTGCTACTTTGTGAATAATCATATTTAAGAACAAATTATTTTAGAGAAGTAAATCTCAATTTTAAGACAAAATAATGCTTGAAATAAATGAGTGACAACTACAATTGAAAGATATTTTTTCATACAGTTCTTATTTTTTAGTTTTATGTACCCAATGAATTGGCCGACGAATGTGGGAGTTTTCGTTTTTACCACAAGGTGTTGTGTATAAAGGACCTAAACCTCCACAGTTTACACTAAATCAAAGTGAAAATAAAAACAAATAGAACAAAAATGAATAAATAGATTGATGTTGGCTAGTAGTGGGTGGTTTTTTTGGGGGGCAATGCAGTTTCATAACTAGCCCACTGGATGGCAGCACAGTACACACTAAGATTACCCTGTCTGTGGCGCCACTGTTGAAAAACTCCCTTGCCTCAGGTCATCATCATCATCACTGGTCATTCAAGGAAACAATTCAGGATGTTTTATTGATTTTTTTTTTTTTTTAAACGCCACAAACAAGCATCTGAATATTAAAGGCTTTCAGTCCAATGTAAAAATCATAAAACGTCCTTCTTCTCTTACTGAATATAATGATTTGTCTACATGAGTGCATAATGCAGAGATTTACTCGTATCTTTGCAGAAATGCAGCACGTAAATTGGGAAATTATGCTAGCAGCCCCGCACTTCATTAAAAGTGATAAAGGATGGCAAGGGTGCAGGAGAAGGAAGAGGAATAAAGGATTATCTGTGCTGTTAGACAAGTAGCCATTGTTGGTGTGAACCTCTGGGGCATACCAGGTGTTCAGGCCTTATGGGGGAGGGCTGGGCTGATTAGCCGATTTTGGCTACACTTTAACCAGCTCGCTAACAGAGCAAGTCGTTATTTGTCGCCATTGTTAGCCGGCTGACGCTCCAAGTTCACGCACGGGCCACGTTTGTGAATTTTGCAGCGAGATGAGGGACAACAAAAACACATTGTCAACACAGCAGAATGATAGCTTTGACTACAAAAAATATCAGTAGCAATGTTTCCCATTAATCCCCATCTGATACTATCGGCTGTAGCAACACGGCGCAGAAAACAATCGTCAGTGTCCTTGAAAAAGTCAAGTGTGTGTCTAAGTGTGTGCGCGCAGACATTTTGACTACTGGTCGATTCAACCCCCCCAAACAGCAACTCCTACTTACACCCGACTAATGTAGCAGCACACTTTGCTGACATAGCCTTGTTGTCTCTGCAGAGATTACGATGGTACACTAGCTCACTGTTTTCCAACATTTATTGAACTAAGACGCATATTTTACATTGAAAGAAATCTTATGGCACATCACCAAACAAAAATGTCAGAAAAAGTGCTGAAATAGAAATGATCTGTGGTGCAAGTGAAATAGCTTTTAGTTGTTCAGCCTTTCACTAAACATGTCATTGGAATAGATACAAAATAAATACATGATTTATAGTACTGTAATCAAATCATTTTTGGATCAAATGGGTGAAACTGGTCAATTTCCAGCAATCATGAAGCACACTAATACACCATGAATAGCTCATATTGTCATGTCTAAAGTTGAACGGTTATTTCCTGTTTGTAGATATGCCATTACTGCAATCTCCACGTATGCATTTCCCCATTTTAGTATGAGAAAACCTTACATACAAAACCACCATCTAATGAGATACAATACAAGCGCTGTGTTCAATATTTCACCTATACAATGATAATGCCCACTGCATGAAGTCAAATCCCTAGCGTACATTGACAGCTGCCTCTAATATTTTGGGAACCTTATGAATCTACAGTAGGAGGGGTTAAAATATTAGAAACAGCTCTCTCTGTGTGATACAGGCCCGTGGACTGTATATAATTTGTCTATTTGTTTCCAAGTGTTGGATATTGCTTTACCTGAAACCTCTCCTTGCATCAAAATAAAAAAAGAATGCAAAATATTATAGGAAAATTGTAGCAATAATATTAGCAGACGTAGTATGGCACATTTGGGAGCTTAAGATCAGGGGATGCTTTGAGAATAATTGTCAATTTTTGTCTATGTGAAGCCCTTTGAGACTGCTTGTGATTTAGGGCTATACAAATAAACTTGACTTGACATCTTCAACCATACTATACTGTAAGCTCGTGCCATTAAAAATGAGGTCAGACTGACTTTTGACCATTGGCCACCAACAGCGCTAATTGTTGAGAGATGCAATTTCCCCCATGCATTCATCATAGTCAGGGTAAATACAGCACAGTAAGTAGAAGGACTGTTACTACGGGGGCTGAGAGGGTGGATGAAGTTTGTTCAGCAGGGTGGGTGCAGCCAGGAACAAAGACAGGGGAACAATGCGAGATCTCTGGAAAGAATCGCACCATCCACTCGGAACCGGTCAGTCAGGTTGGGCCTGAACAAATGCTGATTGGGGATCCAGTGACAACCCGTCATTCTGGATCCACGCACATGATGCAGTCGACAGCACACCGCAGCGCCCAGGAGCCTGCTCCACTGGATCGAGGCGTGGGTGTGGCGACAACCAGACAACCGTCGACGTGCGCAGGTTCATGGAAGGATGCATACTACACGCACAAACAACCTTTGTGCCGCAAACATATTCATGCGATACCCTGCTGACTCACTGCTGTCCCTCCCACGCACCCTAACCCCACTCCAGGTTTGTCAGACTTTCCATGTCGCCGCCTTTTTCTCGAGAAGCTCTGACAGCCTCCCAGTGGCTATGCTGTTTTGCCTGCCCTGCCAGGACAAGTCTCACATATATCAACAAGCAGCATGTCAGTGCAAACACGGGCCTCCTCCAGGTCACCTCAAAAGTGCAGACTCAGAGTCTGTGCCTCTGTGTGATAGACATACTCAAACTAAAATAAAAACTGATTGCCGTAAATGTATGCCACTTGACATTGGATTTTCTCGCACACTCTAATTCACAGATACCACAAACTGCAATTAAGAAATAGCACTCAATAGACATAAATACACAAATAACATGAACGTGTTTGTCAAATAATGATTTTTTTTCTGTAACAATATATCTATATCCTGTGGTTTGAGACAAAATATAAGGGTAATGTATCAGGTTTTAGTGACCATTCATGTGTGTTAAAAAAAAAAAAAATCACTATCTGGGCTTAATGTAACATTATTATATGGTAGTGTAGTTTCTGCTCGCCAGACACTCACATGACAAGTGAAGAGCCTGCTTCTACAGAACTAGGAATGCACAGTGGCGCCCACAGAACCAGGGCAGAAAAATGCTAAACATGACTCGTGTAACACACAAAAGATCCTTGGCCCATATGCAACCCAAAAATCATTTTTGTGGTCATTGTGTAATCTTGTCTGACTGAGCAAACATTCAGAAGCTTTTTACAGCAATCAGAACCATCAAACCACACCAACCTGATTAATACTTTTTACCAACCTTTTCACAAATGAAATTCGAAATTGATCAATAATTGTAAGATACATACCTGGTTGATTTCATCCATCCCGTTACTGGCAAACTCAAACACCAGTTCATTGGGCTGCACTGCGGTGGTCATGGCGGTGGCCACTTTGGCTCTTTCTCCACACGGACAGTGCCCCCTACAGAGGCCCGAAGCAGACTTTCACAATGCAAGATTGCTTCCTAGTCTGACTTTCTCTTTAGGGACCACAAGCTGAAATTCAGAAGATCAGCCTGGCCCCACCGGAAGCACCCTGGTCCCACTCAAGATCCACCTCATGCATCTATACCTGGAAGACCAGAAGAAAAGACAGGATGAGACCATGGCAATTGTCTCCAGTTTGTAATTTCGACATTGATTTCACACTCACAGATTTAGCTAAAGTCCAGCCTTCACAGAGACAAAAAAATATTCCACTTTAATTGACAGGTGCGCTGGTAATAGTCGTAGTAGTAAACAGTTGTGTCCCACTGCTATGGAAGACCAAAAGTGCCAAAATTAAACTGAAATTTTGAATGAAATAGAGGAATAATTATATCTATATAGTTCCCTATTACCATTGGGAATTAATTTATGACACATTGATTTATTTGATTAACGAAATGAAAGATTTGATAAATTAATGACATTGATAATTTCATGTTGTATTTATTCATTTGTTTATTTTTGGCATTTCCGGTTCTCCATACACTGCAGTCCACAACCATTTTAGATCAGCTGGATAAAATGTCAACCTAATCCCTGTAAACATTAAGGCACAAGGCTGGCAATAGAAATGCGTTGCTATCGAAAACCAAAGTAAAAAAAGAAAGAAGTGGTTCCACCCTGCAGCTGGAATTTGATGGAATTATAATTCAATCAGGACTGACTTTATCGACTGACCCGAACGGCACAAAGTATGCGTGATATCCTGATGCTATGGTGACAGTCAGTAAGGCTGGAGTTTGTTTGAAATGACAATTGACTGATAAAAAGATAGTAATAATTCATGCCAAAAAAGCAGCTTCGTAGGTAAAAGTTGACAACTTTTTTAAACGGCAATAGACTGTTAATTCAGACCAAAAATAGCTGACCATCTGCATGAAAATCCTTCTTCCTTTTTTTTTTTTTTTGCAAACACTGTCCTGAAAGAACTCCTCGTTATCATTACCGCTCCCTTTACGATGAAGCTCACTCATGGGTGGCATGTTTTCATCACATGATCTGCATGAGGCCCGAGTGAAGTCTTGCCACACACAAACAACAAGGTCAAAGATCAGCCTTGTGATGTTGCGCTGGATACCCTCGGGCTGGTACTGGAGTAATTGGTTGGGTGGTGGTAGCGGGGGGAGGGGCGTTGGGAGGTTAATAGGGAATATGTTTTCATTAAGGAGTTTGTTTGCATGAGTGTCCCAAAGAGGCTGATACCCACAGGCGTGCAGAAGGACGAGAGTGGGTTGAAGAATTAATGGAGCCCATGGCCACGCACACACTCACACACATCTTTCCCAGAGACTCGTGGAACTGGAGGTCACACGCACACACTCACGTCCTGCTTTTCCCACTGCTGCAGGGTGGAGAATATTTGCTTTGAACTGTCTTTTGTGAACACTGCAAGTCCTAGGTGGAGTCACACAAGCGGGGGTGGAAATGGACAACCAGCATGCAGACAAGAGTAGTTCAGTGTCAATGGGGATGGGGTCAGTGTGGCCAGTGTAGAAAAGTAGCAGTGATAAAAGCATATGGGGAGAGATTTGTGTACATATTATTCACACACATTGAGTTTAATTTTTATTCAAAATTGTCAATATATTTGCATAAAAAGAGTGCACTGTGCTGGAAGAAGATGTGGAGATGTTCTCTGCACAGCTTGTAATTAGAGCACACATTAATTGTGTGTATGAACGTGAAAGTAGGTACACTTTTGGATGCCTTGTGCCATGCAACAGGCAGAAGCTTGAAATTGAATATTTGTCTCGTCGCTTGTAATATACTCAAACTTTGTGATTTATTTATGAAATGTAAATCTTAAGTTAACACTGATGTCACCCACATAACGTTGGAGACACGACACTGTACTTAGGCTGCACAATATATCAAACAATTATTGATATTATGGTATTAGCCCAGGTACAATACATGTCAAGATCATATCAGACATGCAATAGTTTTCTCACGCAATCGCATTCTTTTATCTAAATTTGATTAGTCAGACGCAAACTTACACGTGCATCCAATATTGGAATATTTGATTATCTGGGGTAATTAAAATTAATTAGCTAATAATACACTAAGCTTGCTTAATTTGCAGCATAAAAACAACAATTATGTCATTAGATAATAAAAAATGTAGTTACATGTTATATATCAACATTGCTTTATTCAAAAGCCATTGCGCTTGCATGTGTGATATTTTTCCAACATCAAGCAGCCCTGCTTAGTATATCCCAGCACTGATAAAAACGGTCCAGTTGCCATAGTGCTAGCACCGAGAGAGGCATCCATTAGCGTGAAGCAGGCTGCATATTATCCTGGGCACATGACAACAGCTGCCTTGTCCCGACGAATAAGCCAGACTGCTGCATCATGAAGAGACAATGAAGAAGAAGAAGAGGAGGAAGACAAAGGGAGGAGTTGCACAGTCAACGCATAATAGCTTACAAAGTAAATAGAGTGGTGGGACCCGAGAGTTTTAAAATCGTGATTACAAAACCAGATGACACAGAAGTGTGTCATACGGAATGTGGACTCGGTTGAACACAAGCTCCAAATAATGACACTGAAAAACAAATAGCAGGCAAATGCTTTGTTCCTTAATCAATGAACAGATGGCTGATCTAATATATTGATTGTTCATTCAGTGAAGTTAGCAGGCAGGGTATTTTGATGTGTTTGTTGATTTTTTTGTAGGATTACGTCAAACGTGCACAATTTATTTGGATGAAACTTAGTGTGAAGGTGGACTGTTTCACACAACAACCAGCTATAGCTGATGCTACAAATAACCTAATAATAAACAATATAAAGTAGTTTAACTTCAAGTTGTATTATTTTATTCTACTATTTATTTTTAATATAATTTAGATACAGTATTATATATGCATATAAATTGCATAACAGTTTAATAATTTTTTTATTTGCTTTGATTTGTCCATGATTTCTCATGCTAGGTTAAAAGATTTATTGTTTAGTTAATATATTGTTGTTTTTTGTCTTTGTTTTATTAATAAGATGTATTTAAACAATATATGATTTAATTAATTTATTATTATTATTAATTATGTTATGTTATTTTTATTATTATTATTGGCTTCACAATAAATGTCATTTGGTGCAATATACTGCCTCATTTTGTAAGAGCCTTGCAAAAAGAGATTCTCACCATTATTGTTCTGCGCTAAACTGAGGGATTCAAGTCGTGTCTTATTATGTATGTATTATGTATTATCAGATTGAGTAAACTCCTTTCTCATACACTTTTTGTGGTAGTCCACAGTAAATGCCAAACGTGTTTATATGTTTGTATGTAATATGTAGCTCTCTTTTTCATTAGTTCAAATGATGAAAATCTCAAATTAATTCTTAGCTAAAATGTTTTCCACAGCATTGCATTTCACACAACACTGGTCATTGTCAATTTGTCAAGTTTTAAGATCTTCAAAATCCCATAAATCAAATGTATTCACTATACTGCAAGAGCATGGGTAACATTCATTACATTTGCCTTGTTTATAATTACTGTTCACTGACAGGTTCTTTAGTCAAGATTATCAGCGGTTGTGGCGCTATAAATAGAGCAAAATCTCGTCAGCTGCTCGCATTGTAAACGTCCCATAACAGATATGCACACGGGACTGATAGCCTCCAGCAAATTTAATTTAACGGAGCACTGATTTAACGGATGCAAACACCGGGCCGCCGAGGAAATTGTTCCAATCTGTTTGACCAGTGTTGTTAATCTAGATTTAAAAGTGTGCAGGTTTGTTATTCGTTCGGGTTGAGTTGATTGTTTCCAGGACTTTTAGGTAGCTGTGATGGCAGAGTATGCAGCACATAGCATTCAGCTCCACCCTGAATATATGGCAACTGTTGTTGCCAGTTGCAATAACAACCAATTAGAGGCAGGATACATGAACAAATGGAGTATTCCCATAAAACCCTTTGCGCACACACATACATATACACACCCTCTTTTTTTTTTTTTTTTTACTTTATTCTCCTCAGCTGAGCTCATTGTTGACCATGAAAGGAGGTAGTTGAAGCCAGCAGAATAACTGTGCAGTGACTCACTCTGTACGCATGTGATGAGTGCAAACATTGTGGGATGCAAGAAATAAGGACCCAGGCAAGCAAATCTTGAATTATCAGCAACTTTCAGGTCAGATTACAAAAAAATATGTATTAGGTTTTCTTGGGGCGTATCATTCTGAAGGTGATGAAGATATGAGACAAAAGGCTATTCTTCTGTGTTTAAATTACACACACGTGCACGCACACACACACGCGCGCACAAACACACACACACACACACACGTCAGAAGCTGAACACCTGCGTCCTGAATTGAGAGTAGCCTGAAGAGGATTTAACACAACAGAGGTAAAGAAGCAAAGCTTGGAGCACTTGACTATTCCAGTGCATAATTATTCGTCTTGGCGTTATTGCAACATATCATGCACTATTAGAACCAAGCCAGTATTACATCTCTCTTAAAGGTAGCATATGATTTGCTGTCTTCAATATAATAAAATATATTTGTTTTAAAAGCAAGTGTATGTTGAAGCCTAAATCCCAGCTGAATTCAGAAGGGTAAACCCTGGACACTATTCTATGCTGTGTGCACACAAATGAGATTAGAGTACCCCTACACCATCAGAGACCATTGAAAGTGAGTATGTTTGCTGTAATGTCTTACTTTGTGGATCTGATCAATGGCATTGATGAATCAGCAAAGGACATTACAACCCATCACTGATTTTGCATGGATCCGATCAGATCGAAGTAAAGTCTACAAGTACAGTATATAATTGTTCATCTTTGAAGTACTGCAACATATCTGGCAAGTATTGTTAATTAAGAGGTCATCGCAGCATATCAAGCATTTTCGACTAATATATGTCGCTACCACAGTGGTTGGTTGGGTGGCACCTCCAAACGTCATGCACCATCGTCCCTATTACACTAATACGATTTTCATTGGAGGCTTTCACAGGACCATCGTGAGAGTCCTGGCAAATTCTTCGACAAACCGACAACAAAAAATAGGCATCCAACAGAAACAGCAATACTCTGTGCATTATGTGGCAACTTGGTTCACTGGAAAGTAATGGGATGCCACCGCTGTCATGCATTGCCCATTGCATTAGCTGTCAATCAGACACTACACTAATTCAATTGTTTAGCCAAACTATGGTATTACACATTATTATCACAGTCTGCTTCAAGCCAACTATGTTATTTTTCACCAGTGTCAGATAAAGACATTGACTGACTCATGCGGCCGTCATACAGTACATCACCCAGACACTCTGCCAACAAAGAAAACCATTTCCATGAAAAGAAAGAAAAATGTCCACCACTATGTTATTGAACGTTGTCAGCACAGGCGCTGTTTTTGCAGGATCTGCCTGGTTCCTGTCAAGGAAGTGACTCAATGATATGACACTCATTGCTGGAGCTTGGCGATAGCCAGCGTGGGTAAGTGCGGGATGGAGTTAGTCAGTCTTCCCGCTACTTTTCTTTTTGGCAGCTGGTACTCATTTGTCACCAAACTACCAAGCGTCAGGGAAAACTCTGGTGATCTCCTCTGTAAAGAATGGCTCAGCTCATGAATGAAAACATAGTTGCATCAATCTGGATCTATATTACAATCCTCCCACCACTCCAAAAAAACAGATTTTACAAGAACCAGTTATCTAGCAAACATGTAAAAACAGTGAAGATGTTTCCCTAAATGTAGTAAGTAGATCATAGTAATTCTATTGAGCCAAAGGATATTACCTAATGAAAGAAGCGGGTAAAATATCTTGGACAAGATTAACAGCTGCTTTGTACAGCTGTTCAGATCAAACGCGAGGTTAGCATTTCTGGCGGTGCAAATCAAACAAATGGCCACACAGCAGGCAGTCCGTTTCGGGAATGTACTACATCACCCACAATGTCCTGTACAGGTGGTTTTTGACTCCAGGTTCGAGAACAATGGAGGAAAGAAATTCCATTGTAGTCACCCCGAGTCACCCCGAGCGCTACAACACAGTCAACTAGCCATACCTTACTACTTAACATGCAGTAGCAGAACAAGCACAGACAAAAACAACATGTTGAAATAAAAACAATCTAGAGCAATATTATTGCAATCTGTGGGACCGCGCCAAAAAGAACCAAGCTTGGAGAATGAGGAGTGTGGAACTTGGCTTATTTGGTGAGTGGACTAAACCAAGATAACATTTAGCAGTAACACAACCACTGGCCATCAGATTCAAACTTGTTTTATTTTTCTCTCAGACAAGGGGGAGCACTTCTTCTTTTCTGCTTGAAGTAACAACCATCATATAGCGCTCCGGCAAGCAAACGCACACGTGGGGCGATTTGAAATTTCGTGTTCAGTATGAACGTATGACAAGGCTGACTTAAAAAAAAAATGCAAACGGCACATTGCAATCGAGTGAAGTAAAGGACTTGCAATAGTATGGACGAGGGCCATGTGTTTTTGCTGATGGCAAACCGCACCTCCAAAAGCCTAATGGCATCTAATGAACAGCAGCAGGCCCATCAGAGCCTCACATCAGAGGGCATTCGAGGCTGTTGCGCTGTGCCAGAGCCAAAAAGACGAGTGGAATTTAATCTCATCTCCCGCGAACCTTGTACTTTTCCATTCGGGCTGAGAGTGACTTAAGGAGAAGGATGCATGGTTCTCTTAAACAGCAGTGACAAGGTGGCCTTTTTAAAAAAATAATAATAATAATAAAATAAGAATTAAAAAAAAAAAAAAAGTTTCATATCTGAGACATGACAGAGAACTCTAGCTTTTTGACCTCTGTAAATAAATAAATAAATAAATAAATAAATAAACAAACAACTCCTGCATCTATTCAGTGAGGAAAAAAATCCCACCTGAAGAAATAATTCAAAACCACAATTACTGCCACCCCGATGTTAAACAGCACCTAATCTCCTGTACTGTTTCACAAGATGGGAGAATCCAGAAAGACCATTCCTCTTTGCACAATCTCGCTGAATCATACAGCCACCTGGGTCCTTCCCTCTGCACTCTCCACTTTAGTTCACTCCACATGTTTTCAATGGGGTGGAGGTCTGGGGAATGAGGTGGCCATGGGAGGAGCTTGATTATGTGTCTGATGAGCCATTTCTATAACTTTCAGTATTAGTATGCTTCTGCAAAAAAAAAAAAATCACATCTTACCCAGGAGTGCCAATAAATATGGAGGGTGCTGTATACAATGTGTGTGTGTATGATCATTTGTGAAAGCAATACTTTGGACACTATAGAGACATCGCATATGCAAAACCCACACACTGACCTGCAAATTAGGCACAGGCAGGAAAACCATTGCAGAGCAGCTACTTCCTGTCTGTTAAACCACACTCTGAGCAACATTTCTCTGTGTCGCGGAAACTTCTCAACGCACCAACATCCACCCCCACAACCCCGTCGCTTCCTTTGCAAACATCACTATGCCCTTGCTTAGTATCGTTTCCACAAAGAATTCTAAAGAGAAAAACTGCGACATATTTAACATTCCATTGAAAAAATAACCAAACGTAAACATCCACAAAGCCAAAGTGAGGGGATGAGCACATCTCCGCCTGGCTTCCAAATTTAACATGATAATATAGAAAAGCTGCCTTTACTACATTGACAATTTCACATTTTAATGGAAAAAATATATGGATAAATAAAATGGATAACTAAAATTAAAGCATTCAAAACATAGTTACAGATTGTCTCACAAGGTATGAAGCAAACACGTCTGTAAATGTAGCAAGGGGCCGTGTGTCACAAGAACAGGAAATTAAATTGCAGATAGCTTCTTCTGTAAAAGCCCTCAAACACGAGTTACACTGGGATACGATGAGAGGTAGCATCTGGACCTTGTCAGAAAAATACCTTGTCACGCAGCCAGTATCCAAAAATCCTACTGAAAATTGGACTGATATTTTAAAAGAGCCACTTGTAAGATCAAGAAGAACTGAATATTTGTGATCATTTTACTAAACTGAAAATAACTCATTTCTAACAATGCAATATAATCATATAAAATCTCATTGCTAGGTATTTGCTTTATTGACTATGGGGAAAAGTACCAATCCATATTTTGTTGATGGGATAATATCTATACCTGAAGGTGCGTGCGTGCGCGTGTGTGTGTGTGTGTGCGTGTGTGTGTGTCTGTGGCCTGCTGATCTTGTTCTTGTGGGCATATTTGAGATGCTTCATTCTCAAGGTGCTGTTGTTTAGGCTTGATTTAATGTGCGTGCGTGTGAATATGTGCGTGCATGTGTGTGTGTGTGTGTGTGTGAGCAATGTGATTCATGACCTAACACGGAAAGTCATATTGTCTTCTATTTATACACAACACATTCAAACAAATGTGGAAATCTACCGGAATGTCCAGAGTGAACTGACAAGAAATGAAGGCAATCAAAGTTCCATTGCCAATGATAAAGGGAGTTCCCTTCAATTTTTACACATGTAAACATACCAGCACCAAATTCTAAATCGAACGAGAGTAAAACGAAAACAGATTGTATTCCCGATCGTTAACTCGACACCAGCATGCATATGTCGGCAGCTAGTATGAACTTTGCCGTCTTTGCAGGTGGCATAATGGGAAGGGAAGGCCTGGAAAGCGGGTACCAGGCTTCTGCCGCGCATACCAAACAGGTCCGGACACAGGCGGGCTGGCTGATGTGTCCACCCATAATGAGAAATGTTGCAATGTGAAGAAAACACAGCACGCCCTCGCGGAGAACAGAGATCCAAGTGAACCTGTTTTCCTGCCTCCCGGACACTTGGGGGTCAAGCTTAGGATTAAGGACATGGTGTCTGTTTCGTAAACAAGATCATCAGCATTTTTTGGGCTTAATTGTGGTCTATCTAGTTTCATACGTCTATTTTCTACAGTGCTTGGGGTAAACCCTCTTAAAAGTTATCAGACGTGATGTAGCTTAAATGGAAAGAATCATGTACTGTGTGTGCCACTCATCAATCCGACATCCAAGAAAATTCAAAGCTTATGCTCGGGCGGCATCATGTCAATTGGCCCAACGGAAACATCACAACGCGGTAATTCCGAACAGCTCGCTCACATACACATCTTCAAACACGCTAGATATCTACTTGGTGGTTTGATTTCACGCTTGAAGGGTGGGCAGGTACACCAGAGTTCTAAGTATTTATACAGAAGTACCTTTTCTAACACTAATAATAATGGAATCCATGTTACTGTTTTCTACAAGAATAAAAAAAATTGTGCAAAACACAGTTCTATGCAATTAGTAAAAAAACAAAAAGGTTTGCCCTACCCACATTAATTCCCAAACTTTTGGTATCCTCAAAGCACCAATCACTATTCCACAGCTACTTGCATTAAATCAGCTCTTGTCCCACCCTCTTCTTCAGCACTGATGGAGACAGCCTGGCTTATCACACCATTTGATATAGGTCAGTGTGGTATTGGGTGGCACTGGCCAATGTATTCTGTCTAATCTTTGTGCCTACAAAGCATAGCATTAAAGTGCTGCGTCATCACTTTGTTGCGTACTTGAAAAACGGCGGGAGGCGTGGAATGGGAGGGGGCTGAAACTGTGAAGGAACAAGTCAACAAGTCATGACGGTTAACTCATCCTTACAACATTGGGCTTTTTTTTTCTTCCTTTGTCTGACTAATACTCAACACTGATCACAGCTCAATCAGTCCCACCTCTTTGGAGAAGTGCAAGGATGGTGCGGGTCAATATTTGCCAAAGGTTTCATAAAGTACGGAGCTTTATGGGCTCAGGTGACAATGAAGGATAATAAAGTTCCCGCTTGCAGACTTGTGTAACCATACATTGACACCCGTGTTAATTTTTAACAGATGGCAATAATGACGTTTGATTAACACATAACCCTTGCTTGGTGAAATGTCTTTAGTAATAACAGTTGGCTTGTAAAGCAACTCTTGAATAATGAGCAACTGGCAGGGGGTGTGGCGGTGGGTGGGGGTTGGGGGGGGTCTTGTTCTGATGACAATCCCCTATCCAAAATACACCAAGGTAAACAAGGAGTGGCTGTTGCCTAGCAACCAAAGCAGAGCAAAGCCTCATGAGAACCAGAAAGCAGGTGGGCTTCTCTAAAGAACCCATTTCCATAGGATGGAATAGGACTGCTCAAAACATATACATATATGTAAAGTAATTTAAACATGCATAACATTCATTTTCAGCAATTACGTTTGCTCCCAGAAACCAGTCAACTACTCATATTACCTTTATTATGATAAATTAAAATCAGGTAAGTTATGTCTGGCACCATCTTATCAATATTCAGTATTCAGTGTTCAGTATTGTAATCTTTAAGGTTTAATCATTTAAGGTAAGTATTAAGTATAAGTAAATTATACTTATCAATTAAAGCCGGCAGGTAAACCCCTGTGATGGGTGCGGGGGGTTGTAGGCGGGCCGTTTGTTGTCAGGCTTTACTGGTTGATTTTAAATTGCAAAGTCGTTGTTGTAATCAACTCTTAAGTACTTTGAGTACACATTGTATGGTAAGGTGCTATAGAAACTACTAAACTGAGTTGACTTGACCATGTTTTGCAAAAACAATGTTTACAATGTTAAGTGAAATATTCATTTATTCATTCATTTTCCCAACTGCCTCTCCTCATGTGGGTCGCTGGCACTCTTGAGCCTAATCCAGCTGTTTTTGGGCGGTAGGCGGGGTACACCCTGAACTGGTTGCCAGCCAATCGCAGGGTACACACATTGACAAAAGCATCCGGACACAGGGGGATTTTATAACTCTATGCACACAGTGTCTACTATGCAACTATGCATGTCTTTGGAATCTAGGAAGAAACTGGGGTACCTGGAAAAATCCCACGCATGGGGGAGAACATGCAAACCGAACAACAGGAAGGCCAAAGCCCAGAGTCAAACCCACGACCTCTGCACTGTGATGCAGACATGCCGCCGTTAAATGAAATGATCAATTTTAATTGAAGTTAACAGTTAAAACTCACTAAAGTTTCTTAGACATACAGGTAGAAGAAAATAGTGTACTGCTATCTTAAGCGGCATAATACCATAATTGACATAACTTCAACATTGTTTTCTAAAACCACCCAAAAAAACTAGTTGCATAACATTATTTCGCTTTATCATGCAAATACAAAATGCAGAACAAAAGGTTGTTTAACAGCATACTAACTGCAAGACACAATTTTTATAGTTATCACTTCAAATACTCCCACAACTATGGTACTCGTAACTTGTCGGCTTCTTAGGTTAAGATAAGTAGCTTCATCTCATTAGAATTCCATTAATGCCATTAATTCTAACAATGTCAATAAGTAATAGAAACAAAAGACTTTTTTCTATTAAGAATTTAAGCAAGGGTTTCCCACAGGTGGAGAATGTTTGGTATTTAGTGACATGACGTGTGGCGGCGCCACTTATAGCAGGCGCATACTATAATAAGCATTTAGACAAAGTTGGGCAAAATAGACTCCGCTCTTTAATTCGGCTCACTGAGCAATTCCATGATCTATAATATCTTATTTGAAAGCTTTGGAGAACCACTTGTTATCATTTAGTCTGGTTTAATAAACTATATCAGTTCATAAGTTTGGAAATGAAGAAACACTAGCTGAGACGTTCCCCGCAGTCATTAAGAGCACAGACACATTTCCATGCAGAATCATGAGGGAAATCAATTGTACTCCCCATATGCATTTGTGGTTAACGTCTCTCAGTGTAAAAGGCTCACTCACACACAAATCTATTTTACACTCTGTGTTTGGAAACGCGTTACCTCATACAGGGTGGAGACCAGACAGCTTTGCACTCAGTGTGTTTTGAACAGAACAGTGTTGACAAAGCAATTGAAAGGACAACAAAATTATCAATGCTGGGGAGCGGCAAACACAACAGACTTTTTAATGAGTCTCTTCCCTCTGCTTTTATCACACATGCAGTAAACCTACAAGCCACTGTACATACACAACTTTACTAGACATTGTTCTTTTACCAGGATATGGGACATTTCCACAGGTTTATGACATATATAGTATCCCAGCTGACTTTGGCCAGTATGTGGGGCATAGTATGAACCGGTTGTCCGCCAACTACAGGGCACGACCATTCACGCTCACAATCACACGTACGGACAATTTGGAGTGGTCAATCGGCCTACCATACATTTTTTGGGGAATGTGGGAGGAAACCGTAGTAACCGGAGAAAAGCCATGCAGGCACGGGGAGAACATGCAAACACCACACAGGAAGGCCGGAACCGGAGTCAAACCCAGGCGGACGTACTAACCAATTGACCACCTTGCTGCCATGTCAAAATATTATTCTTAATTAAAATAATATATTTAAAAATTCAAGTCAAATGTTGAATAGATAATACATTAAAAGAATAAGTACGATTATTTTTTTATTTGCAGTTTTTTTGCCGGGTGGGTTTCTCCCTGAAACAAAACAATGGGAGTGGAGGGTGTAAATAATGTATATTAAATTATAGGGCAAGTAGGAGTATAAATCAAATCAAATAAAATGACAATTACTAACAAAACTACAGAGAAAGCCAGGCAAGCTGGTGCTAAAGGTGCATAGATACCCTGAAGATAACAATGGATGCATGCAACAGTGTGTTAACAAATGCTACTAGAGAGACATTTCTGGCCGATACAAGCCCACATGTCCATTCATCCGAGAACCTGTTATGTGGATCTGCAGGACCGACTGTTTTTGTTAGCAACAGACTTTCAATGTCCTTGTGTGAACAATAACCTGATTACTGAGCGCGTATGATGTTATGATAAAAGCAATACAGTTGCAATGTAATGACAGTAAAAGTGTTATTGGTATTCATCGCCGGCTCTCGTATGGATCTCATTGTGAGCCATATGATGTGGAACACACTGGAAAAACAGTATCGAGATGACTTGCAGATTCAAATGTATTTATATTCTATGATTTGCCACTGCCTTCTAATGAGCCTCAATGAAGGAATGCGGTTACAGGTTATCCTCTAACAATTAAAGAACAATTAATCATTCTCTTAACTAAAACAACAGTATGACGTCTGGGGGTGGACAACCACATTGAGATGACTGCATAATCACAAGTGTGTGCATGTGTGTGTTATCAGAGAGTGTGACCTATCTTTCCCACGGACTAGAACATCTTTCTTTTTCTTCCACCCTCACTCGATCTTTAAGCTACTATTTTTTTTATTTTTTTTAGGTCAGGTGGGTTTCATGAGTCAAACATCCGGCCTCTTTGCTAACAAACTACACACCATCTTGTTAGTACTTTACTTGGAAAAAGGAAATAAGTCTGAATGAAACATAACTATTCTATGTTTAGGGAAGAGAGAGCGGTTTAATGCAGGCCGGAATTGCATCACATCCGCTTGAATACTGAGAAGAAGAAAAAGTCTGAGGAGGAAAGAAATGTGGTGTCCTCTCAAGTCTGATTGGCAATGAATGTAAATAGATCAAGAAAGCAATCGTGAGATTGCTAGTCCCGGCACGCTTAGAGTAAGAGACAGTTGCAACATTAGCAGACGGTTGCTCAATTCTGTTTTTTTTCTTTTTTTATCATGGATGGGCTGGAATTAAGGCCCACTTGTGGCCTTGAAAGTATCACTGCATCTCCTACTGACACACATACGTACATAGTGCGCACACAGACGTGCCTTGCTTAGTGACACCTTGGCAGTAGGATTCAGGGCAGATGCGTGTTACATATTGACCATGACCACCCGGATTTTATTTCACAAGGAGGCAACACGAAGGAGTCACAATCTTAGACAGAGAGTGAGTGAAACAGAGAAAGCGACATGAAAATAGCATAAAAATGCAAAGAAAAAGAAAACTTCTTTCAGCCAAACAGCGCTACAAAATCAAAAAAGTCATCTTCTGCTCTATTTCCAATGTCAGCTCAAGAGCTGTGTCGGTTATTGCTGTCATTTTGTTCTTTTGTGTTCAAGGGAGTTTTTGCTGCCAGGCTTTTGGTAAGGGACAAATAACTGTGGGTCTTAAGTGCAACCAAGTCAGTATTTTTTGGGGCTTTTGAGTGTCTTGGTTCATAACTGGAATAGGAATTTAGTTAGTAGCCAGAGCAGAAGCTTGGTCGGTTGGTGGGGCAGAAGCTTGGAGCACAAGGTTGGTCGTTGACTGGCTGGCAACCAGTTCAGGGTGTCCCCTGCCTACTGCCCAAAGACTCCTGGGATAGGCTCCTGCAAGCTCGCGACTCTCGTGTGGATAAGTGGTTCAGAACATGGATGGCTGAACAGACGCACCCACGGATGGATTCCCTTTCACAGTTTCCAGATAAAATTTACAATCAGTTTTGGTTTGATTTGAATTACTTCTCAAATTTAGATGCATTGTTAACTAAGTGCAAAATGCATTACCTTTATCATGTAGATCTCAAGATATCAAGTGTAGAATGAAATCTCAAAACACCTTGTAGTAAACACCTTTTGATAAACACCCACACAATTCAGTTATAACAAGACTTTATGCAAAGTCTATCAATCCTAATTTATATTCATCCTTAATCCTGCTATTGTCATTGTAATTCATTGAGAAATGTGGGAACATTTCTGAATCTTCAAATTCCCTGGTTATCAAATCCTGGATTGGCAACTTGTACATCCTTCAATGAACTGGCTCTCCAGTGTATCAATGAACCAGCTCTGACAAACATCTAATATCAATTAAATCCAAACTTTGAAGGTTATTTAAAATCCCTTTTGGACTGACATTATAAATAATATAATGATAAACTGCATTCTTGCAAACTTTGACTAGTCCATATCCAAGCATGCTGGTAGTCCACCCCTCCTCTTCTTTGAGCTGCCAGCCTCTGTCCTGTCTTGTTGTGACAGGATTCAGCATACACAAGTTAGACTTGAAAGGAGGCACCGAGTGACCACTTCTGACCTCCCCAATCACCTGACCATCAGCCTCGATGAACAGAGTGGGAGTTGTGAGCTGCTTCTAATTTTCAATGCAAAGCAGTGAGGTGGGGGGGCGCACTGGTGTGACTGGGTCAACATGCAAAGTCGGGCCAACTATGCATCCAAACCAGACATAGAATAGTGTATATAAACTAAAAAGTAGGATTGATGTGCTTCTCATGCCAAGCGTCTTCAGGCAACCCAAGCAGCCACCAGGTGCCAAACAAGCAAGAACATTCTAAAGCGTGGGTGTTTTTACCCAAAGCGGCTTGGGGGGGGGGGGGGTTAACGTTGTGTACAAGAGGAACAAGACACTGCGGTCGAACTTCCCAGTGAAGTGAAATCAAGCTCTTCTGGTCCCCATTTTCACCTCACACTTTTTTTGTAATGCTACAAGATGAACAACATTCTGC
The DNA here is from genome assembly GCF_033458585.1 of Syngnathus typhle. Classification (NCBI taxonomy): domain Eukaryota; kingdom Metazoa; phylum Chordata; class Actinopteri; order Syngnathiformes; family Syngnathidae; genus Syngnathus; species Syngnathus typhle. The sequence continues at coordinate 14,771,683 of NC_083738.1, read as the reverse complement.
TCTGATCGTTCGATTGTAGAGTCACGCTCGACTGGCTTATTGTAAAAGCGACAGCAGGAGCAAAAACAAGACAAAAAAAACAGCTGCAATCTAGGTATGAGTGAAAATGTTATCAAAAGTGATGATCAAGTGACTACTACACCATGATAATTCTTTTTTTTTTTTTTTTTAAACGTGGGCTTGGTCGGTTTGGAGAGCCTTGCAAAACTGTCAGCTCCCGCCCTTATTTCAACACACCTTATAAGGCAACAAACAAGACACAGCCAGACCCAGGTACATGAATCCTAATTAAATTTCAAACCTATTAGTTGGCTTTGACTTAAAAAGTCTTAAAAGTCAACTATTCTCCAAGAATAACTCGCATTGAAATTGCTAGACAAAGGTCCTGTAGAAACCCCTTAACATGATGTCACTTTTGCTTTGCATTATAACAAAACCAAAATGCATTGAAGTCCATTAAAAGAGGGAAAACGACCACTAACCTTAATTGAACAGGGTGCAGGTGACCTGGTCCATCCCACAAAGCATCAAAATAAGAGTCAACATCAATGCAACCAATGAAAAAGTCAAAAACAAAAGGTCGAAAAAATTGGTTGGTGAGGTGCCCTGGAAGATAATCCAAAGAAAGCCTTTCAAGGTGTGCAACAACCAACTGTAGGCCCACTCCACACTTTCTTTCTCACGGCAACAAACTGTATGACGAGGTGAGGAAGGGTGGGTAAAAAAACAAAAACAAAACAAAACAAAAAAAACAAGAAGAGACGACGAATGACTTGGAGGCAGAAAAAGGAGAAGTGTCGTGAAGTGAGCCGTCCTCTCCCTATGAGTCACGAAGCCTTGTCGCCATTGGTAGAGAGCGGCCCCCGGGCAGGCGCCTTGTACCTGGCCAATCAGCGCTCGCTTAGGTGCGGAGCCCTGCAGGCAAATTTGCAAAGGTGCATTCTCTGGGATTTGATGGAGGTGAGGAGGGACGGGGCGGGGGGAGGGGCGTGGAACTCTGCCACGGGGCCGGGCTGTGTGAAAGACGATAGACGGGTTTCTCCTGCAGCAGAGGAGCCGAAGGTAAACACAGGTACACACCCACAGTAGACTTTGACCTGAGAAAAAAAGCGAGGCCTAAAATGAAGCCTTCACGTTGAAATGTGAGCCTAATAGCCTCGTCACAGCGGGTAATTTAGCAAGGAACGTCCGAGAAAGTGCAGAACAAATAAACCCAACAACTCATAAAGCAACTACTGCTTGTAGGAGACACAAAGAATGGAGCATTCAAAGACTCCTCCCATCACTTGAAAATGAAGTGATCACGTTCCATCACAAGACACGCTGACATCATCTCGGGCTCCATTGAGATTCACTGTCACTGTGCAACCAATGTCGCAAAGGTCAGGGAGTGTAATACTGGTGACACTTCAAGAATGAAGCCAAAATAGTCGCACAAAAGACCTCAATTAACTAAGAATAGTCATAGAATAAAGCTGCTGTAAGAATATCGTAGATTATAGTCACTCTCAGATTCATGTATATTTCGGGGAATCATGATTTTAAAGGACAAAAATATATTTTTCAGACAAAAAGTCAAATATTTGAGATCATAAATCATAATAAGTCATATACAGTGGATAGAAATTTAATTTGACCAGTAAGCACTTTGTAACCTGAAACATTTTGCAAATCAAATAATGCTCCACGTTAAAATGAATGCTCGTTCAACTAATTCGTTCCAGTGGTAAAAAGAAGTGATATCTACCTAGTTTATATCAGTGTGTGTTTTAAATAAATATGTAAGTGAAAACAGTGAGGTTGGTTATGGTTGTTTAGCTGGAAAATGTGTATCGCGCTTAACATAGGTGGACACAAACAAAGAGACAAGTCAAAAAAACAAAGCACATGACACTTAGCTAGCGCTTTCAAACCAGATCTCAGCCATGGAGTGTTTGTCAAGGTTCCACCTCCACTGACGATACAAGAGCTCGCTAGTGACGGTGATAGTGTTCATGAGGCTTCAAAGTCTCAATAAATCTTCTTCCATGCAAGTTGCCATCTCAAAGCATGGAGAGATAATGGCCGCGGCTTCCCATAATGCAATGTGGAAGCCATGTGGCATTGTGGGATGTAGCCGCTTTTATCTGGCTATTGGAATCCATAGCAAATGTAAACAATGCTTTGTAATCAGGTAGTGAGATGACATGTTAACATGCAGGGAAACAAAAGGGATTTATTTAGACTACGAAGCCTCAGTAACACTGTCGCCAGCAGGAAGGTGGAACAGACACGTGATGACTGAGATGTGGCTAGCTGGTGGTTGCTAGCTTCCGCGGAGGAACTGTTTCATGCTTTCTACCAGTTTTTAACTTGTATCATTGTGTCTACCCATGTTAAAGATCTTGGAAAAGCTGTACACCATAAGAATTGTTATTAATATTGCAATAGTACAGATGGTAGTTTTGACCAAACCAAATTACACAGCTAGATCCAAAACATGAAAGCCATGCTCTGGTTCAACAGATAATGTATTTCCTTCTTTTTTTCCTCAACAGCAACACTATTAGGCTTTGTAATAACACTACTGCTTGCCGTTTTCACTTTCTTTGGAGGCGTAGGATACTGTGGGTTAATTCAAAATGAAAAACAAAAATACATGCAAAGTGAGACGTATGGAGCCAGCGATGGTTCCACAGCATGACAAAAAACTCAACAAGCGCATCCAGTCCAAGACAGCTCACAAATTGAAATGTTTTTACAACAGCCGAGGTAGATTTTCTTTGAACATTTTGCCTTTCATCCCATTTGTATTTTTAGATTAAATTGATATTTTATTTTAATATATCTTTCATTATTAACTGAAGAAATCAAAATTTTGTGCTCCAGCCAACAAGAATGAGGTATTTAAAAAAGGTTACGAGAAAGTCCCAAATAAGGACAACGCCTAATGTAGTAAACTAAATAGCAGTAATCGACAAAGAACATACAGCATCTAAAGGATTATGGCAAAGCTGATAGAAGGATGTAGCTTTAAACTACTGAGAAGACGCTGATGAGAAATGACATGTGAGCAAACAGGAACCTGTGGTCTGTGGTGAGCACCAAAAAATATCTTTACACACTCCAATCTGTACACTCCCTTTATGTCAAGCTACATTTGAAAGCTATAGGAGGATTATCATGCTCTGCACATACTCATACAGTTAAACAATTATGCAAAAAAAAAATTCTATTAATTGCAGTGATTTTGCATGATCTCTTCAATTTTTGGACAGTGAGAAAGTGAAAATTGCAGTAAGAACTACCTTAAAACACTTTTTTAAATTCAATTTAGATGTGTTCAAATTATGTGGAAGCATTAAAACTTTATATTTGTAACTATATTGCAGACTTTCACCTATCACGAGTGGGTCTGAGCGGTATCTCATATGATAAAGATTGTTCCCCTCCAAAAGTATTCTATCAGTGAGACCTGTACATTTATTTTTGCAGTAGACTGAAAACATTTGAGTTCTAACAAAAAGATCAATCGTTTTTTTACTCACTAAACAATAGTAAATAAACAAATATAATTGGTTAATAAACAGCAATCATGGGAAAAAATTTTTTTAATACACTTCAATGCAAATGAAATTGTAGCAGATTATTCAATAAAGCGATGGAATAATTAAAAAAATAATACATTTTGAAATTATTCCATAGTGACAGCCCTAATTGGAGTTTTTGAGATATTCGCATTTGGATCTGAAACACAAGTTTGATTATGTTTGAACACATCCAGCTTTCTTTTGAAAGTATTGGATATAGCAATGCTTTAAGGTAGCCACGAGCCATAGCTCAGCGGTCTACAGAGTCATACGTACATACATACAAATGCACATACATACAAGTTGTGTTATAATCTTACACTGTTGTTCTCCTTTTGAAGCAGAGGAACTAAGAAGACAATGCAAGGGGGAACTACGGTGACAGTGAACTTGAGTGCTCAATGTAACTCAGTCCACAAAGTGTTTTTCAGCTCTTCACATGTGTATTTCCCCAAATGGATTGAAAATAGGAAGCAAGCCTTTCAACATTTTGTTGACTCAATAAGGTCATTTGAATTGCACGGTGGCACCCACAAACAGACACGCACCAAGGGCCCCACATTCGAGCTAACCGCGCGCGTGGATGGTGAATTTTCTTTTTTTTCTCACATATTTTTGTAACCGATGGCAGTTAGAAAAGGGACCTTTGCGCCGCTGTGGGCGTGAACACAGCCGATTTGCTTCCTGGCCAGTGAAAGCGTCTTATCTCATTGCCTTTGAATTCAGCACGGAAAAGGCGTACAATCAATTAAATGATTCTGACTTGGACAATGAAATTTTTTTTGTCTGACTTTGTAAGGTAATGAATGTCTTATTGAACATGAGGGCTGCCTTGCTCCAGAGGTGGAATTGGGGTACTGTCATGCAGCTCCTCGGGTTCGGCTATTGTTGAAAACCTCCTCGCCCGAGCATCATTGTCTCGTTACCCGACTTAATTGCTGTCGCGCTCCGGTGGAAGTGAACTTTGAGCCACTACACCCACCAAGACTTACAGCACAAACACTGGCTTCATTCTCTGGCCTGGTTGGGGCTTCTGGTCACCACCAAGAACCCCACTATTCCTTATCCCAGCTGTTCAGGGTTTTTTATTTGTTGTTGTCTTTCCCGATACAAAAGTGTCCCTGATGTCTTGAAGGGTGCCATATAGTAAATATATTTATTATTATCATATTCACATTATAGTTATTTAATAAAAGTAGTAGTAGTAGTAAAGAAAAACTGACTTGCAAGAGAGAAATGAAGCAAGCACCCCATTTACTAATTTCATATTGTGATCTATAGCTTATCGTTGCGATTCTATTTTCGGAGGTTGAAGTGGGCATAAATACATTTGTCCACATCAATTTTGGAGATTACAAGCGATATACACTCAGTTATTTAACCTGCACAATTTTCACACAACAAATGCAGCTGACCATATCAACAAAAGTGTTGTTCTGAGGAAAGACATCAAGTGGAATGAAGATAACGCCCTGAAGCTGGTGAAAGGATACAATGCATTAATCATACCAAGGAAATGTTGCTCCTCCTGCCTTTAGACGCCGTAACAGAGGCCAATTAGTTTGTAAGTATTTCAGGAACTCACCGGGAATCTCAGCAAAGTATATCCAAAATGAGGAAAAGCAATAAAGTCAAATTACTTGGAAAGTCCAAAAAGGCCTTCATTACTCGAATGACGCATAAAACACACATGCTACCACTTCTGGGTCACGTGAGCCCCTTTTAAAAGACACACCTTTCAGCCTTCTCAAAAGAAGATGGCCCACTGGTTATCATCATGTAAAAACACAAGCCCCTTAATTTCAATCTGTGTCCTTTCAGTATGAAAAAGCAAGTGCTACACACCAAACCACCAGCGTACGCATATTTTGTCTTTGCAGCAGTCCACTGAAGCATGACATTGTTTAAGTATCAGAAAGAATCCAGATCATTCCGTTAAGAGTTATGCCAGAGTACTGTGGAGTCAAACTCTGATAAGGACATCCTTGAAGGCCTGAGATACACGGGGGCTTTGGAGGACAGGCTGCATTATTTGTGTGGCGCGGAGGTCGAGAAGGGGAAGAATGTCTGGAGGACCACAGGACAGGCAAAGAGTATCACAAACCAGTAGAAGAGTGAAAAATGTATAATTCCTCATTTTGGCTGTCAGTCTCACTCCCAAAATGATAAGATGTGTTGACCGAACACGACGACACAGTGCTACTAAGTGCAGTGTGGATGCTACTATATAAACAGTGTATCAGAAATCATGTGATTGATCTGATTCATCGCAATGATGACACAACAATACACAGGACTATAAAGGATAGTGTTACGGTAGATCGAGTTGACCAGTGTACATAATATTCATCTGTGTAGACATTCATCAAGATAATGATTTCTCACAATAGTTATCAAAAGGTAACAAATAAATATCATTATAGAATATTTTACAGATCTGTGCAAGTTTTTACATTTTCAAATGATGACTTCTACAACCTTCTGCAACATGCCCGCAGGCTACTCATCTGGCAACCATGCCATCATGTTGGTGAACCTTGTATGAAACTAACACTTTATGTCAAAAAAGTGATTTTTAAAATCTGTAGGAACAAAGTGCGTACAGTACTTCCATTGTGTTGAGGGTCAATTTAACCTGTTAAGATTAATATTGATGTACTTTATATGCAGTAGCTTTTACAGTATTTCTTAATTTACCTGGTATATGAAATATATATGCAACGGGTCACTGAGCCATAAGCATATTTGGTGTGAAAATAAAATAAAATAAAAATTAACTGCAGTATGCATGCCAAGCCAGCAGCAGGCACTGCAGCAGTATAACTTTTATGATTAGACGTTAAGATTGCATAGGGTACATAAAAACTTTAGAACAGGGTAATTATTCTAGTATTTAATTTTTACATGATATAACACTATAATGTACTTTTTTCACAGTAATTAATCTTTCTTTTATTCTATAATAGGGAGAAGTCATCGGTTGATAGTAATGTGTGAAGGTGTCAATATTTCCATTTACTGACTGCAAGATGTGTGGACAGGTCACCAGCAAATTCTATCACATTCTCAACGAGGAAAAATCTAGTCTGCGTGGTTTTGGAATGTGGGAGGAAGCCAGACTAGCCACACACACGCCAAATAAGTGAAGGAAGAACATACGAATGATCCCAGAGCCGAGAACCTAACTCCTAACCTCCAAATAGTGAAGCAGATGATGTTTGCAAACACATTGCTCTGCAAGGTTTGTGTGACTGTGAACACAGGGTATGTTCGAAAAAAAAAATGGTGATAAAACCAAGTTAGCTAGCGACAGGGGCATGAAGCAAATGCCGAAGTTTACATCTTTACTCAGGATTTCTTGTTCTTAAAAAAACATATTGTTTTCTCTAATAGCTTAGCAGGATTTGTGTGATTGTGCCCTCAAGATAAGCGTTTCAAATGACACTGAAACCACACAACTAACAAGCAGCCAGCACACCAAGTTAACATATTTACTCAGTACTCCTTCTCAAAACGCACAACAGACTATTTGACATGCTGATGTGTGAAAGATGAATTGATCTAATCCTTATTACCGTTTTTTTCCATGTATAATGCGCCCCTATGTATAATACGCACCCTAAAAATGGCATGTTGATGCTGGAAAAAAGCCTGTACCCATGTATAATACGTACCCAAATTTTGACTCCTACTTAAGTCCGTAAATGTAAAATTATTTCAGAAAAAAGATAATCTTTGGGAACAACCGGATGTTATTCTGCCGGTCAGTATCACTGCGCATGCGCTAGCAAACTCGATAGCGAAGAAATGTTTCGGATTTGTGTAGGGCACATTGTGACAGCAAACGAGCAGGTGATCGAGCAAGCGTCTGATACGAGAGCATTGTGTTCGTATGGAGCGTGTTTGAAGTGAACACCAGAGAAGAAAGCGCATCTGTAATGGCGGCCTCCATATCGTATCCGGATTAAAAAAAAAAAAAAAAAAATGTTTTTAGGACAATAAATTAGTTACATTTTGCGCATTATACATGGAAAAAAACGGTATTACTTTTTTTATGCTGTACTAGTGCCACGGCTCCTTTCTCACAGCTGCACAACAGGAAACAGGGGAAGAGGCAGAAAACAAAGTTTAATCACACATTGGGAAAATGTAAACACAACACAGTGCAATCTGGTAGAACGAGTGGAGCACCGCTAGAATTGCGCCAGTGCAAAATGGCCAGTGGCGAAGGCAGAATGCACTAGCTGAGTGCAACTCATTAAATATAAAAGACACTCTGCTCTGTGTAGTCAGATATCGTCCACACAAGAGGCCATTGCTATGTTACATACAATAGCTGTGAAAACTACATAAACACTTCTTATTCAGTTCTAAACAGCACAACAGCTCCGTTTTACTGCAATGACCAGGCTGGTAGAGCTACAGCTCATTATTATTACAACAGCAGGCCCGGAGCAAGCATATACTGCACTCTAGTCACTCAGGGCCAGGATTATAATAGCCATTGGCTTGTTGCGGTTCAATTATTCAACAAACCTTGAGGATGTGTGTCATGCTTAAATTAACTCAAAAGACAAAAATCATTGTTCCAGTAAAATAGAACCTGTCGACCCGAGCCACTCCTCGTACGCATGTCGGCGCTACGAGCTTTCTCAGCCATCATAAAAATATCAAAGCAGTGTGGTTAAGTATTGGCATGACATGCTGCAAGGGTGAGTCATCACAAGTCAAAGGCTATGTCGTGTGTTGCACAAGCAGGGGAAACACACAAATGTCATCTAATTCCCACTGTCAAAACAAAAACAGGACAATTTTAGACTTATTTAGATTCAGTTCAAAACACTTTGATACTGATTAGCGGACTGGAAAAATGAAGAAACATCTTGTGATGCGCAATCTAAAGATAGTAAAATTTAAAATCCTTAAAAAAGCATACACAACAACAATGTTATTAGCTCAATCAAGGAAAAAAACGTGGTAGCAAGTTTATAGGTAGCTGCTGCAACTTTAACAAAGCACTTTATATCATGAGATAAAACATTAACTGTTCTGTCATTTATTTTGAAAGCCTTACAGTAAGTAAGACCTGAGAAGTGCTGAAAATGTTGACCAATTATATTCGTTGTTCTCTGATGTCCTCAGGAAGTAAATGTACTACGTACTCTGCATTGCACCATACAAAGTAGCCATCTGTTACTACAGATAAATTGAAAATACTTATATTATTTTGTGATAACACCAAACTATTGTGCTGCCTCCTTAGGGGACTGGTGTTAAAAGTAGGCCTATTTTCTTAAAACTTGGCCCTAAATCCACTCACACACCAAAGGAGAAAGTCATACAGGGTGAATGCTGTGGGACACATGCTTGCCAGACATGAAGTGCGAGAGAGGAATGAGGGAGCAGGTGAAACCTCCCTTGCCTCTCCCCTCTCTCAACCTGACGTCATGCACAGCAGCAGCAGCAGCAGCAGGCCTCCAACATGTCTGACAGGGTGGAATTCAACTGTCACCATTACAGGGAGCTCTCGCAGTTTCCTCCAACGAGGTTGAAGACATGAGGAAAGTGCCCCAGAGAGCGGCGGGTGTTTTTGCACCAATTAAAAGGGAAGTTAAGGCGGTTTTGATTCTCCTTTTCCCCAAGTGAGTTCTTACAATTGTGCATGTCATTTGTGTTATCAGCCATCTCGTGGCACGGTGGAGTGAAAGCATTATGAACATTGCCACCTTGTGGTTACGGCTCAGGTGTCAAATTACATAGTTTATTATTATGTACTATGTAGTCAAGCAGGGCAACAAATGTAATCTAATGACCACTGCTTGCACGGATTTCTAGTATTATTATATTGTCTCAAATATGCAGAATAGAGAGGAGGACATTCCCCAAAAGCATAATGAAAGAAAGACATACATTTGACTTATTGCACTCGTCTGGGACTCATCCGTTCTAAAAGCTTTTTTGAAATTTGAGCAGCGCTGTCTTCCAAATAGCTTATGAGCTCAGTTTGTCTTTTTTGTGAAGTCCGATCGATACGTGGAGGGCCATTAGGGAGGCTGAGCAGACCTCAGACAAGCAGTACAAGAAAGGCTTCAATGAGCTTTGCTCAATAATAATAAAGAAGGGCAGAGAGTCTTTGCTCTGCAGGATCACACTTGAAGGAGTGACTTCGCTGTCACGGGATACGAAGGCTGTCGGGAAGCCACATTCTCTAATCTGCAGACACACAAACGCGCGCGCACGCTGGTGAGCATATCAGAGAGCAACAGCATGGCGTAAAAACAAATGGCACAGGCGAACCTTCGCTAGAGTATATTTGGAAACTTGCTGGAGATAATTACTTTCAGTGGATTGGAGTTTCCAATTATCCCTCTACCAGCGATCCCACCATGGGAAAACTGGACGGGAGGAGGGGGCAGGATTCTTGTCTGTCGTTCAGTCTCCCCCTCCCACCACCAGCGTCACTGCCGCCTCCTCCGAAGGGAGCCGGTGACCAATGAGGTCGGGCGAGCGCGTCCCATGACAAAAACGTCTTGAGCCAAAAATGTAAACATCTGGGAAACATTTGAGAATCGCCGGGAGACTCGTATTGATCACACACACACACAATAGTGTTTACTGTACAGCAATGTTGTAAGTAAGTAAATAAAAGAGGTTTTCATCAACATTCCTCCTAAATCCTATCTTGGAAGAAATAAAGCTGAGGGTGACATCATGTGAAGGCGGTGGCCTCCCATAAGCACCTGTGCTTTTACACCACATGACAGCCGTCCTGATTAGGGTAATTTTGTAAAAATGATTCATGACATGCCGACATAAGTTTCGCCTCTCTTAGCAACAAACCCTTCACAAACCCACTGGGGAGGAAAAATCCATCAGATGCTTGTGACTGCCATGTTTTCAAAGAATAAGAATAAATGTCACACAGTGAGCAAATTCCACAACCCCAAAAACACAAATATACAAAGACTGTGCCACATAAACTTGAACATGCAGTTACCACTGCCGGTCACAATAAAGCCGTGAAGATCTGGGCTGTAGACTGCACAGGTAGACATGTAGTGATGACGTCACACATTGATGTGGTTGGCAATAGTTTAAGCTTTTTCCAATGGCACCACGAGCAAACACCTTTGTCATTGGACCAAGCTAATGGTAGAGCAAGCAGGGTTGAATGACAACTTCAGCTTTGTTCTCTACGCTGATAGTTGGAATGTGTGAAGTGTCAGTCAAAAAGATATTAAGTCATTTGGTTTTCTAAAGGTAACAGAACGCCAGCTATGATGTCAATTCTTCTGGTAAGTTGATTTAATAGATGTGGTGGAAATCAAACTGCATTGGATCACTGTGGCTTACTTTTTATGAATAAAACATTTTAGGGGAGGGGGGCTTAGTGTAAAAAGTTTGACAAGCACCAGTCTATAGCGACGCAAGTAACCAAGCAACAGGAAGCACTCACATCATGAGTTAAGTTTAATCAACTTTAGACCGTCTCTTAGCAATCATTTATAAATTCAGCTTAATCCCTTTACCAGGCGCGATCACTATTTAAGATATGCATTTTAACGCAATAAAAGGGAAGAATAGACGCACTGTTTACATCACAACAGCGAAATGTGTTTAATATGTAAACTTGAACACTCACCCTTTGGGAGACGACGATGACTTAGATGTTCCCGACGTCTTCGGGAATTACAATAAATGAGAAAAATAACAGCATTATCCTGAGACGGAAGGCGAGCCGAGGCAACACAAGCGGGCAGCGGTTGAAGCCTCCTCCTGCCACGGCTCCCTGCCTGGCACAACGCTGACGTTCTCTCCAATAACGCGTGGGGAATTCCTAGCAGTCACATTTTCCTGGGAAGCGATAGTCCCCCTGTGCCGAAAAGTTTTTTTTTTCTTTTTTCTGTTTTTAATTCATCTTCTATTTAGTCTGGAAGAAGTATGTAAATAAATTGTTATAATATCAATTGCAATATCAATGTCGTTATCTTTTCTCTCGATCGACTAGAAGGTGTGTTTGGCTTGCTCTTTTTAAGTCAACGCAGGTGTGTCATATAGGTCCATATGGAAATCTCCCTGGGTTGAGCAACTGTGGACTCGCCGTCGAAAGGCAGAGTCGCGAACGGGAATCTAACTCGCATAGTCAATCTGAGAAACACAGATCCAAAAGGATAATTAAGCCTTTTTCGTTGCTTTGTTGCCCAGAGACTGACTGTAAACGCCAGTGAGTGGAGCAGCACTCCCTCTCGTGGCTGTTGGTAGTAACAAAAATCCTTCCCGTGACAGCGGTTCCCGGCAGACGTCACAGTATTTAAAGCAAATAGAGTAACGGTGACAAAAACTGTATATTAAAGTTAAACATTCGGGATGAGTGGACAGGCTAAAAAAATTCAAGTGCACAAAAAAAGATATCGTCGCTTGACACATGACGTAATCGTTTCTAGAATGTTCCATTTGTCCTGCTAGCGCAGTCAAATGCTGTAATGTTAAATGTTAGGATGATATATTACGCTCATTGCGCTTTTACATTAATAACCATAAATCTAATAAATGAAAGATACAGTATAATGTGTATATCAACTTATAAATCAGTAAATGTTGGTCAAATGGCAATAATGCCCCCGTTCTAATACTTATGGTTGCGTCCGAGGGCTAGCGGCTCAGGCAGCCAAATATTTGACATAACAATCGGCGTCCAGTTAGCTTAGTGTCGAAACTAATCACTTATTTAGATTTAAAACAAACTTCCCTCTACTATATCTCGATCCCCCGTGCTCTCGATACGTACATTTAAGCGTAAGTGTGTAGGATGTCAACTCCGGCGAGACGACGTTTAATGAGAGATTTTAAACGGTAAGCGAGACCAAAACAATGCAAATAGCTAAAAGCTAACATTAGCAACCTGAGGGCTAGCCCGTCAGCGTTGCTACATTTACACACTTGTCATCACATTCTGTGGTATTTTGAAGCACCCATTTCTTTCGTCGGGGTCTTGTTTAGTTTAAAGCGTAAAGTCGACGATTTTAGATATTGATGGGGTGAATTATAAATGGAGACAAACGACTTACATCGACACTTGTGCTAGCACTAGTGTTAGCATCCCATGATACGTATGACCACTGTTGCCAGTCAAGATTTCAGGTGATGCGTTTACGCCCTCAACGTATATGTAAAAGACAGGCGTTTAACCCAAATCTTATGTATGCCTCTTAGTTATGTCATTTATAAATCATTAGCGACAGTGTTGATCACACCACTGTTATTACATCAACTTATTTGTATGCTCCATTCGTAAGGCTGCAAGAAGATCCTCCAGCTGGAGTCAGCGGGGCCCCCTCAGAAAACAATATTATGGTATGGAATGCTGTCATTTTTGGGTAAGTTAGTCCCGAACTTAATGTAACAGGCTTTCTGATATTAACCATTTCTCTAACATGCTTGTCTTTCTTTCATAGGCCAGAGGGAACTCCTTTTGAAGATGGTACGTATGTAATTTGTCAAACATCCAGGTCTGTTAAATTTACAAGGGACGTGCACTTAAAAGACTTAAAAGTTTGTATTTTTACAGGATTCTTTGTATTTTAGGAACTGCACATCCTTATGCCACTGCAATGCTAATAATTTACTTCCTTCCAGGAACATTCAAACTCACCATAGAGTTCACAGAGGAATATCCAAATAAGCCCCCAACTGTGAGATTTGTCTCTAAAATGTTTCATCCTAATGGTAAGTGGATGAAAGTCTTGCATATCCTGTATTAGCTAATGCAATCATTGTATACTGTCTAAACTAACAACACTTTTATTCCTTTTTGTAGTATACGCCGATGGCAGCATATGCTTAGATATACTACAGAATCGTTGGAGTCCCACTTATGATGTGTCTTCAATATTAACATCAATACAGGTGCCACAATCACGACGCTGGCTATTGTCATTATTTTCCTCGTCCGCTGACATGGTTTTGTTGTGTTTTCGCCAAGTCTTTACTGGATGAGCCCAACCCCAACAGTCCGGCCAACAGCCAGGCAGCCCAGCTGTACCAGGAGAACAAGCGGGAGTATGAGAAGAGAGTTTCTGCTATCGTTGAACAGAGTTGGCGCGACTGTTGACCCGCGTCATTGTTGTCGTGGTCCCCGCCATGAACAGTGTCCGACCTCTAGTTGTCAACTTATCTCACAGTATACGTTTTGCCCCCCTCCTGCCAAAAGAAACTGTCGGTTGCCAAGTTTGTACGCTGTCGTGTTTGAGGCATTCAATTCTGCTGAATGCCATCATCAGGCTAAAATGTGTTTAAAAGAAAAAAAAAGTTAATGTACCTTGTTATATCTGGGTTACTTGCCTCTTTTTTTTGTGCAAAATGGCTGCTAACTATGTGCTTGCTGTAAAACCACCTACTGTTCTTATTTTGACACATAAACATGTATTTGTGGTTATTTCTTTTTGTTGTATCAGTGTGCTTTGTTTTGCCTTTTGAAAGCCTTTCAAGTGGGACTGATACTTTTCATTGAAGCATTACAATTAACCTGACATGAACATTTATTACAAGCTGCCTTGTGGATTTCAGATGCTCTTTGTGTTTGAGTACGACACGCAAGACATGACGGCCCCATTTGGGCACTTGGTTTCACTGACAAAATGCTGACATTTAAAGACTGAGGATGTTTGTTAGCTAAGCTATTTCACAATCATACAAAAGTAGTGATCAGTGTGAAGTGATCATACAAGATGATTTGTCTTTAAAGTTTACACTGGTAACCCATGTAACAAACTGTACATTTTCTTGTAAATAAAATGATCTATGTTACTAGTGTTTCCTTTGAAAGAAGTTAGGTTTTGTCGAGTCACTTTAATTTTATTTGCTGTTGGATTTTATTTGCAAACATGTCTGGACACACATTTTGACAATGCAAATGTAGCTCTTGTACAATAACCATGGAAAATGCTACGATAATTTAGTGTGCCGCAAAACAAATTATGCCCAACTCCCAGCAGAGTTAAAGATCTCGTAGTCCAACTGTTACATGAATCGACTTGCATTATATGTTTTACACACAGTGAAACAGCCCCTTAAATTTTTTGTGACTATGACCCTCATCAGGACACCTCGACGCAAGCGTGCGCCAAAGTAAATAAAGGTGACATGGAAACATATAAAAGTTAATTGTTTGGGGGAATGGAATGCAGGAACCCTTAAGACCTTATTTGTAGAGTCCAAATTGAGAATGTGGATTTGTGAAGTTAAAGCTCACAGCTGGAGTTGACATGCAAATCAGTGCGAGGTCTGAGGTTTGACCAGTTCGTAGCGGCCCACTTGCCCTTCCTGTAGGAGCTGGCCAATGAGCTGATTTTTGTCCACTCTGCGACTGACGATGAGGTAGCGATGCCTGCCCTGCCCGTATGACTTGCTCCGTAGGCCGTACTTGTGAGACACTACGTGGATCCGCTTGCGCTCATCGCTGGTCAGGTCGGTGGAGAAGTGCAGATCGTCCTGGCGGTCCGACCTGGCGTAGTTAATGATGATGCCCTCGATGTCTCGTTTGTTGAGCTGGGACTTGTTTGAGTCCATACCCAAACCCTCCCTGGAGAACTTCTCCTTAACTTTGATGGGCTCGGCAATGCCTTCTCCGTCTCGGCCCAAACCTCCACCTGTCCAACCCATCTTCCGCAGCAGCTGGTTCCCAATGTTGTCCTCTTTTATCACCTGTTTCATGGCTTCCTCTCCCGAGCGACCCTGGATCTGCGAACGGGAGATGGCCTTGGCGTGACCCTCCCACTTCATGGTGGACTTGACCACTGCCTGCGTCTGTCTCAGGGTGTCTACGGCCTCCTGTGCCGCGAAGTGCTTCACCTGTTTTTTGGCGCCCACTCCTGCTGCCACAAATTGTCCTTCCAAGTACACTTCGCACCTCCAGCGATTATCGGACAAACAGATGAACTTGTAGTTGGCCGTCATCTTGTTGAACTGAGCCGTGTCATTGATGATGCTCACGGCGTTATCCGAATTCTCTAAGATGACCACCTCACTCAGATGTTTCTTCCTCATGCCGAATTGTCCAGCGGAGGATCCCGATTGCTCATGTCCCCGGGCGTGCTGGGGCGCTAGCTGCTGGCGCTGTTGCTCCGCCTGATTCAAGCGCAGCTTTGCCAGGGCCGCTTCTGCCGCAACGTGCTTAGAGTTCTTTTTGGTGCCGCTGGCCTGCGCCACCATTTCATCCTGCACGTAGACGCTGCACATCCAGCTGAGGTTGGGCAGCCGCTCAAACTTGTAGTCCACCTTCATGTGACAGAAAGCGGCAGAATTGTTTAGAATGCAGATGGCGTCTTGGGCATTGTCCATGACCACAAACTCCGTCCAACGCTTGCGCATGTCGGGCTCGTTGGGCCCCTTAAAGTTGGGATAGCCGATGTTCTCCGGATTGCAAAGAGCGGGCGCTAAGGCAGGGGCAGGGCAGCTCATCTGGCACACCACAATGTCGTTGAGCATTGTGTGCTTGTACTTGCGCGGCACCACGCGCACCTCAACAGGCTTCATGAAGAGTCTGACGGCGTTTTCGGAGGCACGGTCCCTCGCGCCGTTTTTACTGAAAGAGTAGCCCGTGGCCAGATAGACTCCCTGACACCTCAGCTCGCAGGCATAGCCATCCGTCGGAACTTTGCGGTTCTTGGGTAGGTCGGCTTGAGGGATATCCCTCAAGTTGACGTAAGTGTACTGAGGGTTGGTCTTGCAGGCCTGGATGCTGCGACTCAACATGAAACTGTAATTCAGATCCTCAGTTCCGGTCATGTACTGAGGATCCGACAAAGACACCGCCAAGGCGGACGCCAGACAGGTAATGAGCCTGTGCTTCTCCACGATCGTGGAGTGATTGATAGGTAGCAGCTGAGGCGGCAATTCCCCCGCCTGAGAGGCGGCAGGCCCGCTGTACGCTCTGTTATGAGGACGATCCCTGTGGCTGTACCCCAAACCCTGCCGTCCAGAGTCCCAGCCGCTTGATCTGTTTCCGCCCCTGTATCCATTGTGCCTGTACGGCTGCGAATAGAAATCTGTGTTGCGAAAGCTGTGGGTCTCATACTTGTTTGTATAGTCTTGTTGAATTGTTGCCATAAAGTTAGATGAGGAGCCTCGGCCTCCGTAGCCTAAGCTGACTGGACCGCCCGAAGGAACATTATTCTTGTGCCGTTCTCGATCCCTACGGAAGTCAAAAGCGGGCCTGAGAGAGGAGGTGCTCGGTGCTCTGCCCGTGCTACCGTAAGAAGCGTGTTCATATTCCCTGTATCGGCCAGTATGCGGGTCACTACTTCTGGGGGGGTCACTGCTTCGGGGGTCCTTATCGTTCTCCTTCTCATCTGCGCCATTTCCTACTCCACCAGTGCCGATACTGCTGCCGCCGCTAACAAATTGCACAGGCTCAAATCGAGGTCGCATACCAAACTTTGACACAGGCATCTTCCTCATGGGCTCTTCTCCTGCAAATGTATGATACACAAAAACTTAGTGAGTAGAGCATAAAAAATGACACTTTAATCTGTGCTTCTTTTGCGTAGCTTTTGGATTCGACATGATAGTGCTGCTGTGTCGTAGGGCTGAAAATGAAATGGCAGCTCTGGGCAATTCAACCAATATTTAATTGGTGCGCAAGTTCTGTTGAGACCAAATTGTGTACAAGCTATTTAAGTGAATTTTGCACAAGTGATCTTGAATTTATATTCCAGTTGAATTCAATAAAACTCACCACCACCAGGAGAAATGCGTCTCTTTGTTGCTTGAGATCTATGACTCGGGTCATAGGAGCGCATTTCGCCTGCACAGCTGCCCTCTGCCATCACCAGCAGCCTCCGGTCAAAACCAGGCCATACCTGTAAAGCACAACAAACATGGCAAAAAACATGTTGCATTAGGCAAGGAATAATGACAATTCAACTCAAAGAATTGAACAAGAACAAAAGAAATACTGAAAATATAAGAAAAGTTGTTCCACCAAAGATGGTGTCCTCAGTTTATAACATAAAACGTGATTTGAGAACTTACAAAAGTGAACAATGAACAGTTTTATTTTATTAATGTTGCGACCTACACCGAAATTCGGTTTACGCCGCAGCGTAGGAACGTATCAACGTCGTAAACTGAGGACCCCCCCCTACTGCATTTGCGTGACAAAACTATGACGTCATCCAATTCCGTAGGATTTTGGAAGTCTGTCTCTAACTTGCCATGTTCGTCTTTGTTCTTCATACTGACCCTCCAGTAAGGCCTATTTAGTACTCGGGAAGCAGACGATAAGTAAAGGATAGGCAGCAACTGTTGTGCTTTCACGTTAATGTACCCGTAAAGATAACCAGTAATACGTTCCACGGCAGATTACAGCAAATCAATGTAATGGATTTGTCGGAAATCTGATTCTGTTTTAGTTGAGGCTGTATACACGACAGACTGTATAAACAGGCCAATATCGGTATCCGTAAGCGTTGCATGACCCAAATGTTTCGTTTAATAGACCGCTATGTGTGCGTGAGTAACTGCTTACCTTTCTCTGCAGGTAGCCTGTGTCAACTCACCCGTTATTGTTTTAGTAGCTCTAAATACAACGAGTATAAAAATATTAGCCGCCGTGTTAGCCTATTTTGGCTAACAGGTTTGGAGAGCAACTTGCTGGCTATTTATTATGTAAAGTACCGGATCGTTGCCGTTCAAAAGCGTCCACAAAGAAAATAAGGACATTTCAGGTCGGAGTAACTCGAAAAAAGCGTCCCGGAAAGCATGTTTTGTTGACGCTGTTAAGGCCTGTCCTTTTTCTACACGCGCTAGCATTGCATACATGCATCTGTCATGGCGTCACTCTTAGTGTTGGCTCGTGAGTGAACGGTTTGTTCAAAAGAACGAATCTTTCCAGTGAACGAGAGTGAACAAATCACTTCCTACAGTGATTCGTTCTTTTTTCAGTTCATATGACTTCAACCAGTAGGTGTCGTTATGCCCATTGAAGCTGGTGCCACCTCGCCGTAAAACAAAACGAAGAAGAAGATGACGTCACATCCCGTTTACGAACGAGTCGTGAATTGCATTTCCCGTTCGAAAACTGAATGGATCTGTGAGTGAACGAATCGGTGAGTGAGTGATTCGCATTTCCACTTCATCGCGAGAACGAATCCTGGCTTTCCCGTTCGCGAACGAGTCAATGAGTGAACTGCCATCCTGTGCATCAACGGATCAGTCAGTGAATATGTTGCGTCGCTTGGCGTGAACTATGTAAACCAGAATGTAGATTTAGAATTTACTTATAGTAGGTTTTAAATAACGTGTATGCATGTATATGCCTAAATGTTGTTATTCAATATGTCGACTGCAGTTTCACATTTTATTGCTGGTTTGAGATGTCCTTTTATTATTGTTATTGTTATTATTATTATTTTAATAAACATTTGTTAGAACTTGTCTGGTGTTTTATTCCTTGTTTTTATATTCGCCGATCAAAACATAAAAATCAGACATTTGGTCAACTGCTTTATATGACAATATGTATATGTGTTTTATGTTGTTATGAGTTGGTGTCCCCAAAATGAACAAATGTCGGCATAACGTTTTTTTTTCAACCTTTTATTCAAACACATTCAATATAATAACACCATCAACTACAATCTAACAAATACAAAATTAAAACCTCAATGTCGGCATAAAGTGTGTCGGTTTGCAATGGCATAGAGGCGATGCTGTCCGTCACTCACTCGTGAATCTTCGCGAACGACCATCCGCAGCGCCAGCGAGCGTTAGATGGAGGAGGGACTTTACGAGTCAGAGACGTAATTTCCCGTTAACGAACCAGTCAGTGATGCAACTTCCCGTTCACGACCGGGTGAGAGACTGTTACCAACGGATCAGTGTGTAAAACTTTTAAACTTTAAGTTGTAAGTGTTGTATTATAGAAATATGTTAATTACCCCGAGCCAATTATTATTATATATAATTTAAAAAAAATGGGGGGGGGGGGGGTAGTTGGGGTTGTTTCCACTGAATATAAAAAAAAAAGCCGTATGTGTGGGGGGGGATTCAATGAACGATTCGTTTGAACGAATCTTTTGAGTGAACTGATTCTAAAGTTTCAGTTCACCTAAAATAACGGGAATGCACATCACTAGTCACTCTGTTCTACACTGTACCCATAATGCTTTACGGTATATATTCTTTTCTTTTCTTTTTCTCACGCACACATTCACACCTTCATATGCGGGAAAACAAACTCATGGTGTCTGCACACAAGACAGGCAAGTGTACGACCTGCACCATCAGCGACTCCCTGCACCATCAGCGACTCCCTGCACCATCAGCGACTCCCTGCACCATCAGCGACTCCCTGCACCATCAGCGACTCCCTGCACCATCAGCGACTCCCTGCACCATCAGCGACTCCCTGCTTTGCGGCAAGTACTCCAGTATTGAGCTGCTGCCACAAAGATTTTTATTTATTTTTTTAATCATCGAATGGGTAACTCGGTTACAAATATTCACTCATTCATCTTCCGAGCCGCTTTATGCTCACGGTGGTCGCGACGTGCTGGACCCTATCGCAGCAAATACATTTGTAAAAATTTACTTTACTCCAAACTTTGTTTTAAAGCATAAAGCAAACAAAAACTTCAAAGAATTGGATGTATTTGTCATGAGCAATTAAATTATGACAAAAAATGTCACGTTCTTGGTTTATTTATTTTTTATTGAAAATGTACATCAATGTAATCAAACTTGGGCGAAATATTGACTTATTCGAGTGGTTGAGGGTTTCTGACATGATGGATGGATATTAGAAAAAAATTTCTTCGGACACCAAAAATGTTACGGTACTTTGCACCAACCAAGAGCTTAGGTCATAAACAAGTCTTCAATCCACTTCAATACACAAAATATATCCTTATAAATTATATAAATGCACAAGTATTCTTTTTTTTTTTTCTTTTTTTTAAATACACCCATCTGGGTTCAACTCCATCATACATTATTTAGCAACAAAGGAACTGAAATGATAGGACTTAACATATTCACTCATGATTTGCACCATATTTGGAGGAAACAGTATAATTATTATTTTGGATTGAAAACAAGCAGGTGACAACAGTAAAGAAATTGTTTTATAAATCCATGCAAAATATAGAATACAGAAGGCTGGAGAATATTAAAGCACAAAAGGCCTATACATGTGACCTCCATGGTATTCAACAGTGGCATGTAAACATGGGCAGCATCAAAAGAAGTGCCAATATTTTTTATATTGCTTTGGCATAGTAATGACTTAAATTTGGTGTTTTGTTTTTAATTTCTTTTTACAGGGTACAAATTATACTTTTCAAGTCATGTTTAAGTTAACATGCCCTTATCCTACCATAGTTTGCAGAGGCTTTTAATTAACAAGAAGACAATTATATTTAAACTGTCAAACATTCAGCCTGTGCTTAAGATCAGAAGTGGGGAACTTTTTCCATTAGTTATTGAATATTTATTTTGAGCATTTTTTGGGGGTGTAAATAGTGGGATCTTTTGAATTTTAGTTCTTCAGCAAATGCTGTAGGTTCCCCACCCATGGTTCATTGTCACAAAGTGGGTCAGAGATACCATGCGAGTCCACAAAAGTCCACATTTGACAAAAGGAGATGATGTAATGGGAGAGAAGAAAAATATCTATTTTAAAAACAGGTTAATATAGCAGGAGGGGACAGAAGAGGTAAATAGTGCTTAGTTGTTGCCGAAGCTGTCGTGGCCCTCTTCAGATGGTCAAGACACATTAAAAGAAGCTACAACGAGAAAGACAAAGAAAGATGCAGATGTTAGAGAAGTGCAGTAGAAATGCATCTGGTATCGAGGAAAAAGTTTGGTTAGAATGCAGTCAAATTCAAAAGGTGGGAGAAAATGACAACATTGAGTGAATCTGTGCAAATGTTTTGCTACTCCTAAAGTATATATATAAAAAATAAGGCAAGTGTGAAGAATGCAAATCTCCATCTCATCTAAGTGGGAGCAAGTCCAAGTGGTGGCAAATAGGGAATTAAAAGAACAGTGGGGGAAAACAGTACAATGTATTACAAAAATAAAGTGAGAAAGAAGGACGAGAGAGACAGAGTGAGAGAGACCCACAAAAAACTGATGGCACTTGAGGACAGTCCCTTTAAGCTTGGGACCTACTCAGTGCAGAGCCACGGAGTACTGCAAAGGAAATACACACAAACCAGTAAACTGAGGAACATTGCAGGGCAAGGTCATTGCTCTTGTGAGAGAGACCGACCGTAAATGATCATATAAATTACTAAGCATAAACAAGATTCTGTTCTAACATGTTGGTGCCTTTATTTCCCCTATAGATGAATAACTTTAAAAACCAGTCCAAACATGACCACTGACTTTGAAATGTGCCATTATAAAACCACGCAGAAACAAACAAAAAAGAATACCAATTGCACTGACAACATACATAAATGTATATATTTCATCACATTTGTGTAAAAAAAAAGTGCAAATGTGACAGCTAATACAAACCATGACAGTCAATGAGGTATGGGGAGAAGTGGCAAAAAGGGAAGTCCAAGCGAAACACGTCTGAGATTACTTCAGTCAGTTAGGGCCACTGGATTTACGATGATGGCAAAACAACATCAGTTGAGTAGTACGTTCAGAAGTTTTAATAGCTCACCTGCTAAGTTGTCTTCACGCACTGAGCTGGCGTTGAACAATATTTTTTTGACTTTCTCCAAGAATAGTTGTGCTTTGTTTCGACTTCTGAATAATCATATCTATCAATGTTCGAGCAGCCACCAATGCAATGGAAATTATGAGGAAAAAGTGTCATTTTTAGAAAATTAAGTCAAAATTGGAGGAAAAAAAGTCATACTTTCTATGCCTTAACATTACAGTTTTGTTCTGATATTACAACTTTTCTCATACATGATTTATTTTATTCCTGTTTTCTCGTTATATTGCAACTTGTTTCTTGTCAAATTCCCACTTTGTCTGAGAACTATGATTTTTTTTCCTTATCATGCGACTTGTCTTATAAAACCTTTTCTCTTGCAACATTGCAACGATTTGCAAAGTCTACACTATGTAATTACGTGAAGCCTTTTTACAGTATTTATTTGTACAGTATACATTAATCAATAGCAACGGTACTTTTCAACTACTAGCATACTTCCATGTTGTCGACTTACCACCCACTCACTAAAAAAATAATCCACAAGTCACTAAATTCTGACCTCACGTATTTAAATATGAAGCTTTGACTGTATTTGTTCTTTTCAGGTCATGTGTGAGGTGTGTTGCGCTTGAGCTTTGCTTCATTTCTCCCCATCACAACAAGGTCATGTGTGTTAATTTGGAAAATAAAAAGCGCACGCCACACACCATGCAAGAGAGTCGCTACATAGAAAACCTAACAATGAGTGGAATGTATCTTGTATACAAAAAAATAAACCTCATAATTAGAGTGGTGCCTTTAAAAACGAGTCCAAGTGGGCAACGCCCAGGGGTGAGGGCAGTTTGGGGGGGGGGGGGGGGGGGTTGACTGTAAGGGATGATCATTCACAGCAGCGTGGCCACAAGGAAGCACTTTTCTACAGGAATCCTTCTCTGGAAATAAGAGAGAAGGGCCGTTACTGCTTTGTTGCATACACGGGTAACATCAGTGTGACATCATCATTAATGGCCAGCTGGCACTCAGAGGAGATCTGAAGCGCCACATCTCATTTTGGGCTCCTCTAGAGTTGGCTACAGGAGAGATCCCCAAACGTTTTGTGCCACAGACTGCTTTGACATAAGGAATTATTTTTGACAGATCGGCAAAGAAGCAAATAAAGACTAATTATTAAATGTGCAACTGTGTTTGTTGTAATTAGTAGCAGTTCTGTGCTCTTTCTATATTTTTAATTCAGAGCACCACGCCAGGTGGCGAAGACTTTTGCGAAACCTGTAATCACATTCAGGCTCTGATGATCAATAAAAATATTGAAGTCAGTCTTTCTATGTGGTCCGTAACCAAATGACCCTTTGTCCAACAGCGTTTGGGGACTGCTGCTCTACAGAACATGACATGTTTCTTCAGTTCTTTCAGTTTTCCTCAAAGGCCATGGGCCTTAACATCTGTCTCTCTCGTCAGCCTTTGTTTGTGTTTGTGTGCTTGGCGGATAATCCTTAAACAAAACTGCTCGCCTTTCTGGCCAGACTCTTTTAAAGGGCTCTTTGTGGGAAAGGCAGGGGCGGGCAGAGAAGGGCATCTCCACAAAAATGAGTCTTTTGTGAACCCGAGGAGGACAGATGGAACGACGAGATGATAAACTCTGATTTTGAAGCTGGCCCGTGGGCGATAGACGCCGTCAGTTTACACGAAGAGCTTTATGGGGAGTTGATGTTTGATTCAATTGTAGGCTGACAGGTCAGGTCTTACCAGGACGGGGTGCCTTAAGCAGCATGCATCAAATGTAGGAACAGTTAACTGGAAAATAGGATGGGTGCAACATGGGTGATACGTACATGCACTCACACATTGACATTAACACGACAAGCAGCACTCAGTAAGTGTGACCTGTGGGAAAGATGTACCAGAACACAAATTGCATGTACAGAAAAACCTTTGAGGTCAAATGTAACCCATTCCGGGACACTGAGATGGTTGTTTGGCTATGATTAACATTTAGACTGTGATTGACGGCAGACTTGTCCTGATGTCGCCCGAAGTCAGCTGTGATAGTTTCCAGCTTACTCGTGACTCTGAGGATAATGCTTTCCTTCAGAAAGTTTGGGGTTAAATTCTGAATTCAACAATTGTAGGATTTTGTATTTTGAGATTCTTTTCCTATCGACCTTTTCTTACCATTCTTTGATAAGGTTAGGTGGTTTTTGGAATTTGTGTCACAAAAAAACAGCACTAGAAGCCTACAAAAAGTTGTGCCTTGCGTGATGGCATGTGTGACTTCGAGCTTAAACGCCAATGGTTTTCCTGAAAATTTGCGAATCGCTGCAGGACATACTCAACTCCCAGCAATCGACCAATTGTTGATAGTTAATGGTTTATTAAACCAATCTCTTGTACAACTTAAGAGCCATTCAACTCGAGAGGTTTTCCTGTACAAATAAGAAATTGGGGAGTGAGTGCTTAAGAACAGTGAAGATGTATATATATTCCTTCTGATACTTAGAAAGAGAAGTGATTTGGCGAGAAGGTTAAAAGCAGCAGAAAGGTGCCTTCTCCGTGCAAGTGTTTTCTTCCTTTGCTAATACACACACAGCAGTCACATCAGCGTCAATGAAACTGCAAAAATGATCCTTGAGTTCATGTGGTTCAATTGGCTTGGCAAACATTACAAAAACATATGCAAACAAATCACACATGGGGAAGGGGAAAAATAGTTAAAAGGAAACATTGAGGTGACTATCAGCATCTGCTTGCACAAATCAGATGGAAGTAGTTAAGTTTATGATGTGCTTTGGGACATGAGCAACATTTATTGTGGCGAGGTATTCAGAGCAAGTCCGCTTTCTGCTGATGTGGGAATAAATGTGCTCTTACATGAAAGCTTCAGAAGGCAATGAAAAATCGAGAGTGTGTATTAAAATAGAACAAATCCCAGGCTTCTTGTTAATGAGCAGAGACAAAGAAGGCACACTGAGGACGCTGTGACGTGAGAGGGGCTCGTTAAAATTAAACCGTTCTAAATTGGATATCCACTAACTACATTGTGACTACATGGACACATGTATTAGGACACGCTTCTGAATCAATAAATATTTCAATTGGCTATGGGTTAGATGCTTTAGTTGCCCTTGAATCTAAATACCTCACACAATCTTTCTGCTGTTTCCGATTTTAAGGAGTGTATAAAGCAGCATCAAGCCCTGACCTCGACACCTTTAAGTTGAATTCAAACACCTCTTTCAAGTGGGGATGTTACAATGTAGACACTTACTTCTTCTTCTCTTTGTCCCGCTTGAGCGTGGTGGAGCCCCCGGCCTGCTGGGCTTGATTCTGCAAGAGCTCAGTGGCAGTCTTTTTCTGTTTGAACGTGTTGAGCTCATCGTCCAGGGACTTCTTCTTGTCCTCCAGCTTCTTTTTCTCGTCCTGGTGCAGCTTTTTTAAGCGGTCAAATTTCTCGTGCAGCTATGTAACAAAGAAGATGCGTAAAATACAAGAAGAATAATACTGTGACAAGAGCCCTGCAAGATGGGGGTGGCGGCGGGCTAACAACACCAACCTCTTTCTCTGCCTCTTTGAGTTCCGCCTCTTTTTCTTTGACCCGCTGAACGAACATTTGCCGCATTTCTTCTTCCTTCTTTTGCAGCTCGCCCATGAACTCGTTCCTCTTTGCTTCATACGTTTCCTGGAGGCTAGCACGGCAAAAAAGAGATGAGAGTTGATGAAGGGCTCAACTCGAGATGGAAAAAAAAAAGGGAGAAAGGTGCCTTGCATCTGCTACCTGAAGGGCTTGCTGTCAGGGTCCGTGTCCTTGAAGCCCATCTCCTCCAACTTGCAGCGGCGGTACAGCTCGTAATGACGCGTATGAGTCTGCTCCCGCAGATCCTCCATGTTGACTCGGATCAGCATTTCTCGCAATTTGACAAAGTCACAGTGATTCTCGTTCTCCACTGTAGGAGACACGTCGAATAAATGGCGCATGAAGAACTACAGATTCGTAATGATTTGCAGCTTTTAAAACGCTTTTCACACCTTAAAACTCTTTTCACAAATCAGTGCAGAAAATAGAGCATTAGTTATCCTGGAGGTTTATATAAATAATGGCTTAAACAAACGGTGCGACGGGTTGAATTGAATTTACAAAACAATAACAAGAAGTGTGTGGTTTATGCATGATGCCTTGATTGGCCGTAAACTCTGAAGAGGGTGGATGTTATAAAAAGAAGCGAGACCTTTGAATTCATGCTTAAAACATGAACTTTGCCTCAAATTTCACATGCTCCAAAAGGCTACTAAACTAGCGTGGTGCTTTCAACTCATCGCTATGGATTCCTTGACAAGTCAATTAAAATCAATTGAAAGTCCATTAGTGTCATGTGCTGTAACAGTTCAGCGTGCTGAATGAGGTTGTGCAAGCCGTAGGAGGAAACAGGCTGCAGGGTCAGTCAGGTGGCAGGGACGGGCGGCAGAGAGCATGTCCGGCGAGGCAGGAAGTGAAGCTGACTTACCCTGCACTGTGCCCCAGGGATACTGGCGGGCCTTCACCATCTTGTTGCCAATCTTCACCTCCTCCGTGCTGCCCACCACGGCAAAGGGCAAATGACTCTGTAGAGTTGAACGAACGAGACATGAGACATGTCCACTGCCAGCTTCAGTGGAAAACCCAAACAAAGCTGACTGTAAAAACAAGTCATTTCAGCGTTACTAGATAAGATGAATGCTTGTGCCGGTGCGTACGCTGGTGGTTTTAAATTATCTTTGTTTACACCACGTGAAAAAAAAAAATCATCAACTAATGCTTGCAACATCTTGTGCATGACAAGTTCACAGGACAATCTGGAAAAGACAAAATAAGAATCCTGCATCAAGAGCCTCCTTTGCACTTGAAAAATACCCATTTGTAGAGAAATAGCCTGGGAGGGAAAATGCTGTACTCATCCAGACCTACTCCCAGATTTGAGTCTGTTTCTTCTTTCACTCATGTGCTCGCATACAAACACACACAATGCCTCAGCCTTTACAAACGCACACTCAAGACAAGCAGTGAAGCCAGCTCTTCATGACATGTTTTGATCATGTGAGAAAGAAGAGACCATTTTTCCACACTGTAAGCTCTGAGCTGGCTGACTGCATTGACGGCAAGACGCGGGGCGGCTCACTGAGATCTTGCGCGATCACAGACGTCACCTCTCCACATTCTAAAATGCATCTCTGGGGCTTACGTTCATGGTGGAGTTGATCTCGGCGACTGACTCGTCGTCAGTGGGGAACTGGTAGATCTGCACGCCGTTGCTGACCAGCTCACTGGTAATTTTGATCTTGAACTTGGCCAGTTCACTTTTGGAGATGGCGTCGGACTTGGCAACGATTGGGATAATGTTCACCTACCGGGTGAGAGAAGACAGTGCAGTCGCTATTATAAAAGCGACAACATTGAGGGGTGTAGCCAAATATAATTCAGCTTGTTTTTCACGAAAATAAAAATGCGCCTTGTTACGACTGAATTACAAGTGGTACCGTTTTGGCCGCATGTTGCGTCAACAGTCAAACACAACAGTAGGTGATGTAAAACCTGACTTCCCCAGCCACATGCCTGCTTTCTAGCATGCTTTTTTTGTTGTCAGACAGTGAACCTTCAAAGCAGGGTGAGCAGTTTATGAAACTACCACTCTTTTTAGTTTGACGTTAAATCTTGTAAAAGAGTAAGGCAGCCTCCCCATGGCTGTGAGTGTTTGTCGCAGGGCGCAGCCGCTCAGGTCCGATGGCTCGTGGGGCTTCATGCAAACACGAGCATCTCGCACAAAATAGACAGTAGTCACACAGAGTTGACTACTTTTCTCAGATGACTGACACTGATGCGTCTGCATGCAGGCAGAAGGCCTCGCTTAAGGTTGGTGAACCGTGACGTCCTACATACTTCTAGCCATGCTCAACGCAATAGAGAAGCATTGACACACAAATAGTATTGTACACAAAATGTATTTTTCTTAATCGCACTTACAATACTACTGCACAAGGGATTCAAACTTAATCCAACAACAATGAATGCAGTAATCCCCTCTATGTCGTGGTTCACTTTACATGTTGTCCCACTATACTGCAGATTTTTCTGTTAAATAGATCTTTGTGTTGTGGAAAAAAAAATCTGCACTATTTATTTGAGGGATCGAACAATAAAATAAATGTTTTAATTATTATTATTAAATATTTTCAAAATAATGATCACGCTATATTGTTCTTCATTCATTTTTGTGCACCTGCAGTTTGAGGGGGAATTACATTTCTACTGCTTTTTATCGCTTTTGGGGCAGGGAAGCAGATATGCCTCTCGCGTAGAAGTCGAATAATTGTATCAGTGCTCGTTTAAGGCACTAAACACGACTTGAAATAGGATTAGGGGGATAGTAAACAAGCAGTAATGTGACCAACATGAATCTGGCGCTCACCTTGCTGTCAAGCTTCTTCATAGTGACCAGGTCAAGGGATTTGAGCGAGTGGCCCGTGGGAGCAATGAAGTAAAGGCAAGCGTGGATGCGAGTGTCGTGGTAGCTGTGAAGCGTGCGCTTTATCTTCAGCTCCTCTTGGAGATATGCTTCAAACTGGGCATCAATGAATTCCACAATGGACTTGTAGCTGGTGGGGGAAAACAGCAAAGATTTATGGGTTTGGAGGGGGAAGAATTATTTAGGTTTTTATTATCCACAGAATAGCTGCATCTACATGGAACACACCTGTCTTCTTTATTAATCTGGTCTCCAAAGCCCACTGTGTTGACGACAGTGAGCTTGAGGCGCACGTTGCTCTCCTGCAGTTCGTAGGTGTTGGACTTGAGCGTCACCCCAGGCTGGTTGTGCTGGGTGGGCTCGCCCTCAAACTTGGTGTTGAACAGCGTGTCCATCAAGGTAGACTTGCCAAGACCCGTCTCACCTGGACAACAGGATGACAAGAATTCACACACGTATAGACGAGGTGAGTATGATCTGAAGTGTCTTTTCACAGGGACACAGCCTCAAAGCTATAACAGAGATATTTTGTCCCCATAGAAAAGTGCAAAGGAAAAAAAAAAAAGCAGAACATTTCCATCTTCAACAGACAGTATAAAAAGGGTTTATGGAGGTTTGTTTGTATGATAGTGTCTAGTGGTGTCTGGTAAGCCATTGTCAGGCCTTGGCGGAGAGCAACAATCTTGTAAAGATCTAGTGTATTTCTTTTTCATTACAATCGGATGACACACCAGATGCCCATTTATTTCAGAGAAGGCTTATACTACACATCCATACCCAAAGAAAAGCACAGAGTTAGCAAACGGCTTGTATACTGTAGTGATGTACATTTATCTTGGAGGCAGTCAGATGACTCAGTCAGCAAGCTCGTCTATTTTTAATTCTTCACAGCCTGACCTGCCATCAACGTCGGCCCACTTTGGTAAGATATCTCACCATTTTCCCTCAAAACATTTTAAACCGCAACTCCAATTCTTACATCGCTGCCGCAATTTTATATTTGTGCAAAAATCTGCAAGGGAAATATAGACACTAGAAGGAAATCTTCTAGCTTATATTATGTGATCGTGACGATTTCATACTTTTAAGAGGTGTCCTTGGGAGTCTATCTTCCTAACAAATTCCAAAAAACATCTTAGGTAAGGTTGATTTAAGACTCTAAATTTTTCATGAATTTAAGTGCGATCGGTGGTTCGTCTTGTCTCCTGTGACTGACTTGTGACCAGTAAAGGGTGTATACCCCAGCCTCTTGGCCAAAGCCAGATTACTCGTACAGAGTACATATGGAACAGGCTCCAGTAGCCCATGTCTCAAATGAGAACATGCGCCATGGAAAATTGATGAACAGTTATCTTCCAATGTCATTTTGCTGCCGCAAAGAGCTTTTTGGGATTGACACAATAAATTTGCAATCATAACTAATTCATAGCAAATCAAAGCCAAAGCAAACATGCCACAAAAGACAGAGAAATTAACAGTGATCAAGAGAATTCAACAAAAACAGATTTCCAGAGGATGCGCTTAGTCAGTGCATGCGGAATGGATACAAAACAGCCGCTGTTGTTTGACTCTCTCGGCGTAGACAGTCACCCATTGTTAAATAGAAGCAGCAGCACGTTTAACAGAACTTGACCTATGAGATACTCAGAGTACAACTCAAAATGTTTGCGCACCGCTGCGACTACACTCATGTCCACACCAAAACTGTTAGTTCTAATGTCAAAAACCACACTGAAATATAACCACAGCCCACATTTGGGCTGGAGAATAGCGAAAACATTTCCTGTGTCGATGTTTATGCCAGGTATCTCTATACCAATATTTCTATAGGGTCAGTGAAAACAAAGCATTTTCAGAGAAATGCGAAATATTTATCAGTTTTCATTTGAACTTACTGACAGTCATTCATATTGAGTCAGCAATTTATAAAGTGTACTTTAAAGATAAATAATTTCATGCGTACGAGTGTGTTCTTGCGTACTTTGTCCACGCATGTGTGGCTTGACACATTACGTAGCTTTTGTGCATGCATGGAAAGGCCACATCATTGTTTTAATTTTTATTATTAATGTACTGAATGTCCTTGTCTAGATATCAATAAAATAACAATACATCGCCCAGTCCATACTGTCCAAATAGCAAGCGTTATGCTGATTTGTCATTCTGTTGTTCATATACAACAGACTCACCAACGCAGAGGATGTTGAAGCAAAATCCATGATTGACAGATTTGTTGACCAGCTGGTCAGGCATGCTGTCGAAGCCAACATGGCCGGCGAGAGGTACGGCACGGGCACCTTCACCCTAAACACAATAAATGACAGAAAAATGTTAAGCAAACACCATGTTACAAAAGATTAACATCCTTTCTATCACACGTGATTAATTATTGTTAGTGTCTGCTGTGTAAAGTATTTCTGCTGCCGACTTCCTGTTTCCTGGACTTTCTACCCGCACCAGGATAGCGCAAAGCAAGTTTGTACTGTATATTATTGGTCATTTCACATCGCTCGCAATTTTAGATAATACATGCGCATAGGCCACAGTTTTAGGAACACTGAAACAACCTCATGAGATGTTCACTGCTGTTTGCTGTACTGCAAATGATACCAAGAGGTGTTGCAGATCTTATCAAGGGTTCTAACATTTTGGCCTCCTTGTCTTGTTATGTAAATGGGTCAAAACCTCAGAGCTGGAAAGAGCTTAGTATGATGTGGTCTACTTCTCCACACTTCTCCTACTTCTCCACAACAAAATATTCCACCGCAATATTAGGATGCACTGTGACTATGGGTTTAAGGTCCTACATTGGAGATGCATTCATACTTGAATAAGCAAAGTACATGCCAGCCAGCTGAGTAATGTGGAGAGTTACTCTCATTTAAAACAATGGGGGAGGGGCAACAGAATTCTGTGTAACGTTTACTCATGACCTTATTTATACATTAATGTTTGATTCTGAGTTTTCACTTCCTGCTGTTGACACTTGTGAAGTTAATGTTGACGCTTGTGTAATGTGTCACTTATGTGCTATGTAACCTATATGGGAAAAAGTTCACACAAAGACATTCAATCAAAATTGGCCACTTGAACCGGAATTACAGTCTTTGATTGTCCAAGAGTGAATAATGTTATGGCCATTATGTGCAAATACGACTGTGACGCCGATGCTGATAAACAAGCCAATGAGCATTGTATTATATTGCATGTGGTGTCTCTTGGAAACAAGTGCAGAAATCTCACTTGAAGCATGTGTGGGTGTTTGTGTGGACGGTAGAGGTGGTTAGGCAACCTTTTCCTGCAACCTACGACATCGAAAATTGCAAAGAATTTAGATTAGAAGGCAAAGCAAGTAGCCATTATGCATCCTATCATAACATAAGCGCTGCTCAGCTATGTGCGCACAGCTTTGACAGCCAAAACATTCCAAGGGAAGGACAATTGGTGAAAAAGACAATTGATTATTTAGAGGGCTGAAATTGGATTCATAGAGGTGCTGCATGGAGGTGTAAAAGTGACTGAGCTCTTTTGACAAACAATATTGAAAATATATTCACTTGTTTGATAACAATAATTTGTCTAGCTCGGGAAATTGGAGGATTTCCTCAAACTCAAACTTTCAGGTTAACAATAAAGATTAATACTCAAAATCTGCTGTACACAATTGTGTGTCATTTAGGTTCGCATCCCAGAACGACTACACAGTACACACGTCCAGGGTTGGAAGTGCAGCATTCCTAAAACCCCTTCCTGCCTTTCAAGACACCCACAGCCAAGTTCCACACACCAGTCAGCCACAGAATGGGATGTTAAACTGAGAGAAACGTGCTATTATAGGCACATTGTCTGACTTTTTTTTTCTTTCTTAAAACAGCCACAGTAAAATATGTGGAGTAACATTAGACATGCCGTTCCCCCTCAAATTGCAGGGTTAAATTAAATATCAAGCAAAAACGTGTTCCCCCCGTTTTCACACGCATGACAACGCCCGAATGAAAGTTGAATTGACTTGCTTGAAATAACGTAACGGAAATGAGCAGCGGAGCGTCGCTGAAATGGGGGCGTAGAAAATGAATGGCCTCTTTACAACAGCGCGTCTTTTTTTCCCCAATCATTTTACGCAGCATTTCATTGGTTAAAACTGATTTTTTTATAAGGCACTTGTAAATTTAGACCAACAATAGGGTCAAACCAAACCAAGATAACTGTGGAACTGGAAACATAATAGTACTGGTACTGATAATGAAACCTTATTGAGTTTCAAATTGACCATTCTAGATTAGCATAATCTCAACACGACATTTTGCCGATAAAATGACAAAAAAAAACACAACAGAGGGAGGCGACTGACTAGCACACCCACTCCTTGCAAAATGACAATTTTACCAGTGATGCATTTTCTTTTTCTCTTTTCTTTTCAAGATCTGAGAGAAATGGTTGTATTATTGTGTTAATTAAATCGTGCTACTCACCGCTTGTCTTGCTATCTCCGTGGACGCCATTGGTGATAGCCGTTAGCCAAGCAGGGTCTACGAGTTGAGCGAGGGAAGCTGAAGAGCTGAGGTTACATCGAAAACTCGCCCTCTGTTTAGGGATATACCATTGCTAAAAGATATTTAAACAAATCTACTTACCTCAAACAATGTCGTGCAAAAATCTTGTGCTGTTGTCAAATATATTTCGCACTGTGTTATGATAGATCCCGTTTACATTTTGAATTAATTATGAACAATCATTTTTATCGAACACTCCCTAAAGTACTCCCCTATGAGCGGCTTTAATGGATTCTTCCACACCGATTCGCAATGGACCTCAGTGAATGAACATCACGGATGGGTGGATGGATGGATGGATGGATGGATGGATGGATGGATGGATGGATGGATGGATGGATGGATGGATGGATGGATGGATGGATGGATGGATGGATGGATGGATGGATGGATGGATGGATGGATGGATGGATAAATAAATAAATAAGTGCGTGCGTGCGTGCTTGCGTGCGTGCGTGCGTGCGTGCGCGTGGTGCCAAAAGCCTAATACAAAATTAGATTGCCATCACACTATGTATTATTTATTGTCACTGCTTAAAGCACGCTTTAATTTTCTTTTTAACCCTATCTATGCTTGGTCGCTTTTGTACTAAGATGTAAGTAATGCGCGTAAATGGGAGACTAACATAAACGCTTTAAGCGCCAAAGTAGCAGATGTGCACCAAGCATAATTTACAATAAGTCCTAAATGTCGAAACATGTTCAAGCAAAGCGTATCTGCAAACCATTAACAGAGTTCATGTATTTAGTCAATGTAATTATGATTGGTTTGTCGCAACTATTTTTTATTATATCACTATTGCAGAGCATTCACGTAATGCTCACTTCTTAGTTATTGTACCTTGGCAGCCACCGTATTTGTTATTAAGTACTGCGCATGCGCAAACCCGTTCGCTCGAGTATCCTGTGATATCGACCAGTGTTACTGAGCGCTATACCAGTGAGTTATGAATAAACATAGTTCGGTTTACAAAGTATTACCCTCTGTCTGGTTATTCAACCTATATAAATCTATTTTAATTTGGTGGTGAAATATGCAGCGGAAGTGTAAATTCATTTTCATGACTTCACATCCGTGTTTGCAACGTCAACCAATAGCATGAGAGCAGCGAATTTAAAAAGGAGCCGCGGTTTGTTTACGCTTCATACCAAAACAGCTTTGTGGTTGCATGGTTGGCGCCTGCACATTGGAAACATCACCAAGACTACGGTAACGTTACCAATAATGTCTCGAGTTATTTTTATTTACTTCTATGTATCGCTCTTGATTTGTGATGGTGTTCGCTGCGCATTGATTCATTGATTCATTGAAAGGTAGAAAGCAGAGGGAAGAGTCCCTTGTCAGCTCCTTCACTTCCCGGACGTTGAAGGGATGCTACCAAGCCGCGGTTAAAATGTCGGAAAAAAGTCGGTACCGATACCGCGGTCGGCAGTTTCACCATTCAGTCTGTAAACACTGCGTCAATACTTCTCTTGAAACTTTCCTCTGACTGGGCTGTGATACATGATTCGGGTAGGCGGTTCCAGCTATTAACTACACGGGTAGAGAGAGTAGCGTCGCCATGGATGCGTAACCTCCTCGGTTTGTATAGCTTCAAACTGTGACCACGTGTCGAAGTATCATTATTTAAGATGAAATACTCCCTCAGGTCTTCACCAAGTTCGCCTCGGAGAATGCGCCGGGTATATATCAAATCTCCTCGGTGACGACGGTAGGCCAGAGAGAAGAGATTCAACTGTTCCAGTCGATCTTCGTAGGAAAGCTGGTGAAGTTTTGCGACTGTTTTCGTACCGCGACGTTGAACACGCTCCAGCATATCGGATTCGTACTTGGTCAATGGGAATACTGCAGGCAGTCCGTACTCAAGAATGGGACGCACGTGAGAAATAAACAGGGGTCTGAAAATCGCAGGAGTCATACGGGCAAACGACCGTCGGATGGATCCAAACATCCTGGTGGCAGCGGTGGCCTTCTTCGTGGTGTCAAGACTAGTCTTTAGGTCTGACGACACTATGACACCAAGGTCCTTCTCACTTGTGGTGTTTTTAAGGAGATATCCTCCAATATGGTACGCCCTGAGTGGATTCTGAGTTCCCATGGAGAGCACTGAACATTTGGCATGGTTTACTGGAAGCAGCCATTTTTCCGTCCAACAATGGAGCCTATCTAACACGTCTTGGAAACGGTCAGCATCCTCGACGCTAGTAACTTCAGCCCAAAGTTTCAAATCATCCGCGTACAGTAAACACTGAATGTTCAGTTCTTGCGGGAGATCGTTGACGTAGAGTTTGAAGAGTTCGGGTCCAAGGACCGATCCTTGTGGCACTCCACTAGACATAAGCACAGGCGCTGAGTATGCGTCGTTGACTTTCACTCGCATATAACGTCCTTCCAGAAAGTCAGCAATCCAGGATAAGATCTTCCCAGTTACGCCAACCCTTTGGAGTTTAAGCAGGAGACGCATGTGAGGTACTCTGTCAAAGGCTTTGCTGAAGTCCACGAAAATGACATCAAGGCATTTACCAGCGTCGACGGCAGCTACCCACTTCTCTCTGGCTACTAGGAGATTCGATACACAGGAACGTCCTTCCTGGAAACCATGCTGAGCAGCAGTTAGCACGTCAAGCTTGTTCAGGTGATTTTGTAGAGCCCGCTTTAGTAGTTTTTCCATGACCTTACAAACAATCGAGGTCAGACATATGGGTCTGTAATTTGTCGGATCATGGCGAGCTCCTCCCTTGAAGATTGGTTTGACTGTGCCAATTTTCCAATCGACAGGTAGACGTCCGGTTTCCAATGAAAGCTGGAATATGTGTCGGACGGGTTCTGCAATATGCTCGACAATAGTTCTGAGGAAAGCTGGGTGCATCTCATCTGGTCCAGGAGAGGAGTTCTGCCGTAACTCCAGAAGTGCTTTTATAACAGATTCTCGCTCAAATACAAGGTGATGGAAGCCTGAGTCAGGAACTGGAGTTTGGGAATCCAGGATCTGCGGCTCGACGGTATACACAGAGGCGTATTGTGAGCCGAGTGATTCAGCTTTTTCGGCATCCTGGAGAAGGAGATCCTCAGAACCCGGGGAACGAAGGGGAGGTATGCCACTTCCTGCCTTGGTCCTTCTTTTCAAATAAGCGAACAGGAGCTTTGGGGAAGTCTTGGATGACTCCGCCAGATGCAGTTCATATTCGGTTCGTTTTTCCCGCTTCATTTGTGTGCACCGATTTCGAACTATTTTGTAGCGATCATAGTCCACGGGAGATTGAGACAGTTTGAATCGATCCCATAGTTTACGACGACTTTTCAGCAAGAGTCTTAGTTCACCATCAAACCAAGGAGGACCTTTGGTGAAGGCTCGTTTCCGAGAAATTGGCACATGCTCCTCCACAAGAAGTTCAAGTTTGGAACGAAACATGGTCCAGGCATCTTCGAGTTCGAGATGAGACGGGATACTCCAGTCTGTTTGAGCAGCAGCTTCCTGAAGAGTGGGTTGATTTATACGCCAATAATTTCGATGGGGTCTACCAGAATCGTTAATTGGTGCACACCCGCTCCAGTAAAAGGAAATTGTACAGTGATCACTTCTCCCGATTGGCAGCGAACATTGCAATTTGTCGATGTCAGTTGGGGACGCTGTTAAAACAAGATCAAGGATGTTTGAGGTTTGACCAGAAAACATACGGGTTGGAGACATGACATGCTGGGTCAAATTGCAGTCGAGGATTGTATCAAGCAGTTGGGCATCGAAAGTTCCTTGATCTAGGTTACAGTGGAGGCTGTTCCATTCAATAGCGGGCGCATTAAGGTCACCGACAATCAGACAGTCTCTGCCTCTCCCATGACATCGAAGTTGATCTAGCAGCTCAGTTCCTTGAGCAGACGGGCTTCTATAGATGACGCCAACCGTAACTGATTTGCGTCCATTGTTGACGCGGCACCATAGGGTTTCGATTCCGTTGTCAGCATCGCAGTTGGTTTCTATCGAGTGGACACGAAGTTCCGCTTTCCAGTAAAGGATGACACCGCCACCAGTTCGGTGTTCAGGACGATCGGACCGGGTTAGGAGGTAACCTGGCAGCTGGATCTCAGAATCAGCGATCTCTGGGGTTAACCACGTTTCCGTGAAAGCAAGCAGGTCAGGATGTTGTTCCTCTACAAGGAGTTCAATGTCATCTAGTTTGTTACGAATGCTTCTAACGTTGGCCGTGATCACCCTTAATCCCAAAGGCGATGTTAATGCTTCGGGATAAAGGTAATCGGTCTCCAGGTCTCTCTGGTCCTCTTCTGAACAACGCGAAAATCCACAATGCGTAGGTCAGTTTCACCGGCTGCACGGCGAGTACGAAGTTCAGTGACTGCATCTTTCATTTTGATCCGATCCTCCGGCGATAGGTCACGTAGCACATAGAACTTTTCACCTTTCAGGCGAAAGGTTCTTTTGAGAACGCGGTGGCATTCCGCTTCGTTGTTAAGTACGAGTTTCAGCGGGCGCGTTTTTGAGCAGTCCTCCGATTTGCGTCCAAGCCTGTAAGCTGAGATAACGTGTATCCCTTCTTCACCTTCGTCAAACATGAGTGACACCATACGTTGGAGAAATGTTTGATCGTCAACAATTCTCTCGGCCGAAGATTCTTTCGGGGATTCCGGGGCATTCACAATTATCAAACATCTTTCACGAGGTGGAATAGACGGGTTGGCTCTGCAGTTTTCGGCTGCCTGATGCTTGGAGTAATCAGTCACCTGCTTTTGTAGCGCTGAGAGTTTGTCTAAGACAGTTTGCATCTGAGCGCTGACATTCGGAGCTTTTGGTTTATGTTTCTTGTTCCGTACAAGAATAAAATCATCTTTGGGCGCGTCGGGATCTGGGCTTGCAGCAACAGCGGCGTAGGTTGCCTTTGGAGCAGGCTGTTTTAGGACTGTGGGTGCTGTCAGGGTGGAGATATCGGGCTCTGAGTTACACTTTGTCAATGGCGTTGTCGTAGAGCAGGATGAGGTAGGAAAGGTGACCCGAACCGGGGAGCAGTCTGCAGAGCGCAAAACTTGAGTTACGGGAGCGTTTTGGGGAGTGAGTGGTGGAAGTCCTGACTTTACGCGCATATCGCTAAATACACACTGACAGTGGTCACAGAGGAAGCTCACAGCCGAGGAGGTTACCATCCGTAGGCATTCATATTCCGCCTTCTCAATACCGCAGCAGGCGATGTGAATCCATCCGTCGCACAGACTGCACTGGACGGCCTTCGACTTTGTGGTTACTCCACGAGCACAATTAGCACATTTGGTCTTCATGGTTATTGCACCGGTGGTCCGGAGCAGGTGAGCAGCTGGCTGGCCGGTCGGGTTACGTTCGTCGTCCTGTCTGGGCGTCGTCGAACTCGGCGTCGTCGTCGAACTCGGCGCCGTCGTCGAACTCGCATGTTAACCGCCCGAACATTGGAAAGCTTACAACATCATACGCGTGCCAAAAATAACATTAACTTCAAGCACGTGCTAATTGACAGCTAATGGAGGATTTACTTCAATGGTAACGTCTGCCTTTCTTTACAGATACAATGGCTCATATCAATGCAGGACGTGAAAATCAAAGTCTTACCTTCATACCAGGTTGAAAACTCGAGCTAAAATTCTTTTGGTGTTTCCCTGCTTTGAGATGTTTGGTTTACCATGCAATCTTTACAGAGATGGCCATGAAGACTCCACTGAGTGTCAAAACTATGAAGACCCCTCTGCGTACCGGGCGGAAAGCTTTTGGGATTGTCAATGCACAGTTGTCAACTCCTGTTGTCAATAAGCAAGGAATGAAAATGGAGAAGCTCAAGGTTAGAGATGTGATGTGTTTCCAGCAGTGACAAAAGTATTGAAACTGGGTGGGAAACCCCAAGGCACTGATTGGTCTTGTTTAAAACCTTTTTATAAAAAAAAAAAAAGCCTTTTGGCATATACATTTTCCACAGAGAGTTGGCAGGCTTTTTAAATTTCACTTGTTCTGTTCAAAGGGCTTTGAAAAAGCTTAATTTGCCATCCTAAACCTGTTTAGATAGAACACCCAAAGGTTGAAAACTATTCAATAAAATCTGAGTTCATTAAAATATGACTCTATTAAAGACTAAAAATAGTGCCCAGTTTTAAAATAGTCAAAATTATACCTTCCTGTTAGCATAGGCAACTGGCTACAAAAGACATTTTTGGAGGTCTTGGGCTTTTACCAAATTTCTCGGTTTTCACAGATCTAGGTAATTCATATCTTCATTGAGTTGCATGCATAAAACCTATACGACAAAATTAAAAGCAATTTTTAACTTTAATTCTAGCTTTCTTTTCCTCTGCTGCATTACTATATAAAGTTCCTTTTAAACGCCAACATTCCCATTTGTAAATCCCCATCAAAGGTTTACAAGTTTAAAGATACCCTATCCAACCTGAGTTTTATTCTTGCATGTTTTTGTTTTCCTTTGCACCCACCAGGAAGGCAAAATAATGCATTCAGTTCAGAAGAAAGAGGAAGACAATCCAGAGATTGAGAAGTTCTTCCCTTACGATCCAATGGGTAACGCTGTTTTCAAAAACGGTGTAGAAATTAAAAACAGAGCAGCATATTTGCATTTAGATTGTATTCCCCTGTTTCAGAGTTTGAGAAATACAGCGTTCCTGAGGACTTCATTCCTCTCGGTAGTCTCCCTCTGGCTGGTCTGGCTTTTCCAGATGCACCCCCTCCTTCGGAAGAAGACCAGGATCTTTACCTGCCTCTGCTCCCAAGCCTGTCACCTGCAAGAATGCCACAACGCTTGGGTAACTATTAAAGTGACTATAGTGCCTAACTCAGAGGTTCCACTGTATCATGAATTCAAATGTCCTTAGGTCTGAGGTGGCTCAAACAACTGCTAGTGTGACATAATACATTTTCTTTCAGATGGCTGTATTCAGTTTGATGCATTCCTCCAAACGATTGATGAGCTGACCATAGAGCTCCCCCCTGAGCCTGACACTGACTGAAATATGTTCAAATACAGCCTTCTACTGTTCCGTTTTTTTTATTTGATCGTTTTAATCGTTGCTATATGTCTGCATTTGTCACTTTAAAGCAGTTCATTAAAAACCGATATGCCCTTCCTGGTTTTGCAATCCATTGGTGGTCACGTGACATACTCCCGCCTCGAGATTATCATGAACTTTGGCTCAGGTTCCTCAGTGGAAGTGGGGAAATGTCTCCGCACTAAACTACTTGGACAAACTGTATTTTTCTTCAAATCCGATGTTTTGTATTCTGACTAGAAATGCTCAACAATCGATACGCTTTGATTTCAAATGTACGTCAACAACGACCAAAGTCAGTACAGGTGAGTCACGTCAACGACCTAGAGTAAAATGACTCTTTGGGAGTTTAAAATGGAGACTGTTCAAATGTCTAAATTGTATATAAACAAGGTGGAAAGATATAGTGCAAACCTGTGGGGAAAACACGCGATAGTTTGACATTCAATTTCGTCGGGCTGACTTAAAAAATTACCGCAACCGCAGTACCATGGATGAGGGCAGCTCGACTGGGCAGGATGCCACCACTGACGCCCACCGCGGCCGAGAGTCATGCAGACAAGGACCCGTTGTGGCGCGATTCTCCCGGTATGGCACGTCGCTCATGCCCGGTGCTCCACAGCGGCGGTCGCGACTGCTGCAGAGGCGACAAGACGACTCTGACGCCGACACACCTGGCCAGCGGAAAAAATCCACCAAAGAGTTGTCTCAAGGCGGGTTGGGGTGGGCTCTGTACCCCATGGAGCACGCGTGGATGCTGTCAGCCGTGGAGGGGAATTGCGACACCTTACTGGAGTTCGTGTCCGAGGAGCCGTTGCTCCTCAGCAGGCGCGACTTCATCAGCGGCTACTCGGCGCTCCACTGGTTGGCCAAGAGCGGCCGGGACGAGACCCTACTCAAGCTGGTCCACCAGGCCGAGAGGGCCGGAGGACGGCCAGTGAGCGTGGACGTGCGGGGGAGCGGTGGCCTCACCCCGCTGCACGTCGCCAGCATGCACGGCCACTACGCGGTCGTCAAGCTCCTCGTGGGCGCGTTCGGTGCAGACGTGGACGTCATGGACTACGGCGGCAGGCGGGCCTGGCAGTACCTACGCTCAGACGCCCCCCAGGAGATAAAGGAGCTGCTCGGGACATGGGATGACGAACACTGTCGTAGGGGGGAGCCGAACGCCAATAAGAATTGTAACAACAGCAGCGCCGATGTGAGGGCGACGCCGGGTGAAGAAGACGCGGAAGCTTTGACGGACGAGATAGACTCGTTTGACCACAGCAGGAGAGAAGGCAGCTGGAGGTTTGGTTCCTTAAGAAGGTTCTTCTCCTTTCGTGCCAATAGACGTTGATATTTTCTATCACCACTGTGCATTCCTTCCCTTGTAAGTGCTTTGGACCATTGCATATTCTAATCACAATATTTGACATGCTATTAGCACAACACTCCTGTGATTATAGCTTGTTTTTCCATTTTGCATGCCAGATTTATATTTGGCAGAGACAAGAAAACATGCGCAACAAATACAAGCATTGGAAAAACCTCAAGACTGCTTTTCATTTGCCGTTTTGCTTTACGCCCCTTGGAGCACTAAGGAATGTAAAATTTTCCTCACGCTAAGTGACATTCTGAGCTGAATAAACTAAAAGTACAGTGAAAATTACACGAGTTGTGATACTGTAAATGAAGTATTTGTTTGATAACAGATCTTTTATTTTCAAACATGAACGGAGAACCAGAGTGTGTACAAAGCAGGTGCGGGTCCACCCGACATGAAGGTCCTTCGATGAAATGGAGGGTGGATTCAGCAGGAAGGTCACGTTTACAGACCCAGCTTGGTCCTCCTCCAGTGTCTCCTCTTGGAGTTGTACCTTCAGAATGCAGGAGGATGCTCAATGAAGAGATCAACTGGCACTACTTTACCCTGGCTTCCAATAATATAATCATAAAAATGTATGTTTTTTTTTTCCTTCAAATTCCAGTTTCCAATTTATAGATACCACAGGTTTACTGAACTTAATACTTTCTGTATCGAACAACCATTGCAAAAACATTTCAAATTCTAACACTGACCAAAAGAATGCCACAAATAATCCCACACTAATATGGTTGGTTGACGAATTCAAATTTTTTGTCATAACTGGGGATTTCATGGGTACAATGCCCTCCCTGGTTCACACCAGCTACAAAAGAAAAACAATGCCGCCATTCAACAGAACAGTAAAACCAAAATGACTATCAAGTAGAATTAACACTTGCTTCAACAATGACTGCCTAGCTAACAATGTTTCGGACACAGAGCATCCTCATCATCCTGACATGATGAAGAGGTTGACTAGCTCTGAGACCGACCAATAATGTCAGCAGGGATAATGACAGCACTTCACAGACATCAAGTGCTGCAATTGCAGACCTGCTTTAAGTGGAGCAAACCATTACAGTATCCAAAATGTCAATGCCCGCCCATGCAGTTCTGCCAGCACATCATCTGAATTCTGCATATTAGTGTGTAAGGAAACCAATGAAAACATGCTATCATTAAATGTTTTGCCTCCATTTACTCTCATGCCCGTTCTACAAGATAAGACCAATGTGGATAATACGAAAAAATGCCATGACTTTTTTATATAACCGAGGACTACACTACTAAAATTTAGCGCAATTTCCTAACTAATGCATTCATGAAAATAAACTTGTAAACATTTCAATTTTTGTCTGTAAACGATTTGGCCCATGTGACAATAAAAAAAAGTCGAGAGCAAGGTGGTGCTTGATCACAAGTTTGCACATCACCAACTTCCAGTGATACATCCGAAGGTAAAGATATTCAATGTTTCTGGTGCAAGGTGCCCATGGAAGTCCAAACAGTCAATGGCGGTAATATTCGTCATTATCGTTAGAATTTGTTTCCATGATGTCGCGAAAAGCTCGTTCTCACTTAACTTGCACGTTTATGATGCCGTTTTAAATGATCATTGTTCAGATAGCAGTGTAAAACTACACACTAAGCTCACCTGATCTTATTGCCAGTCTTCATTCTGATCCACTGAGGAATGGGCCTGTTTTGCTTCTGCTTTTTGGCGAGAAAGCGCTTGATTTTGAAAGTCTTGTGGGACGACTGGACAAACAAAACCACAAACACACACGATACAATGAAATCATATAAGTGTACGCAAACCATTTGAAATTGCTACGGTCACCAAACCACATGCTAAATGTCGTATTTGAGCGTTTATGCTAGCTAGCTGGCTCGGGGTGCGCAGCGCCTTCTAAATGCACACAAAACATTTTTTTTAAAGATGCATACAGATATCTAGGACACCGTGAGTATTTTGTCTACGTGTTCTAAGCATACAGAACAGTATACATTGTATATTTAGACGGATGTTAGATGATTTTTCTTATTACCATGTCGGCCACTGACTTTCCCCCACAACGGTAGCGATAGAAGAGGAAGAACAAGGTAACGTAGCCTGTTTAAGTCAACGGGTCTTCCGGCGGTTTTATCGTGCCTTGTTA
The DNA here is from genome assembly GCF_033458585.1 of Syngnathus typhle. Classification (NCBI taxonomy): domain Eukaryota; kingdom Metazoa; phylum Chordata; class Actinopteri; order Syngnathiformes; family Syngnathidae; genus Syngnathus; species Syngnathus typhle. The sequence goes on along the minus strand of NC_083738.1, from coordinate 14,727,854 downwards.
TTGACAGCGACACCAGCAGGCAATATCTTGATACAACAGATTTAAGTCCAAATTGGAAATAGTTGCTTTTTTTATTATGAATTATGGATATTACAACGTTTGAATGAGAGATTACTATAATTTGTAATGCATTAATTGACTTGATTGATAAATGACTGCAAAATCAATTTCAGGACAGAATGTCAAAACCACGTGTTAAATGTAGCGTTGTGATGCAAAAATTAATTGATAGTGATATCTTCCAGACCCACTGGATAGAAGTGAAAATATGGGACATACAGACCATTTAAAAAAATTAAAAAAAAACCTTTGACGCTCACACACACTTCAAACATATCAACCATACATTTTAAGCTTATGCTACATCAAGTTAGGGTTAGCTAGTTGACTCAGGCTAGAGCAGGTCTTTGTGTGAGCTGCGGTTAACAGCAGCTCCTGCGCAAGTGTGCTTATTTCTTGTTGCTTCAAAAGCAATGCACAAAAATACACACACAGAAAATGCCTTTTAGTCTGGTACAACTGGTAGAGCTGTGTTTATTCCATGTTCATAATGCCATTCACAAGCTTGTCAATAATGCTTGGGAAATTTGATGTGATGAGCAGAAATAAAACAGAATGTTTGCAGTGATACGGTTTAAAATTAAGGTCACTTGAGGGTTTTCTGTGCCCTGCAGGCAAACTCTTGTTTTAGCGAGGAGTGAAACTAAAGAGGTTCACTTAGAGGCACAACCAAGCTCCACTCTGAACCACGAGTGAGCCTCAAACATGGAAGAGCAGGCCCTGGGGCGACATACTGCTCACAGTCTTGCTGGCCGCATCCTTCTCCATCATACCAAAAAGACGCCCAAAGCAGAAATCTGCTCAGTCGTCACCCTTCTCAGCCATTTTTTTTGTCTCCGTGTCTGGCTTCCTGTCCACAGAGCTGGCCTCACCTCCTCCTTCTCCGCCTCCTGCTGGGCGATTGCGGCTTCTTGCTCCAGGCTGGTACAGTTGGATAGCGGGACGATCCTGATACGAAAACACGAATCAGACGAATATATTCTTTGAAAATACATACACATCAAATGTACAGATGGAAATGTGTACATGATCAATAGGTAGACGAACAGCAACTAGAAAGACTGTTGGATTACTTTATTCCGAAGTCGTTCTCTCTTGGCGCTGTCGTCCTTCTTGTCGTGTTTTGGCGCCTTTTCCATCTTGTCAGATTCTGATGTGTTGTCTGTTCGTTTTTTTTCCGACGGCCGCTCCCTCTCTTTCTTGGATGGTCCCTCTTCCGCCACCCACTTCCTGGTGACGTTCTCACCGTCTTGCCTTTCCCTCCTCCTGCGTCGCTCTTGCCGTCTCATGCGTTCTTTCTCCCTTTGTTGACGCTCCTTCTCTAGTTCACGCTCCCTGTCCCGATCATGCTCAGCATCATGCTCCCGAAACTCCTTGAGGCCTTCCTCATCTGCTCTAATGGGGGCGAAAATGTGGAATATAAACATAAATATCGATATAATCATATACAAAATGTTGAAATAAAACCCATTACTTAAAAATGAAAAGAAAAGAAAACAAAGTGAAATTGACTGGAGTGTATAAACTAATTCAACCCTAAAATGTATTTTTTTTAAAATAAAGCAATATATGTACCTGAAGTAAAATATATTCAATGTACATCCATTCTTAAAAAAATTATTAATTGAAAAATGATTTTGAAACTGTGACAAAACAACACTCATGCTACCAAAATTCAATTCAAATAAGGTTCTAGATTAAATAAAATGTGGTGGAGTGGATAATGATTTTTTCCATATGCAGTACCAGTACGTATAAAACCATATGAGCCAAATATGACCTACTTCTTTGCACGCTCCTCCTTGTTGTCATTGTTTTGTCGTTTCTTATGCTCTGCGCTTCTGCTATACTCTTTGCTGGGCCTCTCAGCTTTTTTAAACTTCTCCTTCACATTATCCGAGTCGGCACCGTCTCCTCTGTCTGGCTTTTTAAGCAGCTACATGGCGAACAACGAGAGTGGACATCTTACTGCGGCGTGTGGAGGCATTTTGAACTAGCATCTTACCAATGGTTAAACAAATACTGTTTACTCCTTCAAGTGTGAGTACTTTTGATACCTCGGCCACTTACTTTTATTTTTGGCTCGTCTTTGACTTGGTCCTTGTCGAGCTCCGGTTTCTTCATTTTCTCAGTTCCTTTGCGCTTCCGCCGCTCCTCCTCGCGCCACTTACGGCGCTCCTCATCTCGCAGGCGCTTGCGCTCCAGCTCACGCCGCCTCCTCTCCTCTTTCTTCTCCTCCCTGATTCTCTGAGGAGAGAACAAGAACAAGTCTGTCTTCTGTTGTTCAGTTCGGCTAACTGTGAGGTCTGACTTACCTGTTTATTCTTCAGGAAGTCCAGCAAAGGAGTTGTTTTTTTCGCTTCAGGAAAAACAAATGTTAAACATTGATTATTTTAATGTAGGGCTTGGTGACATGGACAAGATGTGAAAATAAGGTGTGCCTCTCTCAAGAGTCTTTTCCTGTGTGTAGTTGTACAGGTGAGTCAAGGCAACCATATTTGTGGTTTTAAAGTAAAGACCTTGGTTAAAAAAAATCCATCACTGCTTATGCAACATATGGAAGGGCCTTCAGCAATGTTCAATGCAACTGACTGTGTGATGGCCTCCCGTCAGGCTCCTTCTTTGTTATTTGGAAAAACCGCCAAAGTCTGCCAAACTGATGTCTGCTGAAAGTCACTCTTTCGACATGATTTGTGGAAAAGTTATTAAATCTAACTTGACAATACTAAGTCTGCTTAGGTAAACTAGTTCCTCTCTGTTTGCAGTCATATTGAGGAAGCAGTGCACACATCAGCAAAAATAAATCATCCTGGCAAATATTTTTGAATTCAATGACAAAACCGATGACTCGCCCAGCCGGGCCAGCCCTACTGTAAAGTTTACTTACCTACAAGCTCCTTGGACCTGGCTTCAAGCTCTTCTAGCAAAGTCTCCGGCGTGGATGTCAACTTCTCATTGTCTCCAGTATAATAATCCAAGAATTTCTTGTAATCAGGATCTAGAACAACATGCACATAATATTGTAAAAGGTTCAGAATAAATGTATTTTTTGTTTTAATGACTAAACACGCAGGAAACCACAATGACCCACAAACGTTTTTGCTTGATAAAAGTATTGTATAATGCAAGAAATATTTTTCTTCTCTGAAAATACACACCGTCACTAATGGTTCCACACTTGGTGTCCTTTTTCTTGCTTCTTTTTTTGGAAGTCTTTTGAAAAGGTGCAAATTCCACAATAGCGGGGTACTCCTGTCCTGTTTGCCAAAAAGTGTGTGCAAACTGACTGAGTGCACATTCACATAAACTAACATCAGGATTCTTTTTTGATACCTCTGCTGTCAATGAACACGTAGCCGTCGAAGCGATCCCTGAACAGGACAATATCTTCTTGGTTTTTAAAGTTGATGTAAGCCCTCGCAAAGAGGTGAGGATACATGCTAAGAGGAGAAACGTTAATGAAAACATTTCATGATCTTAAAGCACCACTGTATTTACAAAACTTTTATTCAAGTTATCTTTATCATGTAATAATTTACATTGATTTACAGGAATAATTCATTCGAATCGGATCACTCAAAGGAACATTTTCAGAAATAGGAAGCTCAGAAAAATGTTCATTTAGTTGTTTAATTTCACCCACCCATTTGTATACGAACAATATTAAAAAAAGAAATGTCAATATTGTATAATACGTTCAACTTTAGGTCACGTTTATAATGTCACAAGATCACCTGGTGTCATTGGAGAAGAACTCCAAGTAGTCTAATTCTGGAAGAGGCTGCAATTGCTCCTCCAGCTCCTCTTTAGTGAGACTCGGTGGCAGCCTTCTGATGACAATCTAGTGCAGTGGTTGTCCTCCATAAGTACACATCATAGGAAACTGCAATAATAGCTATTCCCAATGCTATTTTGATCAATCATATATATATATAATATCCATTTAAAATACTGCTAGCTTCTTACACATTAGAGTGAGCTGACTTGCAGACATGTTTACCTGACACTAGTTTACCTGATGTCAGAAAACACTCGATTAAAATCTGAAAATTGAACACATTCGTATCAACATACTAACATAAAAATAATAACATAAAAACACAGAAATATTCACGGATGTAACATGGTAAAAATATGATAGCTAAACGTAATACGGATTAAATGTTATCCCTTACGACAATCACAACTAATACGAGCGAGCTAACGTAGCCTAGCCTATCTTATTTTAGCTCGAGTTTTACCTTTGTCATGGTCTCCTTCTTTTCTTTCAATTTCTCCGTCCTATCTGAATCTTCACACATTAAGTCCACCCTCATCTCCCTGGGTCGAGTGTTTTCCTTATCTTCCTTCATATTTGTAAAAGGCTAATTGTGTCAACTTTAACTTATTCCTGGGACTTGTTTACTTTTTTTTTTTTAAACAACTTCACCGAAGTGCGTGGGAACCAAGCACGCATGCGCCGCGTTCAACGTCCCTTTTTAAACGTAGTACTGCAGAAGGGCGAGAGGAGGCGCTGTGGGGATGTATTCTTCATTCTTCTTATTCATCCATATATTCATTCAGAATAAAAGATTTGGACGTGAGCTTGCCACATTATATTTTACAATTTTGTTGTGGGTTGCGATTAAATCAAATAAATTAAACACGAACTCTAAAATAGTAATTTAACACGTTTTCCATGCACATTCTCGGCATGAATTATATTATTTTGAATAATTCTTGCAGTCATTTCTACTTCCGGTGGAGCGCCATTTTGTTAGCTTCCCTAGCAAAATAAAGGGGACAAGTTGGTGGTCATCTTATGTTATTGTTCTTTCGGGCTGTTGAACACCTTCCGCAGTCATGTGGTATGAAATTCTACCCGGCCTAGGCATCATGGCGGTGTGTCTGATCATTCCTGGTATTGCCACTACACAGATCCATAAATTCACTAATGGAGGAAAGGTGAGCTGGTGGCTACTGGATGCTAGGTGCTAATGTAGCGGTAATAAAAATGTTTAAACGTCTGGTTGAAAACGAATGTGTGTATTTTCACGCAGGAAAAAAGAATCGCCCGAGTTCCGTGGCAGTGGTACCTGATGGAGAGAGACAAGCGGGTGTCGGGAACAGGGCGCTACTTTGACTCCAAGGTGAACGTTCACGCCTGTCACAAGCCTGACCTTGCTAGTTAGCTGCCGATATATACTCCAACATTATCATAACTTCATTGCTAAAGAATTGCTGAGCAATATATTTTGTCTTCTACAGGGACTCGAGAACATCCACTGAGGACAAGGAAGAACGTTTGTTGTACATTCAAAAAAAGTTTTATTGCACATTAATTTGTGTCTATTGTACTAATTAAAAAGTTGCTATCAACTAGTGATTGACTGGTATCTGTGTTGCTATTTAACACTGTCATAGAATAATGGAGTGCTGCTCAACTTTTGAGCCAAGGAAAAAATTTTACATAACCTGACAACACGCCACCAACAAAAATGAAATATGAACCCAAAGCAGGGGTCCCGAGCTACCGATACCGGTCCGTGGGTCACTTGGTACAGGGCCACCAAGCCGCACAGAAGAAAAAACAATTTTTATCAACGATCAATGAATTCAGGTCAAGACGCTCGTCCCGGTCACGTGACATGTTTCCCCAGTCGAGGCCGCAAAGCTAGCAAAAATGAGTAAGAATTTATTTGGAAAAATATTTAAAGAAATTGGCGATTCTCTCCCAATTACATCAGTCTTTACATACAAATGTAAATTACATACAAAGGCTAGGTTTGGAGTTAGGGTTACAGTTAGGTCTGGGGTTAGGGCTGGGGCTAGGGTAAGGGTTAGAGCTAGTGCAAGGGGCTAGGGTTAGGTCTAAGGTTGGGGCTAGGGTTAGGGCTTGCGTTAGGGCTGGGGCTAGGGCTGGGCCTAAGGTTAGGGTTGGAGTAAGTTCGTAATTAATTAATTCAGGTCAAGACGCTCGTCCTGTGCTTTTTCACATTTGCCATTCTCATCCCTGATGATGAGTTACTAATTGATCAGCTGCATTGAGGGTACGATGAACAATAAAAATCCAGCATATCAGTATTATTAGTTGCAAAAGTCATTTTACTAATTGATTTGCAACTTGAAAAATAGCAAACGAAAACAAATTGATGTATCTTGCAAAGAATTGTGGTATTTACATAATCGCATTCAAACGCGCTCGAAGTGGAGCTGTTTGAATCATGGCTTTTCCTCTTTCCCTTTGGTCTTCCTGTGGACCATCTCTTTGAAGCTGGACAGGATCTTGCTCTCCCTTTTCCGTCTTTCCTCCTGATTGAAAGAGGCCAGCGCTCTTTTCTCGTCCGCGCTGTAGATCTGGTTTTCCTTTCGCAGACGCACAGCCTCCATGCGGCGATGTCTGCAAGGGGTGACAGTCATATCATTTGAGTCCAACCCAAGGCAAATGGCAGTGATCATGAACGGAAAGAAACGTATGAAGACAACTACGTACCTGCTGCCACTCATGACGTAGCCTGATTTTTCAAAGTCTGCAATCTCGTTGCTTGTCAGGCCAATTTCTCCTCTCCTTGGAATACGTTTTCCGGCTTTGACGTATTCCGCCATGGCCGCACCTTCACCTGGCAGCAGCGCATGACCGAAACTGCAAGACAAAATGATACAGGTTACTTTGTCGAAGCTTAACTGTGAAACATTCTTTGTTTCTTAGATGTAGACTTTTGTATTGTTTGAGGTGATGCAATGATCTTTCCTTGCAGAAAATGAAAATGATGTTATGCAATAGTCTCAAATGTCACTTCGGTTGACTTTTTTCCCTCTACTCACTCTAAAGGTCTCTCATCCTGAGACAGGAGTGTGAGCGGCGCTTCAGGTCCCACCAGATTATCTTCAGCGGAGCCTTTCTCAACCCACATCACCTCGCCAGCGTCTTCGTCCTCTTCCTCAGACTCACTGCTGCTGGAGTCACTCGACGACTTTCGGCTTTTTCTCGCCTTCTTTTTCTTGGACTTCTTGGACCTGAGCGCAAATGTGGTCTTGTTTCAGTAGCTTTCTTTGCAGAGGAATACGATTGCAACAGTAACACATACTTCTTGCTCTTCTTTTTCTTATTCTTCTTTTTCTTTACTCCGTCCTCTGGGAAAAACTTTGAGTTTAACACGTGTAGTAGAAACGTTAAATAGTGCATTAAAATGTAACTTACCATCCGAGTCGGACTCCATACCGCTGTCTGACTGCTTCTTATGCTTTTTCTTCTTGGACTTTTTCTTCTTCCTCTTTTCATCTACACATGGAAGCAATACCGTTTAAAAAAGACACCATGTGTTTTCCGTCACAATTTGATGCACTGGAAACATGGCACATAAGCTCCATTTTGAGTTGGCAAGTATTGTACATGTATTTTTTAATATATGTAATAAATGTGTGCGTGGTCTCCACAAGTACCTCCCGAGTTTGATGCCGAGCTGACATTATTCCCGTCATCTTCAACAGGTGTGAATTCATCAGAGCTGGTGGAGAAAGACAAAATTGATGTTAAACTTTCTGTGACTGAATACACTTGCGACTCAAATAATGCGAGGCATTTTATGGAGAAGGCAACTCTTATCTGACTTACTCTTCTTCTTTCACCCTCGGCGAATATCCCCAAACTTCGGGACAACCTTGCTCGCCGATCCTCTCTCGCTCCTTCAGCCGCCTGCGACAAACAAGCACATGTCACACTCAAAGCGGAACTTCGTGTCCACTCGATAGAAACCAACTGCGATGCTGACAACGGAATCGAAACCCTATGGTGCCGCGTCAACAATGGACGCAAATCAGTTACGGTTGGCGTCATCTATAGAAGCCCGTCTGCTCAAGGAACTGAGCTGCTAGATCAACTTCGATGTCATGGGAGAGGCAGAGACTGTCTGATTGTCGGTGACCTTAATGCGCCCGCTATTGAATGGAACAGCCTCCACTGTAACCTAGATCAAGGAACTTTCGATGCCCAACTGCTTGATACAATCCTCGACTGCAATTTGACCCAGCATGTCATGTCTCCAACCCGTATGTTTTCTGGTCAAACCTCAAACATCCTTGATCTTGTTTTAACAGCGTCCCCAACTGACATCGACAAATTGCAATGTTCGCTGCCAATCGGGAGAAGTGATCACTGTACAATTTCCTTTTACTGGAGCGGGTGTGCACCAATTAACGATTCTGGTAGACCCCATCGAAATTATTGGCGTATAAATCAACCCACTCTTCAGGAAGCTGCTGCTCAAACAGACTGGAGTATCCCGTCTCATCTCGAACTCGAAGATGCCTGGACCATGTTTCGTTCCAAACTTGAACTTCTTGTGGAGGAGCATGTGCCAATTTCTCGGAAACGAGCCTTCACCAAAGGTCCTCCTTGGTTTGATGGTGAACTAAGACTCTTGCTGAAAAGTCGTCGTAAACTATGGGATCGATTCAAACTGTCTCAATCTCCCGTGGACTATGATCGCTACAAAATAGTTCGAAATCGGTGCACACAAATGAAGCGGGAAAAACGAACCGAATATGAACTGCATCTGGCGGAGTCATCCAAGACTTCCCCAAAGCTCCTGTTCGCTTATTTGAAAAGAAGGACCAAGGCAGGAAGTGGCATACCTCCCCTTCGTTCCCCGGGTTCTGAGGATCTCCTTCTCCAGGATGCCGAAAAAGCTGAATCACTCGGCTCACAATACGCCTCTGTGTATACCGTCGAGCCGCAGATCCTGGATTCCCAAACTCCAGTTCCTGACTCAGGCTTCCATCACCTTGTATTTGAGCGAGAATCTGTTATAAAAGCACTTCTGGAGTTACGGCAGAACTCCTCTCCTGGACCAGATGAGATGCACCCAGCTTTCCTCAGAACTATTGTCGAGCATATTGCAGAACCCGTCCGACACATATTCCAGCTTTCATTGGAAACCGGACGTCTACCTGTCGATTGGAAAATTGGCACAGTCAAACCAATCTTCAAGGGAGGAGCTCGCCATGATCCGACAAATTACAGACCCATATGTCTGACCTCGATTGTTTGTAAGGTCATGGAAAAACTACTAAAGCGGGCTCTACAAAATCACCTGAACAAGCTTGACGTGCTAACTGCTGCTCAGCATGGTTTCCAGGAAGGACGTTCCTGTGTATCGAATCTCCTAGTAGCCAGAGAGAAGTGGGTAGCTGCCGTCGACGCTGGTAAATGCCTTGATGTCATTTTCGTGGACTTCAGCAAAGCCTTTGACAGAGTACCTCACATGCGTCTCCTGCTTAAACTCCAAAGGGTTGGCGTAACTGGGAAGATCTTATCCTGGATTGCTGACTTTCTGGAAGGACGTTATATGCGAGTGAAAGTCAACGACGCATACTCAGCGCCTGTGCTTATGTCTAGTGGAGTGCCACAAGGATCGGTCCTTGGACCCGAACTCTTCAAACTCTACGTCAACGATCTCCCGCAAGAACTGAACATTCAGTGTTTACTGTACGCGGATGATTTGAAACTTTGGGCTGAAGTTACTAGCGTCGAGGATGCTGACCGTTTCCAAGACGTGTTAGATAGGCTCCATTGTTGGACGGAAAAATGGCTGCTTCCAATAAACCATGCCAAATGTTCAGTGCTCTCCATGGGAACTCAGAATCCACTCAGGGCGTACCATATTGGAGGATATCTCCTTAAAAACACCACAAGTGAGAAGGACCTTGGTGTCATAGTGTCGTCAGACCTAAAGACTAGTCTTGACACCACGAAGAAGGTCACCGCTGCCACCAGGATGTTTGGATCCATCCGACGGTCGTTTGCCCGTATGACTCCTGCGATTTTCAGACCCCTGTTTATTTCTCACGTGCGTCCCATTCTTGAGTACGGACTGCCTGCAGTATTCCCATTGACCAAGTACGAAACCGATATGCTGGAGCGTGTTCAACGTCGCGGTACGAAAACAGTCGCAAAACTTCACCAGCTTTCCTACGAAGATCGACTGGAACAGTTGAATCTCTTCTCTCTGGCCTACCGTCGTCACCGAGGAGATTTGATATATACCCGGCGCATTCTCCGAGGCGAACTTGGTGAAGACCTGAGGGAGTATTTCATCTTAAATAATGATACTTCGACACGTGGTCACAGTTTGAAGCTATACAAACCGAGGAGGTTACGCATCCATGGCGACGCTACTCTCTCTACCCGTGTAGTTAATAGCTGGAACCGCCTACCCGAATCATGTATCACAGCCCAGTCAGAGGAAAGTTTCAAGAGAAGTATTGACGCAGTGTTTACAGACTGAATGGTGAAACTGCCGACCGCGGTATCGGTACCGACTTTTTTCCGACATTTCAACCGCGGCTTGGTAGCATCCCTTCAACGTCCGGGAAGTGAAGGAGCTGACAAGGGACTCTTCCCTCTGCTTTCTACCTTTCAATGAATCAATGAAAACTGCTTGAGTTCACCATCTTACAATCTAAAAGGGGCCATTGGTTAGTTTGGCCATGTGTGGTTTCAAGGTTGCAAACGGCTTAAAGCCAGTCGCACACTAGATGACGTGACCAAACAATGAATAATAATGAAATATGAATAATAATGAAAATAAAAAACATCTGGTACCGACCGCGGTCACGGCAAACTAAACACAGTCGTATTTATTTACTTTCTACGTCATCCATTTTATTGGCATTAAAATGTTTACTACTTTATCAAGACCCTAGCTTGTTACTGCCATCTGCAGGCGAAAATAACAGATCGTAGACGTTGGCTAACATTTTGTTCAGTGTCTATTCCAAGTGCTAAAAGGATTATATTACAATGGAGAAGAAAAAAAAAGAGTATATACCTTGCCATGAATTCTTCTTGTCTCTGTCTTTGTGCATCGTCTCTCTGTTGGTCGTGGTAAAAATCGTCTCTGGAGCCATACCGCCACGAAGCGTCTCTCTGCTCGGACCAGCGGTTGTGACTTTGGCCGCCGCTGGAGTACCGTTCTCGGGATCGACTACGGTCGGGGCTTCCGATTCGGAACCGCTTAATAGTCTTCGCCTCCCTAAGTCGGTGCTCCCGTTCCTGTCGCTCACGCTCCCTGTCGCGAGGCCTCGGTAGTTTGGGCCCGAAACTGCCAGGAGATATGCTCCTCTCCCGGCTGCGGGAGCGAGAGCGGGTTCGAACGTGCCGGGGACTCCGAGAGGCCGAACGGCTGAACTGTGGCATGACTGAAGCCAATTAATCTCACGGGGGAAGGGGGATCCGGTATTATGTATTAGAAAATGGAGAACACCTCTGCTAAACCAAGTACGATTTCGTCAACAACCCAGTTCCGTTTCCGTCTCCTCCTTCTTCTTCTTCGTTGTGCATTTCCGTTTCCGAATTTTAGACTCCGCCTATGTAGATGCCTAATTGGGTAGACTGTCTAGTAGTTTGTAATACGTTAGCGCCTCCGCCATATTGTATGTGTCAGCTCAGCCTGCAAAGTATCCAAGTATCAATCCATCCATCCGTCTGTTCATCCATAATCCATCCATCTATATTATTATTATATCTCCATCTTGAAAATGAGAAAGTATCTGTAAAGTATATAGTTCACTGTTTAAGATGAAAAAAAATCTTTATTTCATATTAGATAGATAGATAGATAGATCTTTATTTGTCATTGTAACACGTACAACGAAATTTAAAAAGTGCCAACTGATCCGCGCATGAGATAAAAAAAAACTGAATAAATAGAATAAAAGATTTAAAAAAATATTCCAAAGTGTGCCTCAAACATTGAGAGACTTGCGTCAAAAAGATAATTCAGTATTTTGCATTTAGATTGCAAACTGAAGAGATTACGTGTTATTCAAATTGGCAGCCATTGTAGAACGTGCAGATGTTTGACAGAGAGGCTTGTCCACTGCATTAATTCTAAACATGAATGTAAAGCCGTGAGCTCTTCAAATATGGCGGCCACGTAGACGTTCTATTCAGCTCTAAACGCCATTTACATGTGTAGACCTATGCTTCGGGACTGCCACACAAACAGAAGTAAAATACTTAGCTCAGTTTGTCAAGCAACTGTTACTCAAAACAGCACAAATGCATGCTCCAAACATTGTTCCATTCACTTAGCAAACCAATAGTGCTACATGAGCACAACCCGTGCTCCTTCCAAGCAAAAAAAATGCGAATGATGACCCGCAACTACTTTGGAACAACTATTGTACTAAAGTTTTTAGGCTGCGGCACTTTCGTCACTTCTCATTTTGGTAGTCCCTACAACCCGGAAGTTGTTTCAAGTCGCCTAACGTCTGGAGTTGGGCTGCGTTATCATGCTTTAAAGATACGTGACTAAATGCTCAATTAAAACATTATTTCGAAATGAACGTTTTAATGTCACGCAGTGGCGACTCCTCGTGGCTGGTGTGAATCACGCGACGACGCAGCTCTCCTCAATTGGCAGGTGAAGCCCCTCCGCTTTTTGCCATTGTGTAGCCAAGCGGCTAACGCATTAGCTACGAACGCTTTTCTTTATGCGGCCGGGAAGCGCACCAGGTGCAGGTAAACTGACCAGTTTTCAATATTTATACAGTCATGAGGTTACACTTCCCTGTCTGAAGTAGAAACTGTTGTGCATTTCTGCAAGGTAATGCGTTAGCGACCTGTCATAATTTAGGCCCTCGCTCCCCTATTGTTCATAACAGGACGAGAAAACTGCCTAATTACATATTTTAGCAAGTAAGCAATTGACAACAAGAGCCTTAATCTCACTGTGGCACTTACAGATATCAAATTAGTCTTCTAAAGTCACTCTAGATGCTCTTACTTGGCAAAAGCAAAACTAGCAACTGTCAAGGCTCGTAATTTATGTGAAGTGAGTGGTAGCTTGCAATTTTACCTCTTGGTATGTAAACGTCGAAATTTCATGCAGGAAGTTCACTTCAAATCTGTTTGCCCCAAAACAGTAACTCAAGATGAATGTTCATTCAAAGAAGTGTCATTACACGACTAATAAACGTTAATAGAAAGATAACCGAATTGCCACTGAAGAATTCTCATCATACAACTGGTGTTCTTAACATATTACAGAAAATTTACTTTTTAAATTCGAACCGATGGGTTTCTGCGGTGCCTGGCGACCCATCAAATGTTAAATAACCAAGTAAATCTGTTGATATTTGCCTGAAAATGTATCTAAAAGGAAGCTATTCTAAACTTTAGCATTACTGTTTGGAAACAGTGGAACTATTCAACATAACTGCCTCTGGCACTTCGTTTGTCTGCTATTGAAATCCATTCATTTGTGAAAAGGTCGATGTCATGTGCCACAGTATTGCTACATTACTTGGCATATGTATTTTAGTGGCTCGTGATGAGATGTTGCTTCGACAAAAGGACACTTGGAAAATTGCTTCTTGAAGGCGCTTGCTTGTTTTCTATCCACGCGCTGGGTCCTGCTTCCACAAGTAGAAGAAAATAGCCTGCTAATAATATTTAAACATCGTTTGACACAGTCTAAGCGTATTTGTTGCAACGGCGTGCAATGTCGGCAAGCCTGCGTCGCGTGTTTGTGTTTGGGCGAGAGGTGTGGCAAGCCCCTCTACGTGTGCTCATTTTTTCTAACCATTCTTGTGGCATTGAGTCAGTGGCTGAGAAGTAGCTTTAATGACTTTCTCCAGATCCAAGGATGTTACAGTGACTAAACATATAATATGGATCTGGCCTTGAGATATGCAACTGAGGTATTGATTGATTGATTGATTGATTGAATATTTATTGATCCCCAGGGGTGGGGAAATTCAGGCCCCAGCAGTATTCATACCACAGAGTGGGTATACAAAAGACACACAGATGGCATGAGCGCAACTCAATAGGCTTTCATAAGGCTGCCACACAACGGCGCCACAAAGAAAGCCAGAAAGTGCTCAAGATAAAAGCCATCAAAGCAAAACAAAGCTAAAAGACAAAGGAAAAAAAATAACTGTGGCCAACCAGCACCCCTCAATACAAGAGAACACCCCAAAACACACAAAATAGCCTCCACGGGGTCCATAGACAGGTGTAACGGCAGTCCAGTTCAACGGCGCCCAATGGACCGTGGTGGTGAATCGGTGAAAAACATCACAAAGCAGGCAAACGTGTGAGCAGCGTCCTGGGCACCCAGTCGGATGCACGTGCAGATGGTCACCACGGGGCTAGCATGGCGAAAGTCGTTGGTTCCGACGAGCACGAGGGAGCGGAGTCCCCACAGGGGTTGCGGTTGCAAGGCCAAGGCGAGGGACCCGGTCATCACTGGCCGGATAAGCAGGAAGCCGCCGTAGAGTTACGCCGGTCTCGACCGATGATCCCGGTCCCAGGAAGAAAAAATAATAATACAAAATATCCGATCCGAAGAGATACCGAGGTGCGGTAGAAGGCACCAGCATCGCCGAATGGACAAAAAGACAGAAAGAAAAAGGAGAAAAGAAAGAAATAAAGAGGAAAAGAGAGAACTATTGTTTTCAATTGGCAAAATGGTGGCCCTCTGAGATGGATGAAAACAGGTGAAACAAAAATAATATCTCTCCTCTAATACACAATTGTTCTTGTTTTCCTTTACCCTCCTGCAGACATGCCGACTCTCAAGCTGATTTCTGCGACTGACACGCAGTATTCATCCGCGTTGCTGAATTCGATGAACGAGCAGCGCAATTCTGGATTGTTTTGCGATGTTACTATCATTGTGCAAGACAAGAAGTTCCGCGCCCACAAAAACATCCTCTCCGCGTCAAGTACATATTTCCACCAGCTCTTTATTGTCACCGGGCAAGTGATTGAACTCAACTTCCTCCGAGCGGAGATCTTCGAGTATATAATCAATTTTATTTACAGCTCTAAGATCGTACAAATTCGTTCGGACATGCTGGAGGAGCTCATGAACGCCGGGCACGCGCTCGGGGTGAAGTTCCTTACCAACCTGGCGACACCGCTATCCCAAGTCCCTGGTTTGTCAAGGGACGAAAGCCCCCGAACACCATCCGAAATAAATATGCCCATCATCTCGGAGTCCTTCTCCATATCTGCGGAGGAGTTCAGACAGTCGAGCAACGCGGTGGATAAAAGCGGGGACTCGGATGACGATGTCATGTTCGTCTCGGAGACAGATGCCAAATCACGAGCTGCCAGTCAGGAAGCTTCAGGGGATGTCATTTATGTTGACTCGATGGATTCAGGTAAAGATGAAAAAGCGCAAAGCAAAGAATCCGAGACCGTAACGTCGAAACAAGCAGCGCCTGTGGCAACGCAAGAAATAAAGCTTCCTGACAGAAGTCCTCTGCACAGTCCGGACAGCAGCTCCAACAACCTCAATTCGCCCGCCAGAGTTCCCTCCGGAAGTACTCGCTCCACGCCACCACCGGCCAAGACTGGCAGATTCAGCCCTGAACTGCCCAGTGCTTCTCAGCCGTCCTCTAACGGCAACGGGATGGAAAACACCGACATATTGGGTGTCCACAAAAAGAAAATTTCTTCCGCGCAGCAAGGGGATTTCAAAATCAGGCTGTTGGACATCTCAAACAGCCCCCCGGGTCAAAGAAATGTCACACCCGGGATAGCAACGAAAAAGACGGTCACGCTCAACGCAGCCACGGAAATTGACTCCATTTCCCCAGATTGTAAAGTTTACGCCAACATAGGGGAGAACACCTATGACATTGTACCGGTTAAGGAAGATCCAGGCGAAGGTGGCTCCAAATCCACCAAAGCGAAGAGAGCCATACCCCAAATACCTGACAATCTCAAGCTCTCTCCCAACAAGAAAAAGTCTAAATCCGAGTCCGAGGACCACTACGAGCTGGTGATGGACGGCAAGACGTTCTACGTATGCACCGTGTGCAAGCGTCCTTACGTGTGTCGGACCAGCCTCCGTCGCCACTTCAACACGCACTCGTGGGAAAGGAAGTACCCGTGTCGCTACTGCGACAAAGTCTTCGCCCTGGCCGAGTACAGGACTAAACATGAAATCCAGCACACGGGCGAGCGACGCTACCAGTGCCTGATGTGCCACGGCACTTTCCTCAATTACCAGCTGCTCTCCAATCACTGCAAGCAAGTCCATAACGTGGACCCCAGCGGGAAGAAGGCCAAGGACGGCGAGGACAACATTTACCGCCTGCTGCCCTGCAAGACGATGCAGATGAAGCCAAACTCGTGGAGCACGGACGGGCCGGGGGTGTCGATCATCAGCGAGGATGGCACCATGCGACACGTGGCTCCCGGTCAGGAGGGCGTGCGTCCGCCCGCCCAGGGCCAGACTTTGAACTGGGACGACATTTTTGACTTTGATGAGCAGATGATGATGAACCGGGCCGGGCCGCCCGTGAACATTGGCGCTCCCGAGGGCAAGTCGGAGTTCAACTTTAACATTCCGGAGACGTACTGAACCACGCTGGGCCGTGCCATCACTCGTGCCTTTTTGGAGGCCCCCCCGCTTTGACTTCCACTCCTCTGCGGCGCTTTCTTTTCTCCACAGTGGTCTGGATGAGTGAATGTTCACATGTGATTGCACCACATGTTTTATTCTGCACCCAGAACCCTGTTAACCTGTATTTTAACAATGTCTTTTAGTTTCTCCATACAGTGTTGAGCAAATTATTTCCTACAGCATTGTTTCCCAACATTTATTAAGCAAAGACATGTGTATTTTACATTAGAAAAAAGTCACAAAAAGTATATACCTATGTTAAAAAAAAAAAAAGTATGACCTCATCACAATTGACTTAAAATGTACTTAGTGTGAAATCTGGGCCAGCAAGTTGAACACAAAGCTGTTTTTCTGGTGTGTGAATGGAAACAGAAGAAGACAAATTAATTGTGCTATCTCATGGAAGAGTGCTTAATTGTTGTGCTTTTCACTGTATGACTTTGGGATAGAATGACGAGAGCACATTATTCATAGTAAAGAATCATTTTCTGACCCCTTGACTGAAATTAGATCAAGCATTTAACTACATTTTTTTTTTTATATATCTTTTAACAAACAGTTAAGTTTGAGCAGACCAAAAATTCTGCTACAATCACTCGACATTCCCACAATGACATCGCTCATCTTTGCACAAGACAGTATCCTGATATGTACGATGTATTTTTATTATTTTTCATGGCAAGCCCGCACATGGGTATCATTTGAAGGTATTTAAAGTTGACTTTGGCAGTTTAAACCTTTTTGTTTCCCGAGCCCACATGCTTTGTAAGAGTCAATGCTTAGATTATTGATGAAAAGTTAGCACTTAGTATTTAATCATTGAGGAGGGCTTGTTTTTGTTACTCTTAGTTTGGGTGCTTTCATTGACTTTTCACTGTGAGTGTAGTGGTTAGTAAACAGGTAGTGCTGGCAGGGATATTCTTTGTCATCTCGACGACAATGAACAGATTAACGTGTGTGCGTGCGTGTGTGTGTGTACTTTTGTGTAATGTCCTTTTTGTAGAATCATGCTTGCTTTTCTTGTATTAATGGTTGTTGCTGTATTAAAAATGTCCCTCTCGTCATGATGATGGAAATTGGATGACAATAAATTATTCTTTTACTGTTTTAACTGAATTTGTCCTGTGATGCTGGTTGACTTCATTTCAAAAACAATTTTCCCATGAGGAATCAAGTAAAGTGAATCCAATCATTTAAGTGTGCATTTGTGCAGCTAAATATTCGTAACACATACCAGTATAAATATACAGGAACCTCAGTGAATAAAAAAGTAAAGCCACTTGACCTTTGGCGATGCTTGACGGATAGCTGTTTGTCGAGAGATATTGTCACAGAGTGGCATTTTATTGACTAATGCAAATGAGCTTCATTTACTAATGTTAGGAGAAGGGGTGACCAGATAATCTCTTCAGAATGAAAGATATAAAAACAAGTCATGTTAATTTTTTGTCTCTTTGTAGTCATCAAGTTAGGTTGCATTCTTGTATTTCATGTACCCTGTTGGTCAAAATTGTTACATGTAAAATGTGCTGTAAACGTTTTAGAAAAAAACATGTTTAGTTCAAGTTTGAAGAAAATCTGAGAGGTGAAGGAACATTTGTTGAGAGGTGAAGGAGAATTTCTTGGTCGCTTTGGAATCATCCTTTTGTTCAATAAACCCCTACAAAATGTCTACTCAAGAAAATATACAATGTGTATTGTGGTTTATTGAAATCTAAAACGCAGATTCGGTAAATCGACAGGTTTTAGTATGGAAGACAGCCGCTGTCACAGATTCCAATTTGTGGAAGGCACTAAAAATTCATGGAGATAGACAAAAAAGTCTCAACACTATATATCCCTCATTTTGTCATGTCTACAGATTTGACCATTCATTTGCTTTTGAAATAGATGTGTTAAATTGTCTTTATGGCTGTATATATAGACGTCATGGTCAACCTGTAAGTATTGTGTAGGACTTGAGGTCCAGCATGAAAGTTGAGTGCCACTTGTCACAGGCAGATTAGTACAGAAATATCAAATGTGTCAATGCAAAACAAACTTTAATAGCAAGACAGAAAAAAGTGCGACTAAGCAGCCCTGAGAAACTGGTTTTCAAACAATGAACACGTCAGATGAGATTTTCAAGGTCTAGATTTATCTGTTTTTTTCTTGTTCTCACCTTTCCATGCGTTTCGTCATCTCCTTTCTGCAAGCTTCACGCCGACTGCTCCAACATCTCTTCTCATTTATTGTCGGTGACTAATTACAAAAAAGGAGGTACTGTTTGGAGTCTTGAGTTTCTGGCGGGAAGCATCGAGTAACAATACAATAACCAGAGTTTGAAATGTCATAACATCCCTCCAAAGACTTTCGGACAGGATCAGAGTCCATGTTTAAATACAGCTTACCTGTACGGCATAAGACTGTTGCTTGTACACCACAGGAATTCTGTCTGGTAACTCATAAGCTATCGAACCTGTCAATCAGCAGTCCCCCAACCACCAGGACGCAGAACAATACCCAGTCTATAGGTTATCTGGTCTCCTGTGTGGCACGGAAACGGAAATATTTCATTGATCATCACTGGACCTGAGTAACACACTTTGGGGTGATGGGACCAGCTTGTTGAAAAGAATCAAACACATGGTGGCTCCCATTCCATGTTTCTATTTATCATTTATAGTCATTTGTCGTAGGCCAGTCCATCAAAATGTTGACACATTTGTGTGAAACTGGTCCTAGGAGAAAAACAGAATTTGGGGAGCGCTGCTCTAAACCACGAAGGATTTGTAACTTTGTCACATCAAGAATATCTCCCCAAAAAACATGGAGGATCGTAGCATGTGTTTAGCAGAAAGCTGAAAAGATAACAGAAATGCTGTAGTGTTTGAGGACTGTTTGCTTTAAGGCAGAACGATTGTAAACAGATTCCCTCTTCCTGGATTTGCTTGAATGGTCCAGGGCAAGCTTGCAAGCAGTTCCCAGACTACCTTTTTGCTCCCTTTAAGTGGGTCTCAACTCAAAAGTTAGCATCCATCGCCCTCCTGCTCAGGTTCCACACTTTGGTCCTTTGGGGAGGCCCCGGAGATGACGTTTGAGCACTTTTAGGGGCTGTATGGTGGCGGCTTGTCGTCCGGATGGTTGTGAGGTGGAGAGTAGCGCGGGGGCACCATGGTGGGCCACAGGTGACTGGCTCCGGATTGAGAGTCATCTGACAGGCCAGAGGAGTCAGCAAACATATAGGAACCCTGGCAGAAAAGGACAAACAAAAGATTGTAAGTAGAGACGGGCAAGTGTCCTCATGAGCCGACACCTGCCTTAGTATTTCAAGTAAAGCAAAGTATACCGATACCAGTAACCGATATCAATCACTGGCGCCCTCTTGTGGCCATTCTACTATTATGAGATTAATAGCATATACACTACCATTAAAAAGTTTCGGGTCATTTAGAAATGTCCTTGTTTTTAAAATAAAATCGCTATTTTTTTCAATGAGGAAAACATTAAATTAATCAGGAATACACTCTTCACATTGTTAATGTGGTAAATAACTATTCTAGCTGCAAAACGTCTGATTTTTAATGGAATATCTATCTACGTAAGTGTATAAAGACCCATTTCCAGCAACCATCCCTCCAGTGTTCTAATGGTCCATTATGTTTGCTAATGTTGTTCAAATGCTAATGGATGATTTGAAAACACTTGTGTTAGCAATTATGTTAGTTTCCATGGAAAACACTGAACACTTAATAAAAAAACAAACTTTTGAACGGAAGTGTATGTAGTATGTCCAAGTAAAATGCATCCATAAAAATACTACACTCACCTGTTGCCTTGTTGGATATTTTTCCTGGGTATTGGTTATATTTTACCGTTAATCCATGTCATTTAGCTTATTTCTTAAAAAAAAAAAAGAAATCAATATTCATCAATATTGGCTGAAAGGAAATTCAATTTCAGCTGTATCACTCAGCCTTGTTCTCCAACTTTATAATGTACCTCTGCTTATGTGAATGCTTGACAGTTAACACTTGAACATCCATTATTTAACACAGGGATCATCAGTACACTAATAAGTGAAGGGTCCTACATTAAAAATGTGCTCTAAGTGACGTCACAAATAGCCACGATGCACCAAATATACCCGCAATATTTGTTTTCATAAAAACACCGAGGCCGCAATAGGTGAAGCGCAAAGTGGCGATGTACCGCGTACATTACCTGTGCGTCATAGGCCGTGTATGGCGGCAGGCAGGGGGCAGTGTTGCGGTAGGCATTAGAATTAGTGCGTTGAGGAGCCTCAGAGGAGACTGAGGCTGTGATGGCCTCCGGTTCCGATGTACTTTCTGATGTTTGCGCTGGTGTCTGCCACACAGAGAAAACGTTAATCGTGTTTCGCCCCGCGTATGCTCACAAAAGCCTTAAATGTCTTCCCATCCCACCATGTCTTTGAAACCGCCCAGCACAGCAGCAGTGATGATGCCCAGGAAGAGAGCCACGATATTGAGGATGGTGGCCGACCATAGCAGGTGATAGAGGTGCACCACGTCTTTGCAGCTCTTCACATCTGTGTACTCGTGGTAGCCGCCCACCACCTCTACGCGGCTAATACAGAGGAGAGCGTTAACAGTAGTCAGGTGTCTAAAGTTTAACTTTGGGTGTCAATCAAGTCAGATGAAGCCTAGAGGAGGCTGCTAGCACACAGAGACCAACACAGAGTGTCACACACAAAGAGCGCATGCAAGGGGGAAAACATACAGCTCTAAAATGGAGTTATTTTCATTTTAAAGACAGCCATGGAAAAAAAAGCAACCTACTTCCAAATCATGGATGGTTTCTTAAACCTTTTCGAACCATCTCTATTCTGAAGTCCCATTGGATGATGCTCTCTGAAACAAATGTTAAAAGAAAAAAAGAAACATTATTTTTCTGGTAGCTATTAAAAGGATGAGGTGCTGTATAGGCCAAATCACGGCACACGTCATGAAAGCAGACAGCTCGCTTCCAAGGTCGTCCCGTCATTCGACCGCCCGCTCGTACTCACTTGCCACAGTTGTACAGCTCGCAGCAGTAACACGTTTTGCTTCTCACGCGCAGGTTGCAGGATGTGCGAGATGACGTCTGGCAGGGCACCTGAGGATTGTAACACATAACGTCACGGTTTTTTATTCAACCTTGAATGTATGGCGGGAATCTCTTACATCTCGCTCGAACGCAGTCTTAGTGGAGTAGTTACAGCGTCCTGCATACAGAGGCGTCAGGTCCTGCAATGCAATAAGCACTATTTTTATTTCATTTTGCCACACGATGTGTGTCGAGGGTGTTGCTACTTCTTTTTTTTTTTGCAGTCACTCAAAGCATGGTCATATTTTTCCATTATCACCTAATTAATGAATCACTTACAGAAGCGCCATCAAGAAGCTCTTCTCGCTTGATGCCCACTCAAAACTTATTGTCAGAGTGCATTAGTGGTTACTTAATGTTTGATATGAGGTGCATGACAGAGAATTGCTCTCACTACCACTCAGCAAGCTACTCATCGCCATATATGTTTCATTTCGTTATGATTTATTAAACTTTGATGTGCTGGCATTGATTAATATGCGTGTTAAGCACAGTTATGATCATAAAATTACATTGGCGGAAAGAATTCGCAAGAAATGCACCATTTCTATGAGAGCAAATTAACAGGCAAAACACATTTATTTTGTTATTAATGGCTAGTAAAATTATTCTATAAGGCATCCCAGAATTGCAAAATTATTAAACAAAGCATATCAATTAGGGCTGTCATGATGGAATTTTTTTGGAATCTATTATTCTAACGATTATTCAATCACCAATTTTGTTTAGTTTGTGGTATTAGAGATTAAAAGACAGCTAAACAACTGGTAAACAATATCACACAAGAAGGATTGATGGTCATTATTTTCCAAAGTAAAAGTATCTGTTTCCAAATGTTTTATTTTAAATAAAGATAAATCAATCTGCTTTTATGAAGCACGAGAGAAATTATAGAATGATTACTTTTGAGGGCCTCGAATCAGAAGATAAGGACAATCTTTAGTAGAAAAAAATCAGACTAACTATGACTGATTATTAAAATAGTATGAGGCAATCAATTTGATAATCAATTTGTTGTTAATTAATCGATTTATTTTGACACTTCTGATAGCAATAGAATGTAGAATGTAAACTTATGAGCACAACTGTGTATCAGCTTTGCTTTTGTCAGAACCTTTAGTTATACTCACAATGTGTCTGGCAGCAAAAACTCCATCTACAATAGCACAGCAGAATGCAGCCACCACTCCAAAGCTGATGAAGACAATAGAAGCCACTAACTGGAAAAAGAGCACACAGCACAGCGCACAATCAGCTTCATGCAGTGCTCACAATCATAAATATAAGCATGCGTATTGAATTAGTACTTGTTTTTGCACTGCAATTGATTATTACTTTAATGATTGATTAATCCGTCATCCATTTAGGTGACTAATCAATGAATCAAATAATGAAAACAAGTTTTTACTTTCATCACTGCACACAAAACATGGATATTATTTCCGAATTGACAGTGCTGAAAATCCACAAATAAATTACCATTGTCTAGTAACTCCAAATTGGCTAAAAAGGCAGAACCATTCTTTGGCGTTTGATATTTGTTGACTGTAAAGGGAATTCTATGATGATGCCAATTAATGCAATAAATGGCATCAGCATAAATCATCAGCAACAAAATCTAAAGGGTATGAACAAGTGGTCAGCCATGTGGCGTAAACCATCACGGCACCCGCCGTCCAAACTCTGCTGCGTTGTTGGAAAAGGCGTCACGGGCCAAAGTCGTTTGTCACGTCAACTCTGACAGCCTCCCACTGCAGTTTCCCTCCCCGCATTCCAGCGTGGACATCTGGCCTGCTCCTCTTACAGTCTGCATCTATTTCTGGATGCGGATTACTTTGCTTGGGTACACAACGGCGCAACCTCTGCAGGTCCGAGTTGGCTCTGCTGAGGTGTTGTGTCATTGCACTGGCTCAAACATCGAGCTGCTCTCAGAGAACAGGGACGAGTGCTCTGGCACTGTCCAGGCGAGGTGACGCCACTATCACAATGCTTACCATCTGCCTCTTGTTCTCAATCAAATTGGAGCCAATGATTCCCAGGAAAGAGCCGAAGCCCAGCTGGAATGAAATACAGCAGGTGTTAGGAACTGGGTTGTTGAGTGTTTTTTATTTTTGATATGTTTGTTTTTATTTTGCTTTGTCTTTTGTTGCATCAATAGTTCGACAGATCAGCATAGAAAACAGAGAATGAGAGTAAATAATGTTAGAAATGTGAGTTAAAATGGGTCTGTAGTCTCCTTGTAGGGTAGTATTTCTTTGAGTGCGTCAAAATGCTAAATATGGAGAATACCAATAAATGGCAAAGAGTCTCACTCAGCCAACAGTGATGCTGAATAATGAATGCTGGAATTGTGAGTGGGAAGCGCTCGCTTACTGTGGCAGTGGCTGTGTGTGTGTGTTTATGTCTGCTCCATGCACGCTCACAATGAGTCCTGGGTAGTAGCCCCCCACTGTGATGTTTTGCGTCCTGGTCGTCGCCGCCAAGCCAAAAATGAGGATGAGCACTGACACGATGAGCAGCATCACAGTGACAATGATGGATTTCCTTTTCCTCCTTTTAAACGAACCTAGAACACAGTAAACAGACACTTTTAGAAACTGGCAGTAAATGAAAAACGTCAGCAAGCTAGATGTCATAACTTAGTCTGTGTAAAATTCTACCACAGGCAACCTGAGTCACTGACGGGCAGAAAAATGAAATCCTCTTCCAATATATGACAGAAGGTGCAGTTAACCTGTTGCCATTTATAAACTACAAGTGACAAAAGGCACACAAATGCTCATGTGTTAAGATACCGTGGACAATAATTCCTAATGGTTTGGAAATCAATTGAAACGTGTGACAGGAAGAGGGCGAAAAGCGAAGATGAAATAAGACCTCAGCTACCATCTTGGGCCATCTTGTGTCAGATTGCATTCAAAATCAATAAGGATCATTTACATTATATCTTGATACAGTAATTCTTGAAAGACACTGGGTTGAGAATAGCATCAAGCAATAGCAATTATGGACAAAGTGCACCAACAGTTGCTCGTGTGGCTTTGCTGGGACTACAACGTCCTTTTTTGGTCATATGGGACAAATACATACGGGACAAATGTGGTGCATTGCAGATTTGAAAGGTTTTCATGTGACACCTGAAGGTTAACACTTAGTAGCTTGATGATGATGATACAACTTTATTTATCCCACAGCGGGGAAATTTACTTGTCACAGCAGCTTACAAAAGTGCAAGAATACAATAGACAAGTGCCAAATTTATTTACGTATCTTTCACATGCCGTCTTTGGAACTGGGGTTTGTAGTTTTCTTCAATGTCCCTATAATCTCAGGGCGTACTTCACCTCTTGCCCCTGGTCAGCTTGGATGGGCTCCAGTTCACTTCATACTAATGACTACAAGTGGTTTACAAAATAGATGAATAGGATCATAACTGGTTTACTTATTATCACATTGTACAGTATTGACTGGTAAAACCATATACTTGAGACTATAAATCTGTGGGGAAAAGTTCACTAATTTCATTTGAGACCATCTTACCATGTTGACATCATACTTAGTACATCATAAGTTGACATGCATGCTGACAGATGCATTTATAATAAAGAGTGCAAAAATTCACTTTTTAAACTTGGCCTAACTGTCATCTCAACAACAAAGATTTATCCCCTCACTGTTTTGACCACAAGATTGAGAGTGCATGTCCACAGACACTCCAAATTACCTCTGTATTTTGTCACATCACTCTCCACTGCCACAATTACCAGCCACAAAGCAATTAGCCTGATAGCAACTCCCATGAGAACCAAGTTGATTATGTCATCTACAATTAGCCAGTCCGCCTTCTTTTATGCATAGGTGGTGTCACTCCCTGCTGTCTTTTTACAAGAATGCATTTGGATATTGGTTACAGCTCCATTCACTTATTATAGCGTATCCATCGAGAAAAAGATTATAGGCATGAATAATTGGTCCAGTAACATCACAACCAGCCGTTCTCAGACAACTCATAACAATCATATTTAAAAAACACAAAACAAATGAAAAAACAACAACAGAGAACATTCACATAGAAGTACTTTTCACCCAAACATTAACAAAACCTAAGAATATTCTGAAAAATAAATGTCATGTTGTTGTTCACCAAATCATACTCATCTATAAATGCTAACCTACTTCAAGTGCTGCCATCAAGCCACAACGTTGCTGTCTACTATTTTGCTGGTGGCTAATGGAGCACGATGCCTCAAAGAAAGAAGCATATGGTGCCGCACCTGCAGTGACGCGCTGCGGCCTGGAAAAAGCTGAAAAATATGTATTGCTTATTATGCACGTCATATGGAAAGCTTGGCATTCTCTCATTTAGCTCACAGACTAACCACATGTGATGTTCCGACACACCGTTGACCTTGCACACACCTACCGATGCTGATCTCGGACAGCGTCAGCCTGCTGGACTGGAGGCTCGGCGTGGGGGGCATGTTCGACCGCGGACGATGGATCCCGCCGCTTGTAAATCAGACCCAACGAGCCAAACGTGACGCCTTGACGTTAATCGCTGTAAAATATTCGGCTTGGATGTCGGTAGTCATTGAATGGACTGATCTCCTCAATGACCGCAGCTCCCTCCCTCAACCAAGTTCCCTCCGCCCCCGACTGAATCACTCACATCCCGGTGTCTGCTCGCCTGTCAGTCGGTCTCTGTTGTCTGGGAGTGTGGTCGCGACAGTTTGGCTGTGTGCGCATGTCATACACATGGGAACGAAAGGAGAGAGAGAAAAAACGAAATCTGATGGAAATTGACAAGCTCGTTTCGTAATGTCAAAACAAACAGTTAGTTCAACCATAAACATCTTTTCATATTGGCCTTAAGTTTAAATTTCACCCAAAAAAATGCCATATAGCACCATCATACACCATTTTTGTTCAATTAAGCTTGCATCATTTGAACATAATTATGTTTGTTTTTAAAGTATACGAGAATATTACTGCAAATGCAAGTCAATTTCATAATAAAAGCAATACAATTGTTATATTTAATGTATTATATCACTTAATTTTCACCCCAATTGTAAACTAACCTAGAGTGGGTTGCAAACCTGCATGTTCAACACTTGCCTAAATTAAAATCATCTCATTTTGGCCGATGGTAGAAATAAAAAGCTTCAAATCCGTTGAAGATAAAAAATGACCACAACACAATGTTAAATAAAATACTGTTTGTTTTATGTAGTTCAAGTCATTTAAGAGAGCTTTGCCTCAAAACGTCCCAGGACGATGGTTCTTACCTCAACAACATTGTGCGACAGCAGATTGCTATGCAGCTCCATCTGCTGTCAGACATATGCACTTGCATTAAAGACATGGGGTAAATCTAGATTTTCATCTGAAATCTATTGAAATGATGCAGATTGTCACCAAAAATGTACAGCATTTAATACATTCGTCTTATAATTATTGTGTGAAGGTCGAATTGTCATGGGCAACTCAATTCTCTATCATGGTGGTGAGCATGCTCCTATATTAATTGAAGACTCAAAAATGGTCCATTGATATTAATGTCAATGTGTACCTTGTGATTGTGTGGTGACCAGTCCCGGACGCACAATAGAAAATGAAAGTATTTGATGTGGAAAGTTAGAATACACAGCGAGGTTAGCTAGGGTCAAGCATACAATGCAGTGCAGTCAATCCCATTCAAGGTTTCCCTGTGTGAAGCTCCCCAAGTTCAAATGCAAATCCCCACCAAACCCTTCCAGCGCTAGACTCTCATTTTAACATGATACAAGATGCACTGAAGTGAAGTGGTCATCATAGACCTCAATGAGCTCCTTTGGCGGGCTTTTATCAAAATGCAACATGCTGAGAATCAGTCCCCTTCCATCATGAAATTCCCACAAAGAAGCACGCGTGGATGCACGTTCCAAATATCCATTCGTGTTTTTTTTTTTTCCATGACGCAACTTCTCTTTTCATGTAACAGAAAGCTGGCCTCACAAGTGAGTCCTCCTCTCCCACTTGCACCCGGGCTAACACAGTGGTGCTACGTGACTGTTGTGCAGATGGCTTAGTGTGGCGGTGGGAGGGGGGTTGAGGGGGAAGAGGACTCCTTGAACTTGAGGAGTTTATGTTGAACGCCTGCAAAGAGGCTCTGTTAGATGCAGAATGCATGTGCCAACGCATGTCTCTGTGTCATCAATTATGCTGCTTTCAATGCTTGGAAACATGAAATAAAACAGAGCAAAACTGGATAGGCTAAAGCGCAGCGGGTTTTTTTGAACAGGTACATGACTGAGGCATGAGGGCAATGATTGGTTGTCTCCCTTGTGTGGTAGCAAGCAATAAATATTGTATTCAGGCTTTGCTTTAGCACAGCTTAGCAGACAATGAGCAACGGTGTGCGTGTGCAGAATGCAGCGCCGAGCTTTCGGCCGTTGCCAAAATGTTCCTTGAGCCCCACCAAAAAAAAAAAAAAGCACTTTAGTATCCCACCCCCCATGTTTCTCAGTTCCTGACTTCATTCACTATGTTGGGCGTTTAGATGAAGGAGGCTCTCCACACCTCAGCCTCAAACGTTCTAATGAAACCCCTCAAAAACTTTTGACAAAAAGCAATTTTTTTAACATTCTACGTTTTAGAAAGACTCTTTTCTACTGCAGAAACTCCAGGTAAGTGATTTTTTTCCCTGTCGATTTTCACTTGGTCAGGGTTTTGATTCATTTCCAGATTTATTGTAACATTTTCAAAAAAAATGTCGAATGATGTGTAGGTGCTTGCTGAAAAGATGGAGCCCAGTTCCACTGAAGGAGGAGCTGAGGAAATCCCGCTCCCAAAAAGTCCAGTAAGTGCTCAAATGGAATAAAATGAAAATGTTCATTTTAGAATTAAAACGGACTGTTGGGTACTCAAATCATATCTAGTTATGTGGACAGTGTGGGGGGGACTCTCTTTTGGGATGCTTACTGTACTTGCGTGTCCCCCTGGGGTCTGCGAGTCCAAACATCTGGACATGAGCTGCCGCATGCAAGCGGGAGGGTCCGCTCCAAGGGAGGTCGTCTCTTGCGATGTGGGGCCGCGAAGGTCACCAGCGGGATCTTATGATCCGCTTAAACAAGGAGACAGGAGACAGGACCACATCATGAATATGCAGCCAAGTGAAGGGTCGTCCTAAATGTCTGTCCTTTTCCCCCGAAAAGAAAAAAAAATACTTTTGACAGAGTTGGACATGTGCGTTGAGCGCCTTTTCTCCCCTTCTCTCCGTCAGCCTGCCAAGGTGATCCTCAAACACGGCCAAGAGCTGGAGGAGGAGCAGGAGGAGCTGGCCGAGCACCGGCCTCTGGAGCAGGAGGACCTCAACTTCGAGAGGTGGAAGCGTCGTCCCTTGCCCAGGAGGACGCTGCACCAGAAGATCAGCGACGTGAAGACCTACCTGTGGAATGCCGAGACCAAGGAGTTCATGGGCCGCTCGGGAAAGAGCTGGAGTGAGTTGACGCAAGGGGAGAGCTTTGCTGGGTCTTGGGATTGTTGCGTTTTGGTTGGGCTAGCGGATAAAAGAGCTGTGATGAGAAAAATATGTCATGTTTAGTCTTCCGATTCAAGGTCATAAATTTAGGAACAAACCTTGTGCCAGTCTATAAATTTTAGTGTCATGTAGTGACTTCCCGCTTTAATCAGGTTGAGTCATTAAAATAAATTCAAAAGCCATTAATCTGTTGCAGCCGCCTTACAACACCATTATTTTCTGTTAGATGTTCTTAGTCAAGGAAAATATCACTCGAGAGTAAAATATAGAAGCATAATAAAATACACATAGAGAATTAGATTGGTTTTGTTAAGTGTAATTTAGGCCTGCTACCAACAAAAGGATTTTTACAATTTTAAAAGACTTAGTGACAGACAAAGAGGAGCAAACGCTTCGGGCTATGGTACCCGAGTGATTCCGTAGAGGACCGGAGGCGGTGATGTTGTAAAATGGCTTTGTCAGCAAGAACGCACGTGCTTTGGAAACTATTGTCGACTTTTGTACAAAAAAAAAAAGAATACATCCAGTGGGATATCCAACATTCTTCTTTGCCAGTCAGGGTACTTCTTTGATTAGCTACATATAAATATCCAACATTTATGATGCTATTATCGGGACAAATCCACTTTTAAAACACCTCAAACCAACAAATAATCTTATAAACTGTTAGATAGTCAGGAGTTCAATACCAGTGGTCGAGACGAGGCAAAATCAAAACAAAAGCAGTCCATTTTATCTTCTTGTGAAAGGGGCTGTGCATCACGAAAATGTGTGCGTTAAATGCAGCAGCACGGTAGAAGAATGCAGTTCCTTTGAGCTTTTCTTTGTTTTTCAAATTGTATCAAATGCGCTTGCAAACCGTATATGGCCCACGCTCCCTAGGTTGCCTACCCTTTCTTTAAAGATCGTTTTGGGAGAACTTGAACACTTCCTGTAATCTAGTGTGTGTGTCACTGGTGTTTACATAGGTGCACGGACAATTCCCGAGCAAAACAGCCCGCCTGGGGACGGGGTCCCAGTGGGAGCGCGCCGCTCCGGGCCTCGCGTTAGCCAGAAATCACATTCCAAGTACATCTTAACATGCTCTCCACATCCTCTTTCCCAAAGCCGCGGCGACCCCTTTACAATCAACTTATCATGGACGCACATCCCCCTTGGTGCGAGCTAACACGTACACATCCTGTCCACAGTTTGCGATGGACATTTGTCAAGAAAAGCTATCTTTAAATCGATATCAAATCCAAATACAGCTCTGCTGGATGCTGCAGCTCATGCACAGCCATCTTGTCAATGAGTGCAGCCTTAAGGAGGGACGGGGGCCCACGTATCCCAGGGAAGAATGAGCGAGTGAGGAAGCGCGTCCATTCAATACCAGAGCAAGCTGATTGGTGCTCCTTGGAGCTGGCCGGGCCTCCATGGCTGCAAAGGACCTTCACTACGATGTCAACCGGAGGTTCACTGTGTTCCTCAGTGAAAAGACAGCTGGAAGAATTCTCACTGGGCTCAAACAGAAAGGCCTTTGTGGACTCAGGGGACACGA
Source organism: Syngnathus typhle (assembly GCF_033458585.1). NCBI lineage: Eukaryota > Metazoa > Chordata > Actinopteri > Syngnathiformes > Syngnathidae > Syngnathus > Syngnathus typhle. The sequence continues at coordinate 14,697,223 of NC_083738.1, read as the reverse complement.
GGCATAGCTGCAACTACGTATATTGTCCAACATGTGGAACGTGCCCACAAAGCAAAATGTCAGTCATTCCAGCTTATTCGGAAAAGCTAACATGTCATGTTTATGTTTGCTCCATTTTTTAACGAAAATAGGAGATAAAATGGCAAACGTAATATTAACAAACCCATAGGCCAAAATGATCACAAAGTCTAGAAATCCCTTTATTTGGCGCTGATGTAAATCTGTGATATTCTTGCGCTCTAAGATTTCAATGTGTATTTTATATTTAATACACATCGGTGATTGGACTTTAAAATTCAGTTCAGACCATTTTTGATGGGAAATCAACTGGCTTTAAAGAATCACAAGTGGTTTTCGTTGAGAGTGGCGCAGTCTTTTTATAAAAATAAAAAAAATCACTGATCAAGTGTATTAATTTTGATAAATGCACATTGGGTCATTCCAAAGGATTTTATTCCAAATGTGTATGTGTGCAGATAGGATTTTGTATAGACCCAGTGTAGTTCAGTATTATTACTGTAAGTACAACTCAAGTCTCATGACTTCCCATGAGTTCTTCTAATAGCTCTTTTCTCTCCCATTTTAGGTCTCATCCTTCTCTTCTATGCTGCACTTTATACCTTCCTGGCGGCCATGTTTGGCGGCTGTATATTTTGCCTCATGTGGTCTATTAGTCCCTACCATCCCACCTATAACGACAGAGTGATGCCACCAGGTAAACAGATCCCCACACCCTATACACGGCATTGGAACATCTTAGGGACCTCGAGTCAAATTTGTTTGAAGAAGCCAGAAATAATTGGAACACAATGGCAATAAAATTAGTTAGTTGCAGGGTCAAACGTGTTTAGTCTTGACTGAGAAATACACAATAAAACATGTGTCAACAAAAAGAAAAGACAACAAGCAACAGTTTGAGTAACAATTTATCATCAGTAACAGTCATTTTATTATATTGATTTGAATTTAATGACAAAAAGGTTGTTTTAACGGAATAAATTGACATGGAATTGTAAGATGTAATGAAGCTTATAAAATGTAATACTGTAAAAACAAAAAACACTAAGTTGACGTCAATGTATCGTAAAGGAGACATCTTAGGGAAAAATGACTGTTTAATTACTTGCCTACCCGCCAAATGTGATTTAAACACGAGTAAATCTTGAACTCAACTACTTCCGAAAATTTGCTTGCGCCACGTTTTGCTCGTTGCATAACAGCGGGGCAAATTTACATAAGAGCTGCCCCCACCGTGATTTTCTCCCCTCATGACAGATCAGCAAGGTTAAGCAAAGATCTACAGTCACTTTCACATGTCGGTCAGACTCTGGCCTACACTGTCTGAAATATTCTCCCCCTCAGGTGAAGTTGCTAAAATTGTGCTATACTTCTTGATCCTCATTGTATTTTGAAAAAAGAAATTCATATTATTAAAATAACTATGATAAGAACTAGACACTATCAGGAGACTGTCCCCCAAAACCCCAAAGTTTCTATTTTCAAGGTCCTCAACAAAATTAACTAACACATATTGGCAAATATGCCTTCAAGGGGGGACAAAACGTTTTTATAATGAATTCTTAACCCTTTCACATTACGTCAATGTTGGGCACAAAAGTGTTAGTTGGAGAGTGGATTTTTGTTTCAGATGACTCACGCTGTAAAAAGTTTGAGAACTTAAGTTAGCTCGGTTCCCACCCCATCTATAAAGTCGCTCCTTCTGCCTGTGGATGCCCCCTCGGGTCTCGTCACAGTTGACTGTCTGTGGGTCTCCACTGGCAGGTATGACCATGGCGCCACACCTGGAAGGTCACGACATCACCTTCAACGCCTCCGACCGCAAATCGTGGAAGCGCTACGCCCGCTCTATGGATGAACACCTACGACGTGAGTTTGCGCCACTCGAGGGGCTCGGATGGGTTTAACTGAGTTCGGTGAGCCTCATCAGTACCTTTGTCCTGATTTCTCTTTCGCTCCTGCATTGCACGCTGGGAAGGGAAGCCTTTGTGTGTGCGTGTGTTTTGTCCCCCATACACTTCCCTTTTATTCATTCACACTGCAGAGGCCTTGGCAGGGAAGAGCTATTGGGAAGATTTATCCAATCCCCAATCCCCCTATTTCACCCCCTTTAGCCTACAACGATGGCGCGCAGGACAGGAAGAACATCCGCTGCACACAGGAAAGGTACTTCATGCAGGAGGACTTGGAAGAGGACGCTGAAAGGAAGGCGTGCCAGTTCAAGAGGTCCTGGCTGGGGGAGTGCTCAGGTCTGCAGGACCCCCATTACGGGTACTCGCAGGGGAGGCCGTGCATCCTTCTCCGAATGAACAGGGTAAGGCGGGAAAGGGTTGGAATTTTTGAAGGTGGTACGACACGCTTATCTTTTTCAAACATGTTACAACATTGAAAATTCCAAAAGCTAACCCCTCAGTTCTAAGTTGCCATCTTGTGGCACCTTGTAGCCAAGGAACTACTGGATGTTAAAGTAAGTCAATGCAGACAAGAGTCACTCTTGTGAGAATTTTGTGACATCTTAAGGCAATTACAAATCTTTGTGGGGCTCGAGGCATCAATTACTCGCAGATTTTTGCTATTGCTTTTGCAGCGAAAAGCTAAATGTAAGTAATTGACATCCCCCTCAAAAAGTTGCTAATTGCCTGAATTATTAGTTTAAACTGTAAAAATGCCACAAATCGTGATCCACAAACACTGCAATATTTCTAAGACATCTGCTTTAAAAATAAATTTTAAAAAAGCATCATAAAATGAAATATGTTGTCTTCTAGATTCTTGGATATCTGCCTGGACAAGGGAAACCAGTCAATGTGACTTGTGGAGTCAAGGTAGATAAATATCTCTTTTTTTATATATGTTATATATCTTGAGAGGGCAAAGTATGTGATTATGTGGAACCTCTACAACAAAATTAAATAACGAAAATTTGATCAATATGTTGCAGGATCAATATACCATTGATCCTGTATTACATTTACCCACCAAATTTGAGAGATCTTACTATTTTGGTTCGTTTTCAAACTGTGTAGAAAAAAAATGAGAAAGAAAGGAAACTGCAATTTTTTTTTTCTTCTTCCAGAGAGGACCACCAGATGCCTTGGGAGAAATTCAGTTTTTCCCAAAAAGTATTTTTGATCTTAAGTACTACCCTTACTATGGGAAACAACGACATGTAAGTGCAAATTCCTTACAAATCAATGTAAAAAAAAAAAAAAAAAAAAAAAAAAATTTGCCAAAACTTTATGTCTTGACGCCTGGGCCGTCAGGTGAACTACTCATCTCCAGTGGTGGCCGTGCGTTTCTCGGGAGTTCAGTACGACACTCACATCCAAGTGCAGTGCAAGCTGAATGGAAAGGGGATCATCAACGACTCGCCCACCGATCGCCACCTTGGGAGTGTCACCTTCTTCTTGGACGTTGGAGCGTAGGACCCGCAGGAAGCTCATCACACTATAAATACTCATTATTTGACATGATGCCCACAAACAAGACACCACAAGCACAATGGCATGCATTTCCTCATGAGATCAGATTAATCTAACTAAACTCCCTGTGGATATGTTTTCCTTGCCTATGCAAATCCAATTTAGAATGAAACCAGTAATGCTCTGTAGAACCATTGTAGGAGCATATAGAATATGCAGATTTTTGTTGTTCTTAGAATGTTTTGGTGAGACCATACTAATTATTTGTGCTTGTAGTATTTTTTTTTTTTTTTAAACGTGCATATTTTAAGGAATCTTGTGCAATGAAAACAAGTCTTGCACTGTACTCACACAATAAAAGACTGAAAACCTATCCAGAACAATTACAGGAGATCGTCTCTAAACTTATGAACGCCTGGTGTGACTTTTGCCATTGGGCTTTTTGCCAGAGGGCAGTAATTGTGCATTTACGTGTGTATTCAAAGACGTTGTTCAAATTAAGTGTAACTAAAGTTTGTGAGTTTTTGGTTCATTTTGGAATTGAACATGAAAGTCCAATATTAATGACTTTTTGTGAACACTAGTCTACTATAGAAAACGTGCTTATGAAAGTTACACATATAAGTGAACAGACAATTTAAGATAACCTTAGACTGATTTAAAATACTTTTTTAAAGATTATCCTGATCCAAATGTGCTACTAAACTGTGTCAATGTTGTAGCCTATTTATTCCTATGGCAGTTGTACGACGAGTTGTACTGTTAATTTTGCCTGTGAAATGAAAATAAACGGAGGAGGCAGTGGTGGTTTTCTGGCATGTGCAACACGTGCAGCCACACAGGGCTGCATTGCTTAGGGCGACAATGCCAAAAATATGGATTACCTGAAATAGTCTCTATCATGTAAAGGCATGCCCTGATAAACACTGGCGAGCATTATATGGGGAATTTACATTCCCTTATGCAGGGGGGCCTGGTTTAACTGTTTAAGAAAATCTTGACATCTTAAAGGTTGTAATGATGTTTGCAATAATTGGATAGGGCGTCATTTAAGCTCAGACTGCCACTGGGAGGAGGGCATACTTTTTGTAGTCATTAACAAGTGGTTGATTGGTTCTGTAACTCCTTTTGTCCAACTGAAGAAAAGTTTGATCTATCTGTGTGTTTTGTCAATAAATCCCACTATTTGGTAAAAATATGTAAGTGTTGAGTTTTTTTTATGTCACAAGAGAGCTACATGGACAAATGTCCTGGGCCAACCTTCTCACCCCAATAGAGTGGAGGGTAAACATTTTAGTATTAATTCTTGATCAGTTCTGTCCTACAATTATGGGGGGGGGGGGGGGGGGGGGGGGTTAGGGTTAGGAATCAAAATGAAATATTATTTTGGTTTTAATTGAAATCACAATTATTCATTTTTGGTGCAAAACAAAAAAATGTTAAAACATTAAATCATTTCTTTGAAACATTATTCCTTTTGGACTAAACATCATTTAAAAAATTGGTTATGTTAAATAAAAAAGGTGAAAAAATATAAATTTAAGTATGGTTTCCTGAACAAACTGCACTGGATATGAGCGTATATTAGTAATACTTTTGTTTTTTAACAATTTAATACAAAAAACGGTTTTTTTTTTGCAATTATGCCAGTTTTGTAATCGTGGAGCGAAATACCCACAATTGTAATTGAATCCCGTTTAATTGCACAGCCCTAAAAAAATGTCATTCATGATATAATGACTACACATTTCTTTTTGTCAACAGAATGTCTATTTTCCCCCTATTTAAAACTAATTCAAGATCAGACACCCGGGACTGTCGGCTGCTTTATTTACAATTCAAGGCAAACCTAAAATACACTAGAACAAAAATAACAAAGTAGAACCCAATTAGTCCTGTCCACTTGCACAATCTAAGGAGCTCCAAAACTCTGTACTTCTGTGGCTCAGTTTGATTGGCAATGTCAGGAAGGTATTTACAAGTATTTGGATGGATGGATGTCATCATGGCTTTCCATGGACGTTCCCAACCTTTTTAGCACTTTCATAGCTGCTTCTGTTCTGTGTCAAATGCTCGTAGTGGTCATGCAGCAGAAGAGAATAACTATTTAAACTTTTCTCATAACTAAAAATATAAATTATTTTATCAAATATCAGAAATATCACATCACACTGAAAACGCTTGAAATATTGAACAAAAAACTAAAAGGGACGTAAAAAGTCTTGGTTCCACATTGTAATGTTAAAAAAAGGGGGGGGGGGAATTATTCTAAGATCCTTTTTGAGAACATTTGAAAAAGTGTCAAGGGAGAGACTGGACAATGATGATTTTCTCGTTGATACAGAAACGGTGCAGCACATTGAGCAGGTTCTCCCCACAGCGTGACACTTGCCTTTCCATAGCCAGACGGAAATCCTCTTTCACTCCTTTGGTGATCCCTCTCGTCACTGTGTGGTGTCTACACATGAGAACACAGTCACTGCGTTTAGAGACCCGTGTTTGAACACCACACACATCAATCATACATGGTTCGACAACAAGCGATCATTCAACAGTACGTATGGAATATAAGCACAAATGAAATGAGACCAAGTGCTGTGAAAAGGCCAACAGAAACTAACCGTACAACAAGAACGACATCATCTCAACTAACATTGGTGATGACCACAGAAAGACGAGCGATGGCTCAAATCAACCAAACGGCGACGACGACTTGTTCTCAAATGACTGGCCCAAATAAAAATCTGCGAGGGAAGGAGGGAGGGAGGGAGGGGGTTGGAGTGGATGACAGGCCTTGGAGTTGGGAATGAATGGTGACTGGTGCTGGAGGGGAGGGATGGGGAGGGGCCCGGGGTACCTGTCCATCGTCTGAACCCCTTGTAGCAGAAGAGTGTTTAACTCCAAACCCAGGGCGGGCCTAGGGTTCCTGAGGGACAGCAACATTCAAACACTCGGTCAGTGCGGCCAGCGGTTTAGACATTGATGGCTATGAGCTGTTATTTCGATGGGACAGTAAATCTATGCTGACTACTTTCCATTGTAGCCTCTTCTTTGTTGTCCCATTAAAAAATATATATGTCTACAAAAATGTAAGGGGTGTATCAACTTTGTGAGAGACTGTAGAACCCTTCTCTTTCTCAAGCCCGCTCCTATGACGGCTTATTTTCAGCTAAGGTCCCCGTCAGGCTCATCATCAAGTTGACCTTCTCTTTAAACTGCACACGCCCAAAACCTGGGGTATGTCGGACCGGATGCCGACCGATTGGGTGTGCGACGCTTACTTAATCAGCATCCCCTGATTGGGTAGCAGCTCCAGTTGGATCCTCCCTCCGTCAGGGGTACGCAGGTATGCAAACTCCTCCAGCATGTCGATGTCTGACAATGGATGTGAGCTCAAGGAGGCTAACATCCAATACAAGAGTGCTGCTCTGATTTTGCCTTTTGATGAAATGGTCAATATGTTTATCTATCAGGTTGCAAATAAAGAGCCTAGAAGAGAACTTTGGCAGGATACTGGTGACATAGTTGAAGAAATTCTCATACTGGAAAGCGCCTTGCAGACAGATCTTATCCACAGCTTTTAGGAAGAGCATCTCGCCCTGTGGCCAGTCGTACTGCAGGAGGACCACCACGTGACCCAACAACAGGTCGTCTCGGTTGTCCGTGAAGGCTCGCGGCTAGGTGGCCAAAAGAAGGAAATGGCGACTCGGAGGTTAGCGCGTGACTGCATTGCGCACGTCTACAACTGCACAACGTGGACATGCAGCACCTTGAAGCAGGCCAACATCAGCTGGAGGCAGAAAGGTAATATAGCATTGCTGGTGCATGGGAGCAATCTCAGGTCATGACCTAGTTTGGAGAAATTCATTATCATTTATATGATTAGGTTACTGGTAAAAACAAAACAAAAAAACAATTAGCTTACTTTTCTTAATTTTGGTCTTAACTCTCGTCTGATCTTCAGGAGTCTTTGTTGGTTCATGGTTTGGCGGTACCACTCCGCTGACAACATCAAGAAGCTTCTCACAGGCCATCTAAAAAAAACACAAATCTACTTTCAGACAGCTTGGACAACTTGTATTAAACAGGACAAGCAAGTTTGTACTTACCCTGTATTCTCCCAGTGCGTAGTGGCAGGAGGCCTGCTGTATGAGGGCCCGGTGGTGCTCCAGACTGGTCTGACCCAAGGGACTCTGTTGACCCGACTGAGGGGGCTGCATGGCGGCCATTTGGTGCAAGCTAGACAGGGCCTTACGGTACTGTCCCTGAAAAACACAGGGTGAACACTCACTTGTGCAGCAAGACGGTTGCAAAAATGTTGCCAAATCATTATTTGTAAAAGATTTTTGTGTTCGTTTCCATTCTGGTCGACTTGGGTCAGTATTGTTCTGTTCTATGAAATTGTTTCTTGCCTGGTATATAATCATGTCGGTGAGGAAAATGCGGAACCACAGCCAGCTGTCGGTCTTCCAAGAAGCACAAATATTTTTGAACTCTGTAAAAAGAACAAAATAAAGTGCAGTGAAATAAATATACATGCTGACAAAATCATTCAAAATTGAACTCCTTTCCACACAAATAGCGAAATCCACAAGTGACAGCCCTTGAGCCCCCAAATGCCTTATAACTGTTATAGATGCTACACTACTTTGATCTCAAAGACTCTCCTCAACGCATTTCAACTTTGTGCTTCGAGACCGAGATTCCACAAGCTGATGCCAAGCAATACTTTCATTGAAATGGAAGACGAGCAGAGGAGGTGATTACCAGTTTCAAGGCTGTCATGGGAGTGTAGAATGTCCCAGCTTTCCCTCGCTGTATAAAACCCCTCGAGGGTCTCTGACCAGTTGGGCATCTCAGTCTTGTTCACCAAGATGTGTCGGCCACGCACCTTCCCCAAGCCTTCCTCATCATCGGAGCTCTGGAATAACAGCAGCACATGCGCACACGAGGACGCGGTCAATCGTATTATAACAAACTGATTAGTCCATGTTTGTGTTACACTCACAATGGTCTTCTCTCTGCCATCGGCCATTTTGCGCTTTTTGTGTGAGTGTTTGACTGTTACTCTCTCCACATCCACATCAGTGTAGACAGAGCTAAAATCCTCTACTAGGATCCACGGCCCCAAGTTGAGCGTATTCACACCTGATAAATAAAACCAACAGATCATCTGGTTTCAAACAGGTTCACATAGTGAGTCCGATGTTTGTGCTTGTGCAGCAATGAAGACCAACTTTGGAACAGCGCTGGCTGGACAGTCGAGACGTAGAGGAAGGCGTTGCGGAAGAGGACAAGGGCGGTGCAGATAACCACCTGGCTGCAGCAGCGGGCTCTCGTGTCACCCTCCAGGCCCGGTAAGTAGCGACACAGCTCCTTTACTCTCTGAAGTAAGTCAATATAACTCCTACAAAATAAAGGTACATTAAAATCACTCACATAAAGACACATAAAAATATAATCACAGCTCACAGCATGATGCACCACAAATCGCTGTCATTTGTTTTCTCAGCATCAATGGGCAAGTCCTGCAAAGTGATCAATATATACTAGTATACACTACAGACGTTTCTCGGTTTTTTGATTGACTGGACAAGGTCAAAGTACCTCCCACGCTGCCATATGAAAAAACTACGTGAGTAACGAGCATGAGGTCTGATCATCTACAGGTAAACACAGGCCTCAAACGATCGCCTACCTCTGTCCTTTGTCTCCCTGCCACTCACATCGAGCGCCAACGATGGCAAGGAGGTCCAACAGCCTCTCCCAAGGTTCGGCAACCACTGAAGATTTTTCCGACAGGCCGTCGATAACATAGCGCTGGGAGCCACGGGAGACACCGGGGGACTTTAGAGGACCACCTTCTTGAGACGCTAACAGAGAGCATAAAAGGCAATGCCGAATGTCACCACTGTCAGAATTAACGACACCACGTGAACCGTCAAGAACAAGAAGACTGATCTACTATTTATCTGTCCGTCGGGTGAAGGTCCTCGGGTGACGTAACCGATGTAGAACTCAGCAGCTTTCAGGATGTATTTCTGCATCAAGCTGGCTGGCAGACGCATGTCCATGTTGTTTAGAACCAAAGGAAGGACGTCACACACTGCAACACAAAGTCAAGTGTCAGGAGGCAGACTCGCAGTTAAAAGGCAATTAGGACGTCTCAAAACGTTTGTTCAGCACTAAGGTCAAATTGTCGTCATAGCTAAAGGCAAGTTCTATTGCGTGACAGCTAAAAACTTAGGTTATCACTTGTTTGCGCATTTGAGACTTAAATTGCCTTCGGATTACGCCTACTTGGAAATACTACTTCATATTGTTTCTTTGAAAGTGAAAAAGTGTCCAGTATTCAAGTTTATTTAACAAGTGCCACTCGCTGCACATGGAGTTTAACACAAGAAAATAAAAGCAAGCATTACCAAAAAGTTTCCTGAAGCAGTTGATGGGCGAGTCCACTTTCTCAGATGCCTCTGCCTCCAACAGTGTCTCGCCTAGACTCACCTATTTACACAAAAGGATGAGTCCGTCATTTTCCCTCCCATCATCAAATCGATTACCCCACGTTTTTTTTTTTTAACTGTTGTTATGGCACGTACTCCGTGTTGGACCACAGACTCTGGAAAGCGTTTCAGTAGGAGCAACAGCATCTCAGCCTTCTCCAAAGTGTTGAAGCACTGCTCTGTTGCCTTCAGCAACATCTCACACTGTATACGACCAGGCAGTGTTTCAAAAAGCCCTGATGAAGACAAAAACATACCCGTCAAAATAGACTTGAAATGCTCAATCCTTACAATGCACACTTCTCTCACCTCGAAGGAACTGTGAATGTTTGTCTTGAGCGTCACTGCGCAGAGCTGCTGTGATGACACTGATCTCCCGCCACACAATGGGTTGATCTGGGAAATTTAAAAACCTAGAGGATGGACGGAATATCTTTAAATTGTGTTACGGCCCCAAGACATGACTCGCTGGGCAAGTAGACTAAAACTCACATGTCATACAGCAATCTCCCTGCACAGGATGTCCTTTCTGCATTGCGTTCAATGATGTACATTTCATACTGGGGAGGAAAATTAGGGTTGAGTGTTAGCGTACACTTTGTACAAGTTAGCATTTAACAGGGCTGACAGTGAACTTGGACGTTTGCTTGAATCAAACAAAGGCTGGTTTCTTTCATTTATACAAGTATGTATCCAATGAATTGAACAAGCCAAAAGCATGGTGTTACTATAACAATGCCCTTGTTTTGCATCAATAAGAAAAGAAACAGATGTGTGAGACATTTACCTGTATGTTGAAGTCGGCAGGGTAAAGCGTCCTGGCAGTTATGAGCCAGGCTTTAGCCGCACAGGGGTCATCAGGAACGAGCTCGCGAGCTCTTTTGACCAAAAATTCGCAGTCTTTTTGCGCTGACATTTGTGATGAAATTTGATCTTTAATGATGGTGAGTAATTAGCTCCAAGTGCAGCTCTAGTTCCAGTGCGGCTCTGGCAAACTGAATTCTTGTCTCATTCAATTCGTGCAAATTACATTAGTAAGATTGAAATCTATCACAAGCAAGCTGTGAGGCTAACGCTAGCGTCATCAAGCTAGTATACGGGGTTATTAATTGGCTAGTTTAATTTGTACTCCAATTTGCACCTATCGATAACAGCTAACATGTATGCGGTTGCGTGTGACGTTACACGCATTGTAAAAGAGACGATCAACTAATGTTAACTTGAAATGAGCCTCATCAGTCGTTCATTTTAAGGTTTGCTGCTGACGTCACATGACTGTCGTAAAAAGTCTACTTTACGATAGGCCGCCATCGGTAAATACCGTAAAAATAAACAAATGGAGCAGTCTTCATACTCAGAATAATGAAATCTAATTAACGCCACTTTGGATCACACAAAATAAATATGTACTTCTAGGTAGAATATTGTATTAAGTGATCAAGAAGTTAGGTTGTTGAAATAAAATAATCGCAATCCTAATTTTGTGACAGTACAAACGCTTGAATATGCGTTAGTGACATCTAACGGTGAAAGCCAGACGATGCAGGTCTGCCTTTATTTCTTTCTACTCGCAGATGAGATTTCATTTTAAGCTCCAATCATCCTCTTACTGTGTAACTATAATAAGCGTCATAATCAACAACAACGAAACCATAAATACTAAATACAATCTTACAACATAGAGAACATTCAAGTTACAAATATATCCACTAGATGGCGAGAGCGCAACGTAATTGCTATGACAGCGTACAGAAGAGAGAAGAAGAAAGACCTGTTGCAGGGGCTGCAGACACGACCTAGGCCAGTGGCCTATTTCCTCTGCAGGAAAGTGGGCTGGCTGCTCTCCACCTGTCAGGGGGACAGGACAGCGACTGGTCCATACGACAGGTAAAGACATGTTTTAAGCCCTTTGAGGTTCTCCGGGCATTGTCTCTTGACGTTCAATGTCCGTCCGTCCAATGTCCCCAAGATCAACTGTCATCATGCAGAGCCCCCTGTCCAATTTGATTCTAGCAGGCTAGCCACCTAGCATGCTAAACTGACATGCCGTGATTGTCATTCACAATATATTTTGTAATGATTAACCTTGATAGTTCATTCGTGCAATATCGGTTGTGTAGCTATGGTAAACGAATACGTTTAAAATGCTAATTAGCTCCACAGCATTTGATGAACTTTAACCTCCAGGGTTGGACATTTTTTCCACCCCACATACATTCACGGTATATCTTCTGTCATGTTTTACGACTATTTACTTTAACGAAGCATTCTTTTTGTTCAAGATCGAAAAGTGGTATGACTGGGCAAACGGCAAGGAAGCAGAGGGCGTGTTCGCGATCGATCGAAAGTCGAGATCTCTTAGCGTCAACATGACTCAAACCAGAGTATGCATGCAATGTATGATAATGGATTTATTATGTATGGTGTCAATTAGAGTTTGAGTAATAATCTGGTTCAGTAACACCTATGATATCCGCGGACCCGTGCATGACTTTGTCCCCGTTTGATGCATGTATTGGCATTTATGTTAGCGGGTACTATTTTGGGGACTTGCAATGTCCTTCGTTTACCTTGCTGTCTTATTCCAACTTCCAACACATTTTATCAGGATTTGACTTGTGAATTCTGACCTTGGGCTATCACATTGCATTCATGCGCACCAAAAAACTAGTATTGACATTCTCATTTCTTATGACTCGGCTGTCTGCTAAATTTCGTAATGAGTAATGTTGGCAGATAGGTAGTTTGAGGTTCGACTTCCAGGAAGTCTACATCAGGAATAATCTATACTGTACTGTACATTTCCTGTTTAAGTGTAGAATGCCTTGAACTACAAACATGGTGGAAAAATTGCCCACAGTAGTAGAGAATACAGGGTAAAGGTTTAGATAGCGCCAAAATTGCGAGTTTATGACTACAATGCGGCATTTTATTTATTTATTTTTTTGTCGCGTTTCAACATAGCAATTATGCATCCTTGGCAAATGTCTCCAGGGTGTATCCAGAGATATTTTATTTTTTTTTTTAAAATGCAACTCGTCAAAACAAGCAGCAAGCACCGCGTAGCACGTAACGTGCTAGTTTGATTCACTCTACAAGTATTGGCTAAATCCTGTGTTAAGTAATCCTGTGTTAAGTCTAACTATTTATATATATTATTTTGTTAAGTAGTACCTGAAAAATGCAGTGTAGTATAAATTTTCATCTTTTTATGCTCTTTTGTCTGAAAACATTGTGTCTGTTTGATGGCAGATCTTTATCGATGAGAGCAGTTCTAATGTGATGCTCAAGGAGCATTGATTCTTCCTTGGCACCATGGACTCTCCATCAACGCAGACTCCTCCACCGTCGGCCTCTTTGGCTAAAGGAGGTCACCCCCTGCTTTCTACGGGACCCCTGAGCGCCATTCTAGGACCTCATGGAAAGCATTACCTCTGTGGCTCCATCGCAGCTTTCACCAACATCATGGTGACCTTCCCCATCCAAAAGGTTCTCTTCCGCCAGCAGCTGCACGGCGTGCTGGCGCTCGATGCGGTACGACAGCTACAAAGGGAAGGACTTAGGAATCTTTACAGGGGGCTGCTTCCCCCGCTACTCCAGAAGAGCACCACCGTGGCCATCATGTTCGGCTTGTACGAGGACTTCTCCCGAGTTCTTCTGGAGCAGGCCGACGGCAGCGGCGTGCCGGAGCTGGTCACGCGAAGCTTTGCCGCTGCATTGGCGGGAACAGCGGAGGCCTTCCTGGCCCCCTTTGAGCGTGTGCAGACGCTCCTTCAGGACCACCGGCACCACGGACGCTTCAACAACACAGCCCACACCTTCAGGACACTTCTGAGCGAGTACGGTGTCCGGGAGTGCTACCGCGGCCTGGTGCCCATATTGCTCCGCAACGGCCCGAGCAACGTGCTGTTCTTCGGCCTGCGAGGACCCATAAAGGAACAGCTCCCCGAAGCCACCAGCCGGGCCAGTCACCTCGTTAACGATTTTGTATGTGGGGGCGTTCTAGGGGCGGCGCTTGGCATCATGTTCTACCCGTTAAACGTCATCAAGTCGCGGGCTCAGTCTCGGGTAGGCGGAGCCTTCCAGCCGTGCCGGCAGGTGCTGCTCACGGTGTGGCGGGAGCGTGGCGGGAGCGTTGCCATGCTCTTTCGAGGGGCCCACCTCAATTACCACCGTTCGCTCCTCTCCTGGGGTATCATCAATGCCACCTACGAGCTGCTGCTGAAGCTCATATGAAAAAGAAAAAATGCGTGGCAGATCGAGTCAGGAGGAGGAGGACATATGAATAAAGTGAGACATGGCGTCATCTGATGTTTCCAGAGAGATGACGCTGCACTTCCAGAGGCATGACTTTATCCACCTGTCACATGATTTCAACTGTATGCAAGGGTCCAATGGGGGTAAAAACAAGTCTTGCTTTTTCCTCTATGTTGAAAATTTCCAGCCTACCACCTTTTTTGTTTACAGTATCAAGCTAAAGTGATTTGAGGACTTTCAAGTGTTGTGCTTGCTGTGTGTGTTTTGTGGAATATTATTTTCGTTGGTTTGCGTTAGAACAAGCACTAATTTGTCCGCATCACCATTACCGAATTCTCCCAGAGAATTGTCCAAAATGCGGAATAAACGGATTGTCCCTTTAATTTATTTGACCTAATGCTTTACTTCAGCTACATGCAACTTGAACGGGAGTAAGCCTAAAAAGAAAAAACTGTCGTGACCATCTTGTCAGTACAATTAATTAGCATTTTAATTAGCAATCTCAGCAGCCGTACACAGACCCACAATCATGATGACTACGTGCTGCTGCCGCTGCTGTAGTTGTATTTATTAGTAGGAAAGTATTTAATATAATTAGCTCCAAAACTGCCCCTTCTTTCTTTTTTTGATTTTTATATTTGACACTGGCATTTATTTTGGGCTCTGCACTCGCTTCGGAATATGTCCTTCCTTATGTCACGCTTGCTCTCCTCTGCTATCTGTAACATCTGTTGACATAATGGGCTCACATTTCACACTTGAGTAGCCGCAGCCAGTCAGCATGCAGCCGTCCGTCCGTCCCTGACCGCCCGGAGAGGCGCACAGTTTGGGTGCGCAGAACCATCAGGGCAGCAGAAGAAAATGTTCAGTGGCACAAAAAGCTCAAGCTGCCATGTAAATGGACCACTTGGCCTATTTCTAAACTTCTTTTCATTATCAACAGTCTACAAAGTGTTGCCTTTTATAAGGTTGGGCTTTATGTACATGAATGCTTTTCTTTCAAGCACAAACAGTTCAAGCCGTTCCTCACAACCAAATAAAATGTTGCAAGTTCATCTGAATGCTGTCATTTTTGTGGAATACATTGAGTCATCAGTTTATTTCTTGATTCCCATAAATGGCAACTACAAAGACAGTTTTCTCCTCGTGGGGGGGGTCAAATTGGTGTCATTTTTTTTCAGCTTTTCTGTGGAACTAAAAAAATAATAAATAGCCTCACCAGTCATATATTGTACTATTTAAAAAAAAAAATAATCTGCACACTTAATATCATGGACCAAAAACCCTCTGGTGACAAATTTTGCACCTGATGATCCTTGACATTGCTGAACCAATATAATTAACTCTATCATTCACCAAAAGTTTGGTAAACCTTGTCCTTACGCAAATATGTGCTCAGTCTAACGTACCCTAGGATACAATCGGACATGTTTTCTTTTGTCTTTGCAGCAATAAGTCAAATTACTGTGAGAATGTGTTTTTGACATGTCTCGCATCCCTCTCAGCAGACTTTCTAGATTACCAAATCAAGAAGTCAGACAGATAAAGATCAGATTAAGGACAATCTGACTTGGAACGGGGACTTTGGCTCAGGCTGGAGGGTTTGAGCTGCCGTAGTTACAAAGCCTCTGCTAAAGTGTTTCTTTTCATTGGGACAAAATTAAAAGCTCTGTGCTTGCCGGCTGTAAGGGTTCTCAATCCATGCACTACCTAGTGAAAGAGAAAACAAGGTGAGCGGTAAACATTCCCTGACCACAATATTACTTGAACTACTAAAACACCCATTAACCCCGACTAAGATAAAACAAAAATAAAAAACGTTTTTGCACATGATTGCAATTCAAAACATGAAAGGTCAACGTATCATTTATTCCCAAACACATTTCTTGGTACATCTGCATAATTGTGGCTACAGAAACATGACTGCGGATGAAATGTACAACTTTGACCCAGAAAGAGGACAAACAATGAGGTGGCACAGGCACTGGTTTTATGCTTGAGCCTGTTCGATGCAACAACAGCATGTTATAAATTGTACGTCCAGATGTTGGCACGTAATCGGAGACTTCTCTCAAAGGTTGCTGGCTTTTAAAACATGAACTGTCACCTTACTGGTAAGATTACAGCTTCACCAATTTTAGTCTTGCTTTTCCCCATTTGTATAAACATAAACAAGCAGACGCTGTTCTCTGTTTTCCCATCTGGTGTAAACAAGCAGATTAAGTTAACACAATTTAGATATCAGCATAAAGTCTTCGTATTGACAAATTCGAATGCCACGCAGCTTTGCCGAAGGTTGTGGGTAAATATGCAGTACGTTTTCCAGAACTGAGAGACAGGCCAACATTTCCAATAAAAAATCACCCATTTCTTCAGACCAACATAATGTAGTGGTTGTTTTTAATGTTGGCACAACAAGACAAAAGGAATACAGAGAGATGAGGAGTTTGCATAGCCATAAACTAAAGTAGTGAGATTAATAATAAGACATATAGAAAGTACATTTTGGACCTTGTTGTACAGCTTTTGTCACTTGTGTACCCAAAAAGGAAAGCATCGGGGAGACAGTTGTGGATACGTGTTTTAAGACTTTGGATCATTGCTACATCAAAACAGCATCAACAGTCACTTTTCTGACTTGCCAAAATATTTCAACATACAGTAAATATGTTCCCTTGTTTTGTGCCATGGTCCTTATTCTCACATTTCCAGAAAATATATGCTGTCTGTCTTTATATATGTATATGCTGTCCTTTGGATGAAAACTACATTATAATACTGCATAATGTTTGAATGACGGGAGTGCTTCAAAGATGCTCAGTCAGGACAGAGGAAAGTGTAGAAAAACACTTAACACGAGGTTATGTGTCTTAGAAAAAGGTGCAATCTGTAACAGTCACAAGTACTTTCCCTGATGTGTAATGGTACGGTCTAATACAAATGATTTGTCACCGTTATGTTGGGAAAAACCAAATCTCCAAAAAGGTGCAAAGCTGCACATATGAAAACAAATTGGTGGATTTTTGTGCGTTTATGATCACTCTTAGTAAAACAGACCGCTGTGTGTTATGGTCATTAAAAAAAGGGACAATTTACAGATTACACCTTGAGGAGTGAATGAATCAAAGTTGGTCTAATACTGTTTTAAATATACAGGAAACAGAAATCCAGTGACATCCATAGTTTGATATTTTTAACCACCAGAGACCTGAACATCACAGACCATGGTGCAAATACTGTAAAAAATAAATACATAAATACATTAATGGGCAATTCATTCTCACGTACGTACATACACAGGTTGTAATAAAATAAGAGAAATATAAGAGTTATAAAACTCCTATGTACAAATGCATAGTCCATACGCATCCACAAAGAGGCCAGGCAAAGTTCCCTCTCAATAGTTGGGCTTTTGTGGGCTTTGTCTTTTCATGTAGATATGTGTGGTGTGCATGTGCATGGCACTTACTGTACAAGAAGAAAGGGTCTACACCTCTCGTACTTTGAAATTCAGTGTTAACAGTCTGGTGGGTCAGAAGGTTAAAAGTTGAGCGGCACACCGCTAGCAGTATCAGAGGAGACTAACGTGGGTGTCCGGAAGAGCTGTGTGAGCGCAAACACAGATGAGATGAGTACAGTGCAGCGTTTGGCAAGCACCCTGACCCCATCGCCTTCTCCCTGGCTCTGTCCCGACCCTTGAAGGCCAACACTCTTGCCACCGGTGCCGGCTGTCTCCACGGCCCCAACAAATTCCCGGTACAGTGCCACAATCTCTTTCAACTTGTCCATAGGCTCGTGGCTGTCGTCGTCCAAGCTTGCATTATGGCAGCTGTCGCAGTCGGCGCACGGACTTGTTCGCATGCATGCCGCCGATAGCTGAACCAACGCACCGAAACTATTCGATAAAGACCGGAGGGCTTCGTCGGGAGCCCAGCCTACACGTGTGGCCCGCTGACACCCGGACGCCAATCGTCGCGCTTCAGCTTGGAGGAGATTCCTCTCGGCCTCTGTCATGCTGGCGGGACTGCACCCCGTACAACCTGTTTGCATCGCGCTGCCTTCACTCCCATTGTGATTGGGGTCGGGCCCTGCGCCATCCTGCTTTGACAGGATGTTTGTCTGCATCTGTTCGGGTAAAGCCCTCTCCAAGACCAACAAAAGCTGATCTATATCTTGTCGTAGGGAGGCAAAACCTCCTTTCAGGCCACCGTAGTTCTTGTTGGTAAGGGAACATAGGGGACTCCGGAGTGAGGTTGTCGGTGACACCGGACACGAAACTAAGGGACTGAGTTCAGAGGAGGCAGTGGAGAAAGTAGAAAGTGGTCGAGGATTGTCTCTGAGCAGTGATAGAATATTAGGATTTGGAGCGGGTGTGGTGGGCGAAGGAACTGGCGGAGGTCGTGTTGTTTTCGGACGCGTGCGGCGGGAGAACTCGTAAACAGTCAGCTCCTCGTCAAAGCTGATGCCATCCTCGTTGTCGCCGCTGAAACAGTTGGCGTAAACAGTACGGCAGCCGCAGGCCTCTCGCTGCTGCGGAGGGGTGCCGTCTCCGAGAGAAGACGTTGGCGAGTCGCCCCCGATCTGCATGTTGGATATGCCTCCTATTCCCACCGCGGAGTGGGTCCGTGACTGAGGTTGTTCTGATGAGACATTGTGCGCACTGTTGCTTGCAAAATTGAGATTTGGATGTGACCCATTTGTTCCATTGACCTTTCTCAAGTATGAGCTTACGTCCCCTGCCTCCTTGATGGTGGCTATGACGACCTCAGCTCCATCCTCTAAAAGATTGCCTTTTCTGCCTGATTTGGATGCCGCTGTTTCTTTATCCTTCACAGGGGTCTTGTTTGTGTCCGACAACCCACTCGCTACAGACAAACCCGACCCAAAGCCAGATGTATCGCCATTGATTGAGCTGGTGGAGGGGTAGTCCAGAGTCCCTAAAATCTCCTGCGAACGTGTCATGTACCAGGGAAGCGCCTGAATTTTCCCTCTTAGAGCAGAGGCAGATAGTCTGCCTCCGAGGCTAGAAGAGCTACTCCTCAGATCGGTGCCAGACCCAGATCTTCTTTCTTCTCTACTTTCCTGGCCAGTAACCGCTTTGGAGCTGTTTGAGGTGAGCGAGGTGGCAATTGATGCGTTAGCATTTTTGGGTGACAGGCTCTCGTGGCTCACAGAGACCCTTCTTGGTCTCGACTGGACACTGCCATTGCAGCTGCTCCAGGGGTGAATACCGTTTGGTGGACTTGTGCTGTCTTTGAAGATGCTTTTGTTTGGATCTGTTGGAGAGACTGGAGAGCTAGCAACTAATGTCAAAGGATGGAGAATTTTGGGCGAAGTGGGTTTTGGTGGTACTGGAGGGGGAGCAGATAACTTAGAGCCTGAACTTGAGCGAAGGATAAGGGCTGCATTTTGTAGGTTTTTTGTAGTGCCGTGACTTTTCGTCACTTCAGAAGGCTCCATTTTGTCAGGAATGTACGTTTTGTCTTTGAAAACGACACGTTGTGCATTGTCTGTAGGCCGTTTTGTCTGTTCCTCTTTTGTTTGCAGTGCCGTGACTGGTAACGCTTGCTTGTTACACCGCACTGCAGTGATGAGTGGCGAACCTCCTGTACCGTACGTGACCGACTTGAACTCCATCGTCTCCGGCTCCATTTCCAACAGGTCAGAAGACAGACGTCCACAGGCATCTCCATTGCAGTGGGCATAGGATTTCCCATGCTTGGGAGACTTGGGGGGAATAATCTGAGGTTTGGGAGGCAGCTGGGGCTTAGGTGCCAGTGGTGGTTTAACCTTGACTTCAGGTTTCTCCGCAGGACATGGTTTACTAACAAGGTTACTGACCGTATTCATGGGATGTTTAAGCTCCTCTACCTCTTTCTTGATCTTAGACGACTGAAATAGGGGTGAAGACGGCTCTTTTCCCAGAGCGGGAAGAGAATTCCATGTTCCGCTCAACCGATTCGCATTCCGCCGATCCGCGAGCTCTACGTCTGCAAGAGAGAAGCAATTTTTTATTGAAAACTTCCAATAATTGTGAATATTTTTTTCCATTTTGAGAAATGTACATTAAGTTAAAAAATATGCACACCTACATTTAAACAAACACTGTAATTATATCAGGTATAAGAAACATGCCAAGAACAAACCTGAGAGATCTGGAACTGGAGAATTGAATCTCTCCTGTGCATCAAAAAACTCCTCTTCAGACTCGGAAGCATTCTCTTTGACCAAAACAGCTGCTTTCGGGTTTGGGGAAGGGGTTTGGAAAAGAGACTCATCATCCTTGGAGAGGCGCTTCTCAGCTTGTCCTGCATTGTGACCTGGTATGGAACTGGTTCGTATTGGTACTTTGGGAGGGGTTTTCTTCTTTCTTTTAATGGGTGCTCTCTCAAAAGGTGTGCTGTCAATCATCCTTAAATCTCTCGAACTCGGGATCTTTGAAATGCGTCTCAGTACCTCTCTTCCTCGCTCTTCTTCCTCCTCTTCCTCTTCTTCATCATCACTAGTAGCTCCCGACGGGCTCGAGAGGAAATCTGCTTTAGAGAGTTCAGAAAAACAACGACAAGGCTTGTCACTGACTCTGTAATTGAGATTGGTTGGTCTTGAAGGGCCTTGGAGGCCTTTTGATTCCAGAAGGTAGGGTTGATGAACATCCATAATTTGGAGATTCTCTCTTGTGAGCGATGCATCGAGACGAGGGAGAGCTTTGACTGTGGTGCTGCTCTCTTCTAGGGCAGCACTCAACGAGTTGCTAGACAAGCTGGAAAAGCTGCTGGTCACCCGTAGATCCGTGTGGTACCAAGTGGTCTCCGAATTCAATTCTTCATTCATCACTTTACGCAGATCACTTCCCGAAGCACCTCGTTCCTCCTCACCCTCGTAGTCTTCACCTTCTTTTGTCACTATTATCTTCACCTCCTTTTTGCCGTTCTGCTCCTCTCTCTCTTGTCTCTCTTCCTCTTTCCTCTTTTCTTCCTCCTCCCTTCGTCTTTCCTCCCAGTCCTGACTTGCCGGGTCATGGTGTTTGTAATGCTGAGAGTCCATTGGATCATCCTCATCTGTTGAGTCGTCTGAGTCAGTGCAGCAGCGAGACACATAACCTGACACGATAAAACAATTTCTTAGTACAATACTATTTCTGTTCATCATAATAAGATCATGAGAGACTTTTCTATCTCTACCCATACTTGTTGGCAAACATCAACATGTGAAGGAACTATGTGGGTCATTCCAGAATTGAAAATGTCCAGTTTAATCATCATTAGTACACTTCTTGTATGTCTGTACTATATTTTATTTGTCACATGCTGTGTTTGTCCCAGTTGTCTCAGGCCAATTATATTTTTCACAACACATGTACCTTTCTGTATTTTGTGCATGTATTAATCAAAATGTAAAGTTGGGGCCAGAATATCTCCTCCAATTTGAGAATGACCCATGTATCAAAATTGTTCAAGTCAGAGAGTAATGACTTAAAACAGTTTTTGCTCACTTGATAGGGACTCATAGCACACGGCCTCTACTACGGTGAACTTCCCACACACACCTTCTTCAGCAGCAATGCGGTGCACCCTCACTTTGGGACGTCCCATTCGGAAGACATTGAGACTCGGATCCACCAGGAGTTTGCAGTACCCTGCCAGCAGACACGCTAGGTCTTTGGCTGCCAGAGAGTCCATCAGTAAGGCAAATGGCTGAGAGATGGGGGGCATTGTAGATGATAGTGTAGAGCGGAAGTGATTCAAGCCAGAGGGTAAAAAAGAGAAAGCCAATGGAGTGGGAAAAAGGGGGATGAGAGAGAGAGACAGCCAGTGAATTAACCTTATGGCACTCAAACACACTGCCTTAGGCTACTTGGGTGTCACAGGAGGCATGCTTGACCTATATTTACTCAAGCATCAATTGTCTAATCTGTGTCAGTGTCAAAGTGGCTCCTCTCAGATGAAAAATACAGCCAAGTGTCCATGTGCCAATAACTTGCATACCTTCATGTCGTGCAGTGAGATGCGCAGTAGACTGGCTTTGTCCGACTCGGAAAGCAACTCCACGCGGCTGATGCTGCTGAACTCAACCAATGTGGAGATTACGTTGAGTTTGTGATTGATGACCTGACTCATACCATACTTGGCTCCCACCAACAGGCTGACCAACACCTCCCGTTCTTGAAGCTGGGGGTTGATGATAGAGAAAAGATCAGCACAGAAAAGCTTTAACAAATTCCGTATTCCGAGACTGCCAGAAAGTTCAGCCACTATTTTACGGTTGAGTGTCCCAAATTAAGAGCTGTGCCCGTATATGCCTGTTTCATATTCCGTTCTTATATTTTGCTGCTTCACGTGTGATAAAGGAGCAGTAGTTTGAAGGTTTAGAATCCATGCTAATTTCCATCAGTATGTTTTATAAAATACTCAATGTTAGCATTAATATGAAAGACAGAATTATATGCTTTGCAATTGTACAATCCTGTTGAGGTATTTTCAAAATTAGGCTTACCATCATCGTAGCTGAGTAGGACCTTCCCCCGTAGGAAACAAGCTCTCCCAGTTGAGTGAGGTAGGCTAGCCGAGCCTGGGAAGCAGATATCACCTAAACCAAAATAAAAGTGACGAATAAGAGGACAGGTGAGAAAATGGGGACTATGGATGGACGCACAGAAAAAAATCTCTCACTCATTTTACCCAACTTTAACACTATCCCATAATGTGCCCTTACTACTCATCCTGTCACGCTATATATCACTTAAAAACCACAGGAGGATTAGCTTCTGGGCCAACCCTACAACCGCAACTCAAATCTTATCAGCCGTCGTTTTTACACTGCACCGCATCCTCGGGGCCGCTCGGTCAAACTTGTACCTTCTGGCGAGGCTCTAACAGAGACTGAATTTTCTTGAGGTGGTAGCTGATGGCTTTTCGCAGGTCCTTCTCCCTCATGTTGCTCAGCAGCGTGGGAGAAATGAAGCTGTCAAGGCCAAACTCCTTCCTGTCATCACCCAGAAGAAAAGAAGAGAAGCACATTGATACAACATTTCAACGTTAAAAATGTTCATTGAAAAATTGAGCATTGTTTGATATCTCTTTTGAGTGTTTGAGCCTTTGAACACAATGTTCTCAGAAAGAATTGGCTGAGAGTGTCCATAAGTGTCATTGGCGGCTAAGAGTCACAGAAAGGCAAGAAGAACTGGAGGCTTTTGGAGCTCTATTGTAGAATTTGTGTCATGAAGGGAACGGAGCTGGGCGACCAAATGCAGCTTCGACAACCGTTTATTGAAGGAACTCAAAAGACAGACTATAAGAAGTTCGACTAGGAACGAGAATAACTGAACTGAACAGAAAGACAAGACAAAGACCAGAACGCCAACGAGAGACGAGAACCATCCGACACGGAGTAACACGCAGACAGGACTTAAATACATGATAGGCAACGAGAGGCAGGCGACGGTGATTACATAGATTGTGAGCAGACACAGGAGGGGAGGGGCGACGCGAACAGAAACCATGGCAACATTAACACAAGGAAACGAACGGAGACGGCTCGTGACAGTTTGTGAATCAAACAACTATTGCGAATTTGGTCCCTGATCTTCTTGTTAGAGAACAGTGAGTTGTGCAATGATAATGAAACACTCAATTGTTGCACATGTGCATTCAAAAGTTTAGGAAAGGACAAATCAAGTGAATTTTAGGATAATGCTGGAAGTTTGCCTGACTCAATATTACCAACTTTTTGATTGTGACACATATTAGCTTAAAGATGTGTTCCATCCATACATATGAACCATTTCACGTTAACACTCACGTAATGGCTTTGATGGAGGTCCTGGTCAGTCCGCAGCTATCGAGTCTCTCGTGCATGTGCAGGGCAGCGAGACGAAGTGCAGTGTTACACTTCATTTCGACAGCAAAGCGCTCCTGTAGTACATCACCAACACTCTGCGAGCACAAACCATGAAAGTGGAATCAACACAGATAGGTGTTAAGTAATGTTTATGCTTGCAAGGCGAAACAAGTACTTTGACATAGATTAAAATATAGAAAACACATGTGGATCTTTGTATATAAAAACATCATGGATACCCAATCTACATAATTGTATTAATTTTGAGAGGCAAACACCTTTGAATCATTTATACAGCTACCAATATAGTAATCCATCCCTTTTCTGAACCGCTTAGTCCCCACGGGGGTCGCGGGAGTGCTGGAGCCTATCCCAGCCATCATCGGGCAGTAGGCGGGGGACACCCTGAACCGGTTGCCAGCCGATCGCAGGGCACACGGAGACAAACAACCATTCGCACTCGCACTCACACCCCAATATAGTAATATTACAGCAAAATGTATTGGAAATATAATGCATAATATGAAATGTACTGACAGGGAAATTAGAGCCAATAGTGTACTGTGGTCATAATTTAGCATTATGCCTTTGCGCTAAACAGCTGCTACGCTTCTCTAACCTGTAAAAATAGGTACTCAAAGGCAAAGGCGTCCTCCTGTTGCATGTCCGCGGGATCTCTGGGGACGAAGCACACCCGGAATAGACATCTGTAATCATGGGAGTCTTTTTTTTGCACCACCTGATGGAGACATGAGGCATCGATGGAAATGTTAGCCCCAAGTTCTGAAAGTCAAGGCGACAAACATCCAGTTGATTTGTTAGGGGACACACGCCATTGCCTGTTGTTTTCTTACCTTCTGTATAAGATCATCTTCATGCAGCAGCAGTAGTTTGGTGATGCTGTACTGTTGCTCTAGCACCAGGGCAAAGTATTCGATAGCCCGGATGGATAGTTTATCCTTCAGAGTCATAACAATATCCTGGAAGAGTGAAAAAACAACAGTTGAGACCCCCTTGGACAAACATATTTCACCCCGCCCGGTCTGCTAGTGGCAGATGGTCGGTCCAAATTGTCTCTCTCACTTTTGCCTCCCTGTGGTGATGAAAACAAGCCCAGTGAAACTAAATCCAGTGCCACAAAAAATAGTGTTTTTGAAAAACAACATTTATAAATTCCAAATGAGTTATATGACAGCTCCATTCCAAACAACACTTATTCTTACAATAGCCTCACACAGTGGAACATTCTCCTCCTTTTTCCTCCCTCAGAAGCCATCAAATTAATAGCTTTTTACGATCACACCATCGGAGCCCAGCTACAGTCTACCCACACTTGAATTCTCTTGACTCGAGCAATCATGTCATGCAGTGTGAACATTACAAAACACAGTACTCCAACTTAAGTCTTCTTGCAACTGACATCTGGTTTCAGGGCAATGAGAATGTCTGAAAATAGGAATTCTAGCGGACAGTAGTAATTCAAAAGTGGTCCGCTGCGTAGCAGCTGAGAGTTTGTCACTCTGTGTTATTTTGTTTTCTGAGTCAAGTAATCTCATGCTACGTTGCAGTTCACTTATCGCAGCCTCGTTAAATCAATCTTTGGGTGTTTAAAAATGTTTCCAGTGTGTTTCAACAAGTATCACGTACGCATGATAGGCTTACACGGAATTTTCACAATGGAGCACATGCAAAGTACACACAGACCTTGACAGTGGTGGTGTGGTCAAATTTGAAGGCCTTGGTCTGTCCGTTCTCTAGATAGACTTTTAGAACGTTGGGCAGGAAGAGAAGAGAGTTTCCCTGATGGAGAGAATGAAAAAGATTAGATAGAACGAAACAGATCAGATCAAACATGACAGCTGCAATGCAGAAATGTGCAATACTACTGAAAAAGCACAACATGGGAAAATGGCTACCCATACAAAGCCCGTGTTGGCGTTTTATGCAATTATCTATGTGGACACAACTCAGAACATTTTTATGTACAATTATAGATTGAACTTGATGCTGACTGTTTTTCCCCATCTTTCATTTACAGATGTTTACTTGTTTACTTCAATGTGCCTTTAATTACGGCATGGTAAAGTTTTTTTTTAATTGTTAAATACGTCCTTGCTCATTTAAAGATTCTCACCTGAGTGTGCCCATTGACCACCACCTCTTCTGCAAAGCGCACTTTAACTGGATTATTCCTCAGACGGGCTCTCTTCTCTGCTGACATGATAGATGATTTGGGATTCTGCAACACACAGACACACATGTGGTATTGTGTGGGCAGAAACACGCTGGTTGAACCCAAGAGGGAAAAAAGCAGTTCATTCTTCGACCAACAAATCGAGTCGGAGTCAAAGGGCTGACGTGCTGTTTGCACATTTGCGCTTTGTAATCTAAAAGTTGAAGAAGGGGGCACTTAATGTTGAGGCTTCATGCTTGAAACACAGTAAAGAGAGCTGCTGGTATGAGTGATGTAATGACTCTCAGTGAAGGCATCAACATCTTCTTTGTACTCACTGTCATGTGCCGGAGGATCGTCATGGTTATGCAGTCCTCCAAGTCCCTGTGCAGAAAGAAAGCATAAGCAAGCACACACACACAGATCACATTCTTGTTTCAGCTGTCAAGTGCGCCCTTTCCCCTACAACCTTAGCTGCAAACCTGCTAAGCTATTCTCAAACATACACACACCCTCCCACATGCATCAACCTAACATACTACAGCAAACGGTGAAAACCATCTAATGATGCCGCATTTCCAATATGGCTCATCATTACTTGTATACCTTACCTTAAGATGTTTTCCACCTCATCGCCGTTCAAATCATCCAGCACAGTATCATTTATCTGCAAGACTTGGTCCCCAGGGTAGAGTATCCCATCTGCAGGACTCCCTACACATGCACACACAAACACACACATCAAAAATGTGTGCGCTTGCATAAAACAATCCCAGTTGCATATGTGGGCAAGTAGCTACTTTTAGTACAGATTAAAGGAGTTACACACACACACACACACACACACACACACACACACACACACACACACACACACAAAATGACACATATGGCTGTTGAACAGCTCTCCAGGATGTGAGGGGTTACAGTTATTCTGGGTCTCTTCCAGCTCGGCTCCACATGGCTTTCTCTCGTTTTATTTATACTCGTGTCTTCGGGCAAGCAAGTAGGACTGAGGCGCAGCAGTTTGGGTTTACGCTTACTAATGCACACTCTCGACACAAAAACACACGGAGAGCACATATGCATAAAACGCATGCGCCCACGCACTCCTTTTGCACGCCCCATCTGCCTGGCAAAGCCGCGGCCGCCCAAGAGATGCACACCGTTTTGTTACACGCATGCGTTGGCACCCATTCCGGCTCACTCACGCCGCACAAGAGCACACCCCTCCCCCGTCGAGCTTACGTGTCACTTCTGCTAATATCCTGATCTTTGCAGTTTTCTAACACCCCTCCCTTCCTCTTTGTTTTGCCATGCGTCAAACAAATCCACAAATGTCCCTAAAAAGCTGTCAGCCCCAGGCGCACGCATGTCAATATCACATTATTTCCTCACTTTGCTTTGCACTTTGGCCAAGATCTGTGTCTCGTGTTTACCGTGACGGTTCTATCCGCTTTTTCTGTCAGTTACCCTTTTAATTGGGCAAGGAACCATATTTGGTAATGCCAGTGGTGAGCTGGAAAGGTCAGAAAGTCATTTCCTGCAAGTCATTTTTACTTATTACCAACAGTCTTTTCACTTTACTTTTCTCTAAAGTCTGCTTCCAGTTGATGTTTATGTTTTTTTTTTTTATTCTCCATCCAATCAAACTTCAACCCTGATTGCGATGCCATATCGAGTTAATCTTCCTAGGGCCTACAGAATAGTAATGCTTTCCAATATAACCTAAACTAAATTAGCAATGGGGCAGTTTCTTTAACCAATCAAGTTTCACATCGGTGCTCACTGGGCCAGAAGACTGGCTCTCGATGACATCAGCATTTTTCTGTCCTCTGCTTTGGTTGTTTCTTTTTTAGATAATTTAGATAAATGTTAATTTTAAACTGCTCAGATGTTGTACATTGTATAGTTGTGTGCTGTTTTATTATATTTTTGGATCGTACAACTGCGTGGTAGAAGCGGTATTAAAAGGGGGATTAAGTCCGCACTGAAGGCCGATAGATAGATAGCCAACGCACGGTCAGCCACTTTGTATCTTTGTTATCTCACAATGGAGCATCAAAGCAATCATTATCATCACCATCATTATGTGTGTATCAATCGTAAAACATTCAAACGGGCTTGCCATCTCCTCTATTAAGTATGTAGGGTTGAATTTTTGAATTGTAATCATTACAGCCACCTATAAAGAGTTTTCGTGGGGCTTCAATTAACATCGTGTACACTGAGCCACAGTTACAAGTGACAACATCAGCATTTATGTTTTGCTTCTAAAAGCTGGCTAACAGAAAAGTGATTGAATTTAGAGCAGGTGTAACTGTTGTTCAGGCGGGCCCTCTGGCACCAAGCCCGGCAGCCTGAATGTGGACACGCTCTTTAGCACAATTCACACTCCGTGCAGTACCTGTGGCTACATCCCTGACCAGCAGGGGTGTGTTTGTGGTGAGGAGGAATCCATGTCCGGTGCTTCGGTCCAGCACAGGATCCCTGGTGATCTGCAGTGACAGCTTGGCTTGGTAATTCTGATTTGACAGGCTGTTGGAACGTTGAGGCCTCCCATCGCCTAGCAACCGCTCTCTGAGAGGGTCAAAGGGGGTGAGAAGTTACATGAGCGAAACCGTGACAACATAACACTGAGACTTTTGGAGCGGGGACCGAGAGGGGCAACATTATTGCACTGTCGAGCTATACATACAGAGCTTTTAGCCTGAAATCAATAAGTACACAATCTGTGTTCTAGTTCATACAAAATGTGTTTGAGTGCGTTGAGGTCAGGGTCTCGGGTCAGTGCATTGGCATATACCAAAAAGAGTCGTGGCCAAATTGAGATTTTTACATCCCCCCCCAACTGGGACAAGCTATACCTGCTCAGTGATTCTCGGGTACGACGTATTATAGTTCCCACCACTTGTTGAACCCGGCTCGCCCTCCGCGCTGGAGACCTGCTCCGACACCGCTCCTTCTCCTCCATTTATCTATAGAGACACAGACAGACACAGGGTTCATTTCAGACACAGAACCAACAGAAGCATATCAAAGGAAATAGCTTTGTATGGAAAATCACAGAACAAATCCATCTCCGTCGTAACAATCTGATCCTCTTTGATTTTGTAAGATGTTTGTCGTGTCATCCTTGTGAGTAATCAGAAAAGCAACCAGTCAAGAGTGGAAAACAGAATGCAGGAGATGAGAGACAGGAGAGAGCAGAGTGTCACCATCCCAATACAATCGTGAAAAAACAGCTGCACTGTTGGACAATAACATCTCACAAACATACTTCAATCTACACATTAAAAAAGATTCTGCAGTCATGCACTTCTTGTTTTGCTGTTCTGTCAGGATATAATGAAGCACAGAGGCCTCGGTGAAAACACGAGACAGCAAAAGCACAATGGCGTTATAATCTTAATTTGCAAAGGAATTCCCATATCTTTGTGTTGTTTTGTGCACACTCATCTAAAAATATGCTTTATGAAATACACACACACAGTTTTACGTGTGCAGTTGTTGTGTTAGAAAAATGGTTGGCATTTATTGCACATGAATTAAACCTCATTGTGGTTTTGAAAATCTGAAACTGATTTTGTGCTTTTCTTTGACATCTTCCAGCCAAATATTTGCTTTGTTTGAAAAGTACTTTTGCTCTCTGTGTTTTTGTTTTTCTCAAATATAATTGTGCTCCGGCCCTGTCATGTACTAACTAAGCCTTTCGTACTGGAACGAATCAGATCAAGTATTGGACACCAAGAAGATGAGAAAGCAGCGGGGAACATTTTGTTTGTCACAATTTTGAGGGGTTTTGTTTTTTCGAAACATTTTTGTTGTAAATGATTTTAAATACGCATGCCTGCCTAGCAAATTGCAATGTCCCTACATGTTAGTATAACGTAGTGATGCCCAACCACTGTGGAAATCAGATCAATAACTTCCAACTCGCTACATAAAAAAAAAAAAAAAAAACATAATGAAACAGCATATCGACATTTTATATTTTTTTTAACATGGCACAATTGTCAAGGAAAATGCGAATTGCCTTGGCCTGTTTAATAAAATATTGTTTATTTCTTATACAATCGTGTAATATTTGATTGTATGATCAAAATATTGCTTTTGTGCCATTTTGGCTCTCTAGGCCAAGAAACGACAATAACCTCATTATCAAAAACGTCTATTTTCTTTTAATATGACAGTACACACCACATATTGGCACCACAATAACGGTCGCTTAAAAAGCTGCAATACAGCAGGGCCACCAACAATGAATCCGACGACAGTAAATATCTTCCTCATTAATTTCCGAGACGATGTGCAGGAAAGCATTTCTGATTGGGTTTAACAAACAGTCCAGGTTTCATCTTCATCTCAGTCGCTGCTTGTGTGCCAGTGATGACGAGCCTGCTGCAGTAATACTATATAGCATGACACGTAGATTTGACCTTTAAGAGGATTAGAGGCCTTCGATCTGCACGGGGCCAACATTGGTGAGGGTGTCACTTTAGCACCTCCTGCTGATCCGCACTGAGGCCGATTGGTGAGGATGAAGAAGGATGAATGGAGCAACATCGCTGACAGCTGCGCCCAAGGAGATGACTGTGATTATCGACGCACCGCCGAAGAACAGGGACTGACAAAACACTCCCTCTCTCTCTCTGTTGTTAGCTCTTTCAGTCTTTCTTCATTTCTCACCCATACAGTCCTGCTCTTGCCAGGTCAGGTAACCATCTCCAATGACTGAGAGCTGCAGCATCCAAGCACTTTTATAGATCCATCCTTAAGAAATCACACCATTGGTTTACAAACATTTTTTTTAATGTAACATTAGACTTTTTATGATTCTATTATGCTTGTGAAAGGGTTGGCCGTAGCCGTAGATTTATGCAGAGTCAAGAAAAAAAAATGGCATACACGTAGGATGAACTTTCAAACACATGCTGACACAAGAATCGACGTGTATTCTGTCAGGCTAATAATCAACACCAGACATTGTCAGGGTCTCAACATAGTGCCCCTCCATAACTTGGAAGTGGGAGATGGTGTGACTCACCGTGATGAAGTTTGCCTCTTTAGGACGCCACAACACAAACAGCCGCTCGCCCTCTGAGACATCAGCTTGGCAGCCCCTCCAAGACTGCCTGAAAGGAGCTGGAGGGGGACCCTTGTGGTCATCGAAGCTGGTCCCAGTCTGGTGTAGCCACCTGTGACGAACAGATTAGAAATCTATCAGCAAGACCCGTCAAACTCAATAAACCATGTCCACTCCAGAAGTTTATGTGTGGATCTTGTAGTCAAATCTGATAAACACCTTTGAAACAAACAAAAATTACATTCCAATGTTTCAGAAGATATTTTCAGGATAAATCTTGAAAGTATGTCAAGCAAAGCAGATGTGAAACCAAACCAGCTATGTGAATGCGGTTTTCCAAGAGGCCCCTCCTCTGGTCCCCAAGGCTCTCGTTTTTTTCCCTCTCTCACTCTCGCTCCACCATGATGCACATGGCGATGTGGCAACGAGGCGCTCCATCCAGACATCCTCTGGTTTTTCTGGATTAAAATTTCATAGCGCCCGGTTGGGTTAACGGTTTGACTGGACATTCTCTAAAGAGGACAGCCAAGTGTGGTGCACACACAGAAAGGCTGCCAAACAGAGCAAAATCTTGGCCACTCTTAAAAGCGCTTTCATCGTAAGCATCGGGGCGGATATGGCTGCAACCTAAAGCCAACTTGGGGAGAAAATAAACATTTGGGGAATGCTTTGTCGTTGGCTGCGGTGTCAAGTGAGACAACGCATAACCACACATCAAAACCGACTAAAATTACACTTAAGCGTTGACTTGCTTGATGTAAACTGCTTCTGTTGGACTTCATCTTGCAGCTCCTCGTCCCATATACTGAGCTCTTTCAGGGGGCCCGCGTATCCCAGTGAGAGAGCAGCACAGGACCAAGACAGACTGCAGTGGACATGAATAATGGATGGCGCTAATGCAGCCAGCACAGCCGCCGACCGCTTTCTTCTACTCGAGACCATCGCCAAAGCAGGCAACAAGCGCAGAAAACTAGAGGGGACACTGGAAAAGACAGATGGGGGTTGCAGAGGTGAGACGGGGAAAATGGGAGGCGTCTTTAAAGGGGGCTGAGAAAAGGGGACTGGGATAGTGAAAGAGCGGGTCCAAGCAAAGAAAAGAGAGAAAGGACAGGATATTGGAGGGGGTGCGGAGGGAGGGAGGTCGGATTTTAAAGAGGCCGAAGAGGGCAGCGTCAAAGAAACGCAGGCTGAAGTGGATGAATAGAAAGAACAAAAGTAACTACAGTGCATTGCGAGGGAGTTTGTTCATAAGGAGGAGTTGAGAATGTTGATGAGTGCAGCATTCCTTAGGGCAAACACGGCATATGGCATGACACAGATGTATTGTGTTCTTGTTGAATTACCACCAAAAAAAAAAAACTCCTGTATTGTTGTTATAACCTCCACCAAGAAATTTGTAGCTACCAGCTGCTGTTTGAGTTAGTTTGTGGTACTGCGGTGCCTTGAGAGTCAAGTCTAATTTGTTCCGTCACAAATTTCTGAAATGGGTTTTTAAATTAGGAATATAGGGCACTATAATATTGTACTTTTTAAGAAAACTTCATTCACCATGGTGCAGTATAATACAGTCACATAGACACAAACAAAGACGTCACCACTACTTTCAGTGAGTGACCAAACAGCAATAATATTAGATGGTTTTCCGCGAAGATAAAGAATATATGTCTATGTGCTATTGTCTGTCCAGCGATGTCGATTCGGGGTGGAGTTCATGTAAAGTTATTTTAAAAACATATTTGTTAAATGTGTGTCACCACCATTTCATCCATCTATTTTTTTTATACTTATGACCGGGGTCATGCGTAAGATGGGCACAACCTGGACTAACTTTTAAGTCACTTTTCATAACAATAAATTTGCACACAAACTCTTTGTTATCCAACATTTATTGAGAGACCATTTTAACTTATGTGCCATTCATTTAAATTGAATGATTAAGTACATGTTTTTTTACTTTCTTACATTTACGCATAGTGTTATTTTGAGGAGGTATTTGCTTGGCTTTCAGAATCAGGGGTATAAAAAACAGACATGGGGTTTGGTTAGTCCTTGTTTTTTGTTTATGGTCAATTAGAACACTATAAAGTCTACAAATGACAACATTTCTGACTCCCCAACCGTTTTGAATGCAGCATGATGGTGAAGGTGTGGCCATTTTGTGGTGATCCAAATCAGGATTGTTTGGCCTTGGCAAAAAATTGCAAACTACTGAATGCAGCCTCGCATTCCACGTCGCTTTATTTGTCTTCTTCCCCTGTGCTTGCTTTAAAAGCAGACATATCCCCACTAACCTCTCAGAGTTTATTTGATCCAGGACATAAATCAATGAGCAAAAGCTGATGGGATTCTGATAGTCTACTACTGCCATATCCTAAAATTGCCATGCAGCTGCTCACTCTCCCCTCCAGTCTTCATAATGTGTTTGAGGTTATGAGGGCTGTCTCAATCCCTGTGTTGCAACGTCTGCGTCTCATTCTTTCAAGACAATCCCCCACTCGCTGCTCATTTTCTCTCACAAAGTCTCTCTGTCTGACAAAACAGTCTGTTGTTCAGTCCTGTGGTTTGCTACGAGCACACATGCAATTCATAGACGGTCCGCTTTCTCCTGCTTGTGAATAACAAAGTTGAATTATTCAGTCAGCTGGCTGCACACACTGCTCTTACAAACACACTTGCGTGCACAATACTCACAAGCGGTCATAGGATGAGCGAGAGAAAAAGAGTCTCTTTGGCTGACTAAATTGCAGCTTTATTTTGGAAAGGCAGCTATTGACATCTTGTCCCTAATCTGTCCCCCCCACACACAGACACATGAGTTGCCCTCCAGCTGAACACAGTAGAAGCAGAGCAGGATTCAGCAGTTTACAGCACTTTACACTTCATGCACTCACAAACACAACAGACTTGGCAGCCCAAAAATGATTTTGATGGAACAAAAGCTTGCTGCTGTTTTCCGTCACTCATTTGGGTTCATATTGTAAAGTGAATGAAAACATCTCCACCTTGAGTGCCTCAGAAACCACTTGAAGAATTTTTAAGGATTCTTGCTCGGTGCCACTTATTGGAACGAACTATAACCACTTTGATGGTTTTAGTTTAGTTTAGTTTATTGTTTAGCACATATTATTATATCAATAACTGTGCAAGGAGGGAGACGAAGCCTAGGGCTTGTAAAGAGCTCCACTCCTTCTTTACTTGGTTTGCAGCTGATCTTTGCAAAAATGCCCGTCTTACTCTTAGCACCATTTTGTCACAGGATCAGTGTAATGTTTGGTTCGATTAAGTGGGATTACGATACGATTCAATAAGATATAGCTCCAACTGGTTTTGATGCTTTTTAATCATTTCAGATTTTTTTAAAAATATTTATTTAATTTACAAACATGGATTGGGTCAACTGACAGGGGGAAATAGGTTCTACAATATTATGCTACACCTCTGAGCAGATTGAGATTGAATGCCTTGCTCAATGGCAGGTTAGGAAGCATTATAACACCTCCAGCCCACCTCACCCCCGAGTTTGCCTGAAGCAGCTTTTGAACCTGTGACTGTCTAGTCAGGAAGCGAAGAGCTACTGCTGCCCCCATGGACAGGAAACATGTAATCCTGAGCTGGATGATCCTATGCGGGCCTTCCACTGGTTTTCCAGAAAACATCACATCTGTTGTACTTCATACAGCCGCTCAAACTCATTCCATTAGCCTTATGAAGCCTGGACTCAGCGTGCACAACTCATTTCATTTCCCCTTTCATCAGCGACTTGGCGGGGCTCGCACTCCCTAGTGCACTATGAAATAATGAACCTTTTGAAGATTAATAGAGCAACGTGTTGTGCTACACGTCGCTATCGATGGTTTCCAGAGAGGAACATCTTGATCTCCGAGGAAGTCTCGCTGGATGTGAAAGCGTGATATACTGTCGCTGTCTGAGACTCGCCTCAATAACGGCATATCAAAAGAGTTATCTTAGAATACGATCATTCCAATAGGCCTGCAGCTTTGAGGCAAAATAAACAAATACAATGGTTATATTCCTACATAGTACTACATAGTCCATCACTACCAACCTACTAAAGTCATAATTAAATCATATAGTATTTCAAAATACTTCCTTGTCCAAAATATATAACACTCAAAAGAAAACGTGACGCGAGCGTGCCACTTGCGAAATGTTATATCGTATCCCGTAAATGCATTTTTAAAAGTATTCATATTAAGTATTCATATTGAGATGAAAAAGGAGGTCTCTGAACAGAACGTCTTAGCTGTTCCATTCTCATAACCTTTTGTACGATATGTTCCTAAACAGAGTTGGCCTACATTGCGGCACTGCTGCCAGTCAACTGTGCCATCACCATGGAGCTGTCACATCAATGAGGTCATGCCTCCCTTTCCTCTGCAACATAGTGTACGGTCTGTATTGATCTTTTTTTTTTTTTTTTTTACCCTACCTCTTCTCCTATACAGCCATCATCCATCCAAGTATCGTCATGGATGCTAAGTATAAAACAATCGGGACTACTACACAGCAAATGTAACGCCTGCTTCCACTCCGCTGACAAACCTCTCAATACAATTTTGGAGTACGTGTGACATTTTCTTTTTCTAGTTATCTTGTTTATACCAAAGGTGTTGCTTTGTGTCATGCTGGAAAAAGAAGAGCCTTCCCAAGGAGGGAAAACAAAGAAAATATTGTGGTAAGATGAACATTTAAAACTGATTCATTAAGAGTTTTGTTCATACAGTGCTGCTGCTTTGTGTGTTTAAAAGTACCAAATGTTGTTTGTTGATAATTAACATCCACACTAATTTCCATTAGCCCATCAATGTTTGTTGAACGATAGAGGCGTTCGATAAAAACATTTGAATGCTTCAATATAAAATTGTTGATTGAGTTTTCTTTCCGTTTTTGTGTGTGTGAGTTTTACAGTAGACTTAAACTAGGAGCGACAAAAGCAAGAGTGAGAACAGGCGCTAAGGAATACCGATATATTAAAAAGTGTCTTTTAATAAGTTTAAATGTTTTCAAATGATAAGAGAGGGGTGAAACTCTATTTAATTAAATATAGTATATACGTATGTATATGTATGATGATATACGTATTATCCACATACTACAGTACTATATGCAGCAGATTGACAAACATAAACTATTGATGAATAACATCCTACAGTAACAAGACGACTCGACTAAGTGATCGCTTGACCGAAAGATCAGTTGGCCTAGAAGACCAACCCAGCAACAGCCCGGGAGACATGCAGAGTAGAGGAAGAGCATGGTAGGCCAGGCTGACTGCACTAAGTGGGACAGTGGAGCGAGCAGTCAGCCAGGCAAGTCACAGGCGAATGCAGGGCAGGCATCAAGACTTTCCTCATGTGCAAGCTCTGCTGCTTGTGTATCTCCTCTGGCAGCATGAGCTCAGAGCATGCACGTCCCATCACATGGAATAACATATACTACATCCCTGAGTCACTACACGCTGCCTGCAGCCAGGCCAGAGCACGCACCTAAGACAAAAAGAATATCCACCTTTTTCACACATCGCAGGAGTACGGGTGTGAAAATTTCAGGGATGGCCATAGCCACTTCCAGCCACCCCTTGGTGACGCCCCTGGCAACAACAGCAATAGCCAAATGCTTTAGCCAGTTGCAATACTGCTGTCAGTGTCTGTCCTGGTCTAGTTGTCTTGTCAAGTATGCTTGGCCTGGCACTGAAGAAGAAGAAGCAGACGAAAAAGAAGAAGTCGGCTGCTTCTGGCAATATGACATGAAGACAGTGAAAGAAAGAAAAAGACTGTCCCAAGGCACTGCCAGTCGCCTACGCCCATTCATAATATGTGCTTTACTAGCTACACTTCTTGGATCATCATGAATGACAGGAGTCGACTGATCTTGGACTGTGCATTCAGCATGGGAGCTTCCATGCTCAATGCCTTAGCTATATTGATTTAAAACGCCTATCTGTGAATAAACGTGGTCACACACTGCTGCTTATTAATGCCTCCAGAAAAGCATCCATCCTTCCCCTATGGTCAAATTGCGATTCGGCAGCCAGTCAAATCAAGAGACGAAACAAAGGAAAAAGGTCAATCTTTTGTTGGATCCAAACAATTTATAATCTTAATCGGATTTAAATATCCATCGCCGCACTCAGATGCGACTCATACGGGTGCTGACCGTGGTCTGCGTGGACCGCCGTCAATTGAATTATTCATTCGGTTGAGAAATCTCAAGCGGAGAAGACTGGAATGGACGCAAGGTGCGAGGAAAGAGGCGAGCGATCAGGCGTCTCGGTGCGTGGATATTGTTCACTCACCTCGTGCTTTTCAAGAGGAGGCACACGGACCGGGTGTCTATGTCTATGTGATGCGGAGAAAGGGAAGACAAACAGCGATTGTCT
Organism: Syngnathus typhle; assembly: GCF_033458585.1. NCBI lineage: Eukaryota > Metazoa > Chordata > Actinopteri > Syngnathiformes > Syngnathidae > Syngnathus > Syngnathus typhle. The sequence goes on along the minus strand of NC_083738.1, from coordinate 14,659,527 downwards.
CTCTCGCGAAAAAATCCGCGGCGTGATTCCCAGACCGGATGAGGATGATGATGGGGTGGTGGCGGAGGGGTGGTGTCTATGTGCTGGATGCTGTCATCGTGCCGGGACTGCTTCTCGATTTTAATCCGAGGCCCTGAGCTCAGAAATAGACCCACCCACCCTCTCTTTCAGATACGCCCCCCTCCCCGCCCCGCAACTCCACTGTCGTCTGCCCAATGGACCCCCGGCCCCTCCCTTTGCAAGGTCACACAGTGACAGTCACACAATGATACAACATCGCCATCATTGGAGTACGTCACACACAACACACTTGATGTCTCACTGGGTTTCTCGGAATGTGTGTGGTTAATTTTCCATTTTTCAAAATTTGGTTTCACCGTGTGAATGGGTGTCTCTATTTTTCACTATACATACCCCCCCCCCCCCCCCCCAAAAAAAATAATCATTTGATAGGAGATAAGAGTGGCATCCCATAGATGTTATTATAACATGCGTGCTATCTAAATGGATCATCGCAGGACTATACCATCAAACAAGAGCTCCGAATCTTTTAGACGCCAAATTTCTTGACTGGGCTACACTATTCCACAACATTTGCATAAAACTACAATATAATAACATCGCCCGCGACCCCCGTGGGGACAAGTGGTACAGATAATGGATGGATGGAAGTAATCGGATATATTTTTGGACCAGCTGCCGCATTTCTTTGTGTCAAACCAAAATAGCTCATTTTGAATTCATGTAGGAGTTTATTTACAGCATCCTAGTGTGACCTCGTTGCTATGTCCAGTCCCCATAATAACAATCATGAATATTGTTATTAATATTATTAATTATTATTATAATTAATTGATCTTCAGAATTGCTTATCCTCACGAGGATCACAGGCATGTTGGAGCCTATCTCAGCCAAAATTTATAAAATGTATTTTGTTGAGTTGTGGAAATTAAATGGACTCTTCCTCGTGTTGTGTAATAAAACCGAATGGTTGCTCGTATGGAGATGCTAATAAGTGCTGTTGTTGTTTCTGGTCACCATCCACGGTTTGACCGCAGCAGCTAGATAACAAAATCATTAGGTTACAAGTACAAGTAATCAATTCCCCAATTTATTTCTAGATCGTTTTGTGCAGCTTCCGTGCAGTATGTCTCTCCGAGGACGCCGTACTTGACCTAAACTACTTCCGGTACACATTTCCGGGTCGTAGCATTTCTTCCATGCTACAGAGACGGAGCAACCTCACGTTGAAAACAAAACGGATAACTTCATCCATTTAGTCCACGGCTATCATGTTTAAACTGGAAGGGCTCGGACCAAAAATGGACCCAGAGGAAATGAGGAAGAAAATGCGCCAAGATGTCGTCTCATCTTTACGAAACTTTCTTATTTACGTCGCTCTCCTGAGAGCAAGTGAGTCCACAAAGATGACATTGGAATACCGTTAAACACTGATGAACTATATCCTCTTATTTAAAGGTCTTTTCATAATTACCATTCAAGAGAGTAAACATCATACTTTTTGCGATTATTCAAATGCCAAAAGAGGAAATACAATTAAATGTTAAAAGGTGTTTTGTGGTGACCAGCTTGATCAGGTCTGCCAATGAGAGGAGTGCGTTCTATATGGTTTGAGTTGCGAGAATGTCACATGTGGAAAACACAAAATGGGGAAATATCAATGTTATTATTTCCTTTAACTATAACTCAATATTGTGTAGCTGACTAATCAGAAATATGTACTTATTCGCAGCTCCATTTGTATTGAAGCAGCTGGACAGTATATGAGAGGGGCGTCTTCCTTCCATCCCGAGGAGATCCCATGTCAGAGGCTGTGTGGACCACGATATGTAGCGGATGTCCAGCGTTTGTCCAACTGCACGACATGGAGGATGTCCAGCGACTGCCCGTCTTTACGCCTTGAATCATATCCACTTTAATTGTGTTCATACTCCCTCGATTTTGTTTAACCATTTTTATTGTGCTCATTTTTCAACCAAACATGAATGGCCATTAAAGAAAAAGTATGTTGGATTAAATGTCAAGTTTAAATTCTGGTTTCACAATACTGTTGTGTTTGCACTTTTGGTTGTCCCATGTAGCCACATGAGAGGGTTGAACTAGCACCTATGAATATGCAGTGGAGTACAAAAAAAAAAGGGCGGTTTCAGAGACAATATGGATATTTTATATCCGCAGCATTCATGTGGAGTGATTATTATTACACAAAAATATCTTCAGCAAGTGACTGCATTCAGAAACTGGGACAATAAATGTATTCACTAAATGCCACATGGAGAAAAAAAAGACTTAATGCCTTCTTTATAAAACATGTTCAAAACAAATTCAATATACAGTGTAAGACAACTTATGAGCAGTTGAAAACATTCAGAGGTGATGCAGCAAAACTGAAATCTAAAACGATTCAATTGAAGAAAATGAGATGTTATAACATCCATTGTCTTTGGAATGTGGGAGGAATCCGGAGCACCCGGATGAAACCCACCTGAGCATGGGAGAAACATGCAAACTCCACACAGGAAGGCCAGAGGTCAGACCCTGCACCAATGAACTGTGAGGCGACCTGCTAACCGTTAGCAGGTGGTTTGCAGCTAACCAGTGCACCAACGTGCCACCCCATGTTTTATGACATTAACCTTAAAATGTGAAAAGAAGAAAAATGATCTTGATCATTGAAATTAAAAACTAAAACAATGTTTTAAAAAAGAAAAGGTGCCTATTAAAATAAAATTTCCCGGCCATTGAGGCTTAAATGCTGCATCACAAAACATTTCAAAAGGTACCCAGGTGAGGTAGGTAGGGTTGTGTGAACGTGTAAACCTGCGTGTGTGTGCACGGGCAAGCTTTTACAAGAGTGTATGATTACAATGGAGAAAAGTCAACATATCGACTTGCTCCGACCCAAGGCTTGCTCTTCGCTTTGTGTTCCCAGCAGTGGAGAACAAGCGCTCTGAGGACGTCGATGTCGCTGGGATACCCAAAAACGACTTGGCCAGCTTTGCCAAAGTCGGATATCGTGGTGCGTTTGTTCTCCACCACGGCAGTGGATTCTCCTTCTTGGAGAGAGGCTGCTCTCCAAAATATTGCAAGACCTCCTTCTGCACCGCTTGACTTAGCTGCTCCTCCTCATCCTCTTCCTCGTTGCTGCTGGAGTCCGATGATGATCCCAGAATACTTTTGAGCAAAGATCCATATTTTCTACCCAAACGGTCTTTTGTTTTGGCGGTTGCTTCATGTCTGCTTTTATTCGACTGTCTCGCTTGCTTTTTAACAGCGAGTGCCATGGACTGGATTGTACACTGGACTTTGAACACATCTTCAGCAGGCAAGAACTTCAGTTTTCTAAACCTCGGGTCCAAAGCAGCAGCCAGGAGGACAGTGTTAGGAGCTTCGGGTTGAAATAAAAACAGTTTTTGCCATCTCGCTGTGATCTGTTCGGCCACTTGAGCTTGGAAGGCCCTGACTGATGCGGTTTTAAATGCTGAGCTCAGCGTTGATTTCTTGAGGTTGTGCACCAGCTGCGGAAGAGCAGAGAGAGTAACATATTCCTCCCCGCTCAGAAACTCCGTCGCTCCTTCAAATGGGCCGAGGACCTGAGTCAGCTCCTCACTCAGGTTCCACTGCTCCGGATCTAGATCCCGGTGGTGCTGTTTGGTGACTGCAGGATCGGAAAGCGCCGCGGTCACCGGCCACCTTTGTCCGAGGAGCCTGGACAGCATGTGGTATGTGCTGTTCCACCGACTACTTACATCCTGAATCAACGTTTGTGGCGGCATTCCCATTTGTTGCTGCTTTTCTTTAAGTTTGGTACAAGCCAGTTCACTTCTCTGAAAATGGTCAACCAGACACCGAGCAGAATCCACACAATTGGCAATGGCTTCTTTGTTTTTCAGCGTGCTCTCAACCACTAAATTGAGAGTGTGCCCTGAGCACATCACAGAAGTCCAGCCATGTCTCTCAGTCAAAATTCCCGCTGACCCCGCTACATTGGCCTCATTGTCATGGACCACTGCCCTCACCTTGCGCAATGGAATATTAAATTTGGCAGCGGTTTCCTCCAGCCAGTCCGCAATATCGGCAGCCGAGTGCCTCTCTTCGAGACGTGTCGTTGTTAGGTAGAGGGACTTCATCTCCCAATCTTCCCCCAAGAAGTGACAGGTCACCCCGAGAAAGGCGTCTGCCGTCACACTTGTCCAGACGTCTGTCGTCAGTGCAACAAACTCCGTGTTGTGGAGGACACTTCTCAGTTTCTCTGCCATTTCTTGGTGCCTCTTCTCCATCAAACTTATGAAATGTGTGATTGATGGTATGCTGTACTTAGGGTTCAAAGTCCAGATCATCTTCCTAAAGCCTTTGTCCTCCACCATGGACAGTGGGCGCATATCAGTGACCAGCATGTCCAAAATGCTCTCTGTTAGCAAGGCAGCTTCCTTAACAGAGCATGATGGAACTGGACGACCTACCAATGTGCTGAGAGAGATAAACCCAATTTAGTAATATACATAACAAATGTTGTGATGTAAACTAGCCCTGTACTCCAAAGTAAACATCTACCCGGTAATATAGATCTAGATTCATCTGCAGCAATAACCATGACTACTAAACAACTTCGGACTTAGCGTTTGGAAAACACAGGCATTTGCCAGGCTGCCCTGATTTGGAGGGCGCCCTAAACAATTAAACATTTCTGTTTTGGGATCATCCTTCCAGCCTCTGAACAGTGAATCTCATTTCTGTAGCCCTTTATTATGAAGCCTTATCTTAGTGTTGACGCAAAATAAAACATCGGAAATCATTTGTCAGTGGTTGTGCGTAGGACTAATTAAAGTTTAATAATACAACTAGTTATTTTGTGCATTGAAATGGGCCCTGTTTTGCTGTTCATTAATACAACGTCTATATTGATGATACATTAAAATAAATTACAAATGGTTTTTTTACCTAGTGTCGTCGACCCCTGTTGAGCTGGACACAACGACCGGATGCTTTCGGTTCAGATGCGAAATCATGGTGGACGTGCTGCTGTGGAACGCCAATTTTGCTTGGCAGTGGTCGCATTGTACTATGTTGTATTCTTTAAGTCTGAAGTGATCCCAAACTTTGGACATTTTCTGTTTTTTACGGACCGTTTCGTGTGTATCAGCCATCGCGTCAACTTGATACCTAAATTTGCTCTGCGATTACAGTCCGTGTAGAAAATTTCATTTTTGTGCAGTGGTTCCAGCAAACGTTTGTTGCGCCTTTACAAATTGACCACTGGATGGCAGTGTTGGAATAATTTGGTGGATTCCACTCATGTTGGATTAACAGAGGACGCTCCCTTAGCCGACAAACAATGTCCGCGTCCAAATTCTAAGGCTACTCCGCGAAGGCCGCATCTCCAGCTAAGTTTTTCTGTTGCATGTCGTCAGTTTTGACGCCTTATCATATATCCTCCGTGGACCTCATAAATCGTGGCAAATCTGGACAGTATTAGATAGCGATCTCGTGCAGCGAAAGTGACGTCATCTAAACGGAACAGTCTTCGGAGGACGCAGCTTTTGAATTTGGACACAGCTCGCGATTGCCCCTGCATGTTTTGGGACCTCATTTTGTGCAGCTCGAATAAACAATGCCATGATCTACATGTCGAGAATCGAATCGATTGGGTTTGAAAGCCCGCAACTCCCCCACACAGAACATGCTTGAGCCTCGGATGCAGACAATCAACATCACGTCTGACGTGACTGGGAGGTCAGCTATATAGGACTCAAATATCTATTTTCAGCACGTTTCGTAAATTTCTGCCTGCTGTCATGCCAGTAACATCCTCGCAGACATAAGCATTTGTAGCCTCGTTTATCGCGAGGGATGTGACTGTACGTTCCGCTTCAATCGGTAAAAAGCCGCATTATAGAGGCAATTAAAAAAAACATTGAAAAGTATTCCTGAACGTCTGTTCTCAAACAAAACAGTGAATATATTCACTGAGTATACTCACAACAGGCGTATATTCAAATGTCCACTCTGTGGAAACAACTATTACTGGTACCTTATAGTTGAAGTTCTCAGCCTCCTCATCCCTTTAATTGCACTCCATCTCATCCAGTAGTTTTCCTAGTCTTGACACAACATGGTACCACACTGACATTGTCAAACTCTAAATTCAGATTTGCCTGTTTTTACTGTAAAGACACATTCAAAGCTCTCCCATAGAAAGGGAATCGTGTAATATGGACTTTCCAGGTCACTTCCGGCACATTTTTCAGCAGCTGAACATCCAGCGGCTACATGCTCAAATGTGTGACTGTGTGGTGGAGGTAGGAGGCCACAAATTCCATGCACACCGGGCCATACTGGCAGCATGCAGCTCCCACTTCAAAGCTCTCATCAGCTCCGGTGACGGCGCAGACGATGCATGCGGGAAAAGTGTTGCCAAAGTCAGGGGTCCCAGTTTAATGGCCCTCGACCCAGAGGTGGTGACCCCCGAGGCCTTCTCCACCCTGCTGGACATGATCTACACATCCACTCTGTCGCTCAGAGCCTCCAACGTAATGGATGTGCTGCTGGCTGCCTCGCACCTCCACCTCAACTCCGTGGTCAAAGCCTGCAAGCTCCACCTGTCCAGAAAAAACTTCCCTGCCACAGCCCCAAAAGGGTGGCAGTCAGTCCAGCGGCAGGAGCATCCAGCCTCTGTGGAGCTACTTGATGAGGAGGGCGTAGAGGTGAGCCAGTCTGGGGAAGATTCCTCTGAGCATAAGAGAAAATCACATGTGGACAGGCTGAATGACAGAAAGAGGACCTGCAGAACGCCAGGAGATGAAGAAAGTTCTCCAATCGTAACCCGAAGCACAGCCAACAGCGAGGAGCAAAGAAAGGAGCAGCTCTCTCCAGATCGCTTAAATACGGCGGTAAACATCTGGGAGGGCCAATTGGATGAGGTGGAGGAAAAATACGGCATAACCATGAGTGACTCGGAGGAGATTCAGATGCCGAGTCAGTCAGACAGCAGCATAGGTGGAGAGATTTCAGTCAAAGATGAAGGCGAGCTCAAAGTGGAGACAGTGAGGATAAAGAAAGAAAACATGACCGCCTCATCTCCTGACCTTTCTCCATCGTCACCCTCAGAAGTAAACAAGGCAAACGGAGCTATTGGCTGTTTCCAATTCCAGTTATGCTCAGATCTTCCCGAAAAAGAGTGTGGAGATGAGCGTGAGAGTGAGGGGACTGACAGCCTTTCTGAACTGGCCCTTTCCTGCTTCCTGAATCCTGGTCATGATGGCGAGATAGGAGACCTGGAAGAAGAAACGAGTCTCGCGAGTCTGACGACAGCTGCCACCAGTGATGCGGCTGCCGCCAGTGATGCGCCTGCATGTGGTGCGGGTCCACTGTGTCAAAACTCAAACGCTTCAGATTCAACTTTGGTTTTCCCGGTAACTTCTCTGCCTTTGCAACAACGTCTTCCCACTCAGGCTCCGGCTTTTAGCGACACACTCATCCTACAGCCTCCACCCAACTCCTTCACGACATTCCCCGGCCTGGAGACTCAGAGGTCCTCGAAGGGACACGGGAGATCAAGCGGAACGACTTTCCGTCGCATCGCCCCCAAAGCGATGCCAGTATGCGAAGCCTCCGGATCAGCCGGGCCCGATAAAGCGCCTCTGACCAGAGCTTCCGAGGAAGTGATGTCCAAGTGCAAGAAAGCAGCGTCTGAAGTCAACGTGCTTCTGGTGGAAGGTGACAAGAAGTATGCCTGCAAAATCTGCTGCAAGACGTTCATGAGCTTGGCGGACTGTAAGAAGCATATTCGTGTCCACACGGGAGAAAAGCCTTATCCTTGCCTCAAATGTGGCAAACGCTTCAGCCAGTCATCGCACTTGTACAAGCACTCCAAGAATTGCGCCTGCTTGAACTGGAAGGACAAAAGTTCTTTCCAGGACACACTGCATGCTCGCTAGTCCGGTCATTATCCAATATTTTTAGAATTATTTGATCGACAAATTGGTTATAATTTTATTTGTGTTAAAATGTATTTGAAGAAACATTTTCCCCAACTGTTTAAGAACCTATTATTTCTGTATATTTGGTATTTTGTGATTCAAAAAACAAGTTAAACAATATCACTCAAGAAAGATTGTCATTGTTTTCCAAAGTAAGAATAGATGTCTGCAGATTAAACACAAAAGAATGAATGCAGCCTGATTTAAGAATTATGAGGATTGTTACTTTTGAAGGCTGTTAGTAGGAAGAGTCTTTAGTTAAGAAAAGACTAAACAATTTCTTGATCATTAAAATACGAGCCAATTTGATAAGCAGTTTGTTGTCAATTAATCGATAGTATATACTGACACTAAATTCTTGAATCTCTTATGTGAATTCAGTGACAATGAAGCATATAGAGCCTGCAATGGGCACAAACAGCTTTAAATTCAAACTAATTGTAATTATTTATTCTCAGTAAAATAAAGTAATGCACACTACCAACTGGAATTGAAGTTCCCATTCAACGTAAACATGAAGATAATTTCAGAATATGTGCAATTCAATTTCAATTCAATCTGGTCTCCCATTGATGTCACAAAATGTATTCACTGCAGCATCCAAGTTGCAGTTGAAAGGCATGATGGCTGGTCAGTTAGAGGTTCTAGAAGGTGAGTTCACTGGGCATTTGTGTGTCTTGCAAACCCCCCAGCAGGTTTCGGGCTGCCAAGGAAGCCATGACCCCTCTTGTGGAGTAGGTGGCGCTGCCGATGTGTGGCAAAACCACTATGCAAAAGCCAGGCATGGTGCGAAAGAATAAGAGGAAGCAGACATAGACACATCTAATTATAACCCTCTTTGCTTACCACAGTTTTTGAGTGTAAGAAGCGGGTGGTTTGTAGGGATTGGCTCGGGTGTTGTTACATCCAGGCCAGCCGCAGTAATTTGTCCATTAGTCAGAGCCTCGTACAGATCCTCTTGGTTCACGATAGCACCCCTTGAGAGACAAAGGAGTTCGTTCGGTCGGTTATACTGAAGGTACAAAAAGCAATGCACAAAGGCTGGTGTTTACTGTGCAGATTGTGTTTGAAGTGATATTGAAACGTGTCTAAGTATCGGACAGGTACTTTAAACAATTCCTACAACAAAGGAATAACACATTGGAAAATCGCACAAAATCTGACGTAAGACGCATTTTTTTGTCATTTATCATGGAAACAGGTGAGAAAATTTGAAGATGAGATCTTTTGTCTCATCAATTAGCCTTCAGCCTAATCCGCTCCAAATATAACGTGGAAATATTTCACTGTCGACGCTCAGGAACAGTCTATGCTTTCTTTACGATCTACCTGCTTGCGTTGACGAAGACAGCAGTGTTTTTCATCTTGCTGAAGAAGACCTTATCGCACAAGCCCTGGGTCTCTGGCGTTAGCGAGCACAAAACCACTATGAAGTCACTCTCGGTCAAAAGTGCGTCCAGAGGAACTGCGACAAACGGCCAGAAGGGGGATCAAAGTTTATTCCCACACATTTTGTTGAGAAATATTTTTGTGTGTGCGCAAACCAACAGTATTGAACCCCCATTCTGCTCTAAATCATCTTTCATGTCGATACCTCATTTGTTCTCTCACCAAACTCGCCATTGAACTCAGCGGCATCAGCTTTGGCTGTCCTCCCGGTGTAGAGCAGCCGTTTCACTCCAAACGGCATGATGCGCCGGGCAAACGCCATCCCTGAACGCAATTATTACGGAACGTTCAGGCAGCCCGTCCAAACTTGAACGATAGCCAGCATTCAGTCCTGCAATTTGGATGATAAGTAATGGAAGGAAGGGAGCCTTACCAATGCGTCCCAGTCCGATGACTCCTACGGTGCTGCCTGATAGGCCGTATCCGCACATCCAGAGCGGCGTCCATGAGCTCCAACCGCCACTGTCAGACAAGGTTAGAGAGGGCATGCAACATTAAGGAAATTACTTTTGCTTGATGATAACACAAAGCATTACAAATTCTTGAGCAAACAAATCATTCTTGGGAATCTAATATGCGGTAAAAAACAGTTTCTGATTCCTCTCTCTATTCAAGGGAATTTCTTGCAGCGGTTTGTGCTAGCTTCCGCTGCTCAATAATAATTGTCAGTATAATCCTCAAAAATGCATGCAGGCAAACTCTTTCGAGTAACTTGCTAGGACAGACTTTTTCACTTCTTCCACTGCTTCAGGTAATCTGCGAGCTGTAGCCAGAAGAAGGGCAACAGTCAGTTCAGCTGTAGTGTCAGTCAGGACGTCGGGAGTGTAGCCGACACGTATGCCACTGTCAAAAACAAACAAAATACAAGATCAGCAATTTCCTCTTATATGCAAATGGACTGTTTTATCGACAGAGTTTCTGACCGTTTCTTTATTTCATCAAGAGCCAAGTGGTCGAATCCCACGGAAAATGTGCTGATTACTTTCAGGTTGGGTCCTGTGATTTAGAACATGGCAGCGGTTTGGTATTTGAAACTTACAGGGCGTCTCAAAAGTCACTCTACGCTTCCTTTTTTCCATTTCCTTTCATGTATTGTGCCGACAGAAGGCTTTACTGTTTGTGTAAGCATGTTAACTTGCTCAGCAATTGACACTGCAAAGTTTTACCTTTGACTTTTGGTACAGCCTGCATCTTTTGAGACACCAACATTATTTGCACACAATCAAATGATTACAACAAGTATTACATTGGAAATAATGTTGCACGGCTTAAAACTGAAAGCATTCAGCAGTGCGAAACCTTTGGTTGAATGAAGTCAGTTTGGTGACTTAGGTAAAAAATAAGAGTACCTGCAGCATCTAGAACCTCAGCATCGATTTTATCTGACAGCAGACACAGAAGGCCGTGGGCCCCTTCCACGCCTTTGAGAAGCTCTGCTCGTGGCACAGGACCCACGGAGTCCCACAAACTAACTTCACACCTGTTTCCATAAAAATATAAGATGACAGATCATTCCACTATGAACTGCAATATCACGTGCATTGTTTTGCGCATCGGAAGAAGGCTAGAAATGATTGCTAAACTACAGTAACCTATTTGAAAGCGAAAGGGTAGTGGGCATGCATTTACAGGTAATCCTGTCAAAAAAAAAAAAAAATCGAACAAGGCATAATCAAAATATGCATACATTCCTGACGTTGACAGAATCTTCATCCCATCTGGTGGGAGCTGCCGGGTTACGAAAACTTTCATAGGTTTCTTAACTGCTTTCATCCTACTTAATCATAAATGTGAATCAAAACCCTTATAACAACGCACAATTGAAAAGTAGCTCGTATTCGGCCTAATTTCGGCTAGTTCATTTATAACCTTCGACGACGGACTCTTCTGGACACGCTCCCCGGAAGTAACCACCTCCTTATGTAAAATCCTAAAAGCGATTTTTTTTTAGACGTTAATTTTGCCTCAAATATACACACGGTTGGGTTCATATATATTATTGTGTGTATTTAGTCTATTATAAATTTGTTAGCTGGTGATACATAAAATACTCTTAAGTTGGACTTTGCATAGCCCGTTGTTTACGTACGTAAAGTGCGTATGGTTCCACTACTGGGTTCGGGAACACAGCCGCTGTCAGCGTCCTCCGCGTTTTAGGGTACAAGCAGCAGACGGGAACAGCTGCTGGGACTCCAGTTTGGAAACGTAAGAGATGATCATTTTCTTCTCTGGGCTTTTTTTAATTGTTGACAGAGCTGTGCATTTGTAGCATGCGCTACCGCTAGCTGCAACAGGCTAACATAAACAAGATTTTCAGTGTTTGGAAATAGCTTTTCAGTCGTAAACCAACAGATCTGATCGTGACTTTTCAGTCTTATTTTGGGTTGGTTTTCTTTTTCTTTTTACTACTATGTATTGGTTATTACCTCACATTAAAATTAATATTATACCATATCTATACTTCACTTAGAAGTGCAAATTTGTGTTGTTTAAAAAAAAATTCTCATGTCAATCTAATAACGGGAAGGTTCCTAAATGGGGCTTTTTTGTTTTCCACTTCATTTTTATTGCTGCAATGATTAATCGACAACTAATCAATTATTACATTTATTGACAAGGTGTGTGGGTAATCAATCGATTTGAAAATCGTCCATTATAAAATTGTCTACATTTTTATGGAGAGTCATTTTCTCAACTATTTCTATTGCTCGCTGTTTGAGTTCTTGAGTATACTTTATTTGTCCAATTTTTCTTCTTCCTCTACTTCTTGGAGTTTGGCTCTTCTCCGTCCATTTCTGAACCACTTATCTGCATGTTTCTTCCCAAACTGCAAAAAACAAACATTAACTTCTTATGCAAAAAAGCATGAAACTGTCAATTGCACTTGACTTATGCAATATCCACAATTTCCCCAATCCTACACCCAGTACAATATAACGTATTCACATACATTTATCTCTCCAGAGGAACGATTGTACGGCTGTCTGCGCCTGCCCGAGGAACCTGCAAAACTTGTCCTAGCTTGCCAGCAGTACCTTGAGCAGCGCGACACTTGCACTGTCCAATGGCTCTGTTGACTCTGCACAGGCTCCCCTCCATCAGCACCGCTCCGGTGAGTCATCTTCACGCTTTGTAGTAGTCGAGTCAAGCCAGTCATTTTGCATTATACCTTCACTTCACTTTGTTTTACGAGTGTAGAAATATGTTTTTAGAACTCCAACGTCAGTCTGCTCTAAGACAGAACGCCACCATATCAGTGCAATAACAATGTTTTGTTTTCATTGGATGAAATAGGTTTAGGGAGCAAACATTCCACAGATATTTTGTGACTTCATCAAAGCTGATTCATTACAGCAGAGATGGTGCAATCGGTTCACTTCCCGTCCGTCCAAACGCTCGCTCTGTCATCAGCTTTTACTGTCTCATCTTTTACTGTCTCATCTTTTACTGTCTCATCTTTTTGCATTCATCCAACTTTAAACACATCTTCATCTTAACAGCAAGAGGTGTCATCAAGTAAGCTTAAGTCCACGTTTCATTTCTGCATATTTTGTCATAGATGCTAATCATGCTGCTATCTTAACTTGTGGTCTTTTTCTTTTCCTTCTTCTCTTCAAAATACCCATTGTTCTCCTGCCCAGTCCTCCACTTAAATTTCTCTCCCCCCCCCCCCCCCCTCTTCTTGACTCTGTCTGGACTTGTCAGTTGCATAACAGGTAATGTTGCTGTGTCACATTTCCTTTTTCCTGAAGCCCCTTTAATAGGTTTGCCTAAAAATGGCTCTCTTTTGTATTGTGTTTCTTTTTTCTCTGCCATTCGACTCCACTTCCAGGCTTTTTATCCATTCCTAACACCCTGTATCCCTCGCCTTACTTATTTATCACCATGTCTGTCTCGTCACTGCAGACTTCCACTGCGTCTTATCAGCGTCGTACCACATATCACCCTCAAAATGACAGAACACTTCCCCCCCCCCCCCCAGCTATTTATACTCCAAATTTGGACACGGTCTTCAAGTCTGCTCAAATGCCTCTTTAATAGCCTTGGCAAACACCACTTAGCAAGACACCCCCACCCCTGCAGTTTAGAGCAGACATTAAAATGTATTTAGCCTTGCGACATTGATGTCAAAATGTCTCACTGGCTTTAAATTTCTGAGCCTTTCTGAGTTCTTGTGATTTACTTGATCTTCCAAGGATGAAACCACCCAGAGAAGAGGGCGATTTCAGAAAAGGTATGCTCACGCCACTACATTGTGACCATGCCAGAAAACCTCAGCCTTTGTGAGCCGTTGCAATATAATAATGTGTCGGATTGGTCACCAGGGAGAGCTTTGCCCTCGTGAAGGGAGCAGTGCTCCTGCTGGATGAGGCCCAGAGACAGGAGCTTCAAGAGGAGACGCCACCTCCCCAGAAAGAAGACTGTCCCTCAGACAAGCGTCACAGACACATTCACGCCATGGTTGAGCTGCTTCGTCCTGAAGATAGTATCAAGCTGGTGAGGGCTCGTATTTACACACATATTTATTGACAAAAAATGTGTCGAACAACGAATCCATTGTCAAGGGATGGCCTGAAATCGCTTCTGTACATGATCAGTCAGTCACATGAGCTTTAAGCATGTTATGGATGCTCCATACATGTGGTTGCAGTTTTCAAAATTCCCCCTGAACAGTTTTTAATCAATTTGCTCATCTTACAGTTGGATTAATTTGCTTTAAAAACAAGTGGCCATCTTTCCGGATGCCAAAATACTGCTTGAAATAATTAAAGCTGACAGAGCTGTTGGTACATAGTAATCAGACAAACACAAGGCACCCATTTCAGTTTGCAGGCCAGAAAGTTGTTTAACGGCTTAGTTACAATATATCAACATTTTAATTAACATACAGACAATTAGAAGCAGAAGTTAATTTCAAAATGCTACAAATATAATAGATTCCAATACAAGAGCCATATTTAAAATCATGTCCTTACAATCAATTGTTATTGACACTGACATTGTAGTGTCTGTGTTTAATTATATAATGGTTACTGTGGTGTTAAGTTGTGCTGCCTCTTGGCGTCAGCGAGACACTGGATAGACCGGTTATCTGGTTGTATCCATCAAAACAGAGCATTGTTATCTTTGGTGCAATGTTGGATGCCTTTGTCACATTGGATCAGATTAAATCAGAAAACAGAGGTCACGGTTGTTGATAATATGAAATATGAATAAGAAGAGGTTGAAAGGTGGGCTGTCCTCAGTAGAGCTTCATTGCATAGCCATACGCCAATGCAATCTTAAATTGCTTGGTTGTTCTTTACTGTGTAGCCATAGAGTGCTACAGGATTTGTTGTCTGCAGAGTTCCCCGCTTCCTGCCTTAGTCTAATTTCTGCTCGGCGCAGGCCGTGCAACTGGAGTCCGCCAGCACGGTCCGAGTCCGGTATCTTATCGTCGTCTCCACCCTCGCGAACAAAGATGAGACCATCCTGCTCGGCATGGATTTCCCCAAACAGGACAGGTGTGTGCAACCAACAGAAAGACCAACTTGGGCGTCATCAGCAAATCTTATCGTTCTGCTTGTTTTCAGTGATGAGTGCACTATTGGCTTGGTTATGCCCGTCTGGAGCGACACACAAGTGTATCTGGATGGAGACGGGTAAGGGTGGACGTCTTGCTATGTTTTAGGATTTGATAATGGGGATTTTGAAATTGGGATTCTTTTTATGATGGCGTGTCGCTTGTTCACATTCTAAAATAAGTTGGCAACATTAAGAAAAGATATCCAACTTTATAATACTGTCAACAAAAATTCATACCAATGAAAATTCAACTCCCTTAGGGGAGTAACAAGCGAACGAATAAGCGATTCGATACAAATGGCAGAAATATGCAACTGAGTTTCTGGCCAGTGAACATATGAGCAAGGAATGTTGCTATTTATGGCGCTGAATCATTCCCCATGAATTGTAACTGCTCCTATCGCTTTCTCGTGCTCTTACATAAGCCTGGTATCATGTGAAATCATTTGGCGCTAACTCTGATAATGACGATGTGCTTGAAAACATTTTGCATGACATAGTTGCTGTGTTCTTGCCAGTCCTCTGTCACACGCTGTGTCACTCTGGACATTTGATCCCATTTGCCTCTGCCGGTACAACGTGATGAGACGAGGCTCTTTTCTCATCACGTCAACTTGCGCCTCCATCTGTGTCAATTAGATTTTTACACATTTCTCTCTGGACACGCTGTTCACTCCGTTCATTTGATGACAGTCGCCGCTAATTGACGCTGAATAACTTCATTGTCCTCTTGGGCCAGCGTATATATTGTAATTTGTCAGTACCTATTGCGTTCCTCGCTTCCCCCGTTGTCGCTTTTGTATCTTGCTTTGACTTGATCGGGTTTGCATCTCTTACTTCGCAGTGGTTTCAGTGTCACATCAGCAGAAGAAACAAGAATTTTCAAGCCGGTTTCCATGCAAACCATGTGGTGAGTTGTAGTGTCAACACACAAAGTCATGTTTCTCATACACCACAAGTCGATTTCCTACTGTTTATGCTGTTGGATCACAGGCACGCTGCGGGCCTATTCCTTAAGACAAGACAACCTGGACTGGTTGCCAGTCGCTTACAGAGAACATACAAAACGTCCCTTGTCACTCACGGGTCATACCTTTGGTCAATTTAGAGACTTTAGAGTGTTTTTTCAAAGTATGATGCAAATCTGAAGCTATCCAATGCTATGTTTTTTGTTTTTGTTTTGCTTATGCTGTTGTGATACCTAAACTGTACCATATGAGAGCCGTAAAAGTTGACTCCTATTTTTCTCTTTCAAGGTCAGTACTGCAGTCTTTACACGGCTGTTGCGAACGGGCCGTGAAAGGCGCCGTGATCCCGGGCTGCGGCCTGGAGTGGGCCCAGCATTACCATGGGCACATCGAGTCGGACCGCCTCTGTCTCAACGAGTGGGAGGCCATGAATGACTTGGAGTCTGTCAGGAAGGACAGCGACGGTCAGAGGTAAAGATGGCCGAATTAGAAGAGGAAGAAATTCTGTCTTTGTTTAGAATTGAGAAACACCCAAAATACACATCTGGATTTTCTGGAATGTCTCAAGGGACTCTCTGTATTCCATGTGCAGCAGTGTAGACAGAACCTCGAAAGAGAGGCTGATCAAGGAGCACTTGAGGGACATCATGAGGACAGAAGACCTGGATAACCTCACGTCTAAAATGGTACTAGTTGGTCGAGAGAGAAAAGCGAAAAATAATGACAGTGGTTTTTAACCCATCCATCCATCCCTCCCTTCCTCCCAAAACCAACCCTCTTCCCCCATTGTAGGTCCACACGGCCCTGAAGACTCGAATCGGCTTTGACATGAGGCCGTTCAAGGAGTACATTGACAATGAGATCCTGGTCACAATGGCTCAAATGGACAAACCATCCAAGATTTTTGACTATCTTTACCTGGTGAGTGATTTTATTTAGAAACAATTCCAAGAAGTCTCGGTTTCCTTTTTCTGGGTCAAATTCATCTAGCTGGTCTTCCTTCCGTTTTTTTTTTCCCTTTGCTTTCAGGGCTCCGAGTGGAACGCGGCCAACTTTGAGGAGCTGCAGAAAAACAAGTCTGTTGTTTTTCTTTGAAACTCCATATTCTGACGTCTCCTACATTTGCGTTTTCACCACCAAATTCGCATTGTCTCGACAGCGTGGGCTACATTCTGAATGTAACGAGGGAGATTGACAACTTCTTCCCAGAATCTTTCACCTACATGAACATCAGAGTGTACGACGTGGAGGCCACTGACCTGCTACCCCACTGGACCGACACGTACAGCTTCATCAACGCTGCAAGGTAATCCGGGTTGCAGTCCTGGAAAACAGCAAATCTGTTCTGTTAAACGACAAAGCAGGAAATGTGTGTTCGCCCGCAAATCCCTTTCGGACAACAAAGAAAAAAAATCACTTCCACAGGAAAAGATCTACAAATCCCGTGTAGACGTTAGAAATACTTGGTGTTCTAGTCTTTTGAACTTTTTATCCTGTAATTGTGCTGTGTTAGCATCACTTAAGTAAACAGAAGCTGCCTTGCCCTTTTTAATTGGCCAACTTTTTTGTTGACTTGTGCGGTGCAGGAAAAGCGGGCAGGCGGTATTGGTGCACTGCAAAATGGGCGTGTCTCGTTCGTCATCCACCGTGATCGCCTACGCCATGAAGCAGCAGCGCTGGTCGCTGGATGTGGCGTTGGCCTACGTGAGGGACTGCCGCTCCATAATCAAACCCAACGACGGCTTCATGAAGCAGCTGCAGACCTACAGTGGCATCCTCAACGCCAGGTCAGAAACAAAGCTGCATTACAAAGTCATCCATTGAAGTGCAGAGTGTCTACAAAGTCTCTTTACAATTTAAAATATATATATATATATATTCATATATATATATATATATATATATATATATATATATATATATATATATATATATATATATATATATATATATATATATATATACACACACACACAGTTCAATTGGTCAGCGTTTGAGTGCTTTTTGCATAACTTGCTTCTCTAACAAGGAGCTGAATTTGCAAAATTGACCACAGTTTTTTTGTTACGGTTAACAAACTAGAAAGGTCACAGAAAGGCATTTACTTTCTCATTTTGTCTTTCTCTTTTAAAATAACTTTGATAAATTGGAAAGAGCCTCTGTGGACACCTTGCCCACCTTTGTGAAATAATGCCTTGAAAAAGTTTTGAAATCGTTTTGATCTTCATTCCAGCCAGCAGCGTCACAGTTTACTCTGGAGGCGAAAGTCCAAAGACCAAAGGCAGAAATCTGAGCGTAAAGACAACGTAGGAGAGAAGCCAGGCGATGAGGATGAGGAAGCTGGGGATGAGGAGGAAGATGATGAGGATGATGATGAAGAGGCAGAGGATGATGATGAGGAAGAGGCAGAGGATGAAGGACTTGACGAGGGTGACGACATCACAGAGAGTAGTGATGAAAAAGAGGAGTCTGTGGAAGAGGTATGTCCGATTTGCGTTTTACTTCCTTTCAATAGGGAAATTTGATTTGATATACGCTTCATCTCCTACTGTATGAGAAATGTAGTCAGTCCATTTTGTATCGTGAAGTTACGTTGCATATAGTACATGTCCCTTATCCGGAATCTTTGCAGGTTTTTGTGCAGCCTAGTCCCAACCAGGAAGCTGGGCAGATAGCGCCACCTGTCTTCATCACTGTAAACTAACACACACGCTGAACACACAGTGCAGCAGCTCCCGCCTCACATTCTTATTTATTCATTTTTTGTGTTTCCTCTGAAGGCTCCAAGTGTCAGTCGCAGTGGCAGAATGAACCTCTTCTCCCTCATGCAGTCCATCAGTGAACTAGACGATGCAGACAAAGGATGCAATCAGGTGAGCTGCTTTGTCGATCTGGTTTGCGTAAGGTTCAAGGAACCTCACCCTGCTGTGCAAATGGGCCACAGGACATTTAGTATTAGTTTTTTGCATAGGTAATGTACACAGCAGGGAACCCAAAACAAGAGTATGATACTGTATATTACTGTATATGTCTATATATATAGAGACAAGGGCACAGATAGAGAGGACTGTAAATTAACTTTATAGAGCAAGACCTCCATCAAGGTTGGACAATCCTAATTTTGGAATTTGAGGGTACAACTGCATCTCTACCTACCTTCTACATAGAGCTGAATTTTGTCAATAGGACACATGCATTATTCATTGTTAATTAGGCCAACTGTAAGGAATTTTTCTTAAAAGTATTTTGCACCATTATGACATATTTTTATCTTAAAATGGAGACAAAGATCTGTAATATTCTATAATATAGATCGCAGCGTATCCCAACGCTCCTCCATATCTGTCATAGAAAATGCACAAAATGTCAATTGGCTCCCTCTAATCTCCGTCCTTTCTTTTCAAAGCTGCCTGCCAGTCCACGACGATCGCCTCGACAACGAAGGCGGAGCCATGGCCGAAAGGGTTTGATTCACCAGAGCGCCTGCGTGGATCTGTCACCCGAACCACGCAGTCTCCCGGACGTCGCGAACGACAAACCTTGAAGCTGTCAAGAGGAAAAAGAGCTTCTTTTTTTTTAAATAAACCGAAGGAACCGGACTTATAACATGGCAAGAATTATTCTTTTAGTTGATTACTCAATGCAAGTCTTGATGGTTCACTGCTCGCTGTACTTTTGCAGTATTTGAACGACATCAACTGGCTTAGACTTTGGTTTAGTTCATCCAGTGTTTTGACAACATTTCAACACTCCAGAATATCAACTATGCAATTTTTCTTAACATTCAGCCAATTAAAAGTTATATCCACTCAAGAGTCACAAGACTCACTGAAGTCTTTATGAGTTTCTAAGCTGTACGGATGGACCAAGTCAAAGACAGTTTTATGGTGCACACCACTTTGTCATTAAGCCTGTATTCCAATGTGCCAAATTGAAAATCTTTATTACTGTCAGATTTATGTTTTGCATATTTTGTTATTCCAGCTGTATGAGTGCCTTCTAGCCGAGAATGATAAAATTGTGTTTCGCATTTAAAGTTGTTTGATGCTTGGATTGTAACGTCATGGGTATTTTGCATGTTGCATGAATAAGTAACTGCTGATGTTTTGTACCAGCCTGTGATAAGTTTTCATTCAGGTATTCAGTCTTGAGTATTTATATTTTGCTTCATTACTCTATATCCTGTTTGCAGGATCTCGAGGGGCTGATCTGATTGTTTTCCCCGTGCTAATAGCTCATTGTTTTAACACGCTTGCACCTTTTTATCCAACACATCAAATCTCCTGAGCCAACTTCAAGCTAAAGTATAATAAATACTGTTTTGTATACGCTGTACACTTTGGATGACGTGTTTAACGCCAGTGTGTGCAACTTGTGTTTTCAAGCACATGAAAATAAAAATCTGCATTTTTTTTTTCTATTTATTGATTGAGCTCAAGTGGCAAACTCTAGCAACATGGGCCAACATGCTATCCCTGACGTCTGTTCAAAATCTGTAAGTCATTGTAACGATCAAATACATTTGTTTTCCAATTAAGTTTTACAGGTCATGTGGTAAAACTTGAAATCTTTTTCTTGGTCTAATGTTTTGTATCAAAACCCGAGCATTTGAACAGGGGTGTTATATCCACCGCATGTGGGTTTTGTCATCCGTGCTGGCAGTTTCTCTATACGGGCCCTGCAGTTCACTGAATCAGTGAATCAGGCACTGCAGAAAATAGGTGGGGTATATTCAACTTGGTGACACAGTGAAACATCCCAATTGTGTCATTGTATTGGCACAGTGCTTCTCAAATAGTGGGGCGCGCCCCCCCTTGGTGCTATTCTTGGGGGGGCGCGTGTGACCCTGGGGAACAGGCTTTTTTTTTGGCAGTACTAGAATAAAGTGTAATTGCGCGTTTACTACAGCAGGGGGCAGTGGCGCTCTCATTGTTACTTCTGTCACGTTTGCGACAGTGCAACATTTTACGACTTACAAGACAAGTTAGGATAGTCACGGTGGGGAGGGGGGGCGCGAATAGTTTTCTTCTTGCTAGGGGGGGGCGTAACAGAAAATAATTGAGAAGCACTGGGTTAAATAAAGGTTAACCTAAAAAAAAAAAAATAAAAAAAAAAAAAAGTGAACCCTGAACTTTGAACCCACGGTGACCCCGCGGTGACCCCGTGGTGACCCCGTGGTGACCCCTGGGTGACCTTTGAACCCTGAACTTTCAACTCTAGTTAAAAATCGAAAATGTGCACATGACCCCGTGAACTTTGAACCGACCTTTGACCCCTGGGTGAACTTTGAACCGTAAACTTTGACCTTTGACCCCTAGCTAATTACGGTTTTTTTTTTTTTTTAAACCGGCATAGCAGAACGATCCATGGTCTTCAGATGCCGCGCTGTCGCCATCTCCTGGTCAGTTAGTGAAATGCTTTTGCTGATGTTTTTTTTTCTCTCAATTAAAACAAATCAATTAGCCAGTTGGTTTTCTTTATTTAATATCTGATATCAGACAAAACCAAATTGTGAATCAGTCACATAGGCTATAGCAGAACAAACAATCCAGCAGAACAAACAATCCATGGTCTTCAGATGCCACGCTGTCGCCATCTCCTGGTCAGCTAGTGAAATGCTTTTGCTGTTTTTTTTCCCTCTCAATTAAAACAAATCAATCAGCCAGTTGGCTTTCTTTATTTAATATCTGATATCAGACAAAACCAAATTGTGAATCAGTCACCTAGGCTATAGCAGAACAAACAATCCATGGTCTTCAGATGCCACGCTGTCGCCATCTCCTGGTCAGCTCGTGAAATGCTTTTGCTGTTTTTTTTCCCTCTCAATTAAAACAAATCAATCAGCCAGTTGGTTTTCTATATTTAATATCTGATATCAGACAAAACCAAATTGTGAATCAGTCACCTAGGCTATAGCAGAACAAACAATCCATGGTCTTCAGATGCCACGCTGTCGCCATCTCCTGGTCAGCTAGTGAAATGCTTTTGCTGTTTTTTTTCCCTCTCAATTAAGACAAATCAATCAGCCAGTTGGTTTTCTTTATTTAATCTCTGATATCAGACAAAACCAAATTGTGAATCAGTCACCTATTGGCATGATGGCTATTTCAACATGAAAATGAATTTTACATATGAGCCCTAAATTTAGGATTCAATGTATTTCCTTCTGGGTTCACTGAGGATGATTCCTCCAGCTTTCATTGCTGCCCGGAATGACTGAACCTGTACAAGACAATAAAATCAGGACACGTCAACAGTGATTATGACAAACGTCAATAGCCAGAATACTGCCGCACTTACGGCATCTGAGCGATATGTCCAGGGAATGGCCCTGTACACCATCCTGGTGATGCCAGCCTGCTTGCATCGATGCGCCAGCACCTCACCCACGGCCTGACAGGCCGCCACGCAGTTTGTGGAGGGCAGATCCTTCTTCAGTGCCCACTCTTTGGTCGAACATGAGAGCACCGGGTCGGGTGAGGAGCATGAGAAGACTTGTGCCGTCACAAATTTCTGACTGCGGGAAAACACCAACCTGGGGAGGGGGGGACCCAATTCCTTGACAATAACTATTTTCCTGATAGCCAGAACTTGTGGCAATTGAGAGTTACAGAGAACAAAAAGCCAATAATGGATCGATGACTATGCAGGGTGACTAAATGGGACCACTGACCTGTGGTAGAACTCGCGGTGAGGCCATGTCGTCTTCCAGCCGCGGTCCTTCACTGCCAGGGCCATCAACTCCAGGCTCCTCGGGTTTCGGTTCATAAAAGTCGGATTAACTGACTCGTTTTTTGCCGTGCAGGGCTCCGGCTGAGTCGCCGACTGGGTCACACACCGAGCTGTGTCCATTACAAACATTGGATCATGCTTACATGCTAAATAAGTCACATTGGATCTGTAAATGAAGCCTTGTGTTTAAAAAGCCACTTAAGTCGTGATAAATTAATTAACAAAATAGAATCATATTACTTTACCTGGTTGGTTTGTTGCCACAGCATATCGCTTCATTTGACCGAACAGCAGACGAACCCCTCGACTGATGTGGCTCGAAACCATTTTCGCTATAAATTTATTACAATCACATATGGAAATGTGTTGTCATTAAAGTAGTTAAATCGTAGTCACTAAAGTATTTTGTTTTATTTTTTTAATCGTGACGTTCATACTTTTTACTCCGTTAAGTCTGTAATGTACCGACTGATAACAAGGGCCATGTTTGACATTCACGTTGGATCCGGGTAAGGGTTTAAAATAGGAACTGACGGAAACAAAGGGAGTTTCGAATGTTCCGCTGTAAATGTATGACGTCAAGCGACGTTTTGGGCTTTGACACTTAAATTAAACTGAATATAACACAATTGTGTTATATTCAGTTTTATTTGGGCCTCAAAAAGCTTTTTATATTAATTGAAATTGCCCATTAGTGGTAGACGAGTAATTAGCTAGACTTAGTAATTAGTGTAGTAGTCCGTTCTACGTCGGCACCGCAGGAATGGAACTCCATGTAAACGAGGAGCCCCTGTTCTTTATATTTCATATTATAAAATAATGAAACTTTATTATTGCGGTCCTATTCAGTAATTTATTATGATGGGAAGATGAAAAAATACGATTTCTAAAGCGGGTGCGTGGTGTCAGATACGATGAGCTATATGTACTGCAGTATGACGCATTTAAAAAAAAATCAGATTAATAATTAGTGTCATTTAGAAAATACCTGATTAAGATGTTCAATCATTCTTACGTCGATCTGACTAGGCCGTACCACTACCATATGTTAATTTTTGCACGAATCCTTTTCAAAGTAATGGTGAAATGTTCTATGTAGTAAGTGACTGCTCACATGAACACAAGAAAATTACTTTTAATTTCAGTCAAAATTTGATCACTTTGACAGTGCATAACAAAGGGAAAAATATAACGTCCTGATGTGGTTCAAAATATTGCATGGTAATGTGGTCCCAACAACTTAACTAGCTTGCTCAGTAAGGCACACGAGAGATCTCATACTAATGTTTTAAGATTAAATTGTTTAGTTGTTTAACACTGGCATGTGCGGAAGTGACACAGCATTGTGGTGTATTTAGCAGATGGGGCGTCAGATCATTTCCTGCTAACATTTGATAAATTCATTTAGATTAAAGTTCAACACACCAATTCAACATGGATTTCCACAAACCTCCCTTTTAAATGTAAGATCATTGTAAATGTCACAGTGAAAGTTTCAATAACTAATAACATTTTTAGGAATGAAAAATTAGAATGTATTCATATAACACATTGAATAAAATTTGAAAAGGGTCTAGTAGCGTACTTTTTACATAATGCCAATGATTTTTAGATTTCATTTTCATTATGCCATAACAGTCCATACCATAATGTTCATTGTTCAATTAAACTGCCTCAGTCCACAGATCACTGTGTTAGTCTATTGCAGTCCAAAATATCGACGAGGTAAATATTCTTTGGCCAGAATGATGTTCATATGGCAGCTGATGCATTGATCAAAGATGAGAAAGAGAACGGGTGTAGCTTGTAGCCTGTGCCACTGTAGAACTTGTTCTGGAACTCCACCCTGGAAGAAAAACAGTCAATGGCCACACCCTTTTAAAGATTACCTGTTGACAATACAATGACATCCAGCTCTGCTTTAGACACATAGGAACATTTCTATGAGATTGTCTAACTTTAAGCAGGGTTACTCAAAGATTCTGGGTCTTTTGACCTCTTGCCGAGGTCATCGAGAGGGAGGGAGCTACAAATGCTGCACTCATGCAGGGATGTCAGATTTATGTGATACAGCAATCATATCAGACCTTTTAGATTTGCCCAAAGCTATGATAGGTAGGAGTAATTTCGTATTCTGGTCACCATATGTGGGCATAAACAGATGTGACAATTTGTTGAAAATAATTTTTCTGACACCAAAGTGACAGCTTGCAGCCTCTAGTTTGAGAACCACCGAGGTAAAGCATGACAAATATGGATTAAATGAGTCAGACTGCCTTCAAAGACAGACAACAAAATAAGAGTGGGGGGAAAACAGTGATTTACCAGTGCAGACGGAGTGCGTGCAGAAAAGCCGAGAGGCCCTCCATAATCAGCAGGATGGAGATGGTCAACACAGCAAAGAAAGCGAAGACTACAAAGAGAACTGCAGAGCCCACGTAGCCCTGCCACCTCAGGGCAATGCGCATCACCATGACCCACAACACCTCTGACAGCTCTGTGGGGACAAACAACCTCAGTCAGCTGATCTTCACTGCTTGCAAATTCCAAGTCATGTGTGGCTGAATAATTCCCCGACAATAGAAAAGTATCCTTTTGAAGAGGAAGTCTGAGTGCCAGTGTAGTTTGTGTATGCGCCATGTGAGCAGCACAACTTGGTGGAGGTGTGACTAACGTGCGTGTGCCAGACTGAGGGCCCAGAGTCGCAGATAGGAGGCAGTGTTGGAGATGCAGCCCAGGCAGTATTCGATGGTGTGGATGGCCTGATGCATGAACACGTCTGCAGCATCAAACTCCTACAGATAAAAGAACAACATTTCTGCAATGGCTTCATTCTGTTATCAAGACCAACACAGAAAAAAAACAGCAATAGTACAATTATCCCCATAAAGTTAAAAAAAAAGTCCCTAAAACTCAAATTACTATTGTAATATTATGCACAACTTGAACATTAACACTGCAGTTAAAATGTATCATTTAAGTTAATAGTGTTAATAAATTGCTCAAAAAACTGTAATGGGGGCAAGTACAAATCTTGACTTAATTATTGAACAGAATTCCTAAAGCTTGAGGTAAGTTCAAATATAAGGTATTTTAATTTGATAGGAAATGAAATTCAAGACCAACTTCCCTATGTCCCATGTCCGAAGCTGCTCAAATACATAACTGACATGTATCAGCTGACTTAAACCACATCCCTGTTTTGTTTGCTCATGATTACAAAATATTACCATGAATGCAACTGTACCGAAATGAATGCTTGAAAACAAACAGTTCTAAAATATTCAATATAACTGTAGTGCAAAAAAAGACAGAAGGACTTCTGCCCTCACCTCCTCCCCAACAGAACCTCTTCGGTCCGCATCCCCATCCCGGGCGGCGCCGTCGTCGACCATCAGCGGGTGTCTGTCTTCTTGCAGATGCTGCAGGGGACAGAAAATCTTCACACAAAATGGACCCGCCTGAGGTCGAAGGGTTCAAGCC
Source organism: Syngnathus typhle (assembly GCF_033458585.1). NCBI lineage: Eukaryota > Metazoa > Chordata > Actinopteri > Syngnathiformes > Syngnathidae > Syngnathus > Syngnathus typhle. Next base: position 14,633,330 of record NC_083738.1, on the reverse strand, counting down.
ATAGGTGGACGAACTCACCAGCTGACGCCTTCTCCCCTTGTGTGTGCTGTATTCCAGTAGTGGTTTCCCGAGCAGAAGGACGGGAACAGAGCAGAGCGCCAGCACCACCAGCACTTTCTGAACGATAGCCTGCATCAATCGACACAACTTTGTCCTTAGTGCTTGCCTTACAGTAACTTGGTCTTGGGTGAATTTTCTATGTCCCCCAAATGTCTGGCGTAAAATACTGAATGCCATTTTGTTGCTTTTACATTACAAGGAAACTACCAGCACTAAAAAGTCTGTTTTTGGGATACTCAAGTCAAGTGTTACATAAGCTGTGCGACTCAAAAATGTGCTGTAAAACAAAAAAAAGAAAAGAAAGGTTGATATACTTTAAGACACACATACCTGTCTCGTATAAAGTGGTGGGTTGTCTTCGTTTTCTGCGAAGAGGAACATGTCTATAAAATGGATGAGGATACTGGGGGCCACTTTGGACTGGGCGGGAGTGTAAGCGATCCACTTGAAGACCACCATAAACACCAAGTATCCAAACAGACACAGCATGAAGAACAGCTCTGGGATCAGCACAAGGAACACGCTGCTCAACTTGCCAAAGTGCCTGGACGGATTCACGTCATTTAGAACACGTAGGGGTTAGTACAATGGAGGTAGGAGAGAGTGGGCGCTGGGGTGTTTGGATGGTGACTTACACGTAGTTGAAGAATGACAAAGAGACTCCAAAAGTCATGTGGATGATGCCAATGATAACAGACATCTTCATCTTGTACGAATTGAGGAAGGTTAGCTTGTTATTGGCCAACCCCCAAATCTGACCATGACACGACAGAGAAGAAAATCAATTGAGAGAAGAAAGCCTGCGGGAAAGAGACCCGATCTACATATTTGACAGTCGTACCGGGTCAATGCCGAATGGATAAGGACTGGTAAAGACACCAGGCACAACGGGATCCATAGACAAAAAGTTGTTCCCAGCCAGGACGGACGAACTATAGAAAAGGCAGCAAATATAAACAATATACAAAAAACATAGGTTGTAAGATCGTGTGTGCGTGTGTGCATGTGTGCGTGTATGTATGCATGTATGCATGTATGCATGTATGCATGTATGCATGTATATCTATATCTATATAAATATCTATATAAATATCTATATAAATATCTATATAAATATCTATATAAATATCTATATAAATATCTATATAAATATCTATATAAATATATATAAATATATATATATATATATATATATATATATATATATATATATATATATATATATATATATATATATAAAAACTTACTTCCAAATGTTTTTCTCAAACATTGGACCCACGTGCCACCCTGAACTGAAGATGCTGAGCCCCCGACTGAAGCACTCGTTGTAAATGGCTCCCGTGTAGATGGAGAAGAGTCCCATCAGCAGAATCAGATACCGACCTCCAAACATCATCTTCCAGATCTGAAAACCCAAAACGGTCACTTTTTCCCCTCACAGAAAAAATACATAAATAAATGCACTGACATGCTGACGAGCAAACGATTTAACAGCGTGCAAGAGTCAGATACTACATGGCAATGAAATTAAAATGTCTGACAAACGTCGCTCTTGCTTCTGCTTGACAGAGATAGCAAAAACAAAAATTGATAAGTCAACCCTCGCTGACTGACAAAGCACACATGAAGTTTTCTGCAGAACAAAAGAAAAGAAATTTGCACCAATCTGCATATTTTGCACTCTCTTTACCATCTGAAGATGCCAGCTGAACAACTGGCCTTTTGTGAGATTTGAAATGAGCAAAGTTACACCGCAGTCTGCCACCATTATGGGGTGAACAGTACCGTATAGCACAAAAAGACAAACTCAACTTTTAACTCGAATTTTTAAGGGAAAGGCAAAAAAAATAAGTTGGAAATTATATCATTAGAATGTTTTGGGATATGTACTCAAATTTTAGCCTTCAGCAAAAATAATCGCCCACCAAAGGATCATAACTCCCCAAACTTTAGTGTACCTCATTATTGCTACTTCTCATCTTAGGGTTGTTCTCCTCGAGAACCATCCAAAGGCCGGCCAGGGTCATTAGCAGACCATGACCCACATCCCCAAACATCACAGCAAACAGGAAGGGGAATGTAATTATGGTGTACATTGCTATGGAGACATAAGAAAGACAAAATATGAGAACAGACTTAGAAATGAGGGCTCAGTGTTTGCGATGGTTTATGGCGATGTACCTGGATTGACCTCTCGGTAGCTCGCCACGCCGTAAGCATCCACAATGTTCTGGAAACCAGTGGTGAAAGAGTTGAGCGGAAACAGGGTAGGCGGAGAGGTGGATGAAGCCAAGCGGTTGTAGAAGGAGTCAACACCACTGCCGCTTTTCCTCTGAGGAGAATGCAGGCGTTTGATTCAGTTTGGTGTTTATCCCTGGAGGGGTCGCAAGTTTCAACTGATGTCTCACCCCTCCCTCTCTCAGGGCGCTCTGCAGCTCAGGCAGCTTGGCGACGGGACACCACGCCTCAGCGATCAGGCACTTGTCAGTGACGGAGGGACTGCAGAGGTTCAGGACCATTTGGACCGCCTTGCACTTCTGGACGCGCACCTTCCACTGGGGTAGCACAGCCACTGCCCGCACGAGGAGCTGCTGCAGGAAGGCCTCGGTCTGAGACAACACCTTCGGGGAGAAAATAACAAAGGTCAAACTGCTCAAACACTTGCTTGCTACTCATGTTCTTTTATTAGCTAAAATCAGTCCTTTCTGAAATCAATAATAAAAAATCTGCTTCAATTTGAAGATAGTGTTAGAATCTGTAACATCAAGCCTATTTAATTTCAGAACATGACATGTACTCAGAAAAATATTTGAAATTACATCCATTTTTTTGGACACGTACAGATTGGATATCTTCGATTCTGCCTTGAAGTCCTTGGAGAATCTCCTCTCTCTCAGCTGTGTTCTCAGGATACGTAAACGTCTGCGTGCGGAAGCTTGCCGCAAAGTGAACACAGAAGATTAACAAGCTATGTGCCGTAGATGCCGAAAAGCAAAGAGTCGCAGATTTACCCACCAGTCGCAAATCTTTTTCACTTTCTGTCCTATCTGGTCCCCCCAGTACGAAATGAGGAAGACCGTCCACTGCACCATCTCACCCTGCAGATGAAATCAATTCCCGTTAGAACACAAAGTCAGAGATAACTACGGTTTCCCGTATCCCTGTTCCCACCGTGTCTGGGTGCTCGAGACGATCCTCCATTTCTCTGAAATCCACAATGATGTAACCACGGCACGCTCGCCAGAGCAGGCGCTCAAATGAGGGGACCCTCCACGGGTGGACCACTCCCGCGACAAAACTGAAAGAGTTCAATAATACAACCAACAACATCAGCCTTTTGTTTCTCAATCACAAGGCATACATACAAATCAGGAAAACAATGTCACATGTTTTGATTTTTAGCATTAGTTTATGTGGTTCCTTCTGAAACGGTGGTGTGGACATGCTTGATGCCGGAGGCGCATGACCCGAGGGAACATGCCAGCTGGTCGAATAAAGTGTAATTGCACATCTATTACAGTAGTTGGCAGTGGCATTTTCATTTCCAGAGGCAGTATTAGGTCGAAGCTGGAAAAGGTTTGGCTCATTCTCAGCCTCAGCATCCTCCCCAAATGTCCACCACTGCTTTACAGCTTTGTGCATTTCTTCAAGAGCACATGAATTGGCCATGAATGATAACTTGAGCATCGAAAGCACACGTTGCTGAAGCAATTGCTTGCAGCACCTGTATTATTTTGTATTATTTATTGACAAAAAAAAAAGAATCAACTGAACATAACCGTTTGTCCGAGGACGCGGCAGGAGATACAAAGTGCAATGACTACACCAAGGAGAAATGTTTAATGGGGATTAAAAGAACAGTGGAGAGAGACTAAAAAATGTTGAGGAAAGCGTGCTTTGATTTACACTATGATGACAGACACAACATGTACCTCAGGTGGACATCGCGGTGGTTGTCAAACAGACCTTGGTTTTCCAGGATAGACAGGGGCGCCTGGGAGAAATCCAAAAAGAAACAAGCATTCGTTAGTGTCGCATGGGATTTGATAATGATGACAGAGGCATGCTTCATGCTGTCATCACCTGCGAGGTTGTAAGAGAGTGTGCTCTGGTCAGCACTCCTCTGTATTGGCACAGCTGGGTCAGCTGAGCTCGAAGACTGTCTCTGTTTCTGGATACCTTAGGTTGGAATAGAAACAGACAAGAATAAGAGTACAATTCAAGATTTTCTTTCTTCTTGATATCAAAACGTATGGTGAGGCGTTTCAGCTCACTTCTCGTAGCTCTCTGGCCAGCCTCTCGCTTTCCTCCTCTATGGTGATGAGCTCGCGGGGCTGGGGGGCTGAAGGCGTCGGGCAAGGAGGGGGAAGGGGCCCCTTCAACGGAGGGGACAGGGATCGATTGATCTCCTGCTCTAGGAATGCTGGAGCGCAAACAAAACGGATCACATTACTTAGGAGAGTGAAGTAGATTTCAAAAAGAGAGAACACATCTGTCGCGATGTGCACGCATCAAAATATTTTTTATAATGAGCATATAATCATGATGATGTAGTTTATTTAGTTGTGTGATGTTATATTGCGTCTCGTTTCATATTAATGGTTTCGTAATCGTGGTATTAAGAGGAATATTGGGTCAGGGATGTAATTGTGGCAATATCAGCACTATTATTAGTGTGTAAGTTGAAAACAGAAAAGGTAAATACTCACAAAATGTTTTCTCAAGCTCTTCACATCGTCTCACCTCACCAACAAATTTCCTTTGAAAGGCATTCACGTTAGGATTTAACTAAAAAAAGCAGCGGAAAGAGGAAGAAAGGGTTAAGTCACAAGGGAAGAGGAAAATATTACTATTGGGTGAATCAAATCCAGCATCTTGGAATCTACACATGATGTGTCATAGTAAATAGATTAGCACTACATAATAATAACTAGTGAGGGTCCAATTTGAACACTTGAAAGAGGAAATAAAATTAAGATGACTGTGTGTGTTGCAGGCCGAGAAGAGGAAAATTAAATTAATCTGTACAGTGCATGACAGTTCACGAGGCTAGCTGTATGATTCTCGTCTCCCTGAACTCTGAAGACCATGTGGCGAGTGTGGCTCACATCTCTGAACTCCACCAAGCCCAGCTCCCCCAATTCGCTGACACAGTTGTAGGCCGACCCGGACTGGAGGAAGAGCTGCACCAGGCACACCTCCTGGCTGCGGAACATGGCGCCCATGGCTGCCTGCACAACAACGAAACCAAACAATCTCATTCTATGTCACATCCCACAAGGTTGGCAAACTTTAGTTAGTTAGTCATGGACAGGAAGGAACAAAAATGTTGCTTTTTTTTTAAAAAAAAAGTACTTTCAGCAGTGGTGGGAAGTAATGATATACAAATACTGTTACTGTATTATTCCCCCTCTTCCCCTTACATTTCAGCATCTGTACTCCCTTAAGTTTACCAAAATACAGGACAAATACATCTGTTGTTAATTAAAAAAAAAAAAAAAAAAAAGAAATTCCATTTAAGAACAGAGTGGAAGTTGTTTTATCTTTTTTTTTTTCTTTTGAGAGCGAAAGCAACTATGAGCAGACATAACTTAATTAAGTGTCAAAGGGGAAGCATAAAGTTCCCCTTAGTGTAATCAGAATATTCCACTCTTGCATAAAGAGCTCAATGGGCTGTCTGAAATCTTATGGATTTCATTTCATGCCTATAAACGCTCATCTGAGATTCTTCAAACTAAACCAAATTTTTTGTTTCAAATTTTGATGCACTTAAAATATTTGAGACTGCTGTTTAACATAGGGATGGACAAGTTAGCGAATCTTTGATTACGTTGAAAACATGAGTGCATTGATTTTCTAATATTTTACTTTTAGCTTGATTTTGTCCTTACGTACAACAAAATGCTAACAGTGAGTGCAACCAATATCACGCAATGCAGATTTTCTTTTTTTAATAACCAAAATGAAACTCAAGGCTTCTTTAGTCCCCCGTAATGACTCATACGTCAACTGGGTCAGTTGTTTTCTGTCACGCCGTACCAATTGAAACTGAGACGGAACCTTATAAAGTAATCAACAAAAACATTCTCGTCAGTGCATCATTTGTAGGAAATATATTTCGTTACAAGGGCTTGTAATTTGCGCATATTAACGTTTCAAGCCACAAATACTCATAGACGAAACTCTGCACTTTATATTATCTAAAAGACAAAGAACGTTTATAGCGGCTCGCTCACCCGTTTCTTCTCGTTCAACACTGCCGGTCTCGAAGCACTTTTGTCATAAATGTCGCCGTCCCCACCGCGTCGAAGCAGGCGACTCGTTGAAAGCAAGTAGAGTGATTTGACTCACACTTCCCGTTTGGGAAAGTCACGTTACTCCAATCTCACGTGACTCCGAGAGGCGCCCGCCACGAAATGCGACCGCCATCTTTTACCGTAATGTTCGAAACCTGCGAAATAAAATATGCATCACGTGGATGAATCAAATGTGCACGAAAATCTTTGTATGCAAAACTGCCTGCCTGAGATTAGAGTTCTCCATTCATCCACCCACACGTTATCTTAAAATTTAAATCCCATACATATAGTACGAATTTCCTCTTTACACGTGGCTAAGAACCATCTTGCTTAAAACTTTTTACCCCGCCATTACTGACCCTTTAGGCCTGCGAGTACAACCGATCACGATCACTTTAAAAACAACCACAGCTGCATACAAAGTGCAGTGCACACAGAAAAAAAAATCAAATGGCAGTTGAAATAAATGAACAGTAACAATAAATAACAGTAAACTCCCTAAGAAATAAATGAACAGTAACAAATAACAGTAAACTCCATAAAACTGTAAACAACGTTGTGTCTCATGCCCAGACGCTTGACGGAGATTTGGCTGACTCCAAAATAAAGTGCTTAACAGAGCCGAGAGGTAAGAAAGCCATACCACATAGTTTACTGTTTCTAAGTGTTGTTCTGAAAGGAGGCTTTATTTTTACAGTGCTGCCTTTAAAAAAAAAAAGATGGATTGAACAACTTCACCAATTTTCACATTTAAAATTATGGACCAAGTTAAACCCCAAATTCAAGAGTGCTGTCTTGATTTACTCCGGACGAAACAAAGGTGGCCTTAAGTTTGCTTAGCAGGACAAAAATCTTTTGCATCGCAGTGAATAATGCTGTATTATTAATATTGTAAATATATGTAGGTCCTTACTTGTAAGAGTGTTGCATTTGCAGAGAAAGGCTTGACTCTGGACCACTTAATAAATGCCCAACCACTTAAATATCTTAGCTTAAGCTTGACTTTCAATAAACACAACGGTTTATTCCAGACACTGGTTTGCGAGTCACCAGTCAGGAGGTTGCTTTCTTCATTTTAATTGAAGGCAAATTGTTACCGACTTCAGTTATGTGAGTACAATAGTACTGTCCTTGTTGAGCAACTTGGCTGTGCAAAACACAATTTATGCCTTAGATCAATGCCAAAAAACATCATTATAACCTAACATCAAGGCAGGATGTGAGCAGATTTTTATTGTTTTGTGATAGTAACCATATTTTAAATTTAAAAAATAAGAATGCACTGACGTACAATATTTTTTCAGTATTGTAAATAATTTGGTATTTTCCAATGGCATACAAAAGATATTTTACTGTAAAAGAGCACATTGTGAGATATACACATTTGATTAGACAGTCATTGAAAACGTGAACAAAATTCCCAATGCAAAGTAGGAACTGAAATGAGGGAATTTAATACAACATCTTCCTTCTCTGCAATTGTTTTACTACAGAGGGACTTTCAAACTATTTTAACTATCCACATTAAAAGACAAAGAATTTTACTTATGACCTATGGCCCTAGCCTCCCAACTGCTACGCACAAACACACAGAAAATAAAACAGTTTAAAATCAGAGATGCTATAAAAAAACAACAAAAAAACATGATGCAGTGGCTGATTTATCATTTTAACTGACACTGCATAAAAGGTATTGGAATTATGATTCTGAGCTTTCAAATAGATACTTTATCAACTTTTGTTTCATGCACGAGGACTAATAAATGAAATAAGCAGAGTTTGTGATCTTCTTTCAAACTAGAAATTATAGGTCTATGCCAAGTAGGTATCCACAGTCTCTGGTCTACCTCAGTTGTCTCCTCATGTCATTATCAATTTTTGCTTTTCTACAAACTGTAAAACTTCAGACTTCGGTCCATTCCTGCAGAGCTCAGGAAACGAGCATTCTCTCCGAAGGCCACTCCGCTCACCAAACCTGTGTGATCTACAGATGCGCCAAATACACAAATCAATGTCTGGAACAGATACTAATGTAACACATCGGACAAACATTTACTAACACAATGGCAATTGGGCCCTCACCTGTAAAATTGAGGACCTCGGACCACTGTTTGCAGATGTAGACGCGGATGTCGGACCCTCCCACAGCTAGGTAGGTACCACTCTGATCAAAGACGAGGGACTTCACCTGCAAAAGCAAGACATGAGAAATGAAAACATTGCAAACAGACTGGAATGTTTTAATGATGTTGCCATCAACACAAAGTTATCAAAGAGTGCAAGACATGATTGTCATCACTTTTCAATCAAACCATTTATAGGGCTAATTTGACAGGCATCCTCTTTCATGGTCAAATTCCTTAGAGAACATAGTTGTGTGCAATAAGAAAAAAGGGAGTGATGACTTCATGGCTGAAGTCTTATTATTTGCGCACCTCATAGTTGTTGTCCAGTGTGATTGTCTTGAAGTTCTTCAGTTTTCTCAGATCCCAGAGTTTCAGAGAACTGTCCTGTGCACCTAGATTACAAAAACAGAGAAGTAAATCTGATGAAACGGGTCCAAATAAAACTAGCAGCAGATGGCAATTACAGACATTTTGACAAAGAAATTAGTAAAGTAAAAAAAAATAAAAAAATTTATTTGATACCCGTAGCCAGATAGTATCCGTTCTCAGAGAAAGCGATGGAGGTGACGGGGCCCGAGTGACCAGGGAAGTTGGCCACGTTGGTTCGCTCCTTCAGGTCCCAGATCTTGATCTGGGAGTCAGCAGTTCCAGTACCAAAGATGAGACCATCAGGGTGGAACTGAGCACAGGTGAGTGCTGTGGAAGAGGAGAGCCAAGGGTGTGTGTGAGCACTAGGAGATGAGCTCCTCTATTAAAAATGCCCAAGACACACTGGCGCTTACCACAGCCGGCACTTTCATCGGTGACCTTTGTGAGGACCTGGCCAGTTTGGATGTCAGAGAAGGCCCAGTACTGCACAAGAACAATGAGGGAAAACAAAGCCAAATCGACACAAATTAATGCTGCTATGAGGTCACGTTAGTCACATAAGTGATGTAATCCATTTGACATTTTTCTTTTTTGACTGAAACAGCACACATACCTGATCCTCAGAAGAGCTGAGCAGGTAGTCCCCAGTAGCATGGAGGGACAGTCCGGTGACACCTGCCTCGTGAGCACGCACCACCTGGACACAGTTGCCCCCGGTGACCGACCACACGCGGATGGTGGTGTCGGGAGATGCAGAGAAAACCACAGACTGGAGGAGGAAAAGACAGCTACAATTATTACAGGGTAGACAACATCACAATGAGAAAAAGACAAGGAAAAACAACCTGGGATGGATGGTAGATGACAGAGGTGACCTTCTTGGTGTGACCCTTCAGTGTTGCCACAATCTGCTCCTCAGTCTTATTAAACACAACCACGTTTTTGTCAGCGCCACCTAGAGAAACAGACCACAATTGCATCAATGTCAAGGTCCCTTGTGACTAACTGGGTCAAAGCAATTTCCAGACATGAAATTAGCCTACCAGTGAGGACTTTGTTGGTGTCCGAGGGACACAGATCCAGAGCAAGAATACCCGGCACGCTGGCACTATGAAGACCCTGAAAGCAGAACCAAAGTTTCCTCTCCTGGTTTCCTGTCATCAACCCCAACTTGTTTCTACAGAGCAAAAGCAGTGGACTCCAAATAATTGCCTTTCATCTATAAACACTTACAGCATGAGAGGCCACTTGGCGGTATCTGCCGAGATCTTCAGATCTAACCAGCTCCTCTGGAACAGTTTTTCCTCTCTGGACAAAAGACAATTAAGTTGAGAGAACTTTAGAAATATTTAAAAAAAAAAAAAAAAAAAGATGATTAATAACCCCCCCCCCTACCTTCTTTCTCTCTGTGGTGAGAATTGTGGCTTTGTCTTGAAGCTGCAAAATTAATAAAACACTTAAGTTCCAAGGCTGCTTAAGTAAATTGACCCATCAAAAAAACACGCCTTTAAGATTCCGTTGACACTACCTTCTGGATGATCTCTGGAGTCATGCCAACTTGTTCACTAATCTCCATAGGCTCTCCAGCAGGACCCTGGCAGACAGGAATGAACATTTTGCTCCACCACTACTCAACTCACAAGTTCCATGAATCAGAATTAAAAAAGCTCACCACTGCAGCTGCCTGGGAGGCAGGAGCTGCTTGAGGTGTAATCAGCCCAGCCTGAGGTTTGAGTGTGGCAAGAGCTATGGAAAAGAAAAATAGACAAATTAACTCACCCACATTGATATGTTTTAAAGACCATGTCACACAAGCTGCTATCAACCGACCTTCTCTAGCTGCAGCGACCTCTTTGGTGAGTCGAGCAATGACTCTGCATGCAGCATCGTGTTGATAGAGGGCGTGCGAGAGCTCTTGGCGAGTCGTCTGCAGCTGCTGCCTCAGAGTGAAGCTATGAAGCATAACCGCATCCTACAAGCCAAGAAAACAAATGAAATGTGTTTACCTAAAGGTAATTTATTTCCAATTCTCACTATAACAAGTATCATAGAAACATTAACTCGCATCTTATAATACATCTTTGTTTTTGAGATAATCCCTTTTCCTCCCATACCATACCAAATGACATTAAATTTTCATAAATCAGTTTTGTTGATATACCTTGACATAAAAACACAATTTAACCTCTTACAAACTTTTGATAGCATGGCCAGTTAGTTTCAATATATATGGCACAATGTGCATTTCAAATCTCTACATAACTTTGAGTCGTGTATCATTTGGGAGCTTAAGATCAGGGGATGCTTTGAGAATAATTGTCCATTTTTGTCTATGTGAAGCCCTTTGAGACTGCTTGTGATTTAGGGTTATACAAATAAACTTGACTTAAAAACTTACCCACTCATCTTGGAGCGATTTTAGAATGGCGGGAATGCTTGTAGCCGATGGTACCTTTGGTCTAACAGGATGGGAGACTGGCAGAGAAGTACAAACTGTCACCATGTGAAGCAGTCATAAGAGAAAAGCAGGAAATCTAAAAATGAATAGCGCGGCTTTGCACTGGTTACTTAGTACTTGCACACATTTTTGACAGACGCCTTAGAAGCGCATGACAAAATATTAGTAAAATGCAAGTGCCAAACAAAAACAAAATCTGCGTCAGGCGATTTTAACCAATTTCAAGGCAAAGAAGTCATTACCGTGTACGGAAAACACTGGGAAAAAACACGTTCCTGGATATCTTGCAGCCAAAAGTTACCTTTGATGTCGACAAGTTGTTCTTCAGACAGAGGCTGCCCATTCATCGGATCTGTCCCATTCTCTACGATGTACTTCTCGATGAGCCGGCGCTCAAACACTTGGTTGGAAACCGGAGAGACGCACGGGTGCTCTGGTAACTCGTTGGAGACTGAACAAGACAAAAAAAACACATATAGCCGTTACTTGAATCGGCAAGAATATGTCGGAGCTTGCTACGCACGCAATTGGCGGCAGTGCATGGTCGCTAACGTTAGCTAATTTAGCTAACAGCGTTAGCGCGATTGCACAGCTAGTTTGCAACGCCAATCTTTAGAACTTCAAGTCACTTACTTGCACAAACCAAAGACATCGTCCTGGTCAAGGCTTAAAAAATACTTCTGATGACGGTAGTAGGCTCGTTTTGTTTTTACAATGGCGAAGAGAGGAGCTGATGACCGCTTTAAAATATTTTCATTAAGTCGAAGATAGCACGCTCTTCTTTCATTGCCGCCACAACCGGAACTTCTTCTTCCTGATTTCCGGAAGACTTTGCACGTTTAGTGAATTGCTGCCCCCCACTGGTTAAAACATGAACAGCTACAACGGAACCAAACTATCTTTAGGAAGTTTCAAACATAGTTTCCTCTTTTCCTCTTGCATATGCTGTGCTCATGTGGAATAGTTTTGTTGTCGTGAAATAAGTAGCTCATATTAACGTTTGAATTTGGCTCTAGTAGTTAGAGTCACCTTGACTATAATAAAATCTGTATACGAATTACCTTTATTTCAATATTATTAAAAATATACGGTATAATTTCTCTAGAAGAGAAAAAATATATTTCATTTGTCTGAAAAAAAATAATCTACTGATAGCATCATTTAATATTTCTCTAGAAGAGGTTCGACTCATTGTCAATTGATTATTTTGTGTTGCATGTCGGTTGTTGGAAGGAAGTTTCCAATTATGAGTTGTTTGTCCAGTATATAGTTTAGAATTACGGGAAACGATGGACAGAGGACGAGATTGCAGTCCATTTGCACAGCAGTTATTTTTTGTTTTGTTGTATACATTTTTAAATGTTGTAGGTATTTAAAAAAATATATGTAATTCATACAGAAGCAAACAAAGGCCTCAATGTACTGAATTAAATGATCAAATCAGAATCTGATAGGATATATGTATTTTTTTGGACTCATACATGTTTTTATATTGCAAAATATTACAAGATCTGTCATTTTCATCAGGAATTTGGTGGTCCACATTTTGCTCATAACAAGTTTCACAGGTTGTTACAATATTTGGTGGGATTGTTTTTACTGAACATTTAACAGTTGTACAGCGCCCCAGAAGTATGGTGAAATTATTAGCTTACATCACAGACATTTAACATGATAATTCATTGTAGTCAGAAGAGGTTATCATTATGACACAAATAAATCCCTTCTCTATATTAGTACAGTAAGTTAATGTTTCCTTCTTTATAGTCCTCTATATGTAGCGAGCTCGCTTTTAGACCAGAGATGCTCCAGTCCGGTCCTGGAGAGCCCCTATCCGGCCTATTTTAGATGCATCCCTCCTGCACTGCACCTGATTTAAAAAAAATCATCAAGTTTGTTATCAGGCTTTTGCAAAGCCTGCTGATGTGCTGATCATTTCAGTCACACCTAAAACAGGCTGGATAGGGGCTCTTGAGGACCGGATTTGGGCACTGCTGACAAATTTAGCAAATATATATATATATACACAGTGCATATCACGGTAGTCCTGAGGGTCTGGAGGTAGTAAATAGCATCAGAGGATAGCGGAGATTTGAGAATCTCTGGCAGTCAGAGCGAATAAATGTCTGAAGCAGGAATGATCATATTCAGCTCATGCTTCATAAATACCATTACAATGACAATAATGACATGCAATATGGATGTCAAACCACTGGAAGTACAATGTAGACTTTGTTGCAAAAGGCACAGGTGAGGTTTTTCTTCTCTTGAACTTTGTCCGCATGCTTCTCTGCATGCCACCACTCCGTGCACTATAAGTTGAGCTTTTCCGAAATGTAAACGCTGCAGGTTTCAGACGTATCCGTGTCCAGCGGCAGGGCGGTATAATAATCATTTGTCTTGCTGCAGCTTGCTTGAAGCGGTTCCTTCATGATCTGGAATTGAACGCAACCTTCGGAGGACTGCAGGCAATCTGTTGCACCCGCCACTGGAAAGGAAATCCTCCTTGCTTCTTCATTAGACGTTTGCTCCTAAGAAGGACATTAGTGATTGAATGAAAATTTCTTAAACAAAGGCTCGGATATACAAACATCTGGCGTACCTCGGCAGTTGAATTGTGACAGGGGGAGCTCAAAGTTCTTTGAACTTGATCATTTTCACCCCTCGTGTGAACAGGAGTGAGCCGTGATGGAGTTCCCGCTGTAACGGGAGTGTAACCCTGGAAATTCAAATAGCGGCAAACAAATACAATGTGTATGTATAATATATTAAATATGTAAATCAAATTGGGAGCTGCTTACAGCATGAATTGGGCTGGCTCTTGGGGTCCATTTTCTCGGTGCGCCTGCTTGCTGGTATCCCGCAGGCTGAGGGCTTGGCTGGCTGTAGTTCTAAATGCGACAAAGATAACAGTCATGTAGCTGGAAATAATCCCCTTCAATGCTGTGGGTGTGGAAGTGAGCATAGTGTACACCTCCGCCTCCTAATTTGGATCTGCACTGATGCAAGCAACAAAGCTTAAAAAAAATAAATAAAAAAAAATCAAGAAAAAAATAAAAAAGCCACCATAAAGCCTTGCCCCAATCTGCTCACCTGAATGTTGACCGCCGGGGGCTGAGCTTGTGGCGTGCGGTACGTCCTAAGGCAGGCGACGATCTGCGACAAGCTCCAGTTGGGGTAGCGCTTCATGAACAGGATGAAACCGGCCAAAGACACAAACATGCCGGAAGGGACAGTGATGGACTTGAGAAGAGCTCGCCACTTGCCACCCCTTTCTGGAGCAAATAGAGAGATGAGGCACTGAGCAGAAGGTAGAGGTAACTCTGGAGGTAGCAAAAGTGCCAGAATAAAACAAACACTCACGTAAAGCACAGATACCTGAAAAGTATTGTTTCTTCCTCCCACTTACTGCAGGGAGAAATTGTGCTTCAACTGTGTTACTCACCAATCACCTGCAGCAAGGTGGTTGACACCAGGTTGCCATTAATGTCTCTGATCTCATAGACGCCATCGTGCTTCGAGGTCAACCTCGCTATGACCACCTCGTTGACGGAGCCATTCCTGCCCACCGAGACCAGGCCTCTGTACCGCATGTCATGGTCGGTGATGTGGCCTTCACGCATTAACTGAACGGGCCCGCGGGGGGGCTTGGAGTCAAAAGGACCCGACGGGGATTCAGCAGGGTGTCGGTTGGGGGTAAAGATGAGGTAGGCGTGTGGCACCGGGAGGAAGAGGGGGAGGTTCAGAGACTCTTTGGTGAAGCGGGTCACGTTGAAAGTGTGTCCTGCATCAATGAGCAGCATTGTGTTACCAAAAAACAACAACGTTAGTCTTGCTAAACAAAGACATGACTCATATGTCATTGACTTGACTCTCACCGCGGACAGTGAGAGTGCAGCGAGACAACACTTTCCCCTCAGCGTCTCGTACTGTGTAGTTGCCTTGATCGGCTTGCGTCACTCTGTCAGCCACCCAGACCTTCCTTTCTCGTAGCATCCGGCCTCGACCCGCAATGCCGGTATCAGGGTCGGTCCGGTTCCACAGGACTATTGGCATCGCCTTGGATGGAGCCCCTCGGGGAGCAAATTCCAGTATAAAACTGTCTTCAGGGATGTTGTTCTCAAAGTTCTCGCCGTAGTTCCTATAGTAGGATTTGATGCATTCTTCGGCAGGACAAAAGTGTGAAAAGATGAGTGAAAGAATAAAGTGAAAATTAGAACACTGACTTGAGGACCTTTGAGAATGCATGTTCTTAATCAAACTGGTGTTCTTAATGAAACTGCAGTAACAAAGAAAAATTCAAAGATTGAAACGTATTGATTTAACAAAACAGGAAACTGTCCAACCTGAAACTGTCAGACGAACGGTCTCATAGGTGAATCCAGAAGATAGTTTGATAGAATAAAGTCCCTGGTCTGCATGAGTCACATTTTTCAGGACCAGCATCTTATCTTTGGTCCATTCAAAACGAGGGTCGATTACCTAAGTAAAGATTTTAGATTAGCTATTTGTGTGCATTCGAACATTAAAACATACTGTAAAACACATCACACTATTTCCCTCACAGTGGTCTTCTCGAGGAGAACACGCCTGGAACCTCCTGAGTTTGGAGTAAAAGTCACAGTTCTTGATGTTGAGTAGACCGGCAAACGGAATTCCTTGCCGGCACAAACCATCTGGACTTCTTCTCTCTCACCTGTGTGTGGAAGGAAGTCAACAACATTTTCCCTTTATCTCAAGAAAAAGGAAAATATATTATAAAATGTTTCTGTTGGCTCACCCAGTACGACCCAACCTGTAAAGAAGCAAAATTATGTTATACACACACTACACAAAATGCAATCACTTCTTCCAAATCACGATTCAGCTTCAGAAAACTGGTGGGGCATGAATAATAATACTAATACTACTACTACTACTACTACTACTACTACTACTACTACTGTTACTACTACTACTAATAATAATAACAACTGATGACCTGTTGCCTGTGACCCTTACAAAGGACAAGCGCTATAGAAAAATGGGTGAATGGATTGTATTCTGGTAGAGTGGTTAACCATGCTTTTTAACTGAAAGAACAAACTGAACAGTTTAGAAAATCGAGATAGAGATTATTCAGGTCTATTTAAGGTCATACTGTATAAAATATAAATATAGCACATAAATAATGAAACAAATAACTATTAGTCACAAATTATTGACTTTGAACACGTGCTAAAAGGTGTACAATCTGATCGCTCTTTAGGTAATAGACTAATAGTGATCACTCACCCATAGCAAAAGGGAGGCTGCAGAGCACAGCGAGCAGAACGCAGGGGGACATCTTCTCCTGGAGGGACAAAAACAGGGGCAGGTTGTTTCATCTTTCCACACAGGTGACAGCTATGCAAACAAACGTTATTACATCCATCGAATCGTATGTTGTAATCGGGCAGGCATCCATGCACACCTGCAAACATCGAGCAAGGTGCGGCAAAAATGTCTAAGCAGATCTCAGTAGTGACGTGACGGCCCGATGACAAGCCACGTCCAATGATCCACTTGATCACTTATTGATTATCTTTACTTTATTACACTGTCAACACAAAACAGCCCGAACCCACCTGCAGTATACGCGGGAAACACGTCCACGGGAAGATATTTGGGAATGTTTTACATGAATGGGGATAAACGGGGATAAACGTTGGTCCGTAGCGCGCACGCGCAGTGGCTTCCCTCGGTTATTTATGGCTTTTACGCCAACTGCGTCGCACAATACAGATACGCTCTTTGCGCAAACGCGTCTTTACGGCGCGCTGCAGGGCTTTGCGCCAAAATTGAGATTGAATGCTAATACTAAGCACATTTCTAAACAACAAACTCGACAGAGCTAGACAATTCATTTAAAAACACAAAATAACAACCTACCTAACATTACCGAAACTTTATACACTTACAATTAACCATTAATCATACCTTTCATCTAGTGGGAGAGCTCTTGATTGTTCTGACAGTCGCTGACCAAGAATGCATTATTTGTAGTAATTAGATAGTCAATCTTCAAACTATCAAGTGAAATTAGATCATTTTCCGCAGTGCACCCGATGATTTCTCACAATGGGTGGATCAGTTGCTTATTTCGTGTATTTCTCTGTGTTTGTTATTTTGTATTTATTCTTTATCAGTAAAACAACTGAACACATTCTATTCGTGAAGTACTTTGAAGTTCTAAATAAAATGTATTTACTGTACATGCTCATGGACTGACAAGGCACAGTGTGCGCACATCAGGCGCAGTAGTGACGCCCACACCAAACGAAAGCCTCGCCCAGTTTGTATGTGTCCTTGCGATTACAGTAAAGTCGGCTGTTTCTTCAGTGGAAAAACGCACATTATTAAACGTGTAAGTATAAGTTGCGAATAAATTGCTGTATGGCATAGCGTGCAGTTTTGTGATATGTTTATTGAGTAATGCCGTGTTTTTTCTATAGGACATGTTGCTCGCATTCCTTCTGCTACCATGTTTCCTCTGTGGTGAGTATGCTGTTACACACAAGCAATAACAATATTATGAAAAGCCGTCGGTGCATTTAATATTCTTGATCTCCAGGTTAGTAGTAAACACAACTAGTACATTTGTTGCTCTTTTCGTATGAAATTAAACGATACGAGTAGTAAATTGCTGTGCTGCACTAGTGACACTATTAGGCCCAACTAGTAACCATGTTCCATATGCTGGACCTTACTAGTAGCA
The DNA here is from genome assembly GCF_033458585.1 of Syngnathus typhle. Lineage (NCBI taxonomy): Eukaryota > Metazoa > Chordata > Actinopteri > Syngnathiformes > Syngnathidae > Syngnathus > Syngnathus typhle. The sequence continues at coordinate 14,615,282 of NC_083738.1, read as the reverse complement.
TCAAAATGTCCAATAATAACATGTAGGTGTCCTACTGGTTCGCCTCAGCCACCCTCTTTGTATGCCACAATGTCATACATGGTAATATTTTCCAAAAGTTTTAAGGTTACAAATTCATTATTATCCAAAATCAGGCAAACATCAGTGTGGCTGTAACGACTAGTATCAATATCATTCTCATCAATATCATTTTGGCAAGTGCAAGGTTGGTGGGTGGGAAAAAAAACTCCCTTTTTTCACTAAAACAATCTTATCAGAAGCTCAGGCTGTTAGGCAACGCTAATCTGTGCATCCAACAAAACTCATTGCAGCTCTGCTTACCTTGCTCAAAGCCACTTCTGGCTACATTGCCAGCCTGTGGGGCCATGTGCCTGTGGGGGCATGTGGAGGCAAAATTTCATCTCCAAGTCTCAGAATTACACTTGGCAATGAATATAATAGGAGTGAACATGAGTGTGGACAGTCGCTTGACAGTTTGCGCCCTGTGATTGGATGGCGACGTTCGAGGTGGACGTGCTTAAAACATTGTGGAAGATGAATGAACAAAAAAGTTGTTCATGTTTTTATTTGTAAAAAAGTGGCCAACAATCAAAATGGGAAAATCGATGTAAACAGTACAGTATATATTATTTTTTGTCAGGTATTGAAAGAACTGAAGTTGGGAAGAATAAATTCAGACCAAAAATCCTCACGGTTGGAAATTAGATTTACATCAACATAGCTGAAAAAAATGAAGTAGATGGCTAGCCAAGAGCGCAGAGTGGTAATAATGTGTTCCCATATTCAATATCTTCTCTCCTTTGTGTCCTATTGCAGGTTCCTTAGGCACAGAGTACGACGTGTGCTATGGTGGAACTTTTAGATTTCCCTTCCAGTTTTCACCTCTTACACTCACCGGAAACATTTACTTCTCTCCGAAGAGCGGCGGCGGCGGCGGCAGGAGGCTAGTCTATGAAAATGGCAAGGTGTGCATCTCTTGATGTCATAATAGTGATGCAGTGCAAGAAAACGAGAAATACAAAAAACAAACAAACCTCCCTCAAATGTGACAAGGTCATCCAAAACTTATTGTGTTGTCAACCTTTTCAGGCAATGGAGCCACGTTTGCAAGTTACCCCTACAAGTCTTTCATTGCAACATGTGACGGAAAAAGACAGTGGCGAATTCTCAACTCCAATTAGTGGCTTCTATTTGGAACGCTTCAAACTGAAGGTTTTAGGTAAGATCATTTTACATTGGATGGTAAATACAGTGAAGCGTTGCTATTCAAATTGCTATTCAAATCTAAATTAGCACCCCCGCTCTCTCAAAAAAGGAGTTTGTTATTTGCCATATATGGATGCTGCTAAAGCATTAGAGACTGGGGCTCATAAAGCATCACCATGCTTCGTTTGACTTTCTGTCTGTTACTAGAATGTGCCGAGGAGGTGCAGAGATATTACCATGGCACCTATCGCCTGAATATTCCCAGTCAGGCAGAAATCCTGGAATTCTCCAAGATCGACCACGCGGACCTGGAAATCTTGTGGAATCGCACTCAAATCGGAGGTGCATCCAGGGGGCGGATGAAGTTTAATAGCTGGGAAATGTCAGAGCTTACGCAAGGTGACAGCGGCTACTACAACCTCCGCCAAAAAGACTACACTCTGATATCAAGGACAAAACTCATAGTAACAGGTGAGTGTTGATAGGACATACATGTTACGCTAAGATGTGAATGTCTTGTCATGCATGTGTCAAGGTGATGTAGTAGTTGAGTTCAGCTCTTACATTCAGAAAATATGTCAAGCTCAGGAGTCACTGACCTAGAGCTACAAGAGTTGGCTACTCGGCTCTGAAAAAACACGTTTGCTCAAACCACCTTTAAACAAACGGTATGTTATTGGTATTGGTAATGGTATTCATGACACAAATCAGTTTCATGAATCCTCACAATTCTTCGTGAACAGATGAATACCAACACTTAATTTCTACATATCACTGCCAGCGTTTGCTGTTTCAAATGATCACTTGTTCATTTCTAGTAAATCACAATGTCCAATCAACGGGGACCTTTGTCTGTAAAAGGCCCGGCCGGGGGCGACTTTAAGAAGTCTTGGGAAAACTGGAGGCACCACGTGTTGGAGATATTGAAGACTTTCAATTGTCTTCATGTGCATCCTTCAGTAATACCTTGAAATAAGGCTAGCATCAGTACTCGCCCATCCCTACTTATTTGTTGAATTGTTTCAGCCCAACTCTTTTAAATGAGCAATGTTTTTGTTTTTATTAAACAATCGCTTTTCTCCCACACAGAGCACTTGAATAATTACCAACCCAAGGAAGACACACACTTGACCCTGCGATTCCCTGTGAAGTTTACTCCGTGGGACATCACTTTCAAACCGATCATGGATGACTCGACTCCCATAAGAGTGATGCGTTCTGGGCGTATGAGCAATAATTATGGCTATTCAGAAGAGCCACATTTTGAGGATCGACTTTCATTGGACACCGGCAGCCTAGAAATTACTACTGTGAAAGTAGAAGATTCTGGCGTCTTTGAGTTTCGCGACAAAGACGGCTTCTTGGTGTTTGTGGCCAACTTGGATGTAGAAGAAGGTGAGAGACGATGCGTTTACACTTGAGAAATAGTTCTATGTATGATAGCGATCACTCAATTGGCATCTCTCTGTTTTTACAGTACACGCCCCTGCGTATATTTACGTCATCTTCTTTGTCGCCATTGTTGCTGCGCTGGCAATCTGCTGTTGCTGCATAAGAAGATGCTGTTGTAAAAAAAGTGCTTCCAAAACAAACACTCCTCAAATGACTCCAGCAGCAGCACCAGCACCAGCACCTGCTGTGTATTACCACGTAGGTACCTCCCTAAAGCAACCTCTCAAAATCACTTTTGGAATGATCGAAAAATAAAACAAACTCCGTCTTGGCATGGCAGGGCACAAATCAACCCACAGGCCCAAGTTACTCTGCGGCACCACCTCCTGCAACGTACTCCTATCAGCCTGTGAATCCTTCTTCTGCACCTACACCTGCCTCCGTCGGGCCACCTGTAAGGTCTTTTTAAATTTCCAACCATTCATCTGATTTCTTCATTGGAACACGCAGTACTTATTTGTATTTAATTGTGAACGCTGTCGGACACATCACTAAAACAAGAAAAGCTAAGCCCTATAGTGGACTTTTTGAATCAGCACCAGCTTACTGACATGCATGGGACAAATTGTTGGATTACTTACTGTCCCATTATTACTCTGGCTATTAACATGAACGTTTTTACAAAACAGCCTGTTGCTGACGTCTGGCAAGTGTATGTCATCTTTATTCCAGTGGTGACTTAACATGCTTCTTTCACTATCAGGCTTACAACAGAGTGGATATCCATCCAGATCCAAACCCGACACAGCTTGAGGTACTCAACCACACAACAAAGCAGTTTTTCAGACAAATGGACTGACAGTAGTTATCCTTAGCGTAGTTCTGATTAAACAATGAATCTAATATTTGGCCAAGTTCTATTCCTTAGTACCACATAGTAACAAGTATATTTCTGTTTTTTAGCCTCCTCAAGCTGTGGGTTCCACTGGGCATTTTGTGGCACCAGCTCCATCCCTGATACCGAATAACCCCACCTCGGACCCCGACCCGAAGTTTGAGGTCAAAGGGCTGCGCTTTTCCTCCAACTTGCCGCTCAACTCCGACTCTACCTTCGCCAATGTTTACACCTCGGATAAACTCAACTTCTGAGTGGCCCGCCACCACTCTGAGCAGCTACACTACAGGTGCGAATCACAAGGCGCATGCTGGCTATCAGACAAAGAAAACATCGGCTCCTCAGGTTGATCTTTTAAGTGTGTGTGTGTGTGTGGGGGGGGGGGGGATCATGCACTGTCATCAGTATTCATTTGTTTTTGTCATGCCTTTGCTATCTGGCATTTACAGACCTATAAAGGTCATCATGTGCAAAAAACAAACCCGGTAGCATAGCATGGGTGACCAAAGGTTGATGAAATCTCAAAGAATAATAGGCAGGGGCATTTGACTCAATTGGAATAATTGACCAATGGTAAAACAATCAATTATTGCCATTTTTTATATTTGAATAGGATCTGAGAAAAATAATGCCGCTTTGAGTAAATCAGCGGTGTCAAACTCATTTTTGTCGCGGGCCGCATCATAGTCATGGTTTCCCTCGTCAGGCCATTATGATTGTCAACGTCTTCCATTCCAGTATAGACTACAAAATAAACTGATGAATAACTAGTTTTGAAATCAGAGACTAGTAAAAAATGCTCAAATATTTTAAAAAGATGAATGGTAATACAAATTGCAAGCAATATCTACAAAAATCTTTTCAAGTGTAATTTTAGTAATGACACAAATTTGATGCAAAATTTGTCTTCGCGAGCCACATAAAATAATGTGGCGGGCCGTATTTGACCCCCAGGCCTTGAGTTTGACACCTCTTGAGTAAAGTATTTGTATAGCGTAAATGTAGCTCAACTCAGTAGGTCATATTTTGGCTTGTCGAGACAGCCAACTTTCTCAATAGCTTCTAGATACGATAAACTATCAACAATCTATGCATTTCTTTAAGGGGTAGTGTGTGAATGGCGAATTGTATATTTGGATGGATCAATGACTACGGCATTTGTGACAAATGCAATGCACTTACTTCAACACTTAGATGTGACTAAACACCACATACTGCCCCTTTAACAATGATTTATTACATCCATCTTTATGCCATCCACACACTTGGGGAGAGAAAGTTTGGGGTTAGACCTTTGAAGCAACAGCAAGTAAAACATGCACAGAATGACTCCACTGCCGTATACAATTCGTTAAAAACATCCCTTTCACAATTATATGGGTACATGTAAAAGAGAAAGGGAGAGAAAATCAGTAGCGTCAGCCCATTAGTGCAGTCATCTTTGAACATGTGCATTTAATCCCTAAAACCATAGCATTTCATCATCTCTCTCAGCCACTAGGGGGTGGGCCTCGGGTTCAGTCATCCTTCCTGTCCTTCAATAAACAAAGCACGAGTCCCGCTTAATCTAATTTGCATGTTTTTGGAATGTGAGAGGAAGTCAGGGAACCCGGAATAAACCTGGCAAGCCTATAGAGAAGATGCAAATTCCACATAGGAAGGCGGAAACTGAGATTCAAACCCAAAACCACTCGACTGTGAGGCTGATGTGTTTAACCATGAGGATAACTATACTGCCGCCTTTGTGTTCATGTCGTCGTTAAATGTATCGAGTGAGTTCTATTACCTATATGGTGCAGTGCATATGTTGCTTGAATATATAATGTACATGTTCATGTTAACTTTTGATGTCTCAGGCCACATCGACTGAGCTCATTTTAGAAAATGGCTCTCAAGTTGACCTTAGCACCCAGGGAACACGCTGCACTCAACCAGACAAACAAAACACTTTTAATATGTGCATTTCGTTGTTCTATGTGTGCCTTTGGCATAAATTGCTTGTGCAATCTTCATTTTCCCGTTGGAAAATTATGACTCATACAATATTACGTAGGCTCTTATTGATTTGTTTCACGTGTATCACAACTTTTTCTTTGAATATTTTGTCATTGTGGAACAAATGTAAAAGGTGTATTTTTGATAGTTTGAACATTACAATGTTTTTAAGTCAAAAGCAAAATCCTCCCATTCATAGGACCAATGTTTCTCAACCAAATCAACAATATTTGTGCCTAATTTTCTAACAAACTGATGAACATTTTCTATTGAGTCAGTTTCCTTTATAATCACTTTATGAACAAGAGAGCTGTTTTAAAGCCGTCATCTTCAATTAACAAGCATATGATGCTTAATTAAGGCCTTGTGTGAACAGGAAACACCCAACTTTAAATTTAGGGTGATCATACTACCTCATGTTTGGAAGCAGTTTTACTTTTTTTTTTTTTTAACCAGAGCCAAAACTCAAGCCTTGCTGCCTCATGTCGAAATGTCGTAGGCACTCCGAATCATGTTACCCGTATGTCTTATGGAATTCTGCTTTTTGCGCTTGTGTCACGTTTGATGCAATTATCTTCAAATGTACTCAAGATTGCTATTTTGCTCATGGACTGTAGTTTTTATTTGCTCGAGATCGTTTTATAAAAACGTTTCATGGCAAAACGTGTATCTAACATTGTGTGCATTAAAGCTACTAACGCCTGTATTGTTCAAAACTGGTTTCACTGGCTGGCAAAATTGGTTGTGAATGCTGTTATGAATAAAAATAATCACACTCTCGATAATTTAGATTGTAAACGTTTCGTAGTTGTTATTCTCATGTTTATGCCAGCTGAAGAGATCTTGCTGCCCCTGATTTGCACCTTCCCTGGATTCTTCACTCGATCGTCCTTGACAAGCATAGAAGGGATTTAAGAAGGAACTAGAGAGGAAGTGTGACTGAAGAGGGTTGTAGTGAGCTCAGAGGATGGCATAAATCTGCAGCTGACAGCAACTAGAAACCAAGCAGGTGCAGAAAGCTGTCAACAGGCCAGAGGTTGGGGTGGAGGACACCCTGGCGGTCTAGGCGGTCTAGTCCTTCCCTAATGAAACAATCGTGCTGTGGAAGAGATGCCACCAGGTAGGTGGGTAGGTTTACTTCCGCATTTTCTTCAACATTGTAAGTCACTTGAAAAGCACTCAAGGGTCAGGGGCTTCAAAGATCAGGAGTCCTATACGTACTAATAGTCCTGTTTAGGTGACTGCCTTGTTTTTCTTCAGGTTTAAACACAAAAAGGGCTGAACAATTGTTCAGTCGAATTCAAATTGACATTGCGGTGCCATTTTTTAAATTAAAAGGGCTGCAATTCGGAGAGGGCAATTTGGTTGCTAGGTTTTATTTTAATACATAGTGTCTACATATGATCTGTGCTTAAGAGGTCCAGTCCACATCTATATATCACTTCATGAACCATGAAAATTTGAAGTGATAATGATTTGTTTGCATTATTGCGACCTTATTTATGACTTCCTGACTTGAAGTAGCATAAGCGAGTCTTTCATATTGATTCATTGCTCATTTGTCCTGTCTTTTGACCTAAGCTCAACTTGTAAAATCAAAATGTTTGTATAATAAAGCTGATATTGTGGACTGTACTACAGTCAGATTAATAGATAATCACAATGAAAAAAAATACTTGCAATTTATAGTACATTTAAAAATGTGATACTTCATTACCCTAAAACTGCTGCTGACTCACTACAAACAACAATGCAAACTAATTTCTGATCAAAACGTCACTTTATTGCCTATCATAATTTTATCACACATAGAAACAAAATCGGATAGTGGCTCTTCACTGTCACATTGTCCAATGGTTCCTCGCTAGTTGCCTTTTCTCTTTTCAACTGCCTTTACTCGGCCCTCCAAGCTCTTCAGGCGATGCTCGAGTGCACTGGCCTGGTTCGAGCTGGAGGTGAGCAGGGACAATAGGATGTATCCCAGAACTAGGCCGCCGAGGCGGACAGCCGTGGTGTCGCCGCTGGCACTGCTGTCGCTGACAATCATGGCAAAGAGCCACAGTACCGCCGCCATTTTCACCAACCAGAAGATATGTCGTAGGGCGTCGATAACCAAACGCAGGAGGATGGTCAGGATCCAGTAACCGATGATAGCCAGGAGCCCCCACTGGGCCACTGTGGTCACGCCTTCTGGGGTGAAGCGGGGTAGCGGGAGGGCAGCTGCCAAGAGAGAATTCACACTGTATCATTATGACCAGTTTGAACATTAACACTGTGCTTAAATATAACAATAAAAAAATATATATCAATTTAGTTTTTTTCTGCCTTCATTTAAGTAATGTTAAAGAAAGTGTTTTCAAGAATAAATGCAGTACGCATAAAGGCAAACGCACAAGTGATGTCACAGCGTGAACCGGAAGGGGGGTCAACATTGAAGTGAGCACTCCGACTACTAATGCTTGTATTGCTTGTTTTCTGCCTGTTGACATAAGGTGTGCTAAAGGATAGGCTCTCGAAACAAGACAATGCCATTTGCTAGTTGCGTAGGACAATGTTTTGAAATAAGTGTCGCTGATAGAATCAAGTAGTGCAATACGATACACTGCCCCCGAGGTGAGAAGGCCAACTTCGAGATGAAATATTCCAAAATACAGTGAAACACAGAGGTTGCCTACCGTCAAATCCTGTGACCCTGAGGATCTCTGTGACGTACACGGCGATGACGTTGAGGCCGCTGGCAGCTCCTTCGGCAAGGAAACGGATCACAGTTCCCAGAAACTGTTTTGGTTCAGAGACGACTTGTATCAGCTTGCGAGCGTTTCACTCAAACAAAGACAACACATTCTGACTACACCCGGTAGACCCAAAAGGACGAATAGTTGTGTCGTTGAGTTTTGGTAGGTGACTACTGTACAACATTTTTGAATCAATGAATAATCATTTTTAGTCACCGTGACTTCAATGTCAATCAAGATACAGTAACTGTCATTATTTGAATGAAGAAATCAAGGTTTTCACTGTCTTTACTAAACATGGACTGGGCTCTATCTGACCATTGTTTTCTCTTATCCCAAAAAGATGGCCTGTCTGTCTGTCTGTCGTCTTGATCAAACAGAAACTTTCCACCCAAACACAATCTAATCAATTAGTATTCAATAGTCACCAAATGTTAGCCTGAGAAAAAGGGGAACTATTTCTGATACGGCACTTGTATTACTTTATTAGTTTGCCTAATGTTGTGGCCAACGAGAATTGCTGAAGTGCATTTTATCATCGCAGATATGGTGCGTTGTTGAATCGAACAAGCAACTGTGCGAGCGACAACAGCTGCCTCACTCTATTCCTGTCCCCTCCAAACACTCGCAAACACAGGAGCCACCAGTCAAGGTCAAGGGTAGATCTGCAAGCTGCGGATGCGCACCTGCTACACAACACACTGGCTCAATAAGTGACGACTGTGCGTGACTCGGGCATCTGGCAGCTTATGGCGACATGTATGCCTCACTTAACAAACTCAACGAATGTTAATAAGAATCTATTTTAAAAATCCAGTTTCAATTACAAAGACTTTCCAAGAATGATAGGAATTGTCAAAATAAACAGACTAGAATAATGGTGTAAAAAAATCATCGGGTTAATCAACAACAAGTTATCAAATTAATCACCTCATGTTTTTAATAACCGAGTGATCCTTTGGAGCCATTTTTTAATTAAATATAGTCCAAATCTTCTGATTTGAGGCACTCAAAGGTAACAATTCTTTGTGGTCCATACTCTATGAGAGCAGACTGTTTTATCTTTTCATTTGACCTCATTCACTACCATTGACGGCGATAGATGTCAAAGATCAATTTTAACTGGGCTGGCAGTGAATGAGTTCATCAAAATAAGACATTTACAAACACACTAAGTAACAGTATAATGTAGTACGTTACTTATGCTGCTATCATGGGACTAATTGTCCTTGCCCAATTGAAGAATAAATGTCAGCGTCCTTAAAAATGTAAATGTTATTACAAATACAAAATCTGAACATGATTCACAAAAAATAAATCTATGTCCTGTGCAAGAATAAAATTTCACTCTCCATTGAATACATAGTAATTCGTAACAAATGATGAAGTCAAAGTTTGGAAGAGGATTAAGGTCACATGTGGAAATGGAAAATGTGACTTGTCAGCAGTTGGAAAATGAGTCAGCGCAGTCTGAACCACAGATAACGGCAAAAAGTATCTGAACAAAATGAACTGTAGTTTGAAGTATCAATTCATACAGAATAAAAATGACCATTCTGAAGTTCCACTACACTTATTCCATTACTTTGCAGTGTTTAAGTCTCGAATGTTTCAAGCAATATCAGAACAACTAAAACCAAATGACACCTTTTAAAGGCAACAAAGTAATCATTAAGAACATTATTCTCCTCACAGACTTGAATCTTAATTGGACACATAATCTCATAAAACCTCCTAGATTACGGTTCTATTCCGGTTTCGGATGCAACTATTTCTGTATCCCTTTGTATTAACAGATGAGAGGCGCAGCAGAAGACATGCAATACTTTACAGCTTGCGAGTAAAGTAGTAACCATGCACTAACTCAAAAAGCATGCCAGCACATGTGATAAGAGCAAATAAATCTGCCCAAAAAAGGTAGTGATGCTCAGATTTTCTCATGCACATGATACTGTGAGATGTTTTCTCATTGGATATTTTTTTGGCTTCAGGACCACTTAGTGCTCTACATCAGTGTCAGAATATGATGTTAAAATGTTTGTGACGATGGTTGCCATGTTGTGGTTGATACTAGTTCTATTAAAGCAGGAATGGGTAAAGTTTGGCTGTGGGATTGAAATGATCAAGAGTCCTGTAATTTTGGTTGCATTCATTTAGTGCCCACCCCCCCAAAAATTGAGTTTAAAATGTATTGGTTTTAAATTATGGTACTATTCATCTCATTAAAGAGTTGGTGAATTGATTACAAATAAACAATATTACTTAACTAGGCACTCCATAAATTCAAGAAGGATTAAAATGTTGGTATTTAGCTGAACAGACTATGTCAAGATGCACCCCTGACCCCCCCAAAAAAGAAAAGCCAGGAGTTAATATACCCCAGGGGGGTTCTTACCATGGCCACTGAATAGACGTTCTCCTGACCAAGCAGTGACTCGAGTAACAAGAGTGCACTCTGGGAGAGATGGAGTGAGTGGGTGAAGGCGAGGAAGAGGAGATGATGAAGAGATGCAGTGGTGAGATTAACAAGCAAACGGGAGGGTTTGAGAAGGACATAAGAGGTTGCATGGGAGACATGGCAGAGTGAAAGAGGCTCAATTAGTGACCTATTAAGAGTTGATCAAACAAGTGTTACATCAGAGCCGGCCCGATGCATAAGTGAACCTGTTGGATTTTTGTTTCTCTGTGTTTGTTTCATTTAAAAATGAAGGAGACATGCAGGATTTGCTATCTTGGGCCACATGAAATGATATGGCTGCCCACGGCTTGACACCTTGGCTGAAATCAGTGTTCAAAATGCATCTAATCTTACAGAATAAATTGAAAAGATGAAACTGAAAGGATAAAGAACGTGTGTATTATTATATTGTCTTTGTAGATATGTTGCTATCCTTTGTGTTCAAATATTCATTCTTCAAGGGTTATAACACTGTGATATGCCTCTGCTGGTCCTTTAAAAACACGAGTCACTGTCTTAAGTCGAGTTTGCTGTCACCATCCAACGCTCAAATTTTCACTCGCAAGTCAAAGCATTTTTTCTTTAAATCAAATCTTTAACGCTTGTATCTCAAATTTTTGCTCGCAAGTCAAACTAAACTTGTTGAAAGAAATCTAATTTCCCTATTGGTGAGGAGTGTTTTGTGCAGCATAAAGTTACAGTCAGTGACTTACAAGAATGTTAATTATACTTTGGGAATGCAATCTCTGCCAAGTTTTGGATGATGGTCTGCTACGCTCACAAACCTAATTACTATGTACGTATATGTGTGTATGTATGTATATGTGTGTATATAGGTGTATGTATGTATGTGTATATATCTCATGTATACATTTTGAGGGCCGGCTCTGTTGCACATTAATGGTGTTAGAAAGGAGTGAAGAGTTGACATTTTAGATTAGTAACACACACACACACATGCAAATGAATCATCTTCACTCAGTTTACCTCTGTCGCTGATTGGATGGCACCAATTCTCAGGAGTGATTCCACGTATTGGTGGAAATCCTGGCCGAGAATGCCGCGGAAGGAGACCGTCGGTCGGGTCCCTTTCCCGGCCGGTGACGCTTTCTGTTCGGCCTGCTCTGCTCCAGTATGGAGCACCGCAACAGCCAAAAGCAACAACACACAAGACGGCCGCAAGAAGTGCACCATGACGCGCGCACAAAATCTCATCGTTGGGGAATTGTAGAGCAGCAAAATTCAAAAATCAATTGTGCAGAACCGGTTGAGCAGGACGCGTGACTGACTCTCAAGTCAAAATGGACTGAGGATCACGAGTTGAAAATAGTCTGGAGCAATAAAATACCCGCTTCTAGGATTTCGATTCTTAAAGCGTGTTAATGAGTCGAATGCGCCGCCCGAGTATTTATTTAATTATAAACTTTGGCAACGTTACACTCACGAATCTCCCTCCCAACCTCTTAGACTATTTTTGGTATCAAACTGTTGAAAAACTTTCGATTGTATTCTAAGAATAAAAAAAAGAGCTTCGACGCAGTAATGTTCCAAAATCTTGGCGGAAATGATGGGAGGAAAAACCCTGTGGGTTTGAGCCGACCACGAGTCTTCTAAATCTTCTTATTTGAGCTCGGAGCCGTACACAAAGTCACGTCTGGCGGTCTTTCGTCTGCACACTCGCATTAAATTAGGATTTGTATGAAACAAAAAGGTTATTGTAGCTGCTCAAGGAGAACATTCCAATCCTCGTCGCGTCTGACGACTGCCACACAAAACGTAAAAGACGTGTGGCTCTTTGAAGAGAAGGAAAAGGATTGACGCAGGGGTGTATTCTGGGACTTGTAGTCAAGGATGTCAACTCGTTTGCGGGAATGCGTAATGTCGTTGCGTAAATACGCAAAACATGACGTGATAAACGTGACACGAGTCCGGCAAAAAAAGGATTAAAAGTGAACATTTTGATCTGGTAATATAATTAAAATATGTCAATAGAATAAAATCATTTTAAGACTAAAAACATGATTTACAAAGAAGGGTGCATTTGAGCATTGGCGTTATATTTCAAGTTGCTTCACTGTTAAAACTGGGATTAAGAAAACAATGTTTACATCATTGAAACAAAAATTTTCAATTTGAGCTTTTTTTTTGCAGAGCAAGATTTCAATTAAACAGATAATGCCCACATCTAAGCATTGACACATTTCTAAAATTTCAAAATGTTTCCACACACATTTCAAAAGTAACTAAATTTATTGCAAGATGCTTTTGGGAAAAATAATCGATAGGGAAAGTTAAAGTTGCTAACTCTAATGACACAAGTGCTTGTAAGCTTAACCACAACAGTGGTTATACCAGTTTCCTTAAAAGGAAGAGAGAAAGGCTCAAATTTCAATTTAATAAGCAGCGGCAACACTTAGTCACTTGAGAAATTTTCAGTACAGAGCAGTTTCAGCAGTTTTCAAATAAAAAAGGAACAATGTACACGCACAAATATTACAATTATTGACTTCAACGTGAGGAATCGGCGGAATGTTGCTCATCTTTGTGTTTGTGTGCGCACCATTTTCATAAACAAATTCAGTCAGTAAAAATGGAATGAAACAACGCTCAACATTAAAGCCTTAAGTCCAATTTGTGGCTGCTGGAACCACTTATCCACGGAGAGCCTGACCACAAAAGATGAGAAGAGAGGAGAGGAGAGGCCATGGCCAGCCTTGCTCCGGGCCCCATCTGCACTAGTGGGCCCGCAGGCCTAGCCAATGTAAATGCGATGGAAGTCGTTGGCTCCGAAGGCGGCGTTGCACTTGGGGCATTTCCTCTGGCGTGTGTCGTACCGTGTCTTGACGCACTCGAAGCAGAAGACGTGGAAGCACTTTGTCAGGACGGCGTCTTTCACCCGCGAATTGCAACAGGGACATGTGAGCCGAGCCTAGGGGGAGCGTGAGACAGAGAGAGAAAGCAGTCTCCTTAAATTAATGGACTTAATGAGTGGATAGGAATATCTGGGACAGCAAGCAGTAGAACTAACTCTTGTGTACTGAGTGAGAGCAGTAGAATGAACGAGAAAATACCCTGCCCCAAAAAAATCTACCCAATAATTTATTTGGGGAAAAAAAACATTCATGACACCAACTCACCTTATACTCACTAATCTCTTCGTTTAAGATTTCATCTCCATTGCTAATTTTTTCTGCCGGTTTCTTGGCCTTCTCAATTTTTCTCCTCAGTTTAGAGATATCCTCCTGAAACAACAATCACAAAGTAAAAGCAAGCATTACTTGCTGCTCCAGGATCAAGATTGATTTTGTCCAAATCTGAGGACAAGAGGGGTTGTGCTGGTGTGATGCGATCAAACAATCTGCGGATTAGATAGAAGCAAGGCTGGCTGACTCAAGTGAAAAAAAGAGTAATTGACACCCATTCCGCATAAAAGTACAGACAATAAGAAATTTAACTGTCAATATAGAACAAACTATCATAACATTGAATATCATTTCAAAGTAATCAATCAGTATCTTATTTGAACAGAAATGACTTATGGCTTGCATTTGTCACGAAGAGAAATAACCTTCAGTTAAGAACCCAAAGTGTGAAATTTGCTGGCTCATTTTGTTTAGTTAAATAGGTGAGCATTTAATGTTACTGTATTAAGTGTTTTTTTTTTTAGAAAAAGAAAAAAGACATTTCCCCAAGAATAAACGTTTTTCTTTATATGTATTTCACAGTCAATAACAAATAAAGACTTGTTTCAATTAGTTTTACTGTTGAGAAAAAAAAAGTGATCAAAGTATTTTAAAGGCTTGCTTGCTCAACCATCAAGGCATAAAAAACTTACATTGAATATTGTGCCAAGTAAGCCTGTCCTTTACCTTGAAACGTTTCGTTTGACCATTGTAAACGGAGGATCACCCATATGTGCTGGTACAATTTGACTTTTTCGCTTGTAAGTAACTGGATGCTTTCACACACGATGAGACGCATCATAGGCGTGAAAGTAGAGTCAGGATGTATTTGCTTGTCTCTTTCACAGTGCCTACTGTAGCAGCTTATTTTTTTTGGGGGGGGGGGGGGGGACGTGTGGCACTTTAGATGATTAGCTGCGTGGTGAAATCTTGTCACTATGCTAACAGCTGGCAGCTTTCTGCCAGATATGTCACAATCTGGACTTTTCCCAGGTTGTTGTTTTTTTTTGTTCAAGCCCTCCCATCATGTCCTTACGCAAGACCGTCGAAAATGTGTGGAAGAGAGGGTTGGGCTTCTTGCCTTTCAAAATGTGACGCTATGGAACAGAGGCCTCGTGTGTATGTGTGCGCCACCTGTGCTCGCCGGGAGTTAAAAGACTCCTTCTCTCTGGAGATGCTATTTTCCACAACCTCCTCTCGCACCACGACGAGTCTCTGCTGGACCTGCTCCAGTTGAATTCGAACCTCTTCTGACAACAAGGTTGACTCTTGGGCCTGGAGGATGACAGGTTCACCTACTGAACTTTCAAGGACTTATTTTAACGTCTTAATTGTTAAGCAATGGCTTGTGCGTGAAGGATTAGTGCACAATAAAGGCAACGCTAATATTATTCACATTAGTTCACAGTTCTATTTTTAAAAGTTTCAACAATTCGACCGATTGTTGTAATTAATGTGTGACTTCTACTCCAAAACAATGGCTCAGAGCCTCCGCTGCAAATGAAGTGCTTGCTACCTTGCGTTTGTTCATGTCCAGCGCTTGTGCCCTCAGTGTCAACTCTCTCTCTGCAGTGCTGATGGTGCCCTGCAAGAGGCGCTCCTTCTCTTCAAGCTTCCTCACCACCTGCAGCTGTGCATCCACCTAACAATTGTACGAAAAAAAAAAAACTGTTCAAAGACAACCTTGAGCAGCAACCAAACAAAATGTCTTACGTGTCGGCATACATTTGGGCTTGTATTCTTCCAAGGCCACAGTGGAAATTCACCTGTGTTTTTAAAGTGAGCAATTGATCCGACAGCTCCTCCTTCTCCTCTTTCAGTAGCTTGTGGATCTGGTTGGACTTGATGCGCTCACTCATCAGCTTGAAGTTGGCGTCATCCTTTTCCCGGAGCTGCTGCATCAGGCGAATGTTCTGTTCCTGCATGTCCTCGAAGGCTTGTCCCGTCACATCCATCTCGCTCAGCAACGCATCCTCCTCCTGCAGACGGAGCAGCGAGGGTGTTAACTGTTAATAGTCTATTCAAAATAATAATCATAATGACAGACATGCTCGCACCTGTTTTGCCATTGAGAGCTTTTTGTTGAGGACGTCAATCTGCTCCTCGACAGAGCGAATCTTTCTTAGGGCCTCTTCATCAGCCATTTTTTTACCCTCCCTCCTCTCCCGCTCCTCCAGCTCCCTCAGTCTCTGACGGAGTTCATCTGACTGGAATCAGTGACAAAGTTCCACATAAGCCCTCCACACCATTGCCTGAACAATCAGCCATAAGTTGCATTCTCCATCATGACAACGGTGTGAGCGTGTTGCGCAAGGGTTGACCACCTCTGACTTGGCCTTCTTCTCCGCTGCCATCAGTTGGACTTTGTCTCTCTGCTCCTTTGGTGCAGATCGATACATGTCTAAGAGTAGCTTCATCTCTCTCTGGGACTCCTGAGCTTTCCTGTACAGTCGACATGTAATAATATTACCACAACTATGAAATATAAAACACATGACTTCATTTTGTTTGGAGGGGGTGGGAAATAAAATCCCAGACAAGGTCTCACTTTAGCTCTACTCTGACAATCTTAAACTGCTCCATCTCTTTCCTCTTGGGCCCTCCAGCTGAAGAAAGACGTTCTCCAGAAGATTCCTCGGCTTGGTTGCCACTTCCCAGTTTCTCCCTCTCTTCCTTTATCCCACTGCGAGTTGGCCTCTCTCTTTCCTTTTCCCTCTCGCGGTCTTTCTCCTCTTTCTTTATGATGTCTTTTTCTTTCTTTTCCTCTTTCTCTTTCTTCTCCTCCTTCTCCTCCTCCTTGACGGTTACCTCGGATTCAACTCCTGGCTCTGTTTTTACCGAGATGCCTAGTGAAGCAGAAAAATCACACAATTGACATTGTGAACACAACAAAGTCGTACCCTTGGTAAATTGAGCAAAATGTTTGTGAAAAGTGAGTCATGAGTTTTGTCATGTGAGACATTTTGTGGCTGTGTGAATAAGTTGAAGGTCTCGACTCAGCCGTGTTTGTTGGACCTGAGAGATTCTACTTTGCTCACTATTGGCTCATTGACACTTACCAGCGCTGTTTGGCATAGAAGAGTCATTGTCAGGAGGTTCGGACTTGACCACGGCCTCCCCAGAGACACTCGCTGTCATAGGGGACGTCGTCTCCTCCTTCAAGTCAATCTCCGTGCTCGACTGAGTTTGCAAGATGCTGCTCCCCTTTGAAATGCGAATCTTCAGACAACATCAAATACATAATTTCGGCATCATCCTGCACTAATATGTTTCACAAGTCATTCAATTTTTAGGAAATAGTTCTTTTTTGGCATCAAACCTGGTTGAGTTCAGCTTGTGTCTCTCTCATTCTCAGCTTGAATTTCACAACCTCGCCCTTCATTTGCTGGTTATGAGTTTGCAGGGTGCTGATCAGATGCCGCATCTCTCGGTTGATTGGGCCTGTAGCGAGCGGTGAGAAACAAGCAAAGGGCACTTGACATCCCTGCCGGCCTCGGTGAACACCGACAAGAAAAAGCAGTTCGGGGTTCCGCGTCGTGTTCCGTAAGCTTCGACTCCTCACCGGCTTGCTCGTTGGCAGCGAGAGTTTGTTCAAATTCAATACGTAGCATCTCGTACTCCTTCCTGACTTGAGCGAGGGTATCTTCCAGCTGAAAGACCTCGGTGCGAACCTTTCTTTGCAAAGTCACCTCGTCATTCTGCAAACAATAAAGGCGTCAGTGGGGCAGCGCTCACTTTGGACGGATGCCAACACGAGCTTACCTCCATGTGCTCCAGCTGTCGAAGGCGTGCCGTCCTCGTTGTGTTGAGTCGGCCACGCGTCTCGTCTAACTGAGCCTTGAGGATCAGTGACTCGTTGTACAGCACAGAAAATTGTGACTGCAGACAGCGATACTCAGAGGTATCCTTCACCATGCCCTCTGCTCGACTCAGCAGCTCAGCCTGAGTGGGAAGAGTACACATTCAGAGAGCAAATTCTCAAAATAGATGTGAAAAAGCTTTCTATTAGTAAAAATATCCACCAAATAATGTAACGGCACATGAAACACACCTTCATGTTGTTATTCTCCTGCAGCACATTCTGCAGATCCTGCTGGAGCTTCTGGAGCTCAATGAGACGATTATCTGCCAGCTCCTGGTTTTCTTCCAGTTCACTGTTTATTTCCTCAAACTGCAGGAGAGCAACATCACCAAACAGGAAAAAAGGTGAAGCATTACTGTAATAAATAAAATATATGTTCTTCACTTAAAAAAATCCTACCTTTCTCTTGTTGATGGTGATGGTTCCACATACACTACTGGCCTCCCCACACACTTTATAACCTTTGCTGTTCACCTGGGGTGAGGTTTGTTTTTTAAAAAAACAAACAAAAAAAACAAACAGACATGCATACATACAGTACGTATTTGCCTAAAATAAAATACATCATACCCTCTCTAGTATCTCACTCATGTGTGCATTTAGCCGATTCTCACGTCGACGGATCTTCTCCATATCCCACTGAAGCTCCTCACTCAAAACCTGCAGCTCACTGACACGCTGGTCTGCCTTGTTTGCTGCACGACCAAGAGATCGGAACTTGACAGAAGAGGAGGAGAGGGCATAAGGGCTGTGCAATATCATTACTACACAGCATGCGTCATATAATGCGTACCTCACTGGTCATTTGATTGTATTTCTGCTTGAGGTCCTCAGACAGTTGTTGAAGACGTTCATTTTGACCAGTCAGCAGCGTGTTCAATTTGGAAGCTACATGGCATAAACTCCCCGCTGAGAAATAACACCCATCGACAATGATTGTGTGTAAAGCACATTTGAGCAAGTCACTAAATCATGTGGCCCCTATCCTACTCCGGTTCATTATTCATTAGTGACTGTTGATTTCTTTTACTGACCAATTCCAGAATCCATGTCTGCTTTCAGTTGGTCTACTGTGCTCTTCAGACACTTGTAGACCTCCACAACACGAGTAGCCTGCATATGGCTGGACTGCACCCTCTCCTGAAGCTCGGCTTCCATTTCCTCACTGGTGCTGCTAGCCAGGGTGGCCAGGAAGGAGTTGGATGTCTCGCCCTGGTGGCCTGTGAACAACAGTGGAGCACATTCACCAAACTGTCATAAACTATATTACATATGACAAAATTCTACTTAAACACAAATAAGCTAAAATGGCATACTTTTAAATTGTATTAATTTGCACGGACGTACACAAATAAAATTATTTATATTTCCAAATGTCCGCAGCTTCACTTGCCTAGGGAATCAGTCTCCAGAGACTTTTAGTTGAACACACCGTGTTGTGTAAAATCACCTTCACTACATTTTCTTTCTCATTACCTCTGTCCTTGGACCTCTCCTGATTGGAATCTCCATCCGGTTCAGGGGTTTCCGGCTTCAAGTTCCTTCCTTCTCCCGTTGGAGACTTCTCTGGTTCGCTTGGCGATTGGTCATATAGTCTTATGAACAGCTTAATATTTTCATCAAACTGAAAGCAAAGAATGATAAGACATTGAAATTCTGTTGACATCTTTTAAGGTGCTCTGCTGGATCTTGTTGCTGAGCATAAACCCCCAAGTGTTCACCTGATTCCAGTATCTATTGAGGATAAGCAGGCTTGCATCATCAGTGGCCTGGCGTGTCTCTAATCTCTCGATTCGCTCTCGCAATTCATCTTCAATGCCCTGCAAACCAAAAATCAAAGTTTACAGTTAAAAAACACATGCGATGTTTGGAATCAACTCGGAATTCTACACATACGCAATTTTCTAATCACTACAAAATGATTTTTACCGAGAGGAAATGTAGTATGTCAGCTGATTCACGTGGGTGGCGCAATAAACATTGATGCACCAAGGGATAAAATGATTTTCCAAAGAGCATCAGTCGTTCACATTTCAAAATGCATTGTAGGATTCATTGAGGGCAATGAGGATAACCTATGGTCATTAGTAACACATCCAAACAGCACCACAAAATGGTGTGCTTGCTATATAGTACACTACTTAGTAGTGGGAAGGGAGTGTTTCAGAACTCAACAACAGATTCTGATTTGTTAAAAAAGCAGAATGCACCTGTCTTTGATCCAAAGATTCTCCTAGTTTCCGGTTCTTAGCCTGGAGAGCTTTGATATCTTGTTCTTCCTGAAAAAACAAGTTGTGGAACATTACCAATGAACAAGTGAACAAACACACACGGACACCCCCCCACACACACACATACACACAAATATAGTGTCCTTTAAATTAAGTGTAACGATGGAAGAGAATAATCAAGCTGACCGAGTTAGAAACCCCTCCCAGTTTGATGACCGTCTCCACCGCTGTGCTCCCACTAGCAGCTGCAGCACCTAGACCGGGACCTCCATGACCTCCATCCTCTCCATCCCGCTCTCTCCGCTTTTCCGGATGCAGACCGGAGGTTGAGGAGGGGCCGCTAGGATCTGCAGGACGCTTCTGCCCCGACATCCTAAGACACCTGTTACAAGACACGCAGTGGTAATAGTGAGATAGTTTCTTCTGCTCTGTGTGTATGGCATTTCAACTGCTAGTTAGCAACAAAGGTGGCTGTGGGAGTCGTCGTGTTAAACTGAACAAAACATAACAAAACACAGTAGACAGAACATCCCTAAAAAGTTATCTCTGTATCTAAAAGTCGCATTAGCATCAAGCTGTTTTAGCGCTAATGTTAGCTACATGCTAATGGGAGCGCGCAGGTGCCGACCGAAAAGTAACAATCTATTTCAAACACAAAATTTACAGCTTCATGTGCTTGTGTTCAACCCGACCTGAGTCGGAGGAAAGGTCTTACCACTTTTTGACGCAGGATCTTAATAAAAATGTGAAATCTCACGAGCAAATGTTGATGCTGCGGCTTCTTTACTCCCGGAAACGGAAGCTGTAGCGAACTATCATTAAACAACTGGACGTGTAGTGCGCCATCTAGTGCCACGGGGGTCAATTTAACATGCCTTGACACGTTCAGAATGGCCACTTCTCATTGTTTCTTCCGGGATAAAAATAACCGGGATAAAAATAACACCGGATTGCACCGAATAAAAAATAAAAATAAAAAAAACTTACGGCATACGACCATTTAAAAATGTTGCATCAAGTGAACATGCTGTAATAAATATGAGGGGTATGGTGACAGTCAAGCGATTCTGGGGTCTGTTGGGGCCCCAAACAGAAATTAACTCACACACTGAAACTTTATAAATAACTTTAATTATCAATTGTTATGAATAAATACATATAATGGATGTTAAATGCAATATTCGTATATGATATTAAAATAAATTCATATTTTCGCATTATTGTAAAATCACCTCAAATTTAATCGGTTTACTTTTTCTTTAACCAGAGAACCTTTATGGAGGCGACATTCCATCAGGTTAAAGATCCAATATTTTTTTGACGGGGAGGGGTCATTTCTTTGTCTGTAGAGTAAAACAATGAACTGCCCTTTTGCCTTTCTCTCCCCCAGTCCTTATATAAAAGAGACCATCATAAACCTTTGAACATTGAGCAATACTGAAGAGTATAGTGCACCCAGTACAGAGTCCATGTTGTGTAAAAACTAGATGTTAAAATCTTGTGCAGGACGTGTTTAGTGGGCAGCGACGCATGGCAGCTGCAAAGCTTTCATGTCAAAACAACTTTCACAACTAGAATACCAACTCTTACTTTCACTTCAAAACTGAGCAAGAAATTATATAATGATGTATTATATACACTTTCTCACACAAAGATAATATTGCAACACCTAATCATTTCACCATGACAAATAAGACAATAAGAAATTAGCTTCAGTGTGTCTGTGGGAATTTCTGTCCATTCATTCATAGTAACGTTTTCAATGTTAGATCGTTGTTGATGATAGGATGTGAAGTTCTTCTCCACAAAACTAATCCAAGCGTGCCTTTATTGCATCCATAGACTTTTAGGGTGAAACATTCCAGGTCCGTTTTTGTTAGAACG
This sequence comes from Syngnathus typhle, assembly GCF_033458585.1. NCBI lineage: Eukaryota > Metazoa > Chordata > Actinopteri > Syngnathiformes > Syngnathidae > Syngnathus > Syngnathus typhle. The sequence continues at coordinate 14,593,442 of NC_083738.1, read as the reverse complement.
CCTTATATGATTGATACTGTATGTTATCGATCCTCCTAATTAGATACTGCACTAGAATTAGATGTGGAATGTAGGTAAGTGCTTCAGATAGTGTTCAGCCTCAGGCAGTGGCGTAGCCAAGCCGGGGCGGTGCCCCGGTTAGGACTCCCTGCGCCCCGGTTGAAAAAAAATCGAGCTTTTTCGATTCTTCATTTTCACGGCGCTTTTTTCTTTCGGTCTTGCGCCAATGTGCTTGCGCTATTCTATGTGCGAGATGTTATCCATTCACCGTTTGCCTCCCGGACCCGGAAGTTGTTTTAGCGATCAGCAAACGGCGTGGGTGATGTTCGATTTTTTTTCCTGTGGGCGCGCGCCCCTACTGGAAAAATTCCTGTCTACGCCACTGGCCTCAGGCCATGATGACTCACCACTAGTTTTTATTATAGTAGTTAAATATGTGTCGTGACCTGAATTATGATGATCTGGTGCATAAACACATATTGCCCGTAAATGTGTTGTGCCTGTGTTTGTATGCATAATGTCGACATATTCATGACAACTTTCTTCTGCTGTCTCAGTCAGTTGAGTTTTAAAGATTTTTTTTGTAAGCATCGCTGACAGTTGCTGACCTTATCCACAATCACAATGAATCCAAAACACAATGTCAGAACCCTGTATTGCGACATTGCATTAGATAATAATCAAGTGTCAATTTATTGCTTGCTGATGTTCTTGTTCCATTTGATTGCTTTAACTCGCTTGGACTGCCCTGAAGTCCACAAAGGAGCACTATTGATGCCTTCTAACTCCGCCCATGTTTATCCGCTTCGAGCCAATTGCGTTTCCGGGGTGCTGCACGCCCTGCCACATCACATCAGGAGCGCCTCCTCCTCTCACTTAAATACACTTTTTCGTGCTCTTCTCGTGGTCTCCGCATTCAGTGTGACTCAACGCTATATCAGTCAAGTAAGTTTTCCACTTTTTATTATTTGTGGACTCTTCTCAAGTGGGATGGAAAGAGAGGAGCGGTCGTCGTTTTATGAAAGCCAATCGAACGAACCGTCAAAGAACGGGTTCGTTTCCAAAACTGGTTCGACGGGTTGTGTGCTTTTGCAGGCTGAGTCCTGTTGAGATTTCGGAACATTTGAGCGAGTACTGACGCGTCAGCATTCATGCAGGCATATCAATCTCGTGATTGCGTACAAAGAAGACTCCTGCAAATTCAGTGCAGTCACTTAGATTTGAAGTGGGTGCACGTCTTTTCAAATACAACTCTTTCTCCGTTTTTAAATGCACGTACTTTGAACTCGGGTTGCAACACAGGGGTTGCAAAAGTACTGCAGTAGTACTGATTTAACTCATTTCAAGTATGTATGTATGCAAGCTCTGAAATGCACAAAAGTTACTTTTTTTTTTTTAACGATCATTCATGCAATACCTATATGATAACCTTTAGCTGGCACAAGACGAAGGAATTCTCCACAAATCATTTTTTGAGACAATAACATCTTGTTTGCTTGAATAATAGCAAGGTTGGGAAATAAATTGCTTCCCAGCGTGTCACTACTGGCCCTGTTTTTCCACTTTATAAGATGCCCAGATCTCAACCTAGATTGACTTTACCTTTCTTTTTTTGTCAAATTTACCTCGGTCATAACGAGGTTATTTTGACGAAGGAATAGAAAGTATGGATAACTGTTTTCAACTATGGGGTGTAAAAGTAACAAAGCTTCAGAAAAATAAATACTCAAGCAAAGTACCTAAAAACTTTAGGATGGTATCGAGGCATTTTATACTTAGTTACTTCCTACCCACTGGTTGCGCATTAGGTAGGAGAAAACTGGAGGTTGAACCAGGCCAAACATTTACAGAGGTGACGTCAGAGAGGCAGTCAATGATCCAGAGAAGGAGAACATCTTCCTCATACTTTCTGCAGAGCCTTGGCTTGCTCACATCTGAAATAACCTGTTTGTCCTCCTCCAGGATGGCTCAGCAATTTCCAACCCTCTCTCCGGAGCAGAAGAAGGAGCTCTCGGAAATTGCTCAGAGAATAGTGGCCCCGGGAAAGGGAATCCTGGCGGCAGATGAGTCAACCGGTAAGTTCACTTGAGGTCCAGAGGAATTTTTAAAAAGATAGCTGCAAACGAGTCTTTGATTTACTTCTCGCCTTTAAGGCACCATGGGAAAGCGTCTCCAGAAGATCAACGTGGAGAACAATGAGGAAAACCGTCGCTGCTTCCGTGACCTCCTCTTTACATCTCCTGACCCCGTCCCTCAAGCCATCGGAGGGGTGATCCTGTTCCACGAGACGCTCTACCAGAAGTCAGACAAAGGAAAGCTCTTCCCCCAAGTCATCAAAGAAAGGGGCATTGTTGTTGGCATCAAGGTGAGCGAGCGGGCAAAGAGCTCACAAATCTCTGTCCATGTAGGGGTGCAAATGGTTTGTCACCGGGGTGGTGACTTGACTTTAACAAATCTTTAACTTTACCCTTTATTTACCAAACAACACATGGTAAGCGCAATCTGAGCTGCCAGTGGCCACACCTCACGAGCCACTCATCAGCTAGTCTCATTCACTGATGCCAATGTCACTCACCGGGACAGGCCCCGCCTTTATACACCTAACCAACTCTCATGAGGATCACGACTCCAAGTGGACAAAAATAACACAGGCCGCATTAAATTAAACCTACAAAATCATTTTAATTGGCAGAATACTTGATTGACAAATCATTTAATTTGGTACTGCCTACTCTTTCTATCTTTAGTCACGAACAGGCACAACAAGAGCTTAAGCACAATTGCTCCATGAGACAATGAAACTAATTTAACATAGTTACGTCAGTCATATCTGACACTTTCAATTGCCTAATATTAGATACCTGAGATCCCACAACAAATTTTCATTAGGCCTATCATAGTAATTTACTTATAGTTATACTTGCAGAGATTTATTCCTTGAAGGACAGATATAAACTCTTTGTGGTTGCGGGACACAGTTTTCCCTCCATCAAATTGGCTCATTTTGAAAGTTAATGGCATCTTCCTCCTTCAGGTGGACAAAGGTACAGCTTTTCTGAATGGAACCGATGGAGAGACAACCACACAAGGTAAAAATGATCCCAATTGCTTCTTCATCACAAAAAGTCTCCCGCAGTTGACGTTGCTCATTTTGCTGTTGGTCCACAGGTCTTGACGGCCTATCGGAGCGCTGTGCCCAGTACAAGAAAGACGGCTGCGACTTTGCCAAGTGGAGGTGTGTGCTCAAGATCTCAGACAGCTGCCCTACAGCTCTTGGCATTGCAGAGAATGCCAACGTACTGGCCAGATATGCCAGCATCTGCCAACAGGTTGGAACCACACACACACACACACCATAGAAATAAATCTCAATTTCTAACTTATGGAATGGCACACACTAGAATTGGAACAATGTTAATGTGGATCAGCAGTCTCAAATATT